>NC_140702.1:46528582-47736082 GCF_054131305.1 Coturnix japonica
GAGCTCTTGCATACATGAGTAATTCTGCGGCAAAATGACTACACAGGCAAGCTCATGACATGGTAAATATAGTGTAGAAATTAAAAAATAAAAAAATAAAAAAAATGCAATCCTGAATTTGTTCTAGTCTTGGTATTTGATTATAATGGTTAATCAGCTTTTATGTGGGGCAGAAGAACTTCTGCCTTTGTATGATTTTCATTTTTTTAAACAGATAATATTTTTCCTTTAATATGTTGTGGACAAGTGAAAATATATTAACAGGCTTCATAAGGCATCTCTAATTTTCATAACATTAATTCAAATAATATTTAGACAATGTGTAAAATTTAGAGCTTGGTGCAAAGTCTGGGCAGTCTACCTTTTATTTCTAATTGATCTCAGATAAGATCTTGATGAGTGAATGATCTTATTAAATATTCAGTCACATTTATACCCTGTAAAGAACCATTTATTTCATAGTTTTTCAATGTGTCAGCAGTGATTAAGACACAAATAGTGCATCTGATAGTTAGCTTTCTTTTCTGCCTTTGGCTTCTCCTCAGAATTGTGTAGTTTTCTGTCATTATTTTCTATTATACTGAGAGTGATTAAATGAGCCAAAGAGATGTCACTATCATTTCTTCATGTGCTCTAATGGTGTGCCGTAAGCAACAGGACTGGAGGAAAAGCATTTGTAAGTGGCTGTTCAAAAGAATAGGAAAAGCTGAATGAATGTGCAAAGAGCCTTAGAAAAGAAAATCCCTGAAGTCCATTTCATTTATATGGAAAAGTTATGGGAATTTACATTCTATGTAGAAAGAAGAGCATTTCAATAAGATAAAGAATAAAATTCCACCAAGGAAACTGAAAACATAATATGTCCATGGATCTAACCATGGCAGTACAAGAAGTCACTGCATGCTTCACTTTTTTCAAAAAATCCACTCTATGTTCATGTTGTAAATTTTTCTATCAATTTATTACAGATTCAAATACCTGAATTGTGCATTTCTTTGAGTGGTTATCTTCAGGAACGCCCACTCACAGTTTGTGTAAATAAGGAATAAAGCAATGAGTGTTTTCCCAGTGATGAAAAATTGACTGACTACAAACGAAAACAAGACACATTGAATTTTCAGATTGTTTTATGAACATTAACTCAACAGTCTTGCTGTCAATAAAATCTGAAAGATAAGTCTGTTTTCATTCCTAGTCTGCATTCACTAAATAATGTGTCCTGCCTCTGGAAACCAAAGCTCTAAATGATCTAAAGTATATTTATGGACGTATTCATATTTCCTTGATAACTCAGTGCTAAACTTACTACAGTGATATAAAACTGTGTGCCAAAGTTCTGGACTAGTTAGGAAATGTTCATGCTGTACTGAGTTCACAGGAATCTCAACTATTTCTGCAGGAATGGGTAAAGGATTTTAGAAACAGAAAGCTGCTTTTCCCCTTGTTAAGGCATGTTAGTTAGCAGTAAAGATCTGGAAGCTCCTTATCTGATGCTTCTGCCTCAGCTTTCTTAGTCAGCAAGTCTTGTTTCTTCAGGCAGAGGTGTGGGAGAATTTCTCACTATGGGAGAGAAATTTTCCTTTTACATTTCGGAAATGTAAGGAAACAGTTGCAATCTTGGAAGTACTCTGATAAACTTTTGAGTCAGGTTCTGTTGGACTGCTAAACTTCCCCCAAAAGACCTTTATATTTACTTTAAGACAGTAGTGATCAAGTTACCATATTGGAAATGCAGTTAATTATTATCTAATGACACAGACTGTGGTATCAAGTCCACTCGCCTTAGCGAGTCTGCAGATGACATTAAACTGAATAGCATAGCTGACATGGTTGAATGAAGGAATGCTGTCCAGAATGATCTGGACAGGCTTAAAAAACAGGTCCATATTAACCTAATGAAGGTCAATATGTCCAAATGCAAGGTGCTTAACATGGGTCTTATCAATCCCAAACATCCATACCAAAACAGTAAATTAATAGCAATTGGCTGCGGGGTGACCTGGTGACCTCACTGCAGCCTTTCAGTATCTGAAGGGTACCTATAATCAGGAGGGGAGTAAACTCTTTGAAAGGGCTGATAATAGTAGGACAAGGGGGAATGATTTTAAGTTGAAAGAGGGAAGATTTAGGTTAGGTACTGGAACAGGCTGCCCAGGGAGGTTGTGGATGCCCTGTCCCTGGAGGTGTTCAAGGCCAGGTTGGATGGGGCCCTGGGCAACCTGGTTTAGTAAACATGGAAGTCTGGTGGCCCTGCCAATCAGGGGGATTGGAGCTTCATGATCCTTGAGGTCCCTTCCAACCCGGGCCATCCTGTGATTCTGTGATTCTGTGAGCAGACTTGTGGGGAATTACCTGGGTGTAGCAGTGGATGAAAAGCTGGGCATGTGATAGGGATACACTCCTGAAAGTGGTATCCTGAGCTATATAAAAAATATGAAATACTCATTAAATACTATCAGGAGTATTATGTATAGATTTGGCACCCCAGCATAAGACACATGTGGGTCTGCTACTGTGGGTTGAGAGGAGGGCTGCAAAAATAATCAGTGGGCTGGAATGCCTTGCCTACAAAGAGAGGCTGAGAGCTGTGGTTTTCAGCTTAGAAAAGAGAAGGCTTCTGTGAGATCTTACTGGAGCCTTTCAAAGCTTAATGATGCTTATAAGAAAGATGGAGAGAGACTTTTTTACTAGGGTGTGCAGGGACAAGGCAAGATGTAACAATTGTTTAATTGAAATTGGATAGATTTAGATTTGATTTTTGAGGAAATTGTTTACTCAGGGAATGGTGAGACACTGCAGCAAGTTGCCCAGAAAAGTTGTGGGCACCCCTTTTCTGGAAGTGAGCAAATTTGGGCAGAGAAATATTATGAGACATGTCCCTGCCCATCGTGGTGGGGTTGTTCTAAATGATCTTTAAAAGTGTCTTCCAACATAAATAATTTTTTGATTATATGATTATGAGCTTCCATGGCCTGACACACACCCACTTTGTCAGTGTAATACTTCTTAGATCCATACTAAACAAGGTAAGAAGTGTTATCATGTTTGTCATGGGTTACCTAGATTTACCTATACCCGTGACAGGGGGGAGGCACCCCGTAGGGCCCCCCGGCCCGGAAAGGAAAGGAAAAAAAGGGGAATGGGATAAAAACAGCAGCAATCAAAGGAGGAAGACTTATTTTACTAAATATGATATTGGAATACAAGATAACACAATATAATATAATATACTTGAGGCTAATAAATCGAATGAAACAGATAGAGAGAGAGTCCCCGAAAACCGAGAGGCCTACTGTGAACTCTAGGCGACATGGCTGGAGCGCTTCCCACTCTCCGAGAAGTCTGAGAGAGAGAGAACACCAGCCTGGGAATGAGATTATATAGCATCCTGGTCCCATGACTTATCCCTGACCGTGATGTTCTCTGGGATATGTAGTCTTCTTCTGTGAACTGCACATTCTATGAAAGTATCCATGCTTTACATGATGTTATGATGTGGAATACTGATAGCAAAATTACAAAACCATGACAATGTTACTTGCAAGCATTGCTTACAGTAATCTATGTGTTTTGAAAACCCTGTTAGAACACTTAGTAATCCTAATGAGATCAAAGTAGAATTTCTGAATAGAAGTTGACCATACATCTGTTCTGTGCTAGTCTTTGGGTACTCTGGAAATTGTATTTTGCTATGTTTTTCTTTTCTTAGAATGCATTTCTAAACATCTCTTGGTCAAATGTGTTGCTTTTGTTTGTGTTATTTTATAAATATGTGTGCTCTACTAGGATCAATTAACAAATTGCTTATTTTATGATACCTGCTTCTTAAGTTTTTGCAGAATCTAAATAAAATACAAGATGAATAATGTAAACACAAACTTATACATTTTGCCTGGAACTGGAAAGTGTTTAAATGATCACTGAAGAGTTTCTGTGTTTTGTAGGACAATTAATAGTGACATAGATGTATAAACAGTGTGTCTTAGGACCAGTGGTCTACCCTACTGAAGAAGAAGGATTATTAGAAAGTAAAATAGAATGAGGATGGTGTTCTCTTCTTCAGGCTTTAAAGTTACGGAAAGAGCTAAGAAGTTTTTCGCCTATCAAACTGTCAGTTCAAGAATCCACTTCCATGGATTCCACAATTGCTACTGATGATTGTCCATTACAGAACCAGTACTGCTATTTATGGTGTATTGAATTACTCTCTCTTTTTCATCCCGCAGAGTGATTTTCGTTCATATTTTAAGTTTTACCGTTTTTCCAGGTTCTGTATTAGTATGCTAGGCAGGCTACCAGAGATAAGCTGGAGGCCATTTTTCATTTCCTCTGTTAGGTCAAGCATGTTGGAGTGAAAGTCATTTTAGCCTCAGTGTGTGGGATTGTAAAATTTGGTTCTGTACTGGTCTAAATGCACATTTGAAAGAGCAGGAGAAGTGTTATTTTGTGTACTCTTGTGACATGAAATATGACATTGCTGTGATTTACTACTTTCCTCAAACAGTGAAATAAGAATCTCTTAAGAACAAATTCCAGTATGTTAAAAAAAAGAAAAAGAAAAAGAAAAAGAAAAAGAAAAAGAAAAAGAAAAAGAAAAAGAAAAAGAAAAAGAAAAAGAAAAAGAAAAAGAAAAAGAAAAAGAAAAAGAAAAAGAGAAAGAGAAAGAGAAAGAAAAAGAAAAAGAAAAAGAAAAAGAAAAAGAAAAAGAAAAAGAAAAAGAAAAAGAAAAAGAAAAAGAAGAAGAAAAAAAGAAAAAGAAGAAGAAAAAAAGAAAAAGAAAAAAAATAAGAAGAGTGAGAGAGAGAAATAAATTTTATTACTTACTGTCAATGAAGAATTGTAACTTTCTGCCCCTTTGACTCTTCCTTTGCTTTCCACTTTTAGCTTTTTTCTGAATTTGATACTGAGCTAAATAAAACATTACTGGAGACTTACTTTGCATTCATTTATAAGCCTGCAAAATTTCTCGTTCCTCTATAATGCTGTGTGAGAACCACTTATACTAGTGCCTGTCAATAAATATTTGTTGATTCTGCTAAGAATATGCTATTCCTATACTTCCAAATTTTCGACATCCTGTCATTTATTCTTTCTCAACATTCGGTGGTTTGAATTCTTTATAGAATTAAACTGAATGTTGTTCAACAGAAGATTTGAAATTAGGGAAGCATTTTTGCCTCAGCTATGTAAAAGAATTTTATTTCCATTAATCCTTTCTACTATAGAATATAGTAATAAATATTATGAATGACTAAAGTTAATGTTAACTCAGTGTCATGTCACAGGTACTGCAAGGCAGAAGATTCTTAAAAAGACATGATGCTTCAGTGAAACCAAAGAAGACTAATTTCTATGACATTTTTAAATATGTTTAAATACATTTTTGACCAGTATTGCACATTGAAGTTGACAATAAGTTGACAAAAATAATCTGAAGGACTAAGCAAGACCAAGAGGAGAAAGATAGCCATATTAATAAGAGAACAACAGCTACAACAACAACATGATAAGAAAAAACAGGTCTTAGTACAATGAGAACAAAATCATTTCAAATAGTAATATTTCCTGTATTCTTTTTTGTTCTTTATAGTGTGCAACAGAAACTTTGAAACTCAATGCTCCTATGCCAATAAAAATCACAAGTGAGATGAAATGAGAGAGTGATATAAATCGCAATAATTTGTTTTAGTTTCCTAGATGGATTTTAATATTTTTACACTTATAAGTGAACACAAAATAGTACATTTACATTTTGCTTTAAAATTTGAACTTAACGTTTTCCTGAAAAAATATATTTTTTTTATTTTTAATATTTTATATTTAGCAGAAAGTAATTCTCTTCAAGTTTTTTCAGCAGGCACTGAGAATTTTATAAAATGCACCTTTTTTTTTTTTTGCGTAGCAGAGCCCTCCATGTAGGTTTAGTGTGATATTTAAGAGGCAGTACAAGCATAAATTGATAATACTCTTTGCAGTACCATACGAAATGACATTTTAGTCCATTCTGTATCAAACACTCCCTAGTAATTTCTAAAACTGACAGTGCAAAAACCTTAACAAGAAGAACTTCTGCAGAAAAAGAAAATCTTTAATTTACTGAGATATTTTACACAGGACAAGAACTAGAATCTCTCAGACTGGTTAGCTGTGGGATGAGTGGTTGCAGGAACATCCATAGTAAAGGTGTTTACAGTAACATCTTCAGATGGGTAGGAAGAGATTCTCTGCCTACTTTTCGCTCAGATGATTACTGCTCAACTCAGCTCTCATATTATGTGGACACATCAGCAGATGTACAATCCATTTCTATCAATTACTTAAAGTTATTTGCAAAGCATCTGTCATCTCAAGCATCTGTAGGAACAGTTTCCAGTACTTATTTAAAATGTTCTACATAACTTCTGCAGCAACATCTGTTTTCTGAGATGATCACATTCTTCTGTAGTAGTTACCAGCAAAATTCAAACCCACAAAAAGTGCTGATTGTCTGAACTAGTGACAACAATGAGTCCTTTAGTAAATGTCTGGGACAATCCAAAATGTTATTCCTGGGTTTATCACACTCAGAAATTAAAATACGTTGACATAAAGTTTAGAAATTCAGTCATAGGGTCTCAAGCTGGTCCATTGATGTAAATCTGTCCTTTGCCTTTCTTATGCAAACTCTAACAGGGTTGTAGGTGATTAAGTGCACCAGATATGCACACAGGCAGTGTCTGGATAACCAACTAATGGACAGACTTGCATTGTTGATCTTATAGGACAACAATGACTTAAAATCCACAGCACTCACACTAGGCTCCAATGGGACTAGACAACCCAATTTACATTGCAAGAAAGAGGTAAGACGCAGGTCAGAAATATTATTAATGTCCTTACTGAGGGAAACTCTGTTTACTCACTTTAAGGAGAATTTAGCGAGGCAAGATTCACCAGTCTTTGTGTTTCTCTGAGTTCAGGCAGGATTTCTGATTGCAACAGGAGATGCAGGAGAGAAGCAAGCAGTTATGTGATGCCTAAACTCCTTCAAAGCCAAGTTAAGCATTATTTTCAGAATAGCAGCTAAGTTTGATACCTTTGATTTTTGACTTGTGAATATACAGGGGGTGTAAGGGAGGGTTAAAAGAGAAAACACATGGTGACTATTTCTCTTGAAACATTTTGCCTACGTTGTTCAGAAGGAATACAAAAACCTTGAGGTAGAAACACAAATGTGTAATTATTTTCTCTCTTTCAAGGTCTGAAAGAAAGAATGATGTTTTGGAGGAACACAAATAAAGTATCACTTGGCATTGATTAATAGTCACAAAACATAGAAGAGAATGGGACAGTGGTTAACCTAATTATGTATGAAAACATGCATTTAAACACTGTCATAAACTAGATTTTTATTTTAGTAAGAGATTTACTTTTAAATAATCAGTATTGATTGTTCTAGCAATGTACACAACCTTTTAGTATTCTTTTTCCAGTGAAAAATGAAGTCCTTTGATTTTCCCCTCTATTTATCCACCCACAATTTAATTTTGTTTTTTAATGGATGCTGCTACTTCCAAGTTTGAGGCAAGTGCCAATTGACCTGTCATTCCTCTCTGAGTTGACTAATGGAGATAGGGACATAGTACACAATAAATGCGTATAAACATGAAGAATAGTAGAAAAATTATTACAGAAAGTCAGTTGAAAAATACATGGAGAAGTTTACATGTACAGCCAAATACCAAGGAGAAATATTTCCTGCTCTATTTCAGAGAGGGAACTGACAGTCTTTGTTTAGTAGAGTATCAACAATGTCAGTGTCTGGAGTGAAAACAAAATCAGCACCTATGTGTATAAGCTTAAACTATGACAGGCTCTCTGGTGAGGGTGCAAGTTTGACATAATCTGAGTTTAGGAACTTCATGACCTGCCTTTAGTACAATCCAAAAGATATCTGAGCAGTGAAAATATCAGTTCCAATATGTCCTTCACAGGCATCTGCAGTAGTTCTGAGAATTGTGTTGAGAGGGATATGAAATGAAACACTGCACCAGGAAGTCTGCTTTACTGGAGTCATCCTATTTTACTATGGATAGGTAAAGAACAGCATTTTGTCTATTTTACCTGCATTCTGACAGCAATGAAGCCTTCTGACTTGTGTGCATGAGCAAAATTACACACTACACTGGGAAGGCTCTGCATAGCTACTTACAGACCAACAGGAATACAATGTTTTTACCAGCCTGAATGCTCAAGAGTGACCTGTGCAGTTCACAAAAACAATTAAATCAATAACACTTCTTGTCCCTTTTGTTCCCCAGAGAAGTGTGGAAGCTAGGTCTGGTGAAGAGCCACCCTCTGCATCTGTGAGTGAGAGAGATGAGACTCTGTTGCCATGGTGTGCAAGTGCTTTTTCATAAATGTTTCAGTAAGGTCATGCCCTGCTTGATTAATTCCAAGAGTTCACATACATCTACTGCCACACAGAAAGCTTACAGCAGATGTTCACAGAAACCATTTCATGCTGACTTATAACCCTTCTCTTTCTTCAGTATCTAATATATCAGGATGGTTGTGTTCTGGACTCAGAACTCCTTTTTGCCCACCTTTGTGCTTCCATCCCAGTAGCTTCGGTCCACAAATAAAATGTAGTTAATTTTGCCCACTGGGAATAACTGTGCACTGTTCCTGTTACAGATATGACAGAGTACATGGACATACTACATTATTTTCTATGTAACTTCATACAATTCTTGGCAGCATGTGAACAAACAGCAATGGCATTGTTTTAGTGGATTCTTCTATATACAGTCCAAAGACAGGAAATATCACCTCAAGGGCAACAGACAGCAGGAATTTTGTTATATCCTACATCACAATCCCCTTCCCTCTCTCAGGAAGAAAATATCAATAATAAAGAGAAGGGAAGGACAAGAAAGAGGTGAATTTTACGTTTTGGTAGATTGTTATCTATAATGTAATGAGAGTAAGAAAAGCCCGTAAAGCAAGAAATGCTGCTTCAGCACAGATGGCAGCAGAGGTGGTCATAAGTGGCAAAATTTACTTTCTGGCATCTCATTACTTGTGAAACTCCACGCTTCTGCTTAAACTATGCAAATGATTGTCTTTGGGAGAGACTTGCATAGGTTTTTGATTTTTTTTCACCAAAATTCAAGGACAAATTCTTGGGACATGAATCCACCTAAATTAAACTAAACCAGTGTACATTCTGTTCTCACTGAGGTGATGAAATAGTTTTAATGTAATTATATCTAGTAATTACAGCAGGTTAGTAGCACTCTTGGGAGTAACATCAGACACAAAAATAAAATGATCATTCCAGTTTGTTCTTACTCAAATAATTTTTCCAAATCTGTTATTTTTAATTGCTTCTACAAAGCCAGATTTATGAAAGTCATGTTATTTTAATTACAGATCATATTGTCCCTCAGTTGAATTTTCTCTCTCCATACATGCTGACTTTAACTTCCTTTTACTTATCTATTTATCTATTTATTTAATTATTTATTATTTTTTATTGTTTTGCCCTTTCAATTCGGGGCTTGATTTCCATTTGCCTTTTGCCAGGTGTAGAGAGTGTCCAAGGAGCCAACTTTTCACTCTTGTTTCATTCCCATGTGAGTGAAGGGGTGCTTGAGACATGTTGGAACTGAGAGGAGAAAGAGGCCTCTTTCTCTTCTTTCAAGAGCAACCAGCTTTTCTGTTCTTGTTTGTGCTTTCCACCAGTCAAAAAGGCAAAGGAAAAGGTAGTAGTGTTGTTCTGTCATGCAGTAGTCCACAGGACAGTGTAGTAGGTTGGAGGAAGCCTCCCAGAACCACGCTGGCTTCAGTTGTAGGTATTACCCACCTCAAGCTATACTGAACACAGAATATGCTACATAGGGTGAAACAGAGGACTTAGAAATACGTTCCACTGGCTGCACTGGAATCTTTGTCCCTTACTCTGTGTTCATCATTGACAGCTTTATTGCCCTCAGGAATATAACTCTAGAGGAAAGTCAAGAATGACTGTTACCTGAAGGTCATAAGATCTTTAAATAAGTAATTGTTCTTTAAGAATCTTTCTGAAATTCTTTGTAATTTGAAGGAAGAGAATCAGACTGCTCCATCACATGCTGAGCTTGTTTTTGTCAGCATGTGCTCCTAATCACTTTCCAATTACTTATGCAAATTGGAGGAGCAGACGCCGAAGGTTGTTTTCAAGGGTGCCTTGCAGGGGCCCCATAAAGCCAACAGTTGTGGATATTCATGGGATTTGATTTTTTGTTTTGATTGGGTACATTAGAGCTTTATAAAAAGATTCTTCACTTAATCTAAGCTCTCCCGGACAGCAGTGTCTTAGTGCTTCTGTACAGGGTTTTCTTCAGCTCCCAGAAGACAGATGCTGATGGTTACATATTAGATAATCACTAAGTGAAAGTATTCTTTTTGGAAAAGAAAGGCAGAGAAAAGTTGGGAGAATATTAGTCCTAAAGGCCTTTTAATTGCAAATGAGGCTTTGCTAATACACTAAACATCTCATCCAGCAGTTCTTGTGTGTTTTGGATTATTTTTAGAGCTAAGAGCATCTCTTCTCTGTGCTTCCATTTTGTGATAATCTTTTCTGTGTGCAATCACATCATAGCTGTTATTTATCATACAAACAGTGTGAAGTGGTGTGTTTAGCTGTAGAAAAGTAAAGTGTTGATTGAAGTACAATCTTTAAGTGTGCTTCTTAACTTAGACAATTACAATTAATTAAATCACACAGAACCTAAGCTACATTTTTATGTTTTGTGACCAGCAAAAAAGTGGAAGGGCCTTTGCAGATTCTCTGAGATCCTACAGGGAAATCAGTGACATTTTAGTCCGAATCAGACATAGTTCCTGCAGAGATAAATCTAAGCAAGCCTGAAATATGCTGATTCGTTTAGGAAATAAGGCATCTTCCTTCTTTGACATCCTAGTACTATGAAGGTTTTCCAAAGAAAATTCTAGAACTAATTGTTTATTATGTAAGAGATTTGTATATTTTTAGAATAAATAAATAAATAAATGTAAGTATAAATTTATGTCAGGTTAAATACAAGCAATAGAAAGATGATGATGATTATTATTTTTTTATATCTGATCTTTTGAAGATTAAAAGCAATCCATGCATAATCCCTTCCCACTAGCCAGAATGCATTTTTAAAAATATTCCTTTAATTATCTTAGCACCAGGACTTGCACATTGTATAACATCACATGTTCACTTCCAGGATATAATAGATTATTATGTTAAAAATAAAGGAAAATATCTCTTTGTAATTTTTCTGTATACGTTTCATTTCTCTTCAGTGTATTTGACATCATTCCCTGCTTGATGGTAGAAAAAAATAACATGAAGGAATGCTTTGCCTGTTCAGCCCAAGCACATTAATTATCCTAATAGCCAAATTCTCACAAGTGGAACTTGCTGAGAATTTTCTGATTTTAAAACTCTTTTTGAGGTGTATAAAAACTGTCTTATGGAAACTGAATTGCTTTCAGAGCAATGTAATTTATTTTGAAAAAATTATAATTTTCATTACCTTCTTGCATTTTTTTAGGTGATCTGCTAGAGTTAAGCTTCCAGGTTACTTTTATTAGCTTTGTCTCTGTCTCAAGAAACCCAGACTTTCGTGTTCTCAAGTTCTGGATAACTATAGCAGGTATTTGCAGAAGTACTCTATACTGCTTTCTAGTATCTCCGACTGCAGTCCTGCTGTGCATTCCTGAAAATCTTACTGTTTATAACACTCACTATGGGGAGTTTTGCACCAACATGCAACTGTGGGAACACTAAGGACACTGGAAATGCCCCTCTGCACCAACGGACTGTGGCTTGTTTCCCAGGCTGTCACCATGAACTGTGCAAGGAGTGGATGTAAGCACAGAGCAGCACTGCTTGTTGTGTTTCAGCAGTGGCAACAGCATATGAAAGATAAGCCTTGTTCTAGACATCTGTGAAGATCTTCATAGGTGGAGCATGCAGTCTCTTGTTCTTCAGTGGTGAAAATGCATAACTAATGGAGGTGACTATGCTGAAAAATAGTGTTTTGTAGCTAAGAAATTGTTTATTCAAATAGAGTCATTGTGCTCACTGTATCATTGCTTTTGGAATTACCTATGTACATACATTTATACAAACCAGTATTCCAGCAAAATCCTAATATATGCATGCATAAAATGATCACTGCTTTTTGGACAAATTTCATCAGTTTGTAAATTCTTTCAGTTAAACAAAAATAGTAAAAAATACAGGGAAGTTCAGCCAATTCCTACCACTGGCTGGTGACTTATTTTTTTCACCTTCCAGCTTAATGAACTTATTGTAACACTCGGAGAAATCAAGCCCAACTTATCATGGGGACCAACCCCAATCTTTTAATTACCCTCCCATCAATAAGATATCTAAAATAATGCCACGAATAACACTGTTGTGTTCTATGCATATTTTCATGTGTATTTATTAAAATCCTTGGCCTTAACAATATTTCCTTAGCAAGATAAATGGGATTTTAAAACCTCCATGGGAAAATAAAGTTTTCAAATATGTTTTGAAAAATAGATAGCAGATGCTATTTCAAGACTCACTCCACCTACTATGAGGCACATCCAATTTTCTACACATACGTGCTCTTTTTTATTTTTATTTTTATTTTTATTTTTATTTTTATTTTTATTTTTATTTTTATTTTTATTTTTATTTTTATTTTTATTTTCCCTTGGACATTCCTATTCTCTTTTTAGTCATCCAACTTCTGCCTTGGTAGTGCCATTAACTGCATAGTATTTGTGCCAGTGAGCTAGGCTTCCTAACAATGTGTTACACTTTTTCAAGATGGAAGAGCATTGAATGTAAACAAATATAATGTTTTATAAGCATTAGACTCAGAGATAAATGTTTACATGTTCTATTTAGAAAGAGAGAGTAAACAGTATGGTATGATTAACCTATTTAAACAAATCAAAGATTGGAATTCATTCAGTGTTAATATACGGTTTACAGTTGCATAGATAGGAGTGCCCAGACATGCCTTCTATATACTGTTTGATTAGTGCTGTTATAAACAGAAAATCTCAGTCCCAAAGAACATGCAATGTAATGTGAAACAAAAAGACTGTGATTATTGAAAACTGCAGATATGAAGGAAATACGAATCTGAATATATCTATGCAATTTGAATCAGTTTCATGCGGTTCACCTAAGTAAGATTAATAACTGATCCTTGCAGGATGTAATGTGGTATGTTTCCTCAGGAACTACTACCAAGAGAAGAGGAGACCATTATTTGCAGAAGCATAGGGAGTGTTTTGATACTACTGAATATTCACTCACTTTAGGGTAAACCACTACAGAGTTCAAGGAAAAAGCAATATACATATATATATAAAACAGAAAGGTTATAGTTGTGAAGGGCATTGAAGGTGGGCATAAGAAATTTGCATATGATGCTATGGAAAATGAGGAGATAATGAAGACGTTCAGATAGGAATAATGTAGAGTGACAAGCAAAGAGGATGCTTTTAGATGATGCATTTTGAAGGGATTGAAAAGTTCCCAACTTGCATAATGACGTGTTAGAGTTGAGCACTTTGAAGGTCAAAGCAATGTTTTTATCTGTGAACCTTCTGATACCCATGAATTATCCTTAAACCAACAAATTCACCAGGGTTAAAATAAATTCCCTCAAGGTCAGCCCACTCTACAAATAGAATAACATGCATGCTTCTTTGGCTAACATGATCTCAAATTAGCACAGTATCCAATCTATAAGTGACTGCTTGTTTAGTGCACTGGAGGGAAAAAGGAGAATAAATGAGTAAAATAAAAGTAAACTGCCTTAAACAGTAAATAAATGAGTCTTTACTTTGTGTACAATTTTTGTCAAGGGGCCAAGAAGACAATGTCTTGGATTTTCCTGCAAGGATCACAGGTGCTTTTGGCATCTATCATGTTCAGAGCACATCTTGAGTTGATGGTTACATACAATGGCTGCATTTTTGTGCGGTGGAGCCCTCTGGGAGTGGATTTAAAGAATAAAGCAGCAGCTGTGAAGAGTTAAATTGCCATGCAATAAGTATATTAGGAAAGTTTACTTCACATTCCCTTCAGATTCCAAGGTCCCATGGAACCAGTGTGCACCAGCAGCTTGTGGGAGCTGGATGTGGTTGTATTCCTAGAGAACATGTGTTCTGATTTAGCTCTGTCTGAAAGGAAATCAGTTCATGAATACTGTGATGCTCGGTGATGTAAACAGAGATCCAGATATCTGAGTCAAAAGTGCACACATAATCTGAACCAAAATAATGAATGCAACACACTTGGTGACAGGGCATGTAGATTCACAGATGTGGATCTGGCCCTCACACTCTGATGAAAACTACTTTCTTCCTATAGTTCATTGAGTTTCCAAAATCTGCAGAGCATTGCAGATCCACTATCAAACTGCCTCAGGGCATAAACTGTAAGCAGATCTCCTTGTTCCTTTGGAACACCATATTATAAATCCTAATTTCACCATTCCTGTATGAGCTTGATGAAACAATTAAGTGAAATTTCTAGACATTAGCTAGAAAACACTAATTTTGCTAATTGTGTAGATTCTCTAGAGGTAAGTTGAAGCATGAGAGAGAGCATTATGTTACCAGAAACCTCAGGGAGAAAGATTGAGGGTCAAATACTCAAACAGGGAGGGATAAATGAAGGGAAAAACAAGAAGAGAATTTTGATTTCACATAGTCATAAAACCAACATTTCACCTGCAACACTTCTTTGATTAAAAAATAAATAACTGAGATGTGATAAATATTAGTTTTCTTTCTTCCAGATAGTATCACTGGGTAATAAAAAGTTAATATGCTGTAATAATAATAATAATAATAAAATAAAAAATAAAGAGGAGTGGAAAAAATGCTTCCCTTAATAATATTGCTGATATATGAGATAAAGGAGAAACAGAGAAACAAAAGTCTCCAAGTCTGGGCTCCATCAGAAGAGGCGTGGTCAGCAGGGACAGGGAGGTGATCAACTTTCTCTACTTGTGAGGTCCCATCTGGATTACTGTCCAGGTATGGAGCCCCCAGTAGAAGAAAGACAGAGATCTGATGTCCAGATGGGTCCAGTGGAGAGCCACAAAGATGATCAGTGGGCTGGAGTACCTCTCCTATGGGGACAGGCTGAGGAAACTGGGCTTGTTCAGCTAAGAGAAAAGAAGACTGTGGGGTGACCTCATTGCAGCCTTTCAGTACCTGAAGGAAGCCTACAAACAGGAGGGGAATCAGCTCTGTGGAAGGGTGGATAATAGCAGGAAAAGGGGAAATGATTTTAAGTTGAGGGAGGGAAGATTTAGGTTGGATGTTAGGGGGAAGTTCTTTATTATGTGAGTGGTGAAGTGCCGGAACAGTCTGCCCAGAGAGGCTGTGTATGCCCTATCCCTGGAGGTGTTCAAGGCCAGGTTGGATGGAGCCCTGGTCTAGTATTAATTGTGGAGGTTGGTGGCCCTGCCTGGCAGGGGGGTTGGAGATGTTGAGGTGCCTTCCAACCTGGGCCATTCTGTGATCTGGAAGTCTGTGTAGAGGAAATGGACCTGGGGGTATTGATTGATGCTCAGCTGAACATGAGCCGACAATGTGCCCAGGTGGCCAAGAAGGCCAATGGCATCCTGGCTTGCATCAGAAACAGTGTTGCCAGCAGGAGCAGAGAGGTGATTGCTCCCCTGTACTCAGCACTAACGAGGCCGCACCTCGAGTACTGTGTCCAGTTTTGGGCCCCTCACTGCAAGAAAGACATTGAGACCCTGGAAGGTGTTCAGAGGAGGGCAAGAAAGCTGGTGAGGGGTCTGGAGCACAGGCTGTATGAGGAGAGGCTGAAGGAGCTGCGAATGTTCAGCCTGGAGAAGAGGAGGCTCAGGGGAAACCTCATTGCTCTCTAACTTCCTGAAGGGAGGTTGTAGTGAGCTGGGGACTGGCCTCTCCTCTTGTGTCATTAGTGATAGGACTAGAGAGAATGGTTTCAAGCTATGGCAGGGGAGATTCAGGCTGGACATTAGAAGGTATTACTTCTTAGAAAGGGTGGTCAGGCACTGGAATGGACTGACCAGGGAGGTGGTGGAGTCACTGACCCTGGGGGTGTTCAAAGGAAGACTGGATATTGTGTTGGGGGACATGGTTTAGTGGGAGCTATTAGTAAGAGGTGAACAGTTGGACTGGATGATCTTTTAGGTCTTCTCCAACTTTGGTGGTTCTATGATTCTATGATTCTATGATTCTATGATTCTATGATTCTATGATTCTATGATTCTATGATTCTATGATTCATTCTCCAATAGGATAAAGCTGTAGAAGTATTTCTCAGTGTTCTCTTCTCCTTTTCCATACTTGACACTCTCATTCAATCTTTCTTTACACTAAGCTGGCACATTAAGTTTCAAAATTTTGATGATGAATACAGTGTTGTTCAAATTAAAGTTCATAGCCCATTAGTCAGATGAATGGAAGTTGGGAGAATTCATGGGACAACATAGAATTTGCTGCCATGAAGATCAATGGGAGCCATAGATATCCTGGTGGTAGAATCTGCCAGATTGAATGTGGAATATCAGACTGTGGGGCCAGTTTTGTGCTTTTTATGTCCTGTTTCTGCTCATCATAGAATTCAAAGTCATCTCTTGTCAAATAACAATTTTATTTTGTCCAATTTGAAATGAATGCAAATTCTATTTCTGATATCATGTTAATTATACTTTATATTTGTCATATACACTTTCATTTAAAGTCTTAGGTTAGTTTAATTTAATGAAAATTCCTTGTTGTTTTTCCCCTGAAAGCCTTTAGTTTTCCCTAGGCACGATATCATATAATTACTTTCCTTTACAACTTGTGATCAGCACTGAAAATTCAAATGGAAAACAGGACAGACAGAAAGAGAAAGGAAAATACACTTTATTATTTCACGTTGCTACCCATTCTGCACTCTCCACCTTCCATTTTATCTTCTCTTCACTATTCACCCATTCTGATTCTGTTGTTCTTTCATCAGTATTAATAATCTTAATTTAGACTGTCTCTCCTTTACACTGAGTTGCTTTTTATCTCCTTGGTATTGCCTGATTCCACCACTGTAATAAACCTCATATAGGCTGATGAATTTAAGCATTAGCACATCTGACTGATGTTTACTCTGAAATAAAGTTATCTCTCCTTTTTGCCATTGCCACTGTACCCTCTGATTTTCCTCTTAAATGATTATTAGCTTGGTCTGGTTCTGCCCTTTCTTTGCACATGTAAATTGATTTTTTAAGGATATTTGTAGCCTCAGAGTTTTAAGAAAGTTTCAATTTAGCTTTTATTAGGTGCTGGGCAGCCTAGTGCCAGACTGTGTACACAGTTAAATAACAAGAGCTCTCCCAGGGGTGTATATTGTTCCAAGCTTTGGCATCTATATGCAAATTAGTCTTTCTGTATTTGCTATCAGTTACAATAGAAATTTTCCACCCAGGCAAGATTTCTTTTTTTGTTGTTGTTGTTGTTTTTTTTTCTTTTTTCTTTCTTTCCTTTTTTTTTTTTTCTTTTTTTTTTTTTTTTTTTTCCAGTAGCTATGTAAAATACTGACAAGCCATAAAGAAAAGAGTCTGCTTTCAGTGGCTTTGAAAGTTAGAAAACCTGTAATGGTTTCAGGGATTTTTTGAAGAGGTAGGCTATCTTAAAACATAGCTATAGTAATGCTGCAAAATATACTAGAATAAATAAGGGTAGAAAATGAAGTCTACTCATGAAAAGAGAAATACAGTAATATCATGAAGCTTTCACTGTTTGACATGGGGAGAAGGACTCACAAGGAGAACAAAGAATGTTTTCATGAAATTTTTTTCAGGGTCACTAAATTCTGAAAGATGTCCTAAGAAGACTTTCTGTTGAAGTTATGGGTTTGTGAAGCTGAGCCCCATAAAAGGAAATGTGAACAAAACAACACTTACTTGGCCAGTAACCTTTGGAGGTTGAACAGCTAGGCTGCACTGCAGACCGTGATGATGGAAGATGTGCACCTCTTAGCTCTTGGCCCCAGAAAAATGGTAGTTTCTGAATTCTGGAAGTATAAGCATGCTTCTATTTCCATGATACCCATATGGGTGCTCTAAGATGCAATGGGCATGAATGTGGCACAGAATGAATCTGGAGCTAGCTGATTTTTATTATTACATTTATTTATTTATTTATTTATTTATTGCCTCTATCCAATTTGTGCAACAGAATAGACACATCTGGCTATAAAATACATTTGCTTTTTTTTCATGTGAGGCACTGATGCAGAAAAATAATGTGAGCGATGAGATGGGGGGGATGATGAACAATGTGAAAAGAAGCTGGAAACTGCCAGAAAATCATGGATTACACAACTTCTATGATTTTTATTCGAAGTGTAGCATCTGGGGAAAAAGTGCCTGTACAATATGGTAGCTAGAATGAGAGAATGTAATGCTTCATTTGGAGAATGATGTTGCTGCAATACTGTTTAAATTTAAAAGCAAACTCAGAACTTAAATCTTAATGATAGAAACAAAAAAAGCATCTCTTTGACAGAGCTGGGATACATTTATTCTTGTCTTCAGAGAAAGCAGGGCAGACTTTTTTTACTGTTTTTGTTGCTGTTTGTGTGTTTGTGTGTGTGTGTTTTGTTTTGTTTTTGTTTTTGTTTTTTTTCTGGTCTCTGTGAGTTTACTTTGTTTTTTTTCCTCTTGTAATAATAGGCATCAAGCATTTGAGCAGCTGGAGACCCTCTCCCCTGCATCAGCTTTATGCTGATTCTAACTGACTAAATAAATAAATAAATAAATGAACAGGAGAAACTTTCTGTACATATGTTTAATGCAGAACTATCTTTTCCTTCAGTCTTTCAGATAGGTAACTGCATCACGGTGGGAGGTAATGTGGCAGAGAAGCAAATGCATGCTGTCTTCTGCTGAGGTAGATTGCTCACTGAGTGCACACAAGTGAGCACTGAGAGGGAAACAGAAGACTTTCCATGGTGATTTTCTCCTTTAAGACAGTTGGGTCTGATTCAAATGTTCTGCTACGCTTCTGAAGATGTCAATCCACAGCATGGAGATGGGGAAGGGGCACCCCAGGAAATCAAAGCAAACTCAATTATCTATCTGCTGACAATGACAAAACCATTTCATTCCTCAGCTCTTCACAGAATGTGAGGGAAGGGGGGAATTAAAAGCGTGAACATTTTTAATGAGTGCAATTATTGAATCATCAGTCACACAGTCCATCTGCTTCAGAGTGTTTCAGTGACTACAGAAAGACTAAAATATTGCTTTGCCTTTTTGCATTCATACAATCATATAAATTTTCTTTAAGGAAAAGCTAATGTTATTCATATGTCAAACCCACCATTTCCAATAACTTGCAGTTCCCTTTCACTTACTTCACTTTATTAATCACTAATTTTGAATCTGACACAAGGCTGGTGAAAACATCTTGGCAGGTGCATGGATAACAGCTAACCCTACAACATTAAGTACAGAATCATGTAATAGTAAGTTGGAGAGAGAAATTAATGCAAAATCTATCTCAAAGGCCTCACTTAGCACAAATTTTAGTGAGAAAAATAAACTTTACACTGTAATAAAAAAGGGCGATGAAGGCAGATGGGATTAAAAAATCCTTTCCTCTGGTGCTATCTGTTCACTTGGTACACATTATCTGAGTGTGACAGCATATCAGGAAAGAGCCACAACTTACTCAATAGAGTTTTAAAATCTTTACAGATATTCAGGACCGATAGAGGAGGGAAGGTTCGGATAAGTGCCTGAACATGAGGAACTGGGGCAGAACTATAAATCTGTTTTGATTGTGGTATTCATCCCAGAAAGGCAGAGAAGGTAGATTTGGATCTCAAACCAGTAACAGCCTTTGCTATATGTTAACTTACTATGTTGGGATTTGTGCTACAAGCATATAGCTGATTGAAAAGAAGGATCATTTTGTACAAGGAAGCTTTTCTGGAATTGCAAATAAATTCAAAATTCGGTAGAAAAGTCCTTTGCCTAGACCTTTTCAGGTTTCCTCTCCCAGCTGAGAGTCACTCTAATACAGTAATCTTCACAACTCTGACATATATTAATTGAGAAATCTTTGATTTTTCTACTGGAATCTGTATCCAAAGATTCTAAACCCAGATTCAGGATTGCAAAAAATATTCAGTGTTTTCTCAGTAGGTAAAACAACAAAACTATATAGCATCTTACCCTCTTTTGGAGTCAGAAATTCTGTCCATTTAACTTTGTTTTGTTTGTTTATTTATTTATTTTGTAAATTAATAGTCTTAAAACAAAGTTTCATATTAGAGCATGAAATTCAAACCAACTGTTTCCAATTAACAGCCCCAAATAAATTAGAAATGTTGAGTTATGCAACATTAATCTTGGTACTTGAGTTAAATCCAGGAGAACTGCATGAATTGTAGTGAAATCTCTTTGCCCGTTGTGTGGGATAATAAGGTGAACTATTATTTTAACTGTTACATTATTCTATCCACTTTGTGAAAAAACTGTCACATATTCAGACTATAAATTTTGTCAACGTAACAAAGATCAAATAAACAAACAGCTAGTTGTAATGTTATCATGGCTGCCAGACTGTGTCTAATCAATATGCTACTAACTTTTTCCTTTTCTCCAAGTTTATTTCTAGCTAGAGCTACAAAAACAATTTTTGCTATTGGGTAAAGAAGCATTAAATAAATAATTAAGGCCTGAATTGCCAATTTGTTCTCTTTGTAGGAATTAATTAGATACTGGATTAGTTTTCTTTTTAGTTTTAAATGTGGAAATGCACTGAACCAAATCTCTGTGAAGAAATATGGCCCCATTTTCACAGATCTATGCTTTAGTAATTTAAAAGTAATCACTAATCTCTTGCGTCTCTGAGAAAGTAATCAGTGACATGTAGGAGATTATTGTTAGAATCCAGTGACTGGTGCTAGATTGATTTTTTTTTTTTTCTCCTTCTCACTAGTTTTGACAGCTCTGCTTAATGACTGACAGTAAATGGGTTTTGTGCTGTGTCAGGTGTTCTGGAAAGGGCTCTGGCAGGAAAGATTTGGCTTATCACATTGCAAACTAAGGTCCTGATCCAGCAGACATTCAGAGCACTAAATAACATTCCATTAGGGACTTATCCCTTTCATTTCAATGAGAGCATTTACTCATAAGCATTTTTAGTTTCTCTTACGCAGATCCTACTCCTGTATTTTCCTGAGAGCCTCCTGGGCAGGCATGTTCTCAGTAAGCAGAGGGAGATGGCATTTAATACCTCTTTGGGTATTACTAAATCCATCATTAGAACAATAATTATTATTTGATATTTGCACACTGCCCACAGATTAGCTAAGTGCTTCACAATATGAATATACGGATTTCAGCTTCAGTAAGCTTAAAGTCTAGACACAACAAAAGTAAGAGAAAAAATTATAGACAAGATATGTGACATAGCAATGCATAATATTTTGTGGCAAGACAGAAAAAAATGGCAAAGCTTGCCTTAACTGTTATGCTTTTTGTAGTCCTCAGGGCAGGCTACAGGATTAGACTTATCAGGATGAATTTGAATGAAATGAAAGTGGTGCCTTGGCAGATTGGTTTGGGGACACGATTCAGGGAAATTTTTAAAAAGAGGAAAAAAACGCAAAGGGAGAATTTTATGAGGGGTTGAGCTGTCCATGTGATCAAAGAGAGGAGCATTGCAGAAGAAAAAGTAGAAAGAGAGTTAAGCATTGCAGCACCTAACAGCATAGCCAAAAACTTGAAGTTAGGTTGTGCAGAAGTCATCTCTAAGTGAGAAAAGAAAAAAAACATTAGTTTTTTGTCGTTGTTTCTTTTGTTGTTTTTGTTGTTGTTTGTTTGTTTTTTATACAAAACAGACAGTTCTTAAGCAAGGACCCTACATCTGCTGGAAAGAGCAAAACATGTGGAGAACACAAATAGATTATTTCAGTTGTCAGGGCAAACCAAGAAAATTTACCCTGTGGAGAGACCGGCACCTGCAACACAGTACAGGGAAGAACTGCAGCAGGAGACCATTGTTGTAATTTAGCACAAGGAGAGAAGACAGGCTCAGATGTGATTACAGAGGTAAACATTAGAATCTGAGTTTCAGCCATTCTGATTTTGAGATTTCAGAGAGACAAAAAAAAGTAGGTCAGTTGAATCGAGAAGAACTGAAAGGCTGCATCACATTCGCGGGGTGGAGAAACAAAGATGAGAATTACGTAATGGAAGCACAGGTACAGCTGAAGTGAGACTTAGCTTTGGTAGCAAAGGGAGGGTGCTATTGCTAGCCATGTACTATAGGTATGAGTCAGTGTATCAAACTGAATTTAGAAAGTGGTTGAGTTTTGTGCTGAAACAGTGATAACTGCTACCTGATATGCGCTACCTGATATCTCACTCTTTTGCCACTTTGGGCCAAATATTGTTTGGAGTTTATAAAAATGTACTTACTGTAGACCTGGTCCAAAGAGCTTGAAGACTGTAAGGTCAGGCATAATACGTAACAGGTAACAGGATGAGGGGAAATGGCCTCAAGTTGTACCAGGGTAAATTTAGGTTAGATATCAGGAAAAACTTCTTTATAGAAAGGGTTCTTAAGCTCCCTGGGAATAGGCTCCCCAGGGAGGTTGTTGAGTCACCATCCCTGAATGTGTTTAAAAACTGTTCAGATGTAGTGCTGAGACATGATTTAGCAGAGGTCAGCTAGTTAGGGTAGTATGGTTAGGTTGTGGTTGGACTCGATGATCTTAAGGTTTATTCCAACCTGAGTGTCTCTAGAATTCTATGATTCTATGTGTACAAGTAAAGCAATCTATCTTCAACTTTTTCAGAAGGCTAATAAAATAACAAGTATATCCTGCAAAGGATATATATTAATAATCACAGGAATGACAGCTAGTCTCCTGACTCACCACAATCACAGGCATATTTCTATGGGTCATGTGGCAAATGCAGGCTGAAATAACCTGATATTACTCTGGTTTCTCTAATTTGACTTCCAGAATGGATCACATTTGGCTCTGACAGAAAAGCATGTCCCACTGATGCTGGATTCAGTACAGCTGATTCTCTTCTTGTCAAAATGAGTTTTCATTAAAAAATAAATAAAAACTCATAAAAAATCTCTTGTTATCCAAAGTTAACTGCTAGGAACAGACTGCGGTAAAATATGTTACAGAATACAGTGGCAATGAACTCAGAGGGCTTACTGCTACAGTAAATTTTAATGTCAGCAATATTTCCCACAGATGTTAACTTCAGAAAAACATTTTGCATAGCCATCAGTGCAAAACTGTCAAAAGAACACATCTAAAATGTCTTGGGATCACACACATTTTTATGTGTTTTTAATTTGTGACTGTACCTTTGATACCTTTGAATAACTTTGTTTGTTTGTTTTTGTTTCTTTTTGTTTAAGAATAAAGTTGTATTATGTAATCCATAGGTCATGTCTACAGTACCAGTGAATCTGATGACACAGTGACATTAGTAGAAGTGGTGGAGAGAAAAAAGAGAGATGAGAAGAAAAGGATGAAAAAAAATAAAATAATGGGTCCTTTTTACTGTAAGGGAAGGAATAGAGAACATTAACAAAGAATGTAATTTAATACCTAATCAATTTACTGATTGGATTTTCCATGAGATTAACTCTGAGTCCAAAATGAATTGCACTGATCCTGGAAAATGCTATGATGACCAGCAAGCAGTGATATGTGGCTGTAACAGCATGAAAATAATAATGTCAGAGACTTCAAACAGCTACAGTAGTTAATTAAATGTGTTCAGATAACATTATGGTTGGACATAAACCTACAAAAGCAGAGAAATTTTGAGGTAAGCCTGCCAGAGCACTGACAGAAAATTTTCCTGTGCTAAAGCGATGCTAAACATACAGACTCTTCTCTGAAGTACTGATGGGGGCAGATTCTGCCCTCCAACAAGCACATATGGTTTTGTTCAATTTCCATGGTTGGTTTTGTTTTGTTTGTTTGTTTGCTTGTTTGTTTTATGAGTATCTATCTAAAACTATCAATATATATGCCTGGGAATTTTGAGCTTTTAAAAAAACATATTGTGGCTGTGGGCCACAACTGAACTGTGCTTGGCTCAGGAAGGCGGCAGGCAAAACTGGCTCTTGGGATGTGTCTGCACTTTGATCTGGGGCAACAAAGCACACCACTGAAACAGAGCCAAGTACATGCAGCTGTGCTCTGGTCACTCCTCTTCGAGTGATGCCTGACGGTATTGACACAGGGAGTACAAGACCTGGCTCAAATTCCACAGCCATCATGATGGATTTGTTATGGCTGTACATGTACATGACTTCTTAACAGACTCCAGGATCTGTTCATTCTTCTCTCCTACTTAATCCTTTTATTTGCTGCACTTCAACTAAGGAAAGCTCTTCATATTATATTTGGGGAAACATAATTTATCATAATTCCAGCAAGGAATCATATGTTATTTTTATGCAGCAGAAGGAGAAAAGTTCCCAGGGGGTGCTTTTTTTAATATCATTTTCAGAAAAAGATGCTGACTCCCAGAGGCTACCATAGTATTTCCTACAGGATGCGCTTGCACTGTTAGACTAGGAGGATGTTACGCCTAGGAAAGCCTTGGGATGCCACAAAGAAAGGATTCTCCCTGTTCCACTTCTGCACTTCTGAGCCTTCAGCCACTTCACAAGCATGGAAAAATGTCCTCAAATTAGCTATAGAAGAGTTACAAAATTAAGCACTATTCCACCTAGCACTTACTGCAAATTCTGAAGGCAGCACCTTTTGCTAACCTTATTTGATCCTAAAAAGCGAAAGCACTGCATCTATTTACAGTCTAATGAATCAGTCTAAAAATACAGAGGTGAGACTAAGTTAACCTAAGAACATTTATTTCTGCTAGTCTAACGCTGGTGAATGTGGGGTAAGTCTTAGTCACAGTACTGAACAGTGAGAGAACCCATCTAAACCCTGAAGCTACCTTGTGGGGAAATGTCCCTTGAGATATCCAATGGCCAATAAAAACAAGGTTAAATAAATAGTTTTCATAAAAAATCACAAAAGGAGACCTAGTAATAGTGGGCCAAAGAGGGAGAAGACAAGTTATCTTGCACTTAAATCCACATCTATAGAGACAGAAGGAGGACAGGATGATCTAAAGAGCACTGAACACTTCCCTGGTGTGGCCTGAGATATTTTATGTGACTCTTATCATGTCATTAACTACCAGTGAAAAGCATCAGATGATTCAGCACACTGTAAAAATAAAATAAAATAAAAACAAACAAACAAACAAAAAAGAAATAAAAGAAAGAAAAAAAAGAAAGAAGAGACCACAAACAAGATGGCTCTTCAGTTTCTTGTAATATAGTGAGAAGACAAGAAAAATGACAAAGAAATCTGTTCTCGATGACATCTGAGAAGCTGTGGCAGTCAAGAGAATGCCTGGTGCCTGGAAAAAATACAGTGCCACACCCATGTCTTAGGAAGGAAGCACTTGGGAGTGCTGGTAAATGGCAAGCTGGACATAAGCCAGCAGGGTGTATGGCCCAGAAAGCCAGGTGTATCCTGGTTTGCACCAAAAGAAATCTGGCTACCAGAATGAGACAGGTGATCCCGCCCCTCTGTGCAGGTGATAACTCACCTGAAGTACTGTGTCCAGATGTGGAGTCCTCAGTACAGGAAAGTGCAGGGCCTGTTAGAGTGTTTCCAGAGGAGAGCCACAAAAATAAGTCAAGGAATGGAACACCTTTCCTGTGAGGACCGGCTGAGAGAGCTGAGCCTGTTCAGCCTGGGGAGGGGAAAGATGCAGATGATCTGACAATTATCTAAACTGGAGCTCTAAGAAAGAAGGGGATAGACTCTTTAGCAGGGTCTGTTGAAATAGGACAAGGGGAAATGGTTTCAAACTAAAAGAGGGGAAATTTAGATTGGATAAAGAAAACATTTTTTTTAATGATGAAGTTGGTGAGATGCTGGGACTGAAGAGGTTTCCCAGAGATGTACCATTCTTACAGACATTCAAAATCAGGCTGGATGGAGCTCTCTCGGAGTGACCTGATCTAGCAGTCAGTGTTTATTGCAGGGGTGTTGAACAAGATGACATTTGAGGCACCCCTACAACTCAATTCTACGATTCTACAATTCTATGATTTTGTGATAGCTGTCAAATTTTTTTACAAAGAAGAAGGAAGAGAAATTTTCAGGATGCCTGAGTCTTTCACAAAGGCAGTATCTCACAGGCACAAAGTGACTCGGTAAAGCATATCACTACTTAAAGATAAATAAATAAATAAATAAACAAATAAATAAATAAATTTTAAGAAATCAACATTTTAGAGCTGACTTATATATAGAACATAGCAGGGACCATAAAGACAAAAGGGAATAAGTGCATTTGAAAGCAATAAAAAACGTGTATCACTTGTTGCAAGTTGTTCAGTGTAATTATTTTATTTTATTCTATTCATGCACAGTTGTCAAGTTTAATGTGCACATTAGCTAGGACCCTCAAGCTCCTTGCAAGTCCTTAATAATGACTTCAGTGTCACAGAAGTGATGTGCTGCTGATTTCAGAAATCAATCTATCCAGTGAGATAGTATTTGACTAGTAACTGAAAAGCAGGTTGTATCAATAGATGTTAGCTACTTAAAGCTGAATTCTCCAAGGAACATATTCAGAATATGTTATACTTAGTAACATTATTTGATTAATAAGTACTAGGGAGATGCACTCAAACCTAATGCATTTAAACAGGATGGCAAGACCAACTTCCAAACATAAGGGCTGCTCTGAAAGCAGTGCCTTCTACTTTATTTTGCTTGCCCACGACCTTAGAAGTGGAGGCTGCTGATACAGCGGCAGAGGTTGAACCTTCCCAACAATATTCCATTACATTTAGTTGCCGTATGTCAGAAGCCAGAATAGGGGCAGTCTGACAGAATGGTGTCTGACATGGAGGCATGCATGAAGCAAAGGTGTGTCAGAGTTCCTCCAGGTGAAAATAATTGTACCCACTGACATTCTTCAATGCTTGCTGAACATTTGTGGATACTAAGGTGATGTGAGCACAGTGAGGGGTGGGTGGTGTGTTTCAGCAGTGGCAACTGCTACAGTGGGCCTACTCTGCTGGTGGTGATTTTCACAAGAGCAGCATGCAGGCTACTGTTCATTGCTGACTAAAATGCGCAGCTAAAGGTGGTGACTATGTTGTAACTGAGAATCCACTCTATCAAATAGTGTCACTGTGCTCTTTGTAACTCTTTTAGCATCCATAAATAAGAGGGAATTACTTTTGTCATGGCCTACATGTTTTATGAAAAAATGTGACTGCAAATTACACTGCAAGAATTACCTCAATATCTCAAATATTATACCAATCAAAAATATCAATACCTTTTTGGTACCAGAAACAAATGAAGTTTAGCTAGTGATGTAATTCTAAGTAACCACTATTTAAATTTGATTCTGATTGACAATGAGAAATTTTACACTATTCTGCATTTTTTAAGATATGAATATTTTATAAATTTGACACTGGAAATTGCTGTATTTTCTCTGATACATATACTTTTGCATCTTTGCATGATCTCTACACTTTCTTAAGTACGTATTTTCCATCCTGAACTATCTTCTGGAGTGTTGCAATTTAAAATCTTTGCTACCAGGGTAAGCATAATTGCAATAAATAGTCTATTTTTAAATTCTCACAAAGCTACCATATTTTCCAGAAGAGAGATTTTTTGTTTGTATATTTTTCATTAGAATATTTTAACGTGTTCTTTATCTTGGCATTATAAAAAATATAAATATAAAAATACATATTTTTTTTTCCCTCAGATATATACTGAAAAGATTACTTTCATATGATTTGGGAAAACATATGAATTTATCCATCATAGTGTTTTAGGAGCTCTTCCTTCTTCAGTCTTCATTTTCACCTAAGTTTTCTGTCATCTGTCTCATTTTCTTATCCCAATGCTAGTACTGTTAATACCCTATTATTAATAGCTGACAGCTATTTGTCCTTCCACAACCTAATCCTAAGAAGTGATAAACATTTTATCTATCAGTGAACAACCAAAAACTCCAGGAAGGTCTCACAGTCATCCTGGCTGTGTTTTCCAATTCAGTCATTGAAGAGGCTGACCTGTTCGACTTAGTTAGTGTAATACTCTGATTCATTTGACTTACTTACAGTATTATAGGCATGTTGCTTGAAATCAGCCTGTCTGTGCCTTCACAGCTGTAGAGTTTGCTGTGTTTTATTGATTCTCTCTCCGGACATTCAGCACCTTGTTGGATTAAATCCCATACTGCTACAGATTATCAAAGTTCGTGGGAATATGGGGAGGTCACTGCTGACTGGACAGAAAATGTTGTATGAATCTAAAAAAAGAGCATGAGAGAAAACCCAGGATGCTGCAGATTTGTTAGTTCATACTCAGTCCTTGGAAAACCTATGGAAAAGATTAGCCTGGGGGATACTGAAAGGTTCTTAAAAAAAAAATTAAAAAAAAACTACTAGGCACAGCCAACATGGATTCAGCAATGGTGTTGGACTAAGTAATCTCTGGAGGTCCCTTGCAACCCCTACGATTCAGTGATTCTGTGAGCAAGGGAAACTTCTGTCATGATATTCTACAATTTGATGAATCATAGCATGGTCTGGGTTGGAAGGGATGTTAGAGATCACCTTGTTCCAAATTCCCTAGACCAGATTGCCCAAAGCCCTATCCAGCCTGGCCTTGAATACTTCCAGGCCAGAGACATCCACAAGTTCTCTGGGCAACATGTTCCAGTGTCTCACCATCCCCACATTCTTCCTTATGCTAAACCCAAATCTACCCTCTTCCTGTTTATAGCCACTACCCTTCATTCTATCTCCACATGCCCTTGAAACACTCCCTCCCCAGCTTTCCTGTAGGCCCCCTTCAGGTACTGGAAGGACGCGACAAATTCCTCCCAGTGCCAACTCTTCTCCAGGCTGAACAACTCCAAATCTCTCAGCCTGTCCTCATAGGGAACTTCTCCCTGGAAAAGTTGTTGATGCCCCATGCCTGCCTGAGTTTAAGAGGTACTTGGACAGTGCCTTCAACATTGTTTTAATGTTTGATTAACTCTGAAGGGTTCAAGTAGTTTGGCTTGATGACTTTGAAGGTCCACCCCCAGTGATTTTTTTCTATTTCTTTCCAAAATTTCTGATTTCTGAAGAGGATACATTTCTTTTGCAGTTTGTGCAGACATCACTCGATCCTGCCTTTCAGAATTTTAGCTAGAGAAGAAGATGAACATAATGATACCCTGCTCAAACAGAAGAGAAAAAAGCAAACCTTTCTAGGCTATAGTCAGAGGTGCACACATTATGAATTACATGTAAGAATTATAGTCTTATACATGGCCTCACTGGATGAAGGAATGGTAGAGAATCAACCAAGATGAGAGTTAGATTCACTTATTAATGGAAGACAGAATGGAGGACGGTCCATATAAACACCACTGCTCAGTAGTAACAAAAATAATAAGATGTATTTTAATTCTTAAATACATGCTGTATGGAAAGTATGTTAATCGTTGGTATTCATGGTGCACTAATAGTAAGGTCTTAGCTTGTTTTAGTAACCCAGGAATAGATAATAATCAATAAAATCAGAGTCACTGATTTATGGTGATGCAAAAACAGTGAATTCTTACAATCAGCATACTCCAGGCATGTTAGCGAGTGTCCTGCTTGACACTGATGTTTCCCAATTGCTATTGTGAATCTTACTTAGCTGACTTCATTGGTGTACAAATCAAGGTACAAGCTGATTCTGGTAAATTTTGTGGCTGACCACAGCTCAGCAGTGTGCCTGCTTTTTCTACATAAATACATATCCATGTATTATGTTCATGTGTTATTTGCTCCAGTGGAGCCATGGGCTGTGACAAGCTCCTACACAGAGCGATAATACAGGGACACCTATCAGCATCTCTGCCTTCGTCAGCATGGCTAGACAAAGGCAGCTCTTCTCTTTGAACTCACCAATTTTTTTCCAGACATCACAAAGAGAAAAGTAACTCTGTGCAGGCTGCCAGCCAGTCAGAGGATGTGAAAGCAGCTGTAGGAAAGCAACTTGCAGTGATATTTTTTAACCAAGCCTCCAGCCTCTATGAACTATGCCAGCAACAGCACTACGGAAAGGAAAGCCAGCCACTCTCCCAACTTCTGGGATGGAAGAGGGTGGCAAGGAGTGCACCCACATTCTTGTCCCTGAAGGTATGCAACAGACCTCTTTATAGCCAGAGATGTGAGACATGAGTTAACTCACGAACAGTACCTTGGGCCTTGAGAAAGGCTTGTTTATCTTGTTTTGCCTTGTGCTCCTTTTGTGAAAGGGAGCAAAATCCATTAAACTAATCTGGGGAAGTAGACTGGACAAACTTCCCACTCACATGCACATGCACCCTATTGGCATGATCCTCAACCCATTAAGATACAAGAATGGCTTAACTCCTGTTCTGACTTGGGAGCTTTTCCTAAACACTTCCAATATACTTTTTGAAAAGGAAAAGCATTTTGCACTATTTTCTTCATGCCTTGCATCTACCCACTACAGGTAAATGTTCCAAACATAAGGCAGGATAAAAATTGTTCCCACAGGGAAGAATAGAAAAAATCCTGAATCTTTTCCAGATTCTGAAAACCACCCATTACATCAGAACTCTCCTACCTATATATATTATATATATTTTTTTATTCTGATGGAGTTGAAACAGGTATTGAAATATTACACCATCTGACATTTGTTGTTTCTGTACCACAGATTTCAAGAAAATAACAATGGCTCTATTCTTGAGTAATGTTCAGCATCTTATTTCACATGGACTAAAGGGAACAATTGTCTTTCTTTCTGTCCTCACTTCCTTCCTGTGCTTCTCATCCTCCTGATTACCGGGTAGTGGATTCCAGTGTTTATGCACAGCCTGTTCAAACACAAGCACAGTTTGCCTCACCGCTGTTTATGCAGCCTGTATATAGTCCTCAGCAGTACTCTATTTACAGCATCGTGCCTCAGACATGGTCTCCAAATCCTGCACCTTATTTTGAGACACCACTGGCCCCCTTTCCCAACGGTGGATTTGTGAATGGCTTTAATACACCGGGATCGTATAAAACAAGTGCTGCTTCTTTGAGTATAGGTCGCCCATTCCATAGGAATCGTGTGAAGCCTCACTTCCGATCGTCACACAGCTCAGAGCACGCTGCGGAGGGTCCAGCTGCTGCCGGTACCGTGTCAGTGGGGGATGGAACACTGAGTAGAACCAACTCAAGGAATCTTGTTATGGAGCGACATAACAGCACGCTAACAGGGCACCAAGAGCAAGGCTATTCCCAGAAGGATTCTCCTACCATGCAGATGGAGCAGAATGGAGATTATGGCATCGGCAGGGGCAGGAGGAACATCTTCAGAGGTCGAAGGAGACGAGAAGATGACCGGATTTCAAGACCTCAGCCTTCAACAGAAATAAAGACTCAGACACCAAAGTTTGATTTGCTAGCATCGAATTTCCCACCTTTGCCTGGTAGTACAGCAAAAATACCAGGAGAGCTTGTGCTGGAGAGCAGGATGTCGGATGTAGTCAAGGGAATCGGCAAAGAAAAGGAAAGCAAAGATATTTCTTACTGACTAGTAAGAAATAACACTGATCATCTTCAGATTTCATAGCAAATTCATCAATTCAGCTCTCACACAAAATTCAGTCACATGATATAAGCAAACAGATCTATGTTCTTATACAGCTGTTTCTTGATTAGGAAAACTGAATTTATACATTGATATTCTGTATTTCTCTCCTTCATTTCTTCACTTTTTTTCCAATGGAAAATTATATTTTACTACTACTTACTACTTTTGGAATGTAATGATAGCAAGTGGTTTCAGACAGAAAAAATAAGTGATATGATTTTAAAACACAATTAAGGATGTGGAATATTGCTTCAAGTGTTACTTAAAGAAACCAGATGTTTCCCATCATCTTTCATCACAACCATATAACAGACATTCTACTAAAACAAAAATGTATAGCTTAAAAAATATTTCTCCTGTTCAGCAGATGAATAAATGGTAGGACATATACCAGAAAGATTGTAGATGACACCAAGGTGGGAGGTGGTGTTGATCTGCCTGAGGGTAGGGAGGCCCTTCAGAGGGATCTGGATAAGCTGGATCACTGGGCTGAGGTGAATGGGATGAGGTTCCACAAAGCCAAGTGCCGGGTCCTGCACTTTGGCCACAATAACCTCATGCAGTACTATAGGCTTGGGGTTGAGTGGCTGGATGAACACGAAGCGGAAAGGGACCTGGGGGTGTTGGTTGATCCTCGCCTGAACATGAGCTGGCCAAGGTGGCCAAGAGGGCCAATGGCATCCTGGCCTGCATTAGAAATAGCATCACCAGCAGGAGCAGAGAAGTAATCATTCTCAAAAATATTTGATAGCAACAAAGAAAAGTTGAAAATTGATAAATGAGTACACAGTCCCACATTTAGCAAGAACATTTTTGCAGATGGAGACAAAGATGGTGATGAGTCAGAGCAAACCCTATTTCCAAACTGTTAGGGGAAATGCTCTGAGAAGACAGGTGTGATGGCACCAGAAACCCGATAATTTAATCCTGGCTTACAATGTATAGAACTTTAGGACTTAAAAATAAAAAAAAAAAAAAAAGTAAATTAAAAAAAAATAAAAATGTCCCTAATATCGCAGTGTTGTTGTCTTGTAGAAAAATAAGGAAGGAGTTATTAAGTGACCTTCATGGGGAATAAAAAGACAATAGCAATGGTTTACGTGAGGTAAGGATAAGAATGATTGGTGGTTTTAAAATGTGTTCCGATAAGCAGAAGAAGCCAATGTAAAACCACAGGTGAAAATAATGTGCTTTGCTTCCCAATATTTCAGATCATCCTAGACTCGAGATTTAGAGGTAGGATTTAGGAAGACCATAAAAATAAAATTGCTATCATTGAAAGGAGAAAATATTTATGCAATTAAGCTTCAGTAAACCATGGGAAATTATTGTACCATCTTCTGAAAAAAAAAAAAAATAATAATAATAATAAAAAAATCTGCCTTGTAACTGGTTTTAGGAAAACCTGAATAAATAACAAGTTTAAGCTGTTACAGTCAGGTACCTAATATTAGAAAAGTGTTGCTATATTCCATACGGTAAAAACTTCTCCAACTATCTAACTGGAAAATATATAAGCACTGGGCCTACATATGCTAATTTGTGGCTTCAATTGAAATCAGTTGTGATTTTATTTTTTTTTGACTGATGAAGGAAGAGCCAGATGCCATTTAATCACCTAATATGGTGCACAGGAATACTTTTCTTCAGGTATACCTATATTTTTACACTGGACAACATAGCTTTGGCTGTAAGAGCAGAACTTAATAAATATTTCCAAAGATTATAACTAACCCTTGAACTGAACACAAGGAAACTACAGAGGTATGCATGTGGATACAAGCCCAAATGGCTTAATAACAGGTGATATTCTTCTGAGAGTCTCCAGGGCTCACCCTGAAGAATGTAAAATAACGATAAACCATGCTTAAAATTCTTAGGATGGTTTAAGCACAGGGCTTTTTTTAAACTTTCATTCAAAATCTATATAAAATCTTTGTAAAATAACAGTTTATGTCTGTTCACAGGCCTCATAGAAAGGCAGTGATAGAGAGCTAATGGAGAATAATGAACAAGCAGAAAGACAAATAAATAAATAAATAAATAAAATTAAAGCAACTGAGAGAGATCATGGGCACGAAGTAACTGAATACAATAAAGATTAAGTCATTAGTTTCTAGCAGGGAAAATCCAATTAATTTCAAATATGTATCTTCACTCTAAATTTCCAAAATACTTAGAAAATGGAAACGGAACCCTGAGGATCTTAAACTAAAAGAGACATGATAATTTTTCCTGACACTCTTATCCCATGCAGCAGTGGCAGAATCAGTGCACCTGGCAGTTATGCATTAAAGGAAGTACATAAATGCCATTCACAATAAATGATTTGCTCCAAAGTATGTTTCCTGCTGGGTCAGAAGGGTTTGTTTTGCTCTGCTGACTATAGTGTTTAAAACCTGTGACTACTGAAATATACCCATGGCCTATTCAGAGTTAGCAATCAAGAAGAAAAAAAGCCGGGGGGGGTGGGGGGGGGGTGGGGGGGGCAGACAATGAGAATGATAAAAGGCAAAAGAGGCGGAAAGATCAGAAGGAGAAGTAAGGTGGAAAAGATGAGAGAAATAAAAGGAAAAAGAAAAAAATAAAAGGGAGAGAAACAGGAAAAAGGGAAGATCTGAGCTCTGGAGGCTTTATTCTTGTAGCAAGCAAAGTATGAAGGACTTTCCTGAGAAGTATAGTTAAGAGTCTTAATAAAGGAAACTGGTCTATTAGCTGTTTGAAAACAAAAAATGTTGATGAAACGGATGAAAGATAGATAGGCCACTTCTTTCCTTGGGTAGTGTGTTACAGAGGTCTATGTGAACTGGAATTTAAAAATCAATTAACTGCATCTTTCATAAGACTGTCCAAGTTAATTATGTAAAAAGCACATAAAGCATGCTATAAGGGGAAAAAAAAAAAAAAAAAAAAAAAAGGAAGGAGAAAAAAAAAAAAAAAAAGGAAGGAGAAGAAAGACTCGGTCTCAAGATTATCATGCCTACTTAAAGCAGAGACCACAAAATCCCAAGGGAAATACAACCTTCAAATGAATATTTCCCCTCCCTCTTCCCCCACTCATCTGCTGCTGCACTGGAAAATTTTAATATCTCATCAATTATATAGCAGTCATAAAGTACTGTCCTTTTTTATATAGTTTCAGATGCAAGAAGAAACACATTCTTTATAATGACCAAAGCCTATCAAATGAAATAACACTTTGGGATGATGAACTCTAAATTACGAGTGATTATTTCTAAATTCATTACAACTAAGTCTGGCATTTTTATTACCTTCTTAATTTCTTCCAGCCAAGCCACAGAAATTATTACTCATGATATAAACAGCGCACCAATTAGGATAAAGAGCTTTCCAGGTTTGCACTCTTGCTGTTTGGTTTCCAAAGTTAGATGACAGAGACAGTTATGGGGATGTCATTGAAGCAAACATCAGCATCAAAAGCATAAAAATAAAATAAATTTTGTCATATGCCTTGCACTCCAGAAAGTAAATGTATTTTTCAGGCATTAAGCAATTAAAATGCACAACAAGCTGTTGATGGAGGTATTATTAGCTCCATTTTACAGATGGAGGCAGAATGTCAGGAACTGAGTCATGTCACAGAACAGACAGCCCTTTCATATATCAGCAAGGAATCAGTTTGTAATGATAGAAATCTAGAATGTTAAGATTTCACCCAGATGGCAGTTAAGAAACACACAGGCACTCACTCATTTTCCTCCAGTGGAATGGGGTAAAAAGTTGGGAAAAAGGTAAATGTCATAGAGATATTACAATATGTCAGAAAAGAAAGAGAATTGCAGTGGCTTCTTCTGTCAACTCCCTTGTATTATTGTTCTGCAAGATGCTATACAGCATGGAATATCCTTGGAGGGCTAGTTGTCCTCAGTCTGTTCCCTCACAGCCTATTGTGCACCCCAAGCAACACAGGAGTTTCAGAGAAGCTGAAAAACCCATGACTCTATGTAAGAACTCCTTAAAAACTTTTATTACATTGGTGTGTTGTCAACATTACTCTTTTCTTAAATTCAAAACACTGTGTAATACTAGTGATTAGAAAGAATATTATGGTATTCAGAATAAGGACATACAGATATTCAAAAATGATCAGATTTGGGAAGATCAATGTGAAGTATGGTATGCTGTGGTTTGTGCAAATGTGTAAAATTCTGTGAAAATAAATAATAACTTAGGTGAGAAGCTGTAGGGAAGAGTGCTGTCTCACCTTGACTGAGGGCATAGTTGCAACAGCAGACTGATCTCCATGCCTCGGTGGAATTTTACTTGGCTCAGTAATGACGGCAGAGCACATCTGTCTTCATTTGCTGAAAGAGAAATCCTGCTCTTCTGCGCTTCTGTTCTGACATTTGGATCAGGTCCTAAGGTAGGATGAAGTCTGAGCTTCACACTTTCCACTTATCTACACAGAAACGGATGACATGAGAGTGCAGGGGTGTGATAACATTTGTAGTACTTAGAGTTAAGTTCAAAGCATCAGTCTATTGGGATCTTCTACATGACTGACTAAATATGTTTTCAGGCTTTTGGGCCTTCCACTGACAAATCAAGTATTGACCATTCTGTGAGGCAGGACATTCATCACGTATGGCAAAACCTGTGTTTCTCTGATCTCTCTCTCTCTAGAGGGATCTGCAATTCAGAAGTTACAAACTTCAGTCTGAAGCCAAGAAAAAAGGCAAGAATATGTTGAGTGCTGAAAGAGACAAGAGACCGATTTTGCTGAGGAAGGCACTACTGTAAATGTAATCAGAGCAGCTAGAAAAGCTGGTAAAACACAAGTGACTAGTATACATACACTGCCAAATACATCCTTTTCATCCAGTATATGCAACAAATCAAGTGCAAGTATTATTTTCTTTATCAGAAAAGAGAATATTGGAGTTGAACTCACAACATTATTAACTGGAGACTTTTTCTTTAAAAATAGCACAGGTCTTTCATAGGATTTGTGGCAATACTAACACTGAATAGTGTAGGTTCAGCTGGTTTATTCAACAGTGGAAGTCTGACCAAGGTCTCCTGCTTGTCTGGCTAACAGACTTCTTCACAGGAGCATAGCATCTCACCCTTACTATGAAGTACAGAAAGGGCAGCCTTGGCTATACTAGGCATGCATTTATACACCCACTCTTGTAGGGGCAGATGGTGCATGACCAGCATATCTTAGTCACTGTGACCCTTCCAAGGTTTGTTGTTTATTTTGTTTTGTTGTTGTTGTTTGTTTTGTTTTGTTGGGTTTTTTGTTTGTTTGTTTGTTTCAATTGAAAGCATCTCTAACAATAGCTTTGTCTGGGCATTCTGCCTGGAAATTTTGAGCCACAGCCTGATAGCCTCACACAATTACATACCTCATCTCATGTGCCAGGATGTGCCTGAGAGAAAATAGGTTAAAAACTTTCCCAAAGTACCTTCCAAAACCTGACTACCAGTCCCATATCACTCACCCAGAAACCCAAAATCTTGACAAGAATAAATGAGTGGCTGCATAGCAAAAAGGTGAAATTTTGTCTGGCAACTCTTTGTCAACTCAACATTATCCAACACCATGACAATAGGTAATGCCCAGCAGAGAGCTACTCGTACACTGAAATTCATTTTTCGTCTTTTGACTAGATGAATTATCTAGTTTAGAAGAACTAAACTGGAGGCAAAAAGAAATTCTACCTTTCAAATCTGTAATTTCTGTGGGAAAAATACTGGTATATGGGTTAACACTCCTTCACTTTCAATAGTATCCGCTTACCACTGTGTATCTTGGGTGCTTCATTTTACTGCTTCTTAATTTGCATATGGTCAACTTTTATTAACTTGTGGTTGCTGATCTACCCATGAAATATCAATGCTCCAGCTGCACTGCAACTTCAGAAAATGTTTTTTTAAAGAAACATTAAGAATCTAATATATCCCACAGAAATCGTAGATTTGTGCAGTGAAACACTCTCCAGTTTATGCTATTTCTGCTGATATTATTTTCTGAAAATATGAGCACCATGAGTCATTCTCTTTCTGTCCTCTCTTTTCCTAACCTGGGTTTCCTCACAGATATGACTTCTGCATAATCACAAGGCAAAGTTTTACCTTAGGAGAGCAAGGAATTTCTCCATCAGATGACCTATACTTGGCCCTGGAAATAGCGAGGCAGTCAAAAATATATTCAGATCTCTAAACACTGATCTAAAAAAATCAAACATCTTGCAGTGATATTTCTGTTAAACACCTATTCTCTATCATTATTTTAGCTTTAATTTTGCTTTGGTTTTTAGTGTTGTTTTGTTTTTGTCCAATATTAAGCAAAAGCTTTTTGAATTTGTTTTATACTTTTCCTGGGCACTGTACTTGTGGTCGGCAATAGCTGTTATTAATACTGCATTACCAGTTTCCTTAATCAAATGTTGTTTTATTTATTCCCTGCTCAGGATGAGATTAACTGTAATGAAGTACTTACCGTAGCTAAGTTCCAACGGCCTTTGAGTCTTTCAGGAAGAGGAAAGAAGTCATTCATAAGGCTATAAACATCTAGACATGGAGTACTAGGAAATTTTTAGAATCTATTAAATCTCTTTTACTTGAAGCGGACATTGTTTGATGTGATACATCGCTGCTAGACTCACTCCCTCCATAATGCTAAGCAGCTGTGTAAAGCTTTGCATGATCCTGCTGCAAAAGTCACAATCAAATCTCTATCTGACAAATGTACAATGACCCCTCCTGTAGAACCTGGCCCAGCAAAGTGCTTGTAAGCCCAGGAACAGCAGCAACACCATTATCAGGTAGCTTTATAACCGTCTTTCTCTGCAGGGCAGTTTTTCAATATAGTGGCATAGAAACATGCAGAAGCCAGGTGGTATATGGTCTCTTGGAGAGCCAAAGCTTTGACCTGCTTACAGATCTCCAAACATTACCAACTGTAATGGTGACAAACTGCTTATAATTTTTGGGATCATCTCAGCATAAATATTTTGTAATAAGATTTCAGAAAACGAAACAGACCAAGAACTTCCCAGGCCTTTTCTGGTAATAAAAGTCCACCCCATCCCACCAAATAGGACTGTTTTTGAGTTCATAAAGCATAAAAACAGGATTTAAATGTACTGGGAAAGATAATCAGTTCTAAAAGCACTTGGATCTAAAGTACAAAGCCTGCAGAGCCATTTAAGTATAGCTTACATAACTTACTGATGTAATCATTGTAATAACGAGTACAAAAACTGTAATTATATTCCTGGTCTTATAACATTTCAGAAGAATTGATATCAGAATTTTATTATGATATCTTTTGTTGGATCATTAACAACTCTAATTACATTTCAAAACTCACTGACAAACACTGAACTTTGCTTTTGTGATGAATCAAATATTTGAGAAAGTATTAAAAAGCTAAGGGAGAAACAGTCCTTTAATTTTTAACCTTTCTTCCCTTACTTATCAATTTAAAGACTCAAATCTAGAAATCTTTACTAAGGTGTTATAAGTTTGCAGCTATTCTCAGACAAAAATATCTTCAAGACAGGAGCAGTTTGGATATTAATATTTGGTGCAGTAGCTGCTCATTTGCTACATGTGTTTCATCCATAAATACGAATTAGCAAGTTCTCAGGTTTTCAAACCAAATATAAACATGTGTACTTTGCATCCAGATAGAGTTGATGGGCTTAATACACCTAAACAAACTGCATGTACGCAAATATGTGCAATCATCTTTTCATGAATGCTTTAAAAACTCTGTCCTTTTGATGCAGAAAATAAGAACCAGGCTGCTTAATGTTTGAGGAAGACTAGAAAGAGGGTTTTGTTGTTCTTGTTTCTTGTCCTTCACTTCACAAGCACAATATAATTTCTTCTATATTTTTAGCTTGTATTTCAGATGCTTACTATTGTACGTGACATCAAACACGTATGTTCTCCTTGCAAGGGAAATCTCAGCTTGTGGTATGTGAAAATTTCTAAACTGCTATACACAATGAATACAATTTACAGGACATTCAGTTTATTTTTGGGTTGAAAATAATCCAAAGTAAAAGGCGGTAGAAGAAAACAGGATTGGAGATGGGAATTCCCTAGACAAATTCTTCCTAACTTGCATGAAACTGTTATTTTATTAAATTAAAATTATTTCACCCTGGCTACATTGCTTATAAAAGGTAAATAGCCAGCTGCTTTTCCTCCCCTCTGAGGAGCAACTTTGCATTCTTCAGTAAGGATTCAGCTCTAGCAGTAGTGATTAGGCAGCACCATCGCCCAGGCATTCTATGACTGACAACAACATGTATCAGTGCAAAAGCAGAAGTAAAAACCACACCATTTCACTGAGGAAGGAAGGCTGGTGTTGGCAGATAAGTGACAGAAAGCTTTACTTTTTTTCTTAAATGCTTTGAATGAAAAGACCAAAGAGCAAGGCTGCAAATATGGAGTTTTAAGACAGTAGTAGTGAAATAGAAATATGTAACTCATATGTGCTAATGTACTGCTTCTTGCTGTTGGTGAGAAGAGAGCCCACAGATCCTTTCTATTCGAGCTGCAATAAATAAGCCAGCATCCAGAGACATATCTACAATGAGAGTTTATGAAACTTTTACATACTTTTTCCTGTGGTCTCCATAGGCTGGGACAAGATCAGTGGGACTGAGCAGTACATCATTTGTTACACAAACTATGCAGGATATTTTTGCTTTGCCCAGAGCTCTGAGAACTACTACATATGATAAGAATTGCTTGATCTTCTGCTTCACAGCTTTAAGATATTGACAGACAGATAAAATATGGGTGGACAGTTTTCTCTTTGGAGGATATACTGAGGTGGCAAAATACAGTTCGTTAAGAAAGAGAAAATGTCATAGAACTGCCATAATAATTTCATATAAATTATGGGTCAGTGACTCCACCACTTCCCTGGGCAGTCCATTCCAGTGCCTGACCACCCTTTCTAAGAAGTAATACCTCCTAATGTCCAGCCTGAAGAGCATGGGTACACTCTTGGCTGGGTAAAGAGCTGTCTGGAGGGCCAGGCTTGGAGAGTGGTGGTGAATGGAGTTAAATCCAGCTGGAGACTGGTCATGAGTGGTGTTCCCTAGGGGTTGGTGCTGGGGCCTATCCTCATCAATATCTTTATTGATGATCTGGATGAGGGCATCGAGTGCACCCTTAGTAAGTTCGCAGATGACACCAAATTGGCAGGGAGTGTGGATCTGCCTGGGGGTAGGGAGGCCCTACAGAGGAATCTGGACAGGCTGGAGAGCTGGTATGAAGCCAATGGGATGAGGTTCAAAAAGACCAAATATCAGGTCCTTCACTTAAGCTACAACAACCCTGGGCAACACTACAGTCTTGGGGCAGAGTGGTTGGAAGACTGTGAAGAGGAAAGGGACCTGGGGGTATTGATTGATGCTCAGCTGAACATGAGCCGACAATGTGCCCAGGTGGCCAAGAAGGCCAATGGCATCCTGGCTTGCATCAGAAACAGTGTTGCCAGCAGGAGCAGAGAGGTGATTGCTCCCCTGTACTCAGCACTAATGAGGCCTCACCTGTGTCCAGTTTTGGGCCCCTCACTGCAAGAAAGACATTGAGGCCCTGGAAGGCGTTCAGAGGAGGGCAAGAAAGCTGGAAGGGGTCTGGAGCACAGGCTGTATGAAGAGAGGCTGAAGGAGCTGGGAATGTTCAGACTGGAGAAGAGAAGGCTCAGGGGAAACCTCAGTGCTCTCTAACTTCCTGAAGGGAGGTTGTAGTGAGCTGGAGATTGGCCTCTCCTCTCGTATCATTAGTGGTAGGACTAGAGGGAATGGTTTCAAGCTATGGCAGGGGAGATTCAGGCTGGACATTAGAAGGTATTACTTCTTAAAAAGGGTGGTCAGGCACTGGAATGGACTGCCCAGGGAGGTGGTGGAGTCACCGACCCTGGGGGTGTTCAAGGGAAGACTGGATATTGTGTTGGGGGACATGGTTTAGTGGGAGCTATTAGTAAGAGGTGAACGGTTGGACTGGATGATCTTTTACGTCTTTTCCAACCTTGGTGATTCTATGATTCTATATCCACCTGGTATTCACAGAATAGATGGCTATACTTTCTGCTGTTCCGCAGAACAATGAAAACAGCAAAAAAACCTATTCATATCTACATTGTAACAGAAAATGGGACAAATCCAGGTCTCCAGTACAAAGGGTTTATTTGTCCATACTTTAGAAGCTGACATTTGTCTTTTGCTATTTCATTTCACATCTTTGCTTTCAGTAATCAAACAATCCCCTAGAATATTTATCTTCTGCTCAGAGAGTCTGTTGAGTCATCATCCCTGGAGGTGTTCAAGGAATGCTTAAATGTGGTATTGAGAGTATTAAAGGGAAATATCAGTAGTGGGTGGATGCCTGTAGAAGGTATCTTGGAAGCCTTTTCCAACCTTAGTGATTCTCTGAATCTATGATCTTATGGAGAAGGAGGAAAGAGAAAAGAAGGAATGGAACTCAGAATGTGGGATAAAAAACTGTAATCTTTACAGGATCTATTGTTCCAAACTGTGCTTGTTAATGCAATATCTTACATAAGAAAGTACATAAAAGCTAAAATTAGATATACACTATTTACGTTGTACAGAAGAGTTCTTTGTATGCTTATGTTACTCAAAATGCTGTTTATTCATTTTTCTTTTCTTAATAAATTCTTCTATTTTCTAATATTTTCTAATACATTTGGCTGAACACTGGTTTCATCTCTTCCTACACATGTCCACCATTTCTCATGCCCTATCTATCTGTCTATCTATCTATCTATCTATCTATCTATCTATCTATCTATCTATCTATGTCTAGTTTGATGTTTGATATATATATGTGTCTAATTTGGTATATATATAAAACTAGGAAATGTGATAGTATTACAGCAGTATTGTATACTGTTTCCAGAAGACAAATATTTGTTGTCCATAAAGGAACTGTACGTAACTTCAAAACAAAACATGCAAAGTACATGTTGTTGGGACATCTTTAAATTTGGTCTTCATGGAACTTCTCTGCTCCTAGGCTTTCTCAGCTAGGCAGTCATGCAGATAAGCATATTCCTTTCTGTGTCATATTTGCTCATTATCTTGAAGCAATCCTCTTTGTACATAAAACAAAAGATACATCATTTATATACATAATATTAATGAAGAGTTTAGGGTTTTAATTCACATGAAGAATTGAATGCTTTCAATTCATTAGGTTTATTTGCAAGTGTGAATATTTTTACAGTGCTGTCTGTAGTTCTAAGCAACAACAAAAAAAAAAAAGGAAGGAAGGAAGGAAGGAAGGAAGGAAGGAAGGAAGGAAGGAAGGAAGGAAGGAAGGAAGGAAGGAAGGAAGGAAGGAAGGAAGGAAGGAAGGAAGGAAGGAAGGAAGGAAGGAAGGAAGGAAGGAAGGAAGGAAGGAAGGAAGGAAGGAAGGAAGGAAGGAAGGAAGGAAGGAAGGAAGGAAGGAAGGAAGGAAGGAAGGAAGGAAGGAAGGAAGGAAGGAAGGAAGGGAGGAAGGAAGGAAGGGAGGAAGGGAGGGAGGAAGGGAGGGAGGAAGGGAGGGATGAAGGGAGGGATGAAGGGAGGGAGATAAATAGTCAGTTTTACTTTTGAAATTCATTTTTTCCACGTGTGTTTTATTTGTTCCTGGGGAAAGAATAAAGGTGGCCAAGACACGTTGAGCCTAAATAAACAGTTCATGAGATCTGAATTGCTGTGAGTGTGTAAGAGTGGAAGGTGTGAGCATGGAGTAAAAACATAATATCTAGGCTTTTATCTTACAGACAGAATAGTTTGAATTTTAAGTGTTAAGAGTTCCAAGAAATTCTGCACAGGTTTCAGACTTTGCATTAGTCATGACTGTGAATGCTGCTGTAATACCTGTTAGAAGAAAGAAAGCACTATAGTTGACCACACACTATAGTTAATATCTACCTTAACTTAGCTCATCTTGAAGGTGTTGCAGTCTTGCTCATTTTGTGCCTCAGATGCCTAAGAATTCATACAGGAAGTACATAGCAAAGGCAATTTTAGTTACCAGTCTGGGTCCGTAAGTTGTGTGCTCCTATCAGTAAAGCTCTTTTGAAATATTCTAAGGTAACTAAACCTAATTCAGGTTGTCAGCAAACTGCAGCATCTGTCAGTACAGGAATGTGTCACTGACCTAAAGACACATGCTCCCACCACCTTCCTTTCAGTTTTGATGCCAGATGAATATAAAAGAAACAAAAGCCTAAAGGAGGTAAAGTGGGGGAGTGGGACCATGCACATTTTGATTCATGTTGGTTTTCATTTGGTGTTCAGAGACATTATGAAAGCACCAGATCACACTGGCCCCATCTTTATTATTCATGTGGTATCTGGTGGAAAATGGAAACATCTGCATCTGCAATGGGGAAATTACAATTTCTACCTTAAGTGAGGCAAAAATCAGGTTATGATTAAGGAACATCAAGTATGCCCTCAGAGCAGCCAAAAGCACAATTACTGTACTCTATATTAGGAAAGAATGTTGTGAACAATTGTTCACCAAGCTGGAAAACAACCTAGTGATAAACACTGCTTTTTAAAAATTCATTGCTGGAGTAAAAGCCACAGCTCTGGAAGTTACATGTCACCAGGAGAGTCATAGTGAAAAGTGAGTGAAACAGGAAATGATCTGTGCAAGCCTGAATGCATCCAAACTCAGGATCAAAAAGAATACATCTGCCTCTGCATCACATATAATCCTTTGGCTATTATGATCTTAAGCACATAAAATACTATAATGCAGGATTTGTTGGCAAAGGTTCTTCCCTTAAATTGTGGGCATGATTCCAACACATGCAGAAACCCCTTATAACAAGGATGGTTACGAGTTGCATTGTCCTTACCAGCATGGTTCTTAGAATTTGTTCTCTTTAATAAGATTCTTTTCGCTACCAATTTTTGTGAAGAGGTCTTTGCATAAATGAGGAATGTATGCTTCATTTTATCCATACAAAGACATGCAAACAATGTTTCAGATAGGCAAATACCAAAAAGTAGGTAAATTACCATCTTTCTCAATCCCTGGTATCTCTGGGAGACTTCTCTCAGAAGAAGCAGCGTATCTTGAATCTCCACTTAAGGATCCCTAATACATGTTGTGTATCCCCTCCCATTGCTCGGAAAAAGAATACTGAGCAGTCAGTGGGGCCTATACTATGCCCAGATATAGATATCAGCCTGGTGATCCCTGTAGGAATCGGGCTGTCATTCCCACAACTGCCGAGGTGGTTGCCTTGTTCCTCCTTAGCTCCACTTGTAGTTACTCACACTGGTAAGCAGTTTGCCTTCAGAAACTGAGTTAGGGGGTGGTTCAGTTAAGTCTTCCAGCCCCTCTGAATGCTTTCAGACAAAAAGAATTGTAGGGAAAAACCCACTGCAACACTGTCAGTAAAAAGGTTATTTTTATTATTCTTCATTACTTCATCAAAAACTGCAGAAACTCACAAATTTTGCTTTAAGACAGCTATACTTCCATACCCAGTTTTTTCTGGATTTGGAGACAAGGAGCTATTTGTGTACTACGTTGTGTATAAGCAAATTGATTATTTTTTGAAGACTTCTGAACACTTTTAACCCTTTCTGATCCTTTTAAGGCACAAAACTAATATTAATAAGAATGGTAATAAGAAGGACCATGAATGTCACTCATGTTTCCTCTTTCTCATAACTTCTTTTTATTTAATTAATGCACATTTTTCTGCTTTGATGCACTCTGGTCTAAATGTATATATGTAGTGAGAAGCCAGAGTGCAAGCTTCTCATGGATTTTTGTTACTTACCCATTTCAGTTACTTTTCATTCAGTCCAGGCTCCCCTAGACTGTATACACCGAAAAGAACTAAAGGTGGAAAGTTGTTAGAGTAAGGCCAATCTGAATGTAAAAGTCCTTCTGCTGTTAATCAGACTGTGGGGTTGGTAACATTCCCACGGCCTGCCCTCTCTTAACTGCCCTCTGTATGCCTTGTATAGACACATATATATTCAGTGTAACTCCTGGTGCAGTAGTAAAACACCCTTCAGGTTAATTTCTCTAATCCACTTAAGTAGCAGGAGGCTTAGCAGCTGGGGCTCATCAATGTCCTCCTTTTATGCTGATTCAGTGGTCAGCAGAAAATATGATGGTTCACAGATGTTCACACTTGATAGACACAACAGGCTCAAGAGGAATACAAAAGAAATTGGAGGCAGGTGTTTTTCTTCCTGCCATCATAAGGGACACAGAGGAAAAGCACAACATAATTTTTAAGGAGACTGGTGTTTTGGATGTTTCCAAATATTAACAGACCCTTTGTTATCTGATGCTGAAGTCCAGAATAGGGAAATGTGACAATGCATGTATCTAGCACATAGCTCCTCACATTTATATGCATATATTAGAGTATTTTTATTTGTACTCATTAACAAAATCCAACCCCTTTTTTCAATAATACTGGCATCACAATATTCTGGTCACAGCAGACAGTAACTTTATTCAAACTGAAGTTTGAATAATGCTATTGTAAACTGGCAGCTCTCACAAAACTGTATGCTGAAGATGGATGACAACCAAATGAATCAGAAGACACGGAATGTAAACAGATTGTCTGAATACAGAGGTGGTGTTATACTTGGTTGGGTCACTAGACTTGTTAAATATTAAAGGATGCAGCACTTGTGTGGCTAAGAACATGTTTATATATTCATGGTGTTTCCATGCTCTGTGCTTAATTCATTAAGGAAGAAATCAAGGATTTCCAGTTTTAAAGTTAGCAAACTGTTTTCATATTGTCATGGCTTTGTAATTTTACTATTGGTATTCCACATCATAACATCATGTGGAACACAGAGAAGAACTACACGTCCCAGAGGACCTCATGGTCAAAGAGGGAAATACATCACGGAAGTGACGCTGGCTCTCTCTCTCTCACTGCCTGGCAGCAGGTATAGGTGTGCTTCCAAGCCGCATGCCTTCAGTTTCAAAGTAGGATTCTCAGACTCTGGAAACTTTCTCTCTCTCTTATGTTACTTGATTTATTAGCCTCAATTTCAATTAGATTGTATTATATTGTATTATCTCATATTCCAATATCATAGTTAGTAAAATAAATTTTCCTCCTTAGACCGTTGCTGCTGGTCCATTTGTTTCCTTGAGTCCAGCTCTCCTCTGCCTACCCCTTTCATAGTATCATATCATAGTATCATAGTCTTGTGTGGGTTGGAAGGGACCTTAGAGATCATCGAGTCCAACCCCCCGGGATTTGAGCCTCCTGTGTAGCAGAGCGGCACTTCTACCACTTGCACCACAGGGGGGATTCGAACCCAGAGCCTCCGGTGTTGCAATGTGGCATTCCTACCACTTGCACCACCCCTTTCCTTTTTTCCTTCCCATTTTTCAGGGGTCGAGGGCCCACGGGCCTGCTGCCTCCCAGTCATGGACATAGATTGATCTAGGTAACTCCATGACACATGTGAAGAACAGCTGAAGCAAGAAAAATTCCATGATCCTGGTAACATCACCCATCTAATACGTGTTTGACAGAGATAATGAGGAGTGCTTTGAGAACCAGGCTTAAGTGAGGACATACATCTGAGCCAAGTATTTTAACTGCAAGGAAAAAGCCTGTTTATCAGTGTATCCTCCCTTTTGAAAACACTTATTTTACATTGGCTCTCTCTTGGCTGATCATATAGCATATTTGGCTATGATATTCTTAGAAAATACTAGTCTTTTACTTAACTACTGCCTGTATAATCATGGACTGAATTTTACTGAATAATGCTGTGTATCAAAAATGGTTGATCCCAGAGGAAGGCTCCATATCCTACTCATGCCTCACAAACCTCACAAACCTGCTGGTTTGTTCATCCTTTGCAAGATATCTGATTAAGCAAAGTGCTTGAAAAAGCCCCAGTTGCTCCTCTGTGCGCTTGATGTGTCCCAACACCTTGTCAATGAACAGCTTTTAGTACACAGTAAATGAGTAAGAGCACAAAAAGGCAACTTGTGATTTAAATATATACTCGATAAAAGTTGGGATCATGAATCAAGCTATGATTAGCAATCCAATTCCAAGAAAAATAACTAAGTCCATAATGTTCCATCTTATCATCTGAACTGGAATCAGTAGTATATCCTGTTCTGAGTGTTTTTTCTATGAACAGAGAAATGCCAGTCCTGCAGTACTCATCATATCATAGCCATTGAACAACAAGGGTGGTCTTCTGTCTCCATTGCAAAGCGTTAGTCACACAAAGTTGTTGGTGTGGTGAGCAGAGGGTGGTGTCATTGTGTGGGTGGATGAGTCAAGCTTGGTGGGTAAGCAGATGACTGTTAATTCACAAAGAGTAGGAACTCTCTTCACAGGGAGAGTAAGAAAAACATGCTGTCTTACAACAGAATGGAGGCTGTTTCACAGCATTGCTTTTTCTACTTTCATCAACATACTTAAAGCCCATCTTCTCCACTATTCTTGAACATGCTATGCTCCTCTCTTCCTCACTCCCTTCTGCTCCCTTGCTTGGAATTTACAATTTTCTCCTTGTGCAGAGTAGGAAGAGTGAAACAGTTTAGCCAGTATTTGGGGGACACACCTGCAAGAGCTGTTTCCTTTTGTTCAAGCTAAATGCTGGGTTCATGGGATTCAGTTCCTACTGAAAATAATACTTACACATGCAGAACAAACTAGTCAGGCATTGTGAATAGCTGCAATATCCTAATAAGTGATAACTGGAAAAACAGAGTCCCTTTCAACTTAAGTACTGAAATTTGCTTTCAGGTAGATCAGGTAGATTTACAATTAATTGCCCCTAATCAAAACAAAGGCCACAAAGATGATCAGAGGGTTGGAGTACCTCTCCTATGAGGGTAAGCAGAAGGAACGGGGCTTGTTCAGCTTGGGAAAGAGAAGGCTGTGGGGAGATCCCATTGTGGCCTTCCCATAGTTAAAGGGAAGTTATATAGTTAACTATATAAGCAGTAGAAAAATCTATTTTTTACATGGGTAGATAGTGATAGGATAAGGGAGAATGGTTTTAAAATAAAGGAAGGGAGATTTAGATTGGATGTCAGAGGGAAGTATCTAATAAGTTGAGAGGTGCTGGAACTGGTTGCCCCGAGAGTGTGAGTATGGATGATGCATCCCTAGTGGGATTTAGGGCAAGGTTGGATGGGGTCCTTTGTATTTTGATCTAGTGGCTAACAACACTCCCCCTGTGGCAGGGGGAATGGAACTCGAGAATCCTTGAGGTCCCTTCCAACCCAAGCTGAACAAGCCCCGTTCCATCCTATCATAAAATTTTGCTTCAGTTTCCAAGATCTAGTATGGAATAGTCAGGCTTACATACAACGAGTTTCCTTTAAGATCAAGGAAATGCCCTCTCCGAAATACTTTTCTTTAGCAACAGAAACAATAAGTCTGTGTATCCTTTCAGATGAAGAAAACCTATTAACCAAAGACAACACAGGCAGGCTATGTAATAGAGAGTGGCCATCAAAAGCAAACTGACAAAATTTCATAATGCAGCGTGACCTACTGCATTCACAGTTTCTGGCAGTAGAAGGATGGTCCTTTTCATCTTGCTACTCTGAAGGGCAGCATCTGTGGTTCAAAATGACCTAGATTTACCCTTGAGATTCTAGCCTTTCCCTTTCTAGCTTGTACCTTTTTTTTCTCTTTTCTGTCTTTTTTTTTTTTTAAAAAAAAAGCATTTGCCCAGGGCTAGGCATACACTAATCTCTTCAAACAATCTGACCTTGTTTTTATTGAAATGTTTGTAGAAGAGGTAATCTTCATTTCAAACTAGGATCATTTTCAAAGCTTGTGTTTCAAATGAGTTTCATTTGTCTTGTTTTTCATATTTGTATGAATGTTTTACAATCAGTAGTGATAACTCTTAAACAAAGTGTTTCTGCTCTGTGTTTTGCCTTTTGAAGAGAATTACTTATGTAGCTATTATACATTGCTTGGCATCTATTCATTTGAACTCTGCTGTGCTGTACATCCTTTTGTGCAGCTGTCACTGTGACACTACCTCTCTGGGCTGTTTCCAGCAACTGGTTAGCACTACCTTTTTCCTTTCAAGAGCTAAGTGGATATGCTGTATTTTTCTCTGACAGCTGGGACATTTTATTTGAGCCTTATTGGTCTTGATAGTTACCCTTAGGGAGTGTCTTTTTCAATTGTTTATTTCCAAAATCTTCTGTCAGTTCAGACTGTGAAACACAAAGGAGAATGCTGAAATTGTTGGTAGTAATGCATTCACATAGGATAACAAATGTTTGGGGCATTGCTGTTCATTGGACATCACAGAAGATTATTAGTAGCCTATTAGTTTTCCAAAGAGAGAGAAAAGCTGGTTTTATGTTTTCTTATAGCTACACATCTTTAAAAAATATTTTATTTATATTATTCTGACCTTATTAGCATCATTCTTTGGAGTTATTTGGATTTTTGGGACTTTATCAGGCACAATGGAAGTAATGGCACTGTTTTAAATGGACTTTTGTCCACGTAATGGCATAAGAATCATACAATCATTATGGTTGGAAAGACCAAGATAGTCTAGTTCAACCATCAGCCCAGACCTGGGACCGTTATGAATCATGGCACTCAGTGTGACATCTACACATCTCTTGAAAACATCCAGGAACAGTGACTCCATCACCTCCCTGGGCAGCCTGTTCCAGTATATCACCGCTTCTTTCAGAGTTGATATATGTCCTAATATCCAACCTGAATGTACCCTGGAACAATTTAAGATCATTACCTTTAGTCCTATCACTAGTTACTCAAGAGAAGAGGCCCAAACCCCCCTCTCTTACAACCTCCTTTCATATAGCTGTGAAGAAAAGTAAGGTCTCCCTGAGCATCCTTCTCTCGAGGCTGAACACTCCTATCTCTCTCAGTCACTTTTCTTAAGACTTGTGCTCCAGACCCCTCACTAGTTTTGTTTGTGTTCTCTGGATACACTCCAGGGCCTCAACGTCTTTCTTTCAGTGAAGGGCCCAAAACTGGACACAGTATTCGAGGCGCAGCCTCAAATTCAAGGTACAGAGGGACAATGACTTCCCTGCTCCTGCTGACTACACCATTTCTGATACAAGCCAGGATGTCATTGGCCTTCTTCACCAACTGGGAACACTGATGGCTCATTTTCAGCCAGCTGACAAATAATACCCTTAAATTCTTTTCTTCTGTGTGACTTGCCACTACTCTTCCCCAAGCCTGCAGTATTGCATGGAACAGATTTGACTGAAAAGCAGGACTTGTCATGGTCTTTCTAAAGGCCTTACAACTGGGCTCAGCCCATCAATACAGATTGTTCATATCCCTCTGTCGAGCCTTCCTACCCTCAGGCAGATCAACACTTCCTCCCAGCTTCATGTCATCTGCAAACTTACTGTGGACACACTTAATCCCCTTGTCCGAATAGTCAATAAAGATGTTAAATAGGATGGGTCCCAATACTGATCTCTAGGAAGCACCACTTGTGACCAGTCACCAGATAGATGTAACTCCATTCACTACCACTCTCTGGGTCTGGCCATCCAGCCACTTCATTACGCAATGAGAAGTGTGTCTGTCCAAAACACAGGCTGTGAGCTTCTCTAGGAGAATACCGTGGGAGACAGAGCTAAAATCTTTATTAAAGTCTGGGTAGACTATGTGAACATCCCTTCCCTCATCCACAGGGTGGGTCACCTAGTCATGGGAGGACATTGTGTTGGTCAAGCAAGACCTATATTTTATGATCTCATACTGGCTATGTCTGCTTACCTGCTTGTCCCTCTCATGCTGTGTGATTGCTGGAATGGTGAGACACTCCCCTGTACAAGAAAAGTTGCACAGATACTATGTTCTGTTATGTTGCATATATACTACATATCTGCTATGTTGCAGATGTGGCAATTACTAGCACAGCAAACTCTTGAGTCAGCCAGTCATACCCTATGACATTTGCCAATTATCCCCTCTTTTGTACATCCTTTGGGATGACGTGTATCTCAAGAAACATGTTATATATCTAACTCCATAAGAAAGTTTCACAGAGGTGTAGTGGCTTTAATAAGCCCATATTTGAAGAATACTTTGTCATGGGAATATATTCAATCACAAACACATCCAGTCTTATTTAAAATATTTTGGATATTCCTGTACTTGACACACATAACAAACCTGTATAAAACTTTAAGGTAGTTCTATAAGTATAAAAAACTGATTGGTAATTCTATCCTCAGTTAGACTGCTGTGAATTAACCTAGATGTCTTAGTTGGGGTTTGTATGAGAGTATTTTTTAAAAGCTTTCAATGTCATTACCTAGTGAGGGCTTGAAAAAGTCATTTTATTTTCAGGACAATTCCTGTAGTATTCACTCAAGACAGGCAGTAAAAATGCATCTCTAACGGTAGACAAAAATGGCTTCTGTTTTTAAAACTGGCAAATGGGGAAAACTGTTTTCAAATTAATAACAAAATAAATTGATTTATCACATGGATTTTCCAAAGGTTATTTATAAGTAATACACACAGTACATTCCAGGCAAAGAAGAGACTTACAAAACCAAGATTTTTATTCTATGATTTTATTGTTTGCCTGGGTTATTTCCTAGAAAGACAAAGAAGAGTTATTTATTTATTTATTACTCCAGGACTAAAATGTTTTAATGCAATGTATTAAAAGAAAATGAATGTATAATTATTTTAATAATGAGTCCAACCAAAAATATTGTTAAGACAATTCTTACTCTTCCTTCTTTCCCATTCTCCAGGAGTTCTATGGTCCTCAAAGAAGTGATATTTCTATCCTGTGATTTACTGAAAATTTTGTGCCTAATTGAGGCAACCTAACTGAGTGTAAGGAGAGCCACTTTTATTTTCTGTCAAAGCTTTATCATGGAACCAGGTAAGACATCTTTTATTTCACAACAAATTGATAAAATAGATGTAAAAATGATGCAAAGTAATTTGAAGTGGTATTCTTGCCAGTCTGACAGGTAAACAATAAGGTTTCTCAGTAACTCCTTCTTCATTATTCAGTACTATCGCTGCAAGTCTTTGGATTAATGTAAACTTTGCTTATATGCATTATTTTTCACTATTTTCATTATTATTTTTTTAATCTTCTCACTCTTGAATAGTCTTGAGAAAATTCAAATTCTTAATTGTATCATCAGAATGTTTTCATTCAAATGAAGGATGAGAATATCATAAGGATTAGTCAATGTGGATTGACCAAGGGAAGTAACACTTGAACAACTTGATAACTACCTACAATGAAATAAATGTCCTTGTAGATGAGTGGAGTGGATACTGTCTACCTAGACCTTAGTAAGGCTTTTAATAATATCTGCCTTAAAATATTCGTACACAAACAGTTGGTGTATGGTTTGGACACACAAATATCGAAGTAATTACTGTTACAGTGCCAGGTTGGAGGCTAGTCACTAGTGGTGTGCCCTATGGGTCACTGCTGAATCCAGTCCTGTCTTATGTCTTCATTAGTGAGCTGGATGATGTGGCAAAATACCCCTTCTGCAAGCTAGCAGACAATGCAGGACTGGGAGGAATGGTGAATACACCAGAGGGTCATGCTGCCACCCAGAGGGACCTAGACAGACTGGACAAACGAGCTGATGTGAACATCATGAATTTTAAAAACGAGATGTGTAAAGTCCTGTTTGTGGAGGAGAACATGCACAGGCACCAGTGAATTCTGGGGGCCACACATTTATAGCACAGCCTGGCAGAAAAGGACCTCTGTGTTCTGGCGTATACCCAAATAAGCAGCAGCGTGTTTTCCCAGTAGAAAGGTTAATATTAATCTTGAGTATATAGACAAAGTATTGCCAACAGGTTGAGGAAGGTAGTCCTTCTGCTCTACTGAGCACTGACGAGTCTACACTTAGAGTTTCGTGTGCAGTTCTTAGCTCCTCAGAGTAAGAGAGTCAGATATATTTGAAAAAGCCCAACAAAAGGCTACCAAGATAACAAAGAGAGTGGAACATTTCTTCAATAAGGAAGGACTGAGAGAGTTGGGACTGTTTAGTCTGGTATAGACTCAGTGTCAATCTTGTCAAATTAATATCTGAAGAGAAGGTGCAAAGAGGGCAGTGTCAGACACTTTCCAGTGGTTTACAGTGGCAGGCAATAGACACAGACTGAAACACAGAATGTCACATCAATACCAGGAAGCGCTTCTTTACTGTATGGTGATTGAGCATTGGCACAGGTTTTGCAGGGAGATTTTGGAGCCATATATTTGGAGATCTTCAAAAGCTGGTCTTATCTTATGCACATTATGCACATTCTAGGTGAGCATTCGTGAGAGAAGGGGGAGTGAATCAGATGGCTACCAGAGACCTCTTTCAACCTCAGCTATTCTGCTATTCTCCTTGTCTGTAATATCGTTTGACCACCATTATATGGGCGCTGAGCATGCTTGTTGGCTTTCTACCCTATCTGTACAGACAATCCAAAGTGATCCCAAGTACACCCACAACCACTTGCCCCTGTGTCCACTGAACTTAATTCTATAAACATCCAAACGTTGTCCTGGTTATGCTTTAGATAATTTGTCTACAGACCTTTATCCAGGACAGCACCTCATGCCATACTCTAACTTTGTCTCTGGCACTATGACCTTCAGTTCTCTTTTGTTGGCTCCTGGACCTCTTTCTACCTTTACACTGGATTATCAAGAGTCCCACCATCCCCAACACCTCACTTGTTTTGTCCAAACCAATGCATTGCAGGGTTGTGTCCCACACAGGGTGGGTTCTGCCACTAGGAAGATCCTCAGTCCTGAAGTGCCTGATGAACTTCAAAAGAGTTAGTCCCATTATGACAATTCTGAAGTCTTTAAAGGGATAATAATCTTCATCTAAGATATTTTGTAGTATTTAGATACAGTCTTAAATGGACATTGTAGCTCTCTAGGAATTAAAACCACTACCCTAAGGAGTGAGGTCAACTAAATTAATATGTATTACTAATATTAAATAATTAAAATATTTATTATTAATAATTAAAAATATTCTTTATCAGAAGAAAATGTCTTTCTTCATATTGTGCTTCCACAGTTATAGTAGAGGAGAGCTTTCAAGTCCTTCTGAAAGATACAGTAGAAACCCTCAGATCTAGAAATAATTTACCTCCCAGGATGAAATAGCATTGATTTATGAACCAAAAGGCAAAACAACAATGTGTGACAATCTGTTGCAGCAACTGAGGTTTTATGTAAGTGTATTTGAGTGTAGAAAAGAGGTTTCATGTCTAGAAATTGGCCTAATTTTTTACTATTTCATTTACTGAAAAATTTAATAATCTCTTTTCCTTCCTTCCTTGCCTCCTTTCCTGCCTCCTTCACTCCTTCCTTTGCTCCCTCCCTCCTTCCTTCCACCTTTCCATCTTTTCTCCCCACAGTCACAGCCTGTATGAAGAACTACATAGGCGTATAAATAGGCATAAGTATATATCAATATGTACATCCAACTTTCTTCATGTTTTATTTCTAAATGAATTTATAATCCACTAGAATAACTCCAACAGCAAAGTTGTATTAAATAAAACAAGTTGTGGAGAACAAGTGAACATTTACAGTGTAGTTCAGTCATATATAACTCATTTCAGTAATATTTAATAAAGTGGAGATTATGAAACAAAAGGGCAAAACTGGGCAGTCAACAGATGGAGGGAGCAGCAGGAGAGGCAACATTAGCATTCTGCAAGTCAACTTGGCAACACTAAGTTAATATCAGTAAGTCAATGGATCAACACTCAGGCTTTCAACAATACCTGACCGTACATTCCATTATTGCAATTTAGAACTTTATTTCTCCCTTTTCATATCTGCAATAGTAATTATAATTTAATTTGTTTTTATTTTTTATTTATTTATTTTTAGGAATAATGATATTTCTCTCAGGCTAGCAGCCTATGGATGAGTGCTTCAATAACTACCACCATGTCAATACATCCCAATCATGATTGCAAAGGCATAAAAACATGACAGTCAAATCATTTGTAGAATTACAGGGGTGGCTAAATTATTCTGTGGTGTAGCTGAATACCAACGTATCCCAAACAAACCTAAAAAGGCCCCAATTCTATTGTAATTCTCTTAGTCCACTTCACATGTCTGAATATATTAGCCAGGTGTTCAGGAAATTTATTGTTCAGCTGTTGTGTTTAAACACTGATAGATGACTAATTTTCACCAAGACACTCTCTCATTTCTCCTCCTCAGCAGGACAGTGAGAGTACAAAAAATACTTGTGGGTTTAAAATAGGAGTAATTCAATGAAGGAGAAAGCCATGGTCACATGAAGGCAAAAGGGAAAAAAAAAAAAAAAATTTCTCTATTTCCATCAAAAATATTCAGATATTTTGTGAGAAGCAGAACCTCAATATATGGAGAGGGTGACTGAGAAGAAAAATGCTCTTATAATGCAAGTCTATTCTTTTTTCTTCTTCCCCTCTGAACTTTTGTCACTGAGCATGGCATTATACAACATGCATTACTGCTTTAATCATCTGGGGTTGGCTGCTCCCTACTTCTTGCCCATCTCTGCCAGCTGGCCTTTGAGGGACTGGAGAGATGGTCTGGATGCTGCATCAGCACTGCTCATCAACACTCAAAACACAGAGTGATATCAACATCACTAGTGACAATGCAAAGCACAATAATATATAGACCGTTGTGAGGAAAGTCACCTCCATCCCAACCATACTACATACATCGGCTTTTTCAGTGTCTATGCAGATGAAAAAAAATATATGAAATATGATAGAATGATTTGGGTTGAAAAAGACTTTAAAGATCATCTAGTTCCAACTCCTCTGCTGTGGGCATTCTTTGCCACCTACTTAATCAGGTTGTCTCCAGGAATACAACATCCACAGTTTCTCTGTTCAAACTGTTCCAGTGCCTAGCCACAGTCCTGAGTAAAAACTTCATTCTAACATCTATCATTAATCTCTCCCCTTTTAGATTAAATCCATTCTGCCCCATCCTTTCACTATCAGACCATGCAAAATAGTCAGTATCCCTCCTGTTAAAAAGCTTCTGTTCAGTTTAGAAAGGCCACAATGAGGTCTCCATGGAGTCCTCAGTTCTCCAAGCTGAGCAAGCCCAACTCCCTCAGTCTTCCTTCATAGGGAAGTACTCCAGCTGATCACCTCCACTGATTCCACATTTTTCTTGTGTTTTGGGCTCCAGACCTGGATGCAGTTCTACAGGTGGGGCCACACAGAGCAGAGCAGTGGGAGATAATTACCTCCCTCACTGTGCTGTCTGCCCCTCTTTGATGCAGCTCAGGTTACAGTTGGCCCTCTGAGCCGCAAGTACACATTGTTAGTTTGCATTAATCTTTTAATTCACCAGGATCGCCAAGTACTTCTTCACAGGGCTACTCTCAATGAGTTCTCTCAGTCTACACACACACCTGAAATTGCCCCAAATCAACTGCAACACTTTGCACTTGTCCTTGTTGAATTTCATTAGGTTCACGCAGGCTCAATTTTTAGTCTTGTCCAGGTCCATGTAAGGCAATGTAAGGCAATGGAATTGTGAGTGAGGGCTGCAAGAACAAAAAGTACTCCAATAAATCTGAAGCATAACAGAAAGATTTTACTGTGCAGTCTTTTGATGCAAAATGTGTAAATCATCTCTCAGAGACAATTGGTAGCAATCTGGTGAGGAGGACAGAAGTAGGATCAAAGTCCGACACATCTACTAAGTCACATCTGGGATCAGAAAACTGTGAAGAAACCTGGAAATTACTGATCTGTACCAGTGATGTAAAAAAAATGCTAGGGTTCACTTGTAAATCCTTTGAACCTTACTTTTTAGTGATAATGGGAGGAGGTCTGTGCACACAATCCAAACCAAAATAATTATAGTGTAAAACTACAAAAGAAAAATTGTAAACAGAAAAGGAAGAGCTTCTCTGTCATGTGAACTTTGCCATGCTTTTTAACAGTGTACTAGTTTCTTTCACTAGAAATAATGATAAACTACTCATTTTTTTCTTATCTATGTACTTACCAATAAACAATTCTATTCTGTGTATATGAATACATATAGCATAAAGTAATGGAATCACAGAATGGCTTGGATTGGAAAGGACCTTAAAGATCATCTACTTCTGCTATGGGCAGAGATACCTTCCACTATATCAGATTGCTCAAAGCCCAGATCTTTAGGGACATTTCCAGGGAGGGGGAAATCCAAAGAACATCTAGAGCTTTTCTGAGCAACATCTTCCATTGTCTTAGTACCCTCTGGGTAAGGAATTTTTACCTAATATCTAATCTAAATCTATCCTCTTATAGTTTAAAACCATTACTCTCATCCTATCACTTAAGTAACTGATAACCAGTCATTGTCCATCTTTCCTGTAGGCCTCCTTTAAATACTGGAAGGATGCTACAACATATCCCTGGTGCTTTCTCTTCTTCAAGCTGAACAATCCCAACTCTGTCAGCTTGTCTTAAAAGGGAGAAGTGCTCCAGCCATCTGGTTATTTTCATGGCCTATTTCTGGGCTTGCTCCAACAGCACCTTGTCTTATGCTGGAAGACAAAGACCTAGATGCTAGTACTCTCAGTGGAGCAACAAGAGAATGGAGTAGAGTGGAAGAATCAACTCCCTCAGTCTACTAGGGACACTTCTTTTGATACTGCCTAGGATATGATAAGCTTTCTGGATCCAAATACACATTTCTGACTCATGCTATGCTCTTCATCAACACCTCCAAGTCCTCCTTTATCTACTAATCACCCAGAATGTAGTCATGTTTGGGTTTGCCCCAGCCCAAGTGCAGAACCTTTCACAAGGTTTGCATGGGCCCACCTCTCAAACTGCACTGCTCAGCTAGTCATCAGTAAACTTGCTGAGGGTTCGTTCAGTCCGTGTCACTGACAAAGATGTTAAACAGTTCTAGTCCCTGTACAGGTCCCTGAAGGATATCACTCATCAGTGGTCTCTACTTGAACATCAATCCCTTGACCACAGCTTTTTGAGTGTGATCATTCACAAGTACTTATTCACTAAGTGATCCATCTGTCAAAACATACCTCTCCTTTTAAGAAAATATTATCTCCTTTTTAGAGACAGATATACATATATATATATGCATGTATACATATTCTTATCTACAAACATACATAAACATAACCACAGCATGGAAGAATTGTGTTTATATATAGATGTAGATGTATGTGAGCAAGTATGAAGATTTGTATTTAAATATTTCCTTTCTTATCAACTAGCACATCAAAATGTTGTGATACATTCTGAAACCTTTCCCATGGTTACTTTAGCAAATAGTGTCATAGTGAGAAGAAACAGTGCCGAGGAAATAAATATTTTGTTGATATAACACTTTTTCACTTATTTAAATAGGGAAGAAGAAGGTGTTATCATGAAATGTTAAAGCCATTGAATCATAGAATCATAGAAGCATAGAATTGCTCAGGTTGGAAAAGACCTTAAAGATCATCAAGTCCAACCTCAACCTAACCATACTACCCTAGCTCTAACAACCCTCTGCTAAGTCATGATGCTGAGCGCAACATCCAAATGGTTTTTAGACATTTTCAGAGATGGTGACCCACCCTCTTCCCTGGGGAGCCTATTCCAGTGCTTAACCACCCTTTTGGTATGTTCTTCCTGACATGCAACTTAAACATTCCTGGCACAACTTGAGGTCATTTCCTCTCATCCTGTCACCTGTCACCAGTGAGAAGAGACCTGCTCTCACTGCCATCACCTTTCAGGTATTTGAAGAGAGCAATACGGTCAGCCTCCTCTTCTCCAGGCTAAACAGCCTCAGTTCCTCTAGTGGCTCCTCATAAGGTATATTCTCCAAGACCTTCACCAGCCTTGTTGCCCTTCTTTGGACCTGTTCCAGCACTCCAATGTCCTTTTTGTATTGAGGTATCCAAAACTGAACACAGTACTCAAGGTGGGACCTCAGTAGTGCCAAGTACAGGTTTAGGGTTACTTTCCTAGTCCTGCTTACCATACCATTCCCAATACAAGCCAGGATGCCATTGTAGAAGTAATTGGAAAACTGGGATGTGTCTGTGCGGCCAGGAAGGGTCATGAAAAAATACGTTAATGGCTTTCAGTCTCTTTCAAGGAAGACTATATGTCAGTCAATATACTTAAATGTCTATTTTTTTCCAGTTTCTGTTTCAGTTAATTTCAGTGCATAGTTGTCTTATTACAGCAACATTTTAAGTTAGATGTAGTGTATGGAATAGCATAAAAATATTTAAAAGAAATACCATATGAAATAGTACAATGCAAATGAAACAGGCATGAAAAACACATTCTGTAAGTGGGGAAATATGATAATTTCATCCTCTTCACAGCATATGGTAACTATGTATGTGCACGTTAAGTGCCATACACAGTAAAATATACTACAAAACTTTGGTCCAGAATTTACAGACACTTATTTCTGTGATACACTCTTAAGGCATTCACAATTTCCTAGGTACAGATTACTTGTGTAACACTTAATAGCATGCAATTTTTACTATAATAGCAGAAAAAAATGTATATTTTTTGTTGAAACTCAAGAATTGGATGTACTTCACTTTCTCCATATGAGACATGTTTTAATTAAATTTTAGTAAATTCAGTTGAGTAAATCAAAGTTATATTTCAGATGTAAGCATAAGTAAATTTGACTAATTTCAACTCTATTCTTAAGTGATATTGGGATAAAAAGAAAAATGAAACTGTTTTTTATAACTGCGCGTAAGTGATATAATATCATACAACGTGCATTAGTTTTCTAAGGAAGTAAATGTATATTTCATTTATTTAGTAAAGGAAATTGCACATTTTCTTGAGACTCAAATTTGGTGCTTTACAATGCTGTGAAATATGAATGTTAAATGATAGTCAAAATTATGACAAGGATGGGAAAATTTTAAGAAAGGGTGGCGTCCACAGCAGCCACATCTGGGCTTCAGTATCTTTTGCAATAAGATACCATTAAAGGTTTTCATGCAAAATAGATTCACATTACAACATGATATCAACTGGATAGCTTTCAAATACACCCTCTATTCACTGTTATAAACTATAAACTTCTGCTATTATCATAATCTCATATGCACACCAAAACTTAATCACGTATCGTGGCTTGCTTGGGACTTTGCAAATTCCAATTGGGAATAGCCCTTGCTTTTAACTGTGTGGGCTGACAAATACTGTGATACTACCCTTGCTAGATTTGTGGGGATTTTTATACTACACATTCATAAACTATTTCTCTAAGGAAACATTAGTTTTTAAAATAGCAAGTAGAAGGTATCAGAGAGAGAAGGGAGAGTCTATAGCTTGAGCCTTGCCATGAGGTTATACAATGCATCTGTCTTGCCAGCAAAACTGGCCAAATAATGTCTTCCCTTTTTCAACCATGGATGAAAACTATTAGTCTATCAGCCATATCAATGCATTTGTTTATTAGACTATGATATTAGTCAGAACAATAAAATGATTCTGGTTAATAATAATAACTTCCCTTTTGGCAGGTACATCTGAATGAGTTTTCCTACCAATTCTGATGTATCATATAACTACACGTGTAGAAGAACAAATCAGATATACCCCTTTGGAATATTTTTTCCATTTTGCAAACCACAGTGAGGCATTCAATTACCATTTAGGCATTCTGAAAATCATTCCATAGTCTTTTTCCCTATTTAAAAGTAGGGAAATATTGCAACTCATTTCTTTCATGCACATGTTCATCTTGTAGATTTGGGTACACTGGCCATTAGATTTGACATGTTCTGATGTTTTTCAAAGGTACTTAAATATTCTGTCTGTAGCCCAGACTGGAAGGATCACACTGTGCTATAATCAGGTCTTTATACTGGTCTTTTTGATATGATGAGCGTGTTCTTTCTTACTCATCATTTAGCATTAAATTATTATTATTTTTTTTTCAATATCTCTTCGGAGTTTTTGAACTGTTTTGCTTTGTTTTGTTTTGCTCACCACTTGCAGACATAGACAAGATGAAAGAAAATGGAAAGAGTTTGAAAAGTGTGTTTCTGTAATTCCAGGTGCATTGTCACTTGCTGCTCAGCTCCTTTCACAGCTCTTCCTGTTTCTCATTGGTCCTTTATCAAGAACATGTAACTGAAAAAATACACAAAGCAAAAATTAATAATTACTTGGGAGATAAAATAATAGAAAGAAAGTTTTATTTTATGATGGCTTTGGATCTGGCAGTTTAAAACACCAGCTGCCAGTTTGTTTTATTATTATTTGGTCTAAATTTATACATGAATGGGTGGGAGGGAAGACAATTTATAATATTTGCTTCTGTTATGCTCATTATTTTATAACCTTGAGCTTGGTCCAAGCAGAGTTGATAGTGGAAAAGAAAAGAATCACTGTTCCCCATGTCACAAGAAGAAGGCTGCTCTATGTCTGTTTCTATTTCTTCTCTGGTAGCTATAAAGCTTTTCCTTCCATGGTGAAAAGTTCAGCCTCTTACAGAAAGATTTTTATTTCTGGTACTGTTTGGCAGATTTCATTTGCTCTCAAGAACTGCTAAAAACCCACACTTCATTCTCCTAGTCACCGTTCCCCAGGTAACATCTTTGTTTTTAGGTTCTTCTGTCAAGCTTATTTAGTTTTGAGTCCTGGGTCTCAATGATGTCAAAACCAGACCAAAACTTTTAAAGAATAATCTAATCCAGGAGAAAAAAGAAATTTAATATAGAAACATGTTTCATACAACTAGCCCAAGTAGGATTACTCTGATTTCCTACTATCTTTACACAAATGTAGAAAGCTAGGGAAATTCTCATTCTCCTGTATCAATGTTAGTACCTCTGCTGCACAATCACACTGAGGAAAAGCTCATAAATCCTTTGCAAATTCAGAATTCCAGAGAATTCCAGAGCTTACAAAAATCTAACATTTTGTGCTGTCCTCCTACCTCAGTTCCAGACATAAAAATTAATACTGAATGCAATCTGAAAAAATGAGGAAGTGGATCTCTCAGAGACTGGCAGAGTTGTCTATAGAAGCTGCTTTACAAACTCAGATATTCGGCATTTTATTAGTTAATTTCAGGGTATGACATTATCACACATCTCCATGTGTGAATTTGAGCCTAGTGACTTAAAAATGAAAGAAAGGAAAAAATCGTATTCTGATATCCCTTTGAATTCTAGACATTATTCTTTAATTACATTTTTAAACGGCAAGAAGTATAAAGAAAAACTGGAGTCATTCTGCTCAAATAAATGTTTTAAATACAGTCGAGTATCTTTTTTACACACCTTTACAAGGTAGTGTATTACATTCCTCAGAAACAGCTGGAAAACTAAGATTAAGTCTAAATCACTTTAGGATTAGAAAATACCTTACTGGGATTGATAATTCTAGCCTTTGAAAGCAGAGCAATCTGGTTGTCATTTCCAATGGAAGGGAAATGACTTCCAAATGTCTAACTGTATCCTATATTTTGGCTGCTTTTTGACAACAGGCACCATAAATCCAGCTCAGGGAGTGATTCCTTGGATTTATGCCAAATTACCAGGCCATTTAAATGGAAGCTTTACGCGGTTTCACACTTTAAATTATTTAAGCTACTTTTATAATAATTTCTTCAATCTGTTCTCTAACACTAACAGAGTAGATAATGCTTTACTTTAACATATCAGCATATTTTGTTTTTTTCCTTTTGTGGAGAAAATATTATCAGGCATCAGTGTAACTGCAGTGAGGTTTCAGAGGATGTTTCATTTACAATGCAAGCAGCTTGATTCCTTTTGTTTTGAACATTTGTTTGTTTCTGTTAATTCCATTTCCTTTCATTTTTCTCTTTCGAGTTCTACCCATGCAGCTCTGCAATTGCTTTCCAAGCTTCTGAGGCCTGAGTACTTAGTAGTTCACATCTGGGAGCTGTGAATGGTCAGTTTTGCTGGTTGGAGTACATAATGTTTATAGCAATACTGACAATTATGACTGATCAAAATTTACAGGTTCACAACCCTCAGAAAATGTCAATTAGAATTGCTTTGGTCACTTTAATATCAGTTAAGACTGTAGACAAATAAATGGAAATAATTTTATACCCATCAGTTTTGCACGGGAGATGCAAGGAATGGCTTGAGGAAGTAGCCTGAGAGGTTAAATGTGGAATCTATCTGCTTTTACTTTGGTGCCTAATTGCCTAGTTTCATGCCATCTGTTCCTTTTCCTCCCTCCAGGCAAAAGGGCATTATAGCAGAACCAGAAGTAGGAAAAGGAAGAAATAGAATTCTATACAATCAGTAAATAGCAAGAAAAGCAATTGCAAATGTCAGCAATTGAACAAAAATCTGTTTGGCGCTGTAAGTAGAGATCTGCTTTTCTCAGCCTCACGTCCTTTTTCTTCTAGGTGAAATGCACAGGGGTGATATTGCAGCCACAATTTCAGACTATGGCAGCTTTAAGGAAGTTTTGATACCTCTAAGTCAGTGGTAAATCTTATAATGACTTCAGAAGTATCCACCAGAATCTACTCAAGTTCATTTTTGTCTCTGCTCAAGAATTCTCTTGGGTCCTTGAAGTGATCATTCAGGTTCTCTGAAACTCCTCATCATCTCATCATTAAAGAAAAATATATACTTGAGAGCTTGTAGAGATTTCTTAGCCTGTTTATTGGCAATCCTGTTTGGTAAGTGTTTGGCAGCGCCTGAGGCCTTTACATGGACTGTGCATAGTATCCTTTCTGAATAGTCTCTTTCCCAGATGCTTTAGTCATATCAGCTTCTCATTTATCCCTTTTTGCCTTCTCTGCTTCTGCCCCCATCCTCAGTCTTCCAGAGACCATGAAAAAATGACTGCATCAGTAAATGTCTTTTCTCTCGAGTTAGCCTTCAAAGAAAAAACATGCTTGAAATATGTGAAGTTACCATTTGCTTTCGTAGTCAAAGAGGGATATATATATATATATATATATATATATATGATCTATCCATAAATATCTATGTTCTAATTTATATTTCTCTTTATGCACAACATGAAAAACCTAGTCAACATGCAGAGACAAAAAAAAATAATGACTGGGAGGATATATTTTTATAAGCTGTTTGTGTAATTCACATAATGGTAAAGAAATCTTATGTTCAGACAAATTGATAGGCCATAGAGATTCAGATTATATGGCTAAATGTCATCTTTATATTAACCGAAAATCATAAAACCATGACAATTAAAGTCCTTGTACTTTCTCTTTCTCATCAAGTTTCCTAGTTTTTCTGGGGTTACTTGGTTCCTCTCATCACCCCAAATCATAACATCATAGAAATATAGTATGGCTTGGGTTGGAAGGGACCCCAAGAATTGTCAAGTTCCAATCCCCTCACACAGGCAAGGCCACCAACCTCCAGACTGGTACTAGACCAGGTTGGCCAGGGCTCCATCCAAACTGCTCTTGAAGACCTCCAGGGATGGGGCATCCACAGAGTCTCTGAGCATCTTGTTCCAGCACCTCACCACTCTCTTTGTGAAGAACTTCCTCCAACATCTAATCTAAAGTTCCCTCCTTGAGCTTAAAACCATTCCCCCTTATCCTATCACTATCTACCCTTGTAAATAGTTTATTCCCCTCCTGTTTAAAATCCCCTTTCAAACAAAGGAAGGCTGCAATGAAGTCTTCTCGCAGCCTTCTCTTCTCCTGTCTGAACAAACTCCCTCAGCCTGTCTTAAATGGGGGAGGTGCTCCAGACCTCTGATCATCTTTGTTGTCCTCCTCTGGACCTTCTCCAACAGCTTCACAACTTTCCTGTATTGGGGACCCCAGACTTGGATGCAGTAGCCCAGTCCTCTCAAGGGCAGAGTAGAGAGAGACAATCAACTCCCTGCCTCTGCTAGTGACCCCTCTCCTAATGGAATCACTGCTGGCTCATGTTCAGTTTTTCATCCACCAGGACCCCCAAGTCTTCCTCAGTTGGACTACTTTCTAGGAGTTCTTCTCCCAGCCTGTACATGTATCTGTGGTTACCCTTGCACTTTGCTATGTGGAATTTCATTGGGTTCACAGATGCCTCCGGAGTCCTTCATATTCCACCACTGCATCTGGGAAGCTGTTAGTAGGTTACTATATCCTCATACATTGACAGAAGACTAAGAGTTGGATTGTTTCAGTGCCCTCAGTGTCAGTGGAATAATCCACTTAGTTTTGCCACTCTGTTTTTCCTCTGTGATTTCCAGTAAGGGTACAAAACTGTGAGGAATAAAAGCACTCCATAACATAGGCTGATGTAAACACCACAGGATGAACTCTTAGGGTGGTGCTGACACTTCAGTTATGAGACTATCTGGACCTAGACAGTTTACCAACTTCCTCTGACTCTTGACAAAGAAAAAAACAAAATGAAGAATATTGGGAATTATCTTGTATTGGTCTAATCCAATGATATAAAAGCAGTCAACACAATCAATTTCGGGGGGGCACTGCATATTCCTGTAGTCTTCTAATGTCACGGAATGTTTGATGTGACCTCATCTGGTTCAATCCCTGTCCAAGCACGACAGCCTAGCATAGCTTTTGAATGTCTCTGAGGACAAAGGTTCTCCATCTCTCCAGGCAACTTCTTATACTCAGATGGAACCTTCTGTGCTCCAGTTTGTGTTCATACCTCTACTATTTGGGCTAGCTTTAAAGTATCTCCACTAAGGCAGACTATGGGCACATTATAACATCCAAAGCTTATGTATACCTTCCGAAAGTCTTTGAAGTCTTTATGAGTGTATGACTTTGTTCATCCTCCTTCATTTGGAGGTGGGTAACAGCCTTAGTTTACCCATCAGTTCTCCTTAGCTCATTGACTTTGTTTCTTTTCTGCTTCATTACGCTACCTGTGTAAAATTTACACAGAATTTCAAGCCTCCTTTTAACCCTTGAGTCTTTTGAGCTATGGACTAAACAGCTTTACAGTTCAGACTGCTGGCAAGCAAATGTTCACTGAAGTTAATGGACTGCCTCATAATCCTTCCCTCCATCCCTCCTCCCCTTCTGCTTACTCCACTGCATGGCCTTTCTATTCAGCAAAAACCTAATCTTCACGGACACATCTACAGTACTAGGAAATCTGAAGAGCCATCTTAGTTGCTTTCTCCTATTGCTACTTCACAATAAGTATCTGAGAATGACTACATCTATTCTAGGAACATTGACAGAGCAACTTCTTAAATATACCAAACTGGAATGACATTAGCTATAAAATTAATTATTCAGTTTCAAAACTGCTGTGTCAGAGAACACAAATGGGGATTTTTCCTTGCTTCTCATGTTTAAAAAAGGAATAGTTTGGTTCTCCATTCTGGTCTCTTTTATGTTTTCCACTTACAGAATCTGACTCAGTGATCCACAGATTAAACAGAAAATTATTTCTGAGTATGAGTTAAAGTGTATAAGGGTAGGCTTCATCTCATCTAGCTGGATATGTCCACAACATAGACGTATGTGTCTGAGCTACTCTACTGATCTCTCTTTTCAATTAGCAAAGTTCTCTTTACTCTGAAGTGCATTCATAGGCAATTTTCAAGCTTGATTGATCTGGCCTATTTCAGAGTTCTACTTTCAAGTGAGATTAATCATGTCCTGGACACCACCAGCTATTTTGATTAGGTTGTCATAGATCGGACAGGAAATCCACAGTGACTAACTCAGTTTAGATATCTCCATCTAGTAAGAAGATTCCCATTCCAAATGGGAAGCTCCGTGAATAAGCTATGTAGGTGTTTTTGTCTATTTCTTGTTTGTACATAAGATCCCAAATACATTTTCTCTTTCATATCTATTCCATGTTAGAATTCATTTGCTAAATATGTTTGACGAAGCTGATCATTTAAACCATGGAAGTAATTGAACCCACCACAGTTTTTTTCCTTTCTGACTTATGCAGATAATGGTTAGATTGTATTGTCCAAGTGAATGTTTATTTCAGTATATTTTCCATGTCTTTTTTGGCAAATTCTCTGAAATTGACAATGAGTCTAAATGTACTTGTCCATATATTTTTGACAATGTTAATGCAAGTAACTTCTTAAAAGCAGACCAATTAGATGCCACTTTTAAGAAAGTGAAAAAAAAAAAAATGTTTTTAGAGAAATTGCTAAGATAAACCCTAGAAATATTTGAGAAAATCTGATAGTAGTTAATCTGTTTTTACTATTATACATTAACTAAGGTGTGGATTTCCTGTATGGCTATATGAAAACATGAGCTTAATATTATGTATAAGTCAAAAGTCTGTCAAATGGCAAATCAGCATATATCTAGAATTTAGGCAATACTTCTGATACAGAGAGACTTGGAAAAGATAAAGAAACAGGCAGGAATCTCATGAGGTTCATCAAAAGCAAGTACAAAACCTGTCCCATGGGTCAGGCACAGCTCTGCTGCAGAACCATCAGAGGCTGACTGGTCAGGAGCAGCTTTTTAGAAAATGTTTGAGGGCCTTGAGGACACTGCACTGATCATGAGTCAGCAGTGTCTCTACAGCAAGGAAATACCCTCTCCATCCCAGGCTGCACAAGGTAGTGTGCAGCCAGCAGATTTGTGGTATTATGCCCTGCAATCCAGGACCCTTGTGATGCATTTGGAGTGTGTCTTCTCTTTCTAGGAAGAAGCAAAGTCTGGGAGAAAAGCCTGTTGATAATTGATGCTCCACATAGCAGATTACAGAGAGTTAATGGGCACATGTTTCATCCCAGGAAATTCTAAAAAGATATTGTAGAGTTTTGTTTTGGATTGTTTTGGTTTGAGTTGGGTTTTGTTTTATTTTGTTTTCATTTGGTATGTTTTGTCTTTATCTGCTTTTGTTTGGTTTAGTTTGCCTTGAGGATGGCCATACACTGGAACAAGTACCCACCATATCTGTGAGGTGTCAATTCTTGCAGATACTCATGAACTTACTAGAGCAATTTGATCAGATTTAGACCTATTTGGGGCAGGGAGATGAAAGATCTCTACCTGTTCTTCTCAATCTATATTATTACCTGAAATAGTGATTTTACAATTCCTTTTTTTCCTGCTTTTTTAGTAATGCTTGAGTGAATTTTCATCTTTTTGCAGAGCAAATAAATAAATAAATAAATAAAAGATCCACATTTTTGACATACTGACTCTGCCTTGAAAAGGGAACATGGTTTTTATTCAATATGCAGATTTAAAGATCTGTGAGGAGTCTATTATCGTTTTTTTTTTTCCTTTTCCTTATAACACATCAAATATGAACTATATTAAGTGCTTCAAGCAAAGCACAAGCTGAGCAAGTGCAAAAAGATAAAATAACAAAACCTTTTAGTATATTGTCACTGATTGGCAAAAGAATAATTTAAGAATGTCTACATTATTAGGCTGGATGTCTGGAATGTATTTATGTACATGTATACACCAGTTTTGTAGAGAGAATAGAGAAGAGTAAGGACATGATCAGCAACTATCATCCAGCTCATATCACTGCTTCAATTCTATGGAGATGTGATTCTAATTGAATTTTCCCAGTTTTCCAAATGATGTTCTGCCTAAAATTATAATTTTTAGGCAGACATCCAAATGCACTGATGAGATCTCACAACACTACTCTGAAAGTCTGGTGTAAAGCTGACAGTAATAAAGGTTTAGTTCATTATATTTATTTACCTACAATACATTACTCATTGGATTTTTGAGACAATTTATTTTACTTCCCAGCTAGACTTTTAATTAAGTGGTGTAAATGCCTGTTACTAATTTCTGCTAGAAAATTTGCTCTGATTTCTTGCAAGGTCATGGTATATTTAAGTCTTAAAAATGCACAGAATTGTATAAATTTAGTCTATCATAACTGGAATCAATATAGTGCTTGCTCCTGCTCCAGTTGCAGCCCATGGGAATCCAAACTTCAGTTTTGTTGCAACCAGCCTAAAAAAGCCTATCTTGACATTTTAAATAGGTAGGTGGGATCAGGTTCCCCAAATCGCTTCAGCCTGCTGGGTTAGTACTATAACAATATCTAAACCTGGTAAATGCAGAATTGTATATTGCTGAGCCAAATCCTGACGGTGGAAATTAATGTAAATTGGGCTGAATGATGATTGGATTAGGTTGAGCAGGTGGCTAAACTAATTGTTCAAGAATTTAGAGTTTTTGTTTGGTTGTTGTTTTCACATATATTGAATATAAATATATATGCATTAGCACACTGCTTTTATGTATATGCTGTTTGTTGCTGTGCTGTGATGAAGGCTGAAGTCACATAAAAACCCCTTGCCCTTCCAGAGTCAAAATAGCTAACTCTTTTTCATGAGTTAAACAAACAATAGTTCTTTGAAGTACTCAGGCTGTTTCTCAGTTTTAAATATGTGAGGGGATACCACAGCAGAATATATCTTCTCTCCTCCTCATCACACAAAGTTTTCTTTCAATTATCATGCGTTATTCCTCAGAAAGATATTAGAGTACATTTGAAATTATTCCATTAGTGTCAGAATGAATTACTATGCAATGTTCAGATTCCTATCATCTGGAACTTATGCACAAAATTGTGAAAATAAATAATGATACCATTACATTCCTTCTTCCCCAAGCCCTTTATTTTCATTATCTTTTAGGTTCAGTTCTTTTTTGGTCATCCTATTTCTTTGGAGTTTCTCACATGGATTGTAAGTCTCTTCTTAATTGGCACCTGATAAGAGGGACCATTTGAGAAGATGCCACCCCTGCAAATCTTAGGCAAACCTCATCATGTTGTCTCTGTACACTGAACATAACAAAAAAGGAAGGGTCACTAGAAAATCAGAAGATGTCTGCAAAGGAAACATTAAGTCACAACTTGAAACAGTGATTGAGCACCTGGTGGGAAGGCAGGGCCAATCCATGGGAGTTCAGGCACTTGCAGAACAACTGTGTGACTGCCAGGGGTTGAGCCAGGATCAAATCCCTTCCCAGGCCTCAATTAAGGACTAACAGTGGAGGGAAGGGTATCTCTCTGAAGATCCTTGCATACCTGAGGTTTTTTGAAGGTAAACAGATTCTCTCCCTTATTTCTGTGCTCACAGCTGTTGCATCTGAATGAATCTTCAATTGCAGCAGCCTGGGATCTTGCTGCTCTGCTGCCATTGTTGTTACAATATCTTCTTATCACCAGTAAGCATGTGAAAAGCAAGCATGAAACATATGAGGTGTGTTGAGGAGTGAGGCATCAGTGTTTTATCATTTTTCTTCAGCTTGACACTGAATACCACTTTGGAATATGCCTGAAAACTGATGGTAACCTAAGGATATAAAACAATATCCTGATTTCAACTTCAGTAGAGTTAACATTCTTCACAGGTGCAGGCATGGTGCCATGTTGGATTTAAGAGAAGAATAATGGTGATTAAAAAAAATAAAATAAAATAAAATAAAATAAAATAAAATAAAATAAAATAAAATAAAATAAAATAAAATAAAATAAAATATAAAACAAAATAAATTAAAACAGTGTATTTGTCTACTGTAGAGTTCTACTTATACAGAGTCAAGAACATTTCTGTTTCCTTTACTGCCATGCCAGCAATAAGCCAGGAGTGCGCAAGGAAAGTGGAAGGGATGCAGGCAGAGCAGCTTGCCCAAACTGAACAAAGTGACGCTCTACATCATATGTTGTTAAGCTCAAAAATAAAACTGAGGAGAGTTGTCTTGGTGGAAGGGATTGCCACTGCTCATTGGCAGTCTGGGTATTGATCAACTGGTAGTAAGCAGTTGCCTCATGCATAACTTCTATTTTATGTTATGTTGTTTTTCTGGATATTGTTGCTGTTGCTATTATGAACAGCTTCACGGCACTGGGCTGCCTGCCAAGTTAAACCACAACATCCAGAAAGAGTTTACCTTTATTCAAACTGTTCAATATCTCTACATCAAACGGAGCCCTATATCAGCCCTTCAGATTTCTGAATATCCATACTATTTGTGAAGCTGTGAGGAGAGTGGGACTGCCATTCACCAGAGAAAAAATGAGTGTCCAGGGAGTACAGTTGTAGCTCTTGCATCATCTACTAGTTAGAGCAGAGACTTTCTTGATGAAGTCACATACTCAATGAAATTAATGACATTAACTAAACGAGTATGAAAATTTTCCCTTTTCCATCTCTCATCACATCTGTGCAAGGCCAGGCACAGCATTTATCACTGAGAGCTTAATTTCTGGGAAATGACAAAAATTCATACTAAAAAGAAACCTATCATGGATATTCACACATTCATTTTATAGGCTTGTTTTTCTATATGTTTCTTTAGCTTATATTTCTTTATTTTTTCTTTTCTTTTTGTCTTTTTATGAAAGTATGAGTAGAAACCTGTGTGGTTTTAAGCATGATACAAACATGCTTTTAAAGTAAACTCCTATTACAGAGTGGATCATATAAATATAAGCAGCAGCTATCAGGATCTTACGGAAGTTTCTTTTTCTTGAGCTTTGGTAAGATAGCACTCCATAACAAAAAACAAAAAAAAAAAACAAAAAAAAAAAAAAAAGAAAGAAAGAAATCAGTTACTATTCTAAAACTGAAGATATAAGAGTTTGCAAGATAGTTTGATCTAAAAAGCAAGATTTTATCCCAATTCTCAATTAACTGTTTTCTACTATTAATTTTAGATTTGCACTACTCAGACGAAATTAGTCAAACTTTATGTCAATTGATCTGAAAGCAGAATTTATCTTGGTGACATTGCAATAGAGTGGACTCTTTTACAAGGCAAGACATCTCCTGTTCATAATACTTTATTTTTTTCTACTTTATTTTCCCCTACCTTTTCTCATACTAGTTTTAAAGTTCCTTTATTTATCCCATCTCCTGTTCTCCCCTAATTTAGTTAAGAGAGACTCTGAAACATGTTTCATTATCAGTTCCCATGCCTACATTTCAGTTTTATTTTTATATTCCTCCTACCTTTGCAGCAAGTCTTATTACCATTATCCCACTATACAAATATATTCTGCCTGTTATCCTTAGGCACACACAACATCTTTCTAAACCCTGTTTCTTAGTTTTCTTGAGCAAATATGCTAATAATAGTTTACATGGATTCTTCTAGTGCACTGATTTACATACTTTTTTTTTCTTTTTTTTTTTTAAATTGTCTGTACATCATAAACTAACCTATACTATCTTTCTAAGAACATCTCAAACCCACTACGTTGTCTGCTTGGTTACATTTTCTCTAAAACTTCACAGTGCCAAATAAAATAAAATTTTCTGTCAGAAACCCCTCCTACCCCAGCAGAAAAGCAGAAACCTCATTAAAAAAAAAAAAAAAAAAAAAAAAAAAAAGCCATCTTATCTAATCCCACTGTTCACACAGAGACATCTAGAGCAGGCTGCCTAGAATTATATCTAGATGTCTTTTGAATGTCTCCAGTAAGGAAATGATTCCTGATATTTGGACAGAAGCTCCTGTGTTTCAATATTTGCTCATTGCCTCTTAGTCTTACTGGAACTCAAAAACAGGTTAGTCATTTACGAAGCACTGCCAACAGATTTTTTTAATGAAAATGTAAAATGATTTGTGTAGAGTTCTACTCACAGCATGAGCAAACCTTTCTGAACAGAGTAAAAGACAAAAATGTTCCTGAATTCAAGGGAAGAGCACTTGCACACCTCTGCCCTGATTTTTGCAGAGACCTAGCACAAGACTGATGCAGCTATTAGAGCCTGCTGAACTCTCTAAGAATGACTATAATTCCTAGTTGGAAGGCATAGCATTATAATTACAGAGTTGGACAGGGATTCAAAGACAGGAAGCTATTCACAGATGTTCCTTTGGCACCCTCATGAACAATGAAATGATCAGTTTTTTTCTGTGCTTCAGTTTCCTTGCCTGTAAAATGGACTGAATATTTCCATGGTAAGGCTTATGTAATTATGGCTTCAGTACAGAGACTTGCAGTAAGATTTAATCAGTCAACAACCATTATGCCCATCCTGGGAAAAATAAATAAATAAATAGATAGATAGATAGATAAATAAATGTTTTCTTCTGTGGGCTATGTGTTTTATTCAAGGCATAAGTACACTCTATTTCACTAGCTATTTTGTAATTTCAGTTTATCAGTGCATTGGGTTAATCTGAACAAGTTTTATATCACATGGTTCTCTAAGGGTGACCTGTAGGATCAGAGTTCAGTGACTGCCTCACATCAAATCCAAGGGTCCAAAAGTGACAGCAAGCAGAGCAACATTAGTTGCACCTTTGGGACAACAGATTTGAGAAACAGTACAGCAACAACTATGATACAAAGGAGTCAAGCCTGCAGACACAAGGGTAGAAGCAGAAGAAAAGCAGTAGGTGCTCCAGGCATTGTTAAAAAGTAACCCTCAACCCAGGAAAAGACAAAAGGTGGAGCAGACTGTCCTCCATATCCACCACGCAGAGCCATGGAGGAGCTCATTGTGCATCAGTGGGTATGTCTGAAGGAGGTACAGCCCATGGAGAGCCCCTGCAGGAGCAATCATGGGCACAGCTGCAGTCTATGGGGTGCAGCCTGCAGCGGGGCAGGAGGGCTGGGGAAGCTATCACCTGTGAGGACATGTATGGATTAGTGCATGAAGGGCATGCCCCATGATTTTGAAGCTCTCCAAGGAGGATGGCTTCACAATCTCCCTGGGCAATGCTCTATTACTACATCGTAAAGAAGCACTTCCTAATGTTGGAACATTTTATGTTCCAATTTGCACCCATTACCTCTTATCCTGGCACTTGGCATACTAAAAGGGATCACCAAATTATCAAGGTTGGAAAAGACCTCCAGTGTAATCCAGTCCAACTGTTCACACGCCACCAGTATTTCCTCACTAAACCATGTCCCTTAGTACCATACCTAGATGGTTCTTGAATAACTCCAGGGAAGGCAACTCCATAACCTTTCTGGGCAACCCTTTCCAGCTCCTGTCCACCCTTTTAGAGAAGAAAAGTTTCATAATACCTAACCTGAATCTCCCTTGGCACAACTTGAGGACATTCCTTCGAGTCCTATGGCTATGTATGTGGGAGAAGAGGCCAAACCTTAACAGCAAATGTAATTACTAATTTATTTTCAACTTGATGTCCACCAGAACTCCTAGGTCTTTCAGAGCAAAACCTTCTTTCCAGCTGGGCTTTTTCTCCCCAGCTGCAGAACAAATTTTCATAGTGTGTCTCTGCTCTCACTTTAATTGATACAAGTTGCACAAGAGGAAATTTTTATTAGATATAAGGGGGGGGGGGGGGGAAGAAAAAAAAAAAAGCTTTGAGAACAGTCAGTTACTGGAAAAACTTTCTTACAATGTGGTATATTCTTCAACACATCAGACTTTTAACATTTGGATGGATGGGATGTTAGCCATTTTTGTCTAGGGCCTGCTTCCATCATGGTAGGTTGGAATACGTGATCTCTAATGTTCTTTCCAACATGGGGTATTCTGTGATTTGTATAATAAAAGCATGTGTCAGCATGCAGGTATAACAAGAATGAAAATTAGATGGCATGTGCTCCAGCATGTGCTAGCAGTCAGAATTAGTAACCTGGCTGCATGAAGCATTTGAAGCTACCTGGGGCTAGTCCTAGAGTTCATACTTATATGCTCCTACCACTACTGCAAAACGAAATACTCTGCATGAATCTCTTCAGTGACTGTGAAGACCTGCCTGTCCAAAGAGCAAAATGCAGACCTGAACAGATACAGAACAAACACGGGAACACAAGGTGAGTTTAGCACTCTGCTATGCAATCAAAGTAAAGTGAGGTTCAGATAAAATTTTCTGATGCTGTGATTCCTTCTCTTTCCTTCACTCTGAGGTGTGTTACCACAGACTGGGGTGCAGGCACAGTGTTGAGGCATAGCACATACTGGCAGGTTTACTGCACCGTGTTCTCAGCTGAACTCAAAGACTCAGTTCAATTCAAAGAATTCACCCAAATCATTTGCCTGGTTCTTGTAATGAATGTGTAGGCATGACCTTTAGCACATAAACTCAAAGTAAAGTGGAGTTCATTGAACTGGCAATGACTGGATGATTTAATATGCTTTTATTCACCAGTAAAGTTTAAACTTTCTCACAAATGCTTCATTAAATGATTTTCCCATGTGGTTTGTTACATCTGTGCTTAGATTTGACTAAGTGAATACAGTGAAACAGATTATTCTTATAGAGGTTTTGTCCTGAATGATTCCAGAGATCACTGGCAAGATTATAAGGTCATTCATGTGAATTTTAAAACAAAGACTTCATATGAAAGAAACAATCCTGCTTTGAAAAGCTGTTTAATTCAAACAAAAAAGCTCAAGGGAGATTCCATCATCATGAGTGAGAATATTTACATAACTGCTATAGAAGTCAAGAAAGACATGCACACTTTCTTTAAGGAAAATTTTGCTCTAGTTAACCATGTTAAGAACACATTTGTGTATTTGTTGCTAAATACTTACTCTGAAGTTCTAGGAAGCTCCTTCTTCTGGGATTTGTCTCGGTCTGAAATGAATTTACATGGAGAAAAAGTTTGCTGAGGAAAAAAAACCTTTGATTTTAATAAGTCTTCCAGAAAGTAAGCATTTAATAAGCATGTTCTTGTCAGAAAATGCTGTGGAAGAAACTAAATGTAGCTTTTAAAACTTCTAACACAATTTTGGAAACCATAAGCAGGCCAGAAAATTGAGGAGAGGCCACATTAACAGCATTTTCCAGAAATACCTTGACTTCAAGAGGACACAAGCAGCCAACATTGCTTCAGGTAAGTGTATGTGGGGTACAAGATCCAGTACATAATAAAACCCTCAATGTTGGCTGGTCAATCGGTATAACTGTAGTTTCTCAGTTTACCTGACACACCCTGTATTCTACACTTTATTTCCATTACAAAATCTCCAAGTCCCCTTCCAGGTTTTTTTGCCTCATCCTCCTGCCAAACATTAGTCTTTTGGAAAGGATTCTTGCCTCTTTTTCTTTATCTCATTGTCCTTTTTGATATATAGGAACAACAACAAAAGGCATTTAATTTTTTTCATGTGTCTATTTCTTGTAATGCAGCAGAAAAAAATTAAAGTGAATTTGGAAAATAACAAATTTTTCTCTTTTAAATGAGAGAAAAGGCAGAAAATACTATTTCTGATACTATATGATGAAAATGTTGCATGTGTTGACTGCCTCAGTCTTGCTCCAAATACTTTGTGTTAGCAGAATTATCTGCATAATAAAACAACCACCAGTAACCAGTTTTGATGCACAATTTTAACAACAAGAATAAAATAAATTCTGTTCAGTATGACCTCACAAGAATGTGCTGCATGTATGGAAGCAAGCAGAATTATAGAGTTGTGGCTCAGTTTAGGGCCCAATTTTGATCTTGACCGCATTAGGTTAAGCTTTTGGTTGTTGTTCAAGGTAATATACAAATTTAATTATCTGTCTTCTGTTACAGCAAAAAGGAAGCTACAGAACTGCCTGATTACTTCAGAAACATTCCAGTCTGATGATCTGCACTTTTATGAAATTGAACTTCATTAAATCAAATGTCCTCTCCTGTGCTACAGTATTAGATAGCCACTGCCTTTCCTGTAGGCATGCTCATTTGATGTTGTTTTCATTCCATTTTAAAGCACTGTGATTGTCAAGAGTCAACCTGCCACCTGATATTATTTTTTATAAAGTTCAGTTTTATCATTTACAAATTCCTGACAAGTCAAAAACTGCAGTTGATTAAATGTCCATAGGGAATAAGGCTGGTAAAAGTGAAGAGGGTAAGAAGGCAAAGTATGGAAATCCTGACACACATGTTTATTTCACAGATTAATTGCTGAAATTATTTTGATTTCCAAGCCTTTATGATTTCAGCTGTATTTGCTGAATTTTGTTTATAACATAGCTTCCAGACTTCAAGCAGATACTAGCCATGCCTTACATTTTACTTCCAACCTTCCAATTTTATCTGTTTCATATGGTAAATATTTTGACTCAAAATCCTGCAGTTTATTTATAGAGATAATTATGTAGTTTAAGAGTTTTCCTCCAAGTACAGGCGAAGAAACCTTACTCAGCCTGCTGGCATTCCTGTGTTTAATGCTGCCATGATACACTTGATCCTTTTGTCCACAAAAAATTTATTGCTGAGTCACGATCAACTTGGTATCCACAAACACCACAGCCTCTCCTTAAGTTTGACATTATTATTTCCCATGCTTTCCCAAGGTTTTGCATTTGTCTTTGGTTGTGCTATATGAGTTTGTTGTTGGCACATTTCTACAGTTTGCCTAGGTCTCTCTGAATGACAGCAGGATCTTCTAGTCTGTCAGTCACTCTTGTCAAATTTGAATTGTCCACAGACTTGCTGATGGAATTCTCTAACAACTCTAAGACATTAATAAAGTTGTCAAATAGCATTCATCCCAGTATTGATTCCTGGGGTGTGTCACTAGTAACTAGTGCCTAGCTGGATTTTGTATCACTGATCTACACTGTGAAACTGGCTATTCACCTTTTACCTCATTGACCATGTATCTAACTCGCATTTCATCAGTCTGTCAGTGAGAATTGAACAGGATACTGACAGAGTCCTGTTAAGTACAAGATGAACAGCATCCAGTACTCTACCCTTTTTCACCATGGAGGGGGTCCTGCCTTGTCACAACCCATGCCCTTTGCTAAAGCCTATTACAACATATAGGTCCTTACAAACTTGCATATGGTGTTCTTTGTGTTCCTATGTGGGCATTCATGGAACCTACCTGGTGCAAATTTTGTGATAGTTCAGTGTTGCCACCACCATTTTGAATGCTCCAAAGCCAGTATTCAGCTCTGTTTACAGTTCCCTAGTCATAATCTGTCTATTCACATGGTTCAGTGGATCAAGATGCTCTTTGTTCTGTGGTGTGATATCTGAATCTAACTACACACCTTGTATCATCAAGATTAAGTTATGAACACAACTGATGTCATTTTATCTGTTCCTATGTATATCTTACAAAATCACAGAATCACAGAATAGTAGGGGTTGGAAGGGACCTCTAGAGATCATTGAGTCCAACCCCCCTGCCAAAGCAGGTTCCCTACACCACATCGCACAGGTAGGCCTCCAAGCGGGACTTGAATATCTCCAGAGAAGGAGACTCCACAACGCCCCTGGGCAGACTTTGATATTTTTAAATTAAGATAGTGGAATAGCATTTGAAAATGAAATGGGAGAAACCAATAAATTAAGACACATTAAAAACTGGAAAGTCATGTTTTCAAATAAGTTTTATAATTCCACTTCCAATGAATACTCTGTAAACCGCAGAAAAACATACATTTCTGCCACCTTGCTGGAAAGGACCTAGGGTTGCTGATGGACAACAGACTGAACATTACTTTCTCTCAGAGAAATTGAGGAGGTCTTCCCCAAATGGTAACATAAATAACAGCCCAGCTGAAGTGTTTCTACATCAGTGCATAAAGGATGAGAACTAAACAGGAGGATGTGGAAACTATCCTGCAGTAGTCAACTAATTGCTGTCACAAAACATGTTGGAATGAATTGCAGGGATGGAATACTATGATCAAGAGCAATAGGCTTTTTAGAAGGGATAAATATATAGACTGCAAAGAACTGCCCCTGAGAAACAACCAAGATCAGGTTGATAGACTATGAGTTAAAATTAAGGACCAGACCAGCAAAGGTCCTTGCTTGAGCTGGAAGAAACATCAAATTTGCAGGCTCTCATTCTGTTGGGGAATTTTAACCACCCAAATATCTGCTGGGAAATAAACACAGTGAGCTGCAAGTAATCCAAGAGTCTCCTGGAGTCTGTTGAGGATAAATTCCTGGTCTAGGTATTGGACAGACCTAATAGAAATGAAGCTTTACTGGGATGAAGCTCTCTCTAAACTAGAGTAAGAATTCTTAACTCCTTAGTTCTTTCATCACAAAGCAGGGTTTGTAGTAGGCAGTAGTAGGCACCAATGCATAAGAGTTTATTAAAGAGGTTAAGACTGGAGACAAACTGTGCTGTAGTGATCATGCCCTGGTTGAGTTTGTAATGTTGAGGAATACGGACCTGGCAAAGAGACAAGTCAGAACTTGGAACTCAGATGAGCAAAGTTTAGACTTTTTAAGGAATTACTATATCTCTGATAGCTGAGATATTCAAGACGTTCTTTGCTTCTGTCTTTTCTGGTAGTCAGGCTTCCCACATTTCTCATGTCACTGAACCTCTAGGCAGGGATTGTGGAAGGAAAATCCCTCTTCTGGAAAAGCAAAGCAAGTCAGAGACTAACTCATAAGACTGAAAAGTGTGTGGGATTGGACTGTCTACATTCAGTTTTCCTGAAGTTGGCTGATGTAGTTGCCAGCAGCGTGCACTTGCAGCCCAACAGTCCAACAGTATTGTGGGTTGCATCAGAAGTGTGGTCAGCAGGGTGAGGGTGGTGTTTGTTCTTCTCTATTCTGCCCTCATGAGGCCCTGTCTGGTGTACAGTGACCTAGACTGAGGCCTCCAATGCAAAAAAGACACAGAGATTTAGGAACAAATCCAGAGGAGGGCCACAAAGGTGATCATAGGGTTGAAACATCTCTTCTACAAAAATAGTGAGCTGGCCTTGCTGAAGAAAAGAAAGGTCTGGGAAGATCTCCATGTGGTTTTCAGTATTTAAGGGGAGCTTATAAACAGGATAGATACCTTTTGCAAGAGTACTTAGTGGTACAAGGGGGAATGGTTTTAGATTAAAAGAGGTGATTTTTAGCTTAGATGTTCAGAGCATCAGCAGTCGGTTCCAGTGGTGAGGCACTGGAACCAACTGCCCAGGTAAGCTGTGGATGCTCTGTCCCTGGAAGTATTCAAGGCCATGTTGGATTAGGCTCTGTGAAACCCAATCTAGTGGCTGGCATATCTGCCCATGGCAGAGGGGTTGAAATTAGATGAACTTTAAGTTCTTTTACAACTCAAGACATTCTTTGATTCTGTGATTCTGTGAGAAGACAGTGCACCGCTGCAGCAGTGAAGGTAAATCAGATCCTGGGGTGCATTCATGGAATCATTACTAGGTATATATGTGATTATACGACTCTAATCACTACTTGTCAGGCCATATCTGGTATACTAGATAAACCAGTACTTGCAGTACTGGTCCAAAAGAGGGTCAAGAAGATGATCAGAGGGCTGGAAAACCCTGCTTTGTGATGAAAGAACTAAGGAGTTAAGAATTCTTACTCTAGTTTAGAGAGAGCTTCATCCCAGTATTTGAATACTTAAAGAATGTCTACAAAGAGAGTTACGGTTAAAAGGAGACACACAGATAAGACAATAGCTCATGACTAAAAGTTACCCTAGGAGAAGTTTAATCTTGATAAAAGAAAGATATTTTTTGCAGTGAAAATAATCAATCACTATAAAAATCTCCCCAGAGATGTGATGAAGTACCCATCACTGCAAGTTTTCAAGATGTGATTTGACAAGGAGTTAGATAATGTCGTCAAAATTCTCTTTTCCCTCCAAAGGTTGGAAAATCCTGTTTTATTATTCTGTACCCCTAATGACTCCATGATGGTACAATCTTTTGTCTAAGGGAATGCATTCACAGAATAGTATAGGATCTTCCTAGAAAAGTCATGGACTTCTTGCATCAGCCTTGGCTTCAAACACATCCAGATTATTAAGGGTATTGAGGAGAAAAATAGATTAGATGCATTATATCTAGCACATCTCTACTGCTTCCTGTACCCATACTAGTCCTGGTGTTTAGACGGCATGGAAGATAAGTGTTACATGTATAAACCAAATGCTGTATTTGAATGTGAGTCTATAAGCAGAAATAACAGAAGTAAGGTCAGATAGGGTTGTTTTCCAAAGCCCTGGAGATCTACTCATGTTCACAATTTCTAGGGAAGAAGGGGGGTAGAGGAGGAAGGCAGCAGATTAAGCACGTTGCCCCTGCAGCAGTTCATCACAGAGCAGAGAGCCTTTTCAGCCCTTAGCAGAAAAGCAGAAAGAAGGAAATAAAAATCTTGAGTTTGAATGAGAAGATGAGGGCAAAGAAAGCAGCTGCCAGAATTGAGCCCAAAGGCAGAAGGTCTGCTAGGGACAGAAGGTAGTGACCAAAACACTGCTGGAAGGAGAGAGCATATGCAATATTTATTGTATATGCTTTAGGCTTAACAGTTCCTGTGTGTGCTTTCAACAAATTGCTTATGACCAAGGTTCCATTGGCTGTGATTTTAATGATGCTTACCCAACTACATGGTTTCAGTAGTATGTGAAGAGTTCAGTATATGGAAATCATTCTTAGTTAAAGCTTTTGAATGTTATCTTATATCCACTTAGGTGGAGGCAAAATCACTGATCATTTTTTTTCTGGGAATCAAGAATGCCCTGAACTCTGTTTCTTTGGCAAGGGGTCAGCTTCCTAGACAGGGTAATGTGAATGTGGCTTCTTTTCAGAGTATTGATTAAATTGCACCCCTGTCATTGTAGAAGATCATGCTTTTCTTGGTCTGTTTACAACACATTGTATGTTCTTTGCCATTTAACTCCATATAGAATTTTCCTGGCCTGTAGCTCTCTGATAAGACATAAGATATAATGCTTAGTAGGGTTGGACAGTTGGAATGGGGCATGATGAATGTTACTGAATCCTTGATTCCAGTTTGTACCCTGCAGCAGGTACGGCTGTCATGTAAAGACCTACTATAATACATGATTTCAGCATGACTGCATATATTGGTTTCATAACTTTAACTCATTAAGGAAAAGAAACAGCTTAAAAAATGAAATTTCTAATGTGATAGCTATTCTTCTCCTAAGAGCAAGCATTTAAAGTGCCAGCATGCCATGCCTAACATTCAAACCATTTTCTGGCTTAGTTTTATACTGATATCTCACTTTTCTAATCTGTCTTTCATTTACCCCCCTTTCTGTGAGGAATCTGAAATGAACATTACTAAGAACAAGTAAAAAGTAAGTGGTAGTTTGGTAGAGTTTAAGTAAATAATATTGCTAATACAGGAAGAAGTGAAAGTATTTCATCTTTAATTTATTTCTTCTCCTTGAATGCACACTGGAGACAGATTTGCTTACAGGTCTTACTCCAGAAATGCTCTATCTAAGTGGTGGACATAGCAACCATTTAAAGCCTGCAACACTCAACGGGAGTTCTCAGAGGGAATTCAGAATTGCTTTGCAATTCAAATGACAGGTATATTTCACATTGACAGAATGTAATTTCACTGTCTGGAATTTGGCCAAGATATCAGGGTCATGTTCTTATCCTTTCAAAAAAGAGTCTTGGGATTTTTAATCATCTCAAGCAGTTGGGAGCTTGGTTTTATTCCTGAATTAAATTTAAACATTTCCCTCAGGATGCTGAGACAATGCTGAAGCACCTGTTCAGTAAAGGCTCAGACGAACAAGCATGTCATCTGATTCTAAATACTACCCCCACTTGCTGAATTTTCACGCATGATGCTGTTTCCTACCCAAGTTATTAGCAAGTATGGCCATACTCTGTATATGAGACCTGATGACAGCAGCCAGCATATCTGTATGCAGAAATACATACGGGTGATTTCACTGCCTTTTGCAACTATCTAAATCTTCCTTTCAGACTAGGAAAATATGATTTGCAAAAAAATCTCTAGACTTCCAATTTGGCTAATCAGTAGTAGCATAAACAAAGTAGCTGTGCAGTCAGGCAGAGCAGAACCAAGAAAGCATGTGCAGTTTAATGCTGACAAATAGCACGCTATATATTAGGGCAAAGAATAAGAAGAGAAAATATTTGTCAAATGGAGAGGATCTCCAGCGTACTGAACAAGAGTCTTTTGCAGTAATATGAGGAAAGACCCCCAAGCCATTGACACAGTGTGCAGCTGTAAGATGAAGGGAAACAGAAGGGTGGGTTGTACTGCTGGAGGAAGACATTATCAATCAAAGCAAGGGCAAATTCAGGACACCTTCTGGGGAAATGCAAGTAGAGAGAAAACTCTCCACCCTTTTCCTCAAGCTGCCCACCTCCTTCTCTCTCAAATTCCTTTATTAAAACCTTCATTTCTAGTCTGTCTTTCTGGTAAGTTTGGAGATCAGCCCATAGCTACAGCCAGCTTCACATCCGTTGTTATCCACAGAGACAGATCTTGGGGTGCCCATTGCTAAGCCTCCATGGTATTGAGGGAATGGTGGGAAGCATTTTCATGTGTTTGTAAAATATGTCAGACTTAAGTCAATTTAAAAATCAGGCTAGTTCCGTACCCTTCAGAAAACCTTTGAGAAAGAAGATTGGGGAGGTGGAAATAAAAGTGATTGTTAGCAATTCTTAGTTATATAGCTGCATGAGTGATTGAAGAGGTATCCTGCATTCATCTGCTGTGTGAGGGAGGAAACTTTGATCATAACTTGAAGGAAATAGGAATGCAGGGAGAATGGTTAAACAGATTTTTCTCAGGAGACAGGAGATAGCAACTCCACTGTGTAAAGATGGGCAAGATGGAAAGAATTACTGTTATTTAGTAAATAAATTCTTACTGATCTATCAAAAAAAGATCCTCATTGCTAGAGCACATTATATCTGTTAAGACTGGAACGTAGACATGCAGCTCCCTGGCATCAGTTTAGCTCCCCAAAAGCAAAGAGAATGAGATTTATTACTGAAGATACATTATAAAGAGAAACTGAGGAGTAAATATGAGTACAGTGATCAACTGAGTCATTGCAGGCAGTATCACAAGGGAAGCAAAATGGTTAAACTAGGAAAAAAAAAATATGTCATCAATTAGGAAAAAAAAAAGTACACTGCACAGCATATTTAGATCAATAGTCTAAATCTTGGGAACCTAATGCACCACAGCTATTTAGTATCTGATTTGCTTCAGGCTCAGAGACTACTCAACAAACTATGGAGTTAATAAGAGTCTGATAGGGGCAAATCATACTTAATAATGACTAGCAGAGTCTTATTGGAGTTATTTTGCACTGCAGTGGTATATCAAAATAAACATTTACACAGTGATCTACACATACTATGTATATAACTTGGCATTGTATGTATGAACTCAACAGGATCAAAGCCAGGGAAACACATCATCATCTCTGTATTTCTTGTTTTCTAGTAGTACTTTTTTTTTTTTTTTAATGGGAAAAAAATTCCTAATTGCACTAACAGATGATCCCAGTATACTGGCACCAAAGACCTGTTCCAGGCCAAAACAGTTTTCCATATGATTTTATGTTTTCATGATTCTTCGATTCTACAGTTCTATGATTCTATTAATAATTCTACCCAATGGCTAATAAGCGCACACTGGGAAGCTGGTGCAGATGTAAGATAGTATGTATTTCCTATTATAATAACCAACCAAATGAAGTACTCAAAGTACTTAGGAGGATCATAGCATTCAGATAATTAACTGTTGAGAATAAATTATTGAGATCCACCTTGCAGTATTGACTGTTCTTACTGTTTTGGTTTCTACCAACAATTTTGTTAAAGTAATATAGGCTTGGATGATATAAGTCCTGTCAGTGCATGAACATAGAAAGATGAATATTTCTGGGTCACCTAATTTGCTCTATGTAGCAACAAGGACAAATTCCAATCAGGACAAAAACCTTATTTTTTAGGAAGCCCAGGAAAATGGATAAAGGAATACAGTTCTAGTTTGGTGCCTGGATCTCTTGCAGAAAATTCTGTGCTTCTGCTGAGGCAGGTCTTATGGGTCTGCAGTGAACTGACAATTGTCTGGCTCCAGCATTTCAGTAGATGGAACCACCATTTTCCATCCTTCCTAGATCGTCCAACAGCTCTGTCTCTGGTGAAAAAAGAACAGATGTGATGGCAGGTGGTGCAGTCCTGTCCCCATACAAGTGTGTAGGAACCCACATTTATAGCATTATCCCATTTATTCTGCATTTTTAGGTAGACATGTCAGCTAGTATGACCTTATACAACAACTGGACCTGCAGCAAAATTGCCATGAGCAAAGCTTCTCTCTGAGCTGACTTCCCATTGTAAACAATTTTGGTGGAGCTTCTCTACAAGTCATGGTGGAATATAAGGAATGTTTCATGTGTTATAATGGAAGAAAACAGACTTTTTTAGGAAAGAGGCTGGGAAGAAAAAGAGGAGAATTTTCCCCTGGTATAAAAATGCAGTTGGAGTGCATGGAACACTGCCTGGGGGTGGATTAGAAGTCAAATGATTGCTTATGAATTAAAATTAAACAGTAGGCAGGGCTAGATGACTTTTTATTGAGGATCTGCTAGAGGCAACCTGAATAGGAAAAACAGTGCATGCTGCCCTCTACGGACATATAGGAGCAGCCTCTGATCCATATGTCTAGGTCTTCATTTGGGAGCTATCTCTCATTAATATTTGTTGTGTTTTTTTAATTATTATTATTTTTATATTTGCTTTTAAGAAATGACCTATATGTAGGACAAAAATGCATAGTATGCAACTTTGTATGTAAGACAGTAAAGTCATTACCCAAGTGATAGAGAAGCAAATGAGTAGAGGTGCTATGTTGAACATCATTCTTATTAACAAGGAGGAGCATCTGGGTAGCGTGAAGATCAAAGCAGTCTTGGCTGCAGTGACAATAAAATTGCGGATTCCAAGATTCCTAGGGCAGAAAGAAGGTCACACAGCAAATTCTGGAGGAAACTGGAACCCAAGAAAGCTGGTTAGTATTCAAGGATCACGTCCTCCAAGCTTGAGGGCAGTGCAGCCCAACAAAGAAGTCTGGCAGAAATGTCAGGAGGCATGCATGGATGAACAAGAAGCTCCTGGCCAAAGTCAAACACAAAAAGGAAACCAGAAGATGTAGAAAGGGTAGGTAACCTGGAGGATTATGGAGACATCATCTGAGCAGACAGGGATCAAGATAGGAAAGCAAAAGCTCAGAAGAAAATGTTTTACCATGGGAAACAAGAAGGGCTTTTACAACTGCAGAAGTGACAAAAGGAAAGCTAAAGAAAATGTAGTCCCTCCCTCTCCTGAAGTATACAGGAGATCTGGTTTCCTGGAACAGTGAGAAGGTACTGAATGCCTTCTTTGCTACAGTCTTTATCGTGGGCCCTAATTGGATTCACCCATCAGTGTTGAGAGAGCTGAAGATGTGTTTGCAAGGCTACTCTCTATTATCTTTGTTCAACTGTGGCAACTGGATGAATAGTCTGAAGACTGGAAGAAATAAAATTTCACTCCTATCTTCAAGAAGGGCAAGGAGGAAAACTCAGAAAACTTAGGTCAGAAAATCTCACGTCAGTCCATGAGAAGATGAACAACAGATCCTGAAGAATATTTCCATGACTGTCAAGAAAATCATCAGGAACAACCATCATCATCATAGATTCACTAAGGAGAATTCATTCTTGAGCAAACTTATAAACTCCAAACCTGAGGGATGAAGGTACAGAATTGCTTATCTGGACTTCACTGAGGCCTTTGAGTACATCTTCCATGATGTCTTCATAGAGAAGCTGTTGAAGTATGGACTGGGTAAGTATACAGTGAAATAGACTGAAAACTGATTGAATGGCCAGGAAAACAGGGTGGTGATCAGCGGTCCCTGGTGCAAATCCTACTGGATGTCACTAAAAAAGAAAAGTGCTTTATGAGTTGTCTCCAAGTCCTCTCTTATTTAACCATCATGTTTCATCATCTGGAAAATGGGGCAGAATGTGTCTGAAATAGACTGACAGAAATCAGTTTTCAAAAAGATTGAATTTCAGCAATAAGTGTGAAGTGCAGCGCATGGCTGAGGACAATCCCATGCACCAGTACATGCTGGGGGCCATTCAGCTGAACAGCAGCTTAGTATTAAATTATCTAAGGGTTCTGGTGGACATGCAGTTGAGCAGAAACCAGAACCAGCAGAATATCTTTACGACTATGAAGGCTGCATTCTTGGCTACATTCAGCAAAGAAGGTCAGAGGAAATGATCCTTTGCTACTTTAGTCAGCACTAGTGAGGCTACACCTGGAGTTCTGTGTCACTTTATGGGCCTCACTGGACAAGATAGATATGGATACACTGGAAAGAGTCTAATGGAGAGTCACAAGATGATCAAGGGTTTGGAGAACCTCTCCCAGTAGGAGAGCCTGAGAGATCTGGGACTGCTCAGCCTGGACAAGAAGAGGCTCAGGGAGGATCTCATCGGTGTTTATAAATACCTGAAGATAAAGCACAAAGAGGATGGAGCCAGGTTATTTTCAGTGGTGCCCAGTTCCAGGACAAGAGGCAGTGGTCACAAACAGAAACACAGGATTTTCTGACTAAACATCTAGAAATCCTTCTTTACTGTGCACTCAGTCTTCTTGACTGAGCATTAGAACACATTGCCCAAAGGTGCTGTAGAGTCTCACTCCTTGGAGGTGGCTTAAAGGCCAGTTGGACTTGGTATGGGTTCCAGCTCTAGGTATCCATACTTGAATGGGGGAGCTGGGCCAGTTATTTTCCAATATACCCTTCCAACAGAATAAATTCTGTGATTCTGTGATTCATTTCTTCATTTTGACTAGCTTTCTGCAAAGCTGTCACAACAGTTGTATACCAGGCCATAACATGGTTCAGTATTTCAGTATATGCTGTCAATCACTACAATGCTAATCAAGAAAAACTCACTGGGTATTAGCATATATAACATCGTGTGCAATTCCATGTGTTATTCATTTTTCTTCCTGATTGACATCTTTGAAATTCTTTTTAGCTGCTTTTTTCAAAGTTTGATAGGTCTGGAGGCAAGTAGACTTCTCTGTTACAAACACATACATGCACACATGCACACACATCCCAAAACAAAACAAACAAAAAACAAAAAACAAAAAAAAAAAAAAAAAACAAAAAACAAACAAACAAAAAAACCAAGCACACAGGAAAGAAGGAAAATAAAAGGAAGGGTGGTATTGCTTATTTTCCGTTTGTATAAATTATTATTTTGTGTTTTCAGACTCAATAATAGTCTGCAAGCTGCTGCCCACTTCCCAACATTTAATTCATGAATCAAAGGAAGGAAGCATACAAGTACAAAAACACCACAATTTTTTTTTGGCAGATTTTGCTATTTAAGAGCTTTATTTTCTGAGTGAAAACAGCTCTATGAAAGAAAGCACTGAAAGAAAGGAAAGCATTGCCTAAGAATGGACTGATATTTTTCTCTTTGAATATCTTCATAGGGTCTTCTTTTTGTAGTATCAAACATGAGTACCCTGCCTTCACATTCAGTAATTCCCACAGTCTCATATTACCTTAAATATGAGATAAATATATCAGTAGATCATTTCTCACCCAGGCTTGTTCATGAGTCACATTCACTTCACAGTTGCTAACTTTTGGGATAAACATATTCTTGTTTTGGATTATTTTTCAAGCTGCTCATCACATACAGGATCACCCTTTCCATAAATACCTATAATGCTGTCTCTTCATCATCTATCAGCTGCCTTCAGTCAGATGCCCTTGAAACTTTTTTGTCTTTTCCTGCCTATCAGAAACAAAACTCTTTTCACTGCAGATGTACTGTGTTCATTGCCATTTGTTCTGATTGTTTTATTACTTCCTTATATTCTCTTATCTGGCTATACTCATCCTGAGTATTATAAATCCCTTGAAGCAAGAATTGTAATTTTGCTTTTTGTTTGTATAATTTCTGAAATAATTGGTCTTTAGTTGTTGACTGTAGGATAGTAGAAAGAAGCAAATAAATAACAACAATTTAAGAGATGTGAAAACTCCTCTGTCACATTGTTGTATCTATGAGTAAGACAAGATTAAAGAGTGCAAAAGAAGATTAAAATGTTAGCAAGATTGTGTTGCATTTCCATGAAAACAAAAAAAAAAAAAAAGAAAAAGAAGGAAAAAAAAGAGTACAATATCTGTTTTCTTGTTTGTTTGTTTGTTTGTTTTATGATGGATACTGTGTGCTTTATGGCTCTTACTTTCTGATGTTTTCTATGCAGCCCCAGGAATAGAAGGTAGTATGATAAGAGGACTTAGAATACGTAGGAGACAATGATTTTAAATAAACAGTTAATTAACTATATATGTAATTTCACTTTCTTAACCATTGTCAATATTTGGAAACTTCTTTTATAGATTTGTCATTAACTTCTAATTATAAATGAATTACATCTTTCATTATAATAGAGGATCTTGTGTGTTGATAGAGAATCTATAAATGATACCCAGGAGACAAAGTAGCTAAAAAATACAAGGGCTGCTCTAAAAATAATGCCATCTATTTTATTATTTTGTCCCACAGCATCAGAGGCAGATGGTGAAGGTAAGGCAGTAGAGGCTGAAACTTCCTGTCAGTGTTTCACTGCATTTTGTTGCTGCGCAACAGATGGCAGCAGAGGGGCAGTCTGACAAAATGTCATCTGGCATGGAAGTATGTATGAAGCAAATGTGTGTGTCAATAGTTTATTGGCTGGTTTGGCCCGGTTTTGTGACTGGAACCCATGAAACCGCACTCTGAGAAAGGGAAAAGGGAAAAAAGGGGAAGCAGCAACGATCTGAGGAGGAAAGTTAATTTAGTAAAAAAAGATATCAGAATGCAAGGTATCACAATACAATACAATATAATTGGAATTGAAGTTAATAAATAAAATGAGAGAGAGAAGTGTCTGAAAAACTAAAGGCCTTACTCTAGTGCTAAACGCGAGATGTCTAGCTGGGACAGACATGATCTATGACCATTTTTTATCTTTCCCTTTGAGTAGAAAACAGAAACACAAGCCCAAGTCCTCTGGGGTATGCAGTACATAGTTCTTCTTCTCTTCTGAGAAAGAAGGTGACAGTTTCTTGGATTGCATCATTAACAGTGATGAGCCAGAGTCAAAATTGCAGTCCACAAAATAGTGACGTGAACTCTCCATCAAAGAAGAATTTCAAGATGCAGCCCTCAGCAGGTAAAGTGATGTGCACTATTTTTTGGTTTGGAGAACAGGTGACACTGGACAATCAATCAACTCTGACCTCTACATCATGACAGTGACGAAGTTAAAGGCACAAATTTCCAGTGTCAGGTCAGAGAGGAATACAGTCTTCTTCCTGCAACACAATAACACCAGTTCCAAAGCCTGTTTGAGGACTGCAGAACACATTGCCTGTCTTGGCTGGACTCTCCTACCACATCCACTATATCCGGATTTGGTGACTTCTGACTTCCATCTGTTCAGGCTGATGAAAGATGATCTCTGTGAGTAATATTTCCTAGCAGCAACGCTGTCATAGCAGCTGTGAAACAGTGGGCCACCTCCTCTGCTGCAGATTTTACAAGCTTTCCACAGAGGCTCTTGTACATCACTGGCCAAAATTCATAGCTAATGGTGATGACTGTGTTGAAAAAAAAAAAAAAAAGAAAAGAAAAAAAAAGTATTTTGTAGCTGAGAATTTGCTCTATCAAATAATGTCATTGTACTCTCTGTATCTGTTGTGGTTTCCACTGAAATAAATAGGAGGCTTTACTTTTGAGGAAACCTATGTGCATTCCAGTCCTGCCATCTTTATTTACTAACAAAGATAGACTCAGGACCACTCACACTATCTTAGGAACTATTCTTAACACCATTAAGAAACCATTAAGCATTTTATCTGCCAGCCGATGACATAGGTGAACTTTCTGGTTTCTTCAAGTATAAGAAAGGTGATAAGAAAGAAAAAAAGTGGAATACCTTATAAAATAGCAGTAACACAGATGAGTTACTACTTTACATGGAGAGAGTAGACTCAATGTGTCATTGTTCCCCTGACTATTTCCTAAGAAAATAAAGCTGAAAGTTCAGAAGAACTGGGGGTGATGTCATCTACAAAAATGTTATAATTCAATCATTTTTTGTGTATTCTTTTCTATTTCCTTCTTTGTTCTTTTATTCTTTTTATTTGCTGAAAATTTAAATTGATTACATTTTATTCTGCAAATATTGCCATCCACTGCTTCTTACTCAGTTTCTCTAGAAAATTACACTATCTCTAAATTGTACATTTTACTTCATGTTTCAATTAGATTAATTATAAACACTGCAGCATATTGTTGCTCTCATTGGACCAGAATACAAAACCATTGCCCTGTAGGAGTGTACAAGCAGTTTGACATTTTAGACTACGCAACTGATTCAGCTTTTGTGTTGCAGAGTTCTGGTATAATTACAGTCCTTCTCAAACTGAAATGAGGTAGTAGATGTTCAAAGGGGAGAGTCAGCAAAGGACACTGTGGACAATCATATCAAAGATATCCAGTATGCTCCTGAAGCACTCTGAAGAAGTCTCCTGCTTCTGTTAGGTAACAGCTGCGAACCAGCTGTAATAACAGCTTTCATGCATGAACATATACTGGGAAACTGAGAGGAAATGCATGGAAATTAGAAAGTTGGAAATTGTTTGCAAGGAGTCCCAGGAAAAAGGATCAGTAAGACTGTTAAGATAATAATGTAAAAAAAAATGGAGAATTCCTGTTCCTCATAGCCTGATTTCCACATGACATACTCTACTAATATGCAGTGATAAAATTAGGATTTGTGCAAAAAATGTGAAGTTAAGGGGCAGTTAAAGTAGCTACTTATCAATACTCCTCATTAGCCAGCACAAGGTCCCAAGGAAGATGAGCCTTGACCCAGATCATCCTGTATACCTAAGCAAGGCCAGCAGCCTAGTTCTGCATATCTTCATTCTTGTGGTCAGCCTTCTTCACAGAGTACGGGACCCACAGTTTTTTTTACTAAGAAATCGCTCTCTTTTTTACTTTTTCTTTCTTGCTGGTCTGCATGAGTCACTGATAGACTCTTTGGCCACATGATCCCAAAACTTTCCACATTACTTAAGCGAACAAGTGATGGTTATCTTCATGACTAACTGTTCTAAGGATGTTACTTGCAAGACTGTCAGTCTGTTGATTTTCAACTGTACCTCTCTGTTTCTGCCTAGGTAATACCTAACCATTAGAAGACAGCAAGAGTAGTCCAGAGCTTTTAGGTGAGCTTTCTGTATGACAGTGTTCTGCACTTTTCCTTGCCTTCCTGAACATACATGAGTCATGTCATGTGTTAGAGCTGTACAGATATTATCAAAGTCTCATTTACCTGAGCAGGTGTACTGGGTAAGCCTTAAATAAAAATACATACACACCGCCTTTTAAAAACTATTTTCACAGCCTTCTACAGATAACTCACGTTTATACTTTCTGTTATAACATCCTCTGTGATTATTTTGCTATCCCAGTAGTCATGAAAATTACTCATTAGTTAGAGGGGTGATGAACTGGTAGTTGGCATCCAACCATAGAGTCAGTTTGCCAGTACTGAGAAAGACAAGATGGGATTTGATTCAAACTGCAGACACTCAATCAAGATTGAGTGCTGCACCTGTGACATGAAAGAATGTGTGAAGGTAAGCAGTTAAAACATAAATCCATTTTAAAAGTGTCTCCAGAGCTAGATAGACTGCTAGTCTGATATAACAAAGTACTGGGGAACACAAGCAGCAGATGGAATAGCACATGTTTGCAATGCAAACATCATTTCAACTCTCTTAATTCTTGCTTTTACAAAGTGTGAAAAATTTCTATACTGCTTCTAACAAAATACTTGGAACACAAATTTATTACCTATCTATACCTTCTAAAGCAGCAGAATTTCAGCCCACTATTAAATCTAAGGAAATGTATTTGTCTATGCTTCCTTGGGGACCAACTCCCTCATTCCTATGAAATCCAGCATTTAGAATCATCCATCATTTGTAAATTGCCCTCTTTGTAGACTGGAAAACAGCTTCAGAAATCCAGCAAGTATACCTTTTCCCTATGGCTATGAAAGACTGAAAAATTTTGCTGACCTGATACCTCTCTTTAACAGTTTATTCTTGTAAACCTTATCTGCCTAGGAGCCATCACTGCAGTGTTGAAACAAAGATTTCATTGTCAAACGTGAGAGCTTTTTCCCAAATGGATCACAATGTAACTGTCAACACACAGCCATTGTGAAAAAAAAGAGAAGTTCTGTTTTTGAATATTTGGTGTGGGATCTATTCTTGTCAAAGACATTCTAAAGCTTCAGATGTGCTAGACAGATGTGTTGTCTGATATATTACAATCAGGAATAAATAGACTAAAGAGACTAAAATGGTGGGCTGGTGGTTGGTAGGGGTGTGGAACAGCTCATAGTGTCATTTTTCACCTATAACCACAAACATATTCTTTTTTATTTTTCCTTTGAATATTCTCATAAACCTGGAGATGTCTGAGGAAGAAATTACAGTATCTGATCAACAATGATCCACTTGCTTATAATGGGATATTGCATTTGTTGGTGTTAGAATCAGCAATAATAAATGAACTGTTAACCGGTGGGAGAAAAATACTATGTTAATGAAGTGTATAAGTGATATTCTGAAATTTTTATAACTAATATTAAAGAAAAGTTCTGTAAGGCATTAGCTAAGAAAAACCCCATTAAGTGCACGATGATAACATAGTCAAAAGCTAATCAGCTATGCTGAATTGAGAAAATTTGTATATTGTGGAAAATCCAATGAGTACCAAATTTCCACAGCTGAAGAATGTGCTTCAGACAAGAGACATGACCATAAAATGTATTCTGCTCTTTAGACTGGGCAATATCAGGTGCTTCTAGCCAATTTAGACAACAAATTGAATGTACAGAGACAGTGCCACAGTAATATGATGCACTGAACTGTAGTGTATAACATAGAGAAATTTAAGAAGAATTATCATGGTGCTTGGCTTTTTCATCCATTAATTTGACTAAGTGCTTTCTGAACCTATAGATATCTGAACAACCTAAACCCCCTGTGAGGTGTTTCAGTTGCTGTCTCCCGTCTGAAAAGGTGATAATTTTGTTTATTTTATTAATCCATCACCTAAAAGATTTGCTTTTTCTGTATGATAAAGAAAATAAAAGAGGACAGTCAAGTAGGAGGTGGTGTTGCCACAGAACTGACTGCCAAGGCACAGGTTAAAGTGACCTCTGAAATCACGTGCTTTGGGTGAATGTGATTTATAAGATGAAAACCCATACTTTCCTCTTAGCTTACATATTAGTTTGAACTTGGAAAGAAAGTTTGAGAACAAGAATGGAGACATTTCATATGAATGAGAAGGAACACTGGAAAATTTTTCTAGCTGTCTGCTCAAGACAATCCTCAAATCAGGTTCATTTTGACAGAGAATATTAGACAGAGAAACAGGCTTTTCAGGAAATTACTAAGAAAGAATGACAAAGTAGACTGCGAAGTGTGATTAGCCCCTGTTGTCCTGAAATATTAATAGACAGAAAGGCTAGTTACATTCAATTTATTGGAATAGAATTAAAAATAAATACTATATAAAAATTAAGATTATTTTTATACAGGGTTATTCACTGGCTGCCCGGGAGTGTCTGGGTACCTAGCATTTGCTATATTTCAGCACTGATGTGAGCAGCATTTGATATAACACTGTATTAATATTTGTTACATTGATAAATAAGCTCAGTAGCTTGAGGTTCTGTGGTGGGTAAAATCATCATATCTTCTTTGGTTGTAAGTGATGAAAATATGGTGTTGAAATGCACAAATGTATAGGGTGAATATCTCAAAACACTGATAAAGAATGTTTGTTTGGGTTTTTTTGTGAACCATAATATAGGAATGAAGTGAGAATAAAGCAACAGTAGGAAATAACAGTGTAATAATAAACGTTTGGGAGTTACAGTGCCAAGAGTTACTAGTTTTGTCAGTCACATACTTGCACTGGTTAATGACAGTTGCTGAAACACAATTAAATAAACTGTAAAGATACAGTTTGGTTTGATTCGGTTTTTGTTTTTATCAAGCATAAATGTATCTATGCTTTAACTTCAACCATGTGGTTGTAAACTAGTTTTTTGTTTTTCTGTGATGGAGGTATTTGCCAGTGAGTTAGCAAATGTAATTATCAGTTTTCAGCATTAGGGGTTATTCTAATAGGTAATAAATCCATTTAGAGCACAAAGCAGGAAGGATGTTGGAAGTACATACTGATGTATACTCATGCCTATATATATGTATATGCACATATTGTTCTTTGTAGAGCTGTGATAGGAGGAGGAAAGATGAGAAGATAGGAAGGTATGAAGGAAGGGAGGAAGGGAGGATGAGAGGAAGGGAGGGAGGGAGAAAAAGAGATATGATTCATATTTTTCAAAACAGAATAAAAGGAAGAAAGACAATTACAGATTCAACATTCCTACTTCAGAACCCAGAAAATATGCAGGGAAAAGAATGATGTGATCATGTGGAAAATATTTGAAAGAGAAGGTGATGATCTGTGACCTATACAGATCTGGCATAAAATTGAGATGCCAATATCAGTCACTTCTCAAAAAAAAAAAAAAAAAAAAAAAAAAAAAAAGTTGCAGCATATTTCATATGCAAATAGGAAATACTGTTAACAAATCTCTCTACTTTAATAAGACTATTAGACAATTTATTTCTCAGTATTTTCTGAATATAGGAAAATTTGATCCATTTAATTCTATTGTTCTCTTTGACAGCACATGTAGAAGATCATATCAATGTCAAAATGAAAAAAGACATTGGGTGAGCTAAGGGAAGCTTGTCTTGATCTGGACTTACTCAATGTTTTACGAATACCTTGTGTGTTGTAATATTAACAATAACGTTATATTTTTTGTAGACATCAGTACAACAATTCTGAAATTAATTGTAAAGTAACCCAGAGCCCGACTGAAAAGGACTTGGAGGTTCTTGTGGAAAGTAAGCTAGACACGAGCCAGCAATGTGCCTCCTCAAGCCAGAATGCAAAACGTATCCTGGGCTGCATCAGACAAAGCATGGCCAGCAGGACTAAGGAGGTGATCCTGACCATATGTGCTGCACTGTTGAGATTTCATTTGTGGAGTCCTCAGTACAGGACAGATACAGACCTGCTGGAGAGTGTCCAGAGGAGAGCCTCAAAAATGATCAAAGGGATGTAAAACCTCGCCTACAAGGACAAGCTGAGAAAGCTGGGGCTGTTCAGCCTAGAGAAGAGGAAGCTCTGTTAACAGACTTTCTTTATTTAAAGGCACATTATAAGAAAGAAGGAACAGGTACTTTAGCAGGATCTGTTGTGACAGGACAAGAGTAAATGGTTTCAAACTAGAAGAAGGGAGATTTAGATTGGATATAAGGAAAAAGCTTTTTAAAATAAAGGTAGTGAAGCACGGAAGCCTGTTGCCCAGAAAGGTGGTGGATGCCACGTACATGGACGGCACATACATGGGGAAATTTGGGCCAGACAGGGCTCCAAACAACCTCATATAGTTTTAATGTCCCTGTTTATTGTAGGGGAGTTGGACTAGGTCACCTTTAAAGGTCCCTTCCAACTCAAATAATTCAATGATTCTCTGATACTAAAAAAATGAAAAAAATTTAAAAAAAAAAAAAAAAAGGGAGAACTACGTGTTTTGGAAAACAAGATCCAGTCAGTGAAACTATCCTTAATGAATTCATTGAGAGAAACTTTGTGAATAGTAGTCTTATCAATTTATTACTCTAACTACCTTACACAGTCTTATCAAGGGTCTGGAGTAACAGTAACAGACAGTATGGAAAAAAGTATTTCAGCACCTACAGAGGATTGTAAGCTGTACATGAGTAAGCTATGTGAAAGTTACTCAGCAAAAGATGTTATTCTGTGATGATTTAGCAAGAAAATAGGCAGTAGGTATAAAACTATCTTAATTGCACTCCACATTAGCACTGGATATGTACTTTGTTATTCTGTCCTTTGAAGATATTGAGAACCAGATGATGGAAATGCAGAACAAAGGAGCTAGATGTAGAAGAGGTGCAGGAAGCACACAAGGGAAAAAATAAAAATAAATCTGAATTATATGTGTTAGGATACATTGTACTGGGTGTTTGTGAAGTCTCTGATTTTAGGAATCCTAAAGCAGCTGGATGATAGTGTAATGAGTGGCTTTGATCTAAGTTTATCTTGGTAGTGCAAATGCTGTTCCTGAGACTATTTCCCACAGTTGATTCTTAGATAAGAATACTTCCTTCTAAGAGTAGAAGCAAAGTTTTTCTGGAATGACTATGAGAGGACAAAAGCTGAAAATTCCTAAATTTCTATGTCACGGTGAATTCAGCTTTGTAAATTACAAAAACATCCACTTTTAAAACATTTTATATTAAAAAAAAATGTTGTGTTTTTATCGGAAATTGATTATTCCTACATTATTTTATTTTTTGACAGTATTCCATCCTTTGTGCACCTTGTAGAAGTTTGTTCCTCAGTTGGGATCATCAACAGGCAAGTTGTGCCATTTCACTGAGGTCTTTTCATGCATGTAATACACAACCAAAGTTAAAAGCTCAAGCGCCATTTAAAATGAACATCTTAAATTCTGAAAAGTTGTAATGTATTCATAGGCAAATTTCAAAAAGAATTTTTAAGAGACTGAAAATTCATGGGACAGAATTTGGTTTCAAATGAGAAGCCTATTTTCCTAAGGCTCATTTGCAAGCAGGGTACTCATGAAACATAACCTTTGATTGTAGTAATGAGAAATAGCTGAGAGCCAGATCTCTTCCGTAGTCAGTAGAGCATCTGATTGAATTTATTTTGCAGAGGGTACAAAATAATTACAAATTTTTAAGGAGAGACAGAATCAACTACCATACATATATTTTCCAAAAGAACAGAGAAAAGACCTGGAAATTCACCAGTTAACGAAGAGTTTACATCCCTGCTTCTCCTAGAATTTTCATTGGATATTCTGAGAATGTGAGCCAAGTACCAAAAATTTATTACAGCCAGAACTTGTTCAGATTGTCCAATCAAACTATAATTGTATTGAAATTCAATGTGCTTAACACTTGCACTAGCACAGTTATTAGAAGATAATATTAAAAATGATCTATTTAAGTGAACTATAAAATCATTGGCAGCAGTTGCCAGTGTTGTTAAGTTTATGACTGTGATCAAACACTTCAAAGTGCATCAAAGATTAATAGCAAATCAGAAGTGTTGATCCAGCCAGGAATATCATAGCTAGATAATGGTAATTAGTAATCATGTAAGGGATGAGGTCTACTAGCAGTGATGAGGCAGCATGTTTTATGAACAGTTGTCCCTTAGCTATTTTTCCTGGGACACCAAAGAGATCACTGGGCATGCTCAAGGCCATGTAAAGAAATCTAATTGTACCAAAATCAGACAACGTAATCTGCAGTTTCTGTTCAAATGCAATTTGGTTGTGACATTTTCTCACAAAATATGCAGAACAAATGCAAGTGGAATGTGTATCCTCGTAGTTCAGTATACACTGCTGTACAAATGTACTTTTTTGACTAAACTGAATTATCCAGTGGTTTAGAAAGAGCAGCAGTAGACCTGGTATCTTACATCAGTCACTAAGGATTCACACTTAATGAGAAACTGCATGAACTACTGTGGTATTTTTAAGGATGGCAGTGCTGTCATTTCTTTTAACATCAGGGAATAAAAACAAACAAAAAAATCACCTAGCTTTTTTTCCTTTGGGGAATTTTAAAATGGAGTGAATAAGCAATTGTTTACTCTTACTTAGTATATGATAACTCTTTGTCATAATTTATGGTAGATGAATAATTTGCAACAAATTGTAATGAGCTTAAGTGTCTATAATCCAGTTAGAAAGCCACTCAATAGAAACATGAAAGCAGCATACTCTGTCCCTTACCAATAAGTCCTTGAGATTTTCACCCTGATGATGTCTACACATACACACAGACATGTAGCATCCACCCCAAAAAGGGGTATGAAATGTGTGGCGAAGTTCTGCTTCCTGGGATAAACACTCTTAATACAGTTAGCTCCATTTGTTTAGGGCACTTTGCTCATAAAATTTAAAGGGCTGAAGTTTCCACTACAGAAACTGAGCTTCACTTTTCAAACAATATCCCTGCCTACAGCTACTTGGTGGAGGCCATTCTTTTCACCTCTTCATTACTTTTGAAAATAAGTTTTAAAAAAGCTGTATTTTTTCCAATTTTCCTGTAACAAAACAAACAAAGAAACAACAACAACAACAAAAAGTCTATTTTGAATTGAAATTTCTCTTATTTGGTTCATAGAAATGATAATTCTGGATCTAGTGGCTAAAACAGGCATATGATGCCATTCTTGATGTCCCAGAGCACATTATGTGAATCTTACCTGCTTCTCTGGAAGGACACAAATTTCCTGTAGGCCACATAATACATCTGCTCCTGCAGACAACTGCAGTCTGTTTTTAAAAGTTCCAGCCTATTCTAGTATTAATTCTCAGTGAGGAGAGGAGCAGTTAATATGCTGAAAATACTCTCTTTATAGTTTGCATTCCCTTAACCAATTAAACATATTGGTGGCTTCTCTGTAATTGCTGGGAAGAATAAAGAATCAGAGGAGCTCATTATTTCTGGGTAGCATATTTAAATCTCTCCAACCTCACTGTGGTAGCTGAGACACCATCTTGCTACACACCATATAAATCACTGTCAAGTTGTATCTACACTCCAAACAATCTGGCTTCTCTCTGAATGTGTTGCTCCTAAACATGAATGCAGTTAAGGTCTGCTTTTATCCAGAAAAGTCCATATGACTCGTTTAAACCCTTACAGCAATTCACCACTAGTGAATGTCTAATATTATACTTATGCCACGAGTTAATCGGGAAGATGATTTATATAGTATGACATATGATTCTGTTTTTTTAGAAAAGACACTTGTTTCCTTTCCTAATATTTAGTTCAGTAGCCTGCAACATCATTAGTAAAAATATATTTTCACACTTTTATGAAATAACCAAAGCATCCTTCTGAAGCCTTGTCAGTTAAATAGCAGTGTAGCAACTTTAAGTATATATCACATATTATTTTCATTTATTTTCATTACTTTCATTATTCACATACATACATAATTAATCTGAAACAATATGTAATTCCATTAACATGTAATCCATAAATTTGGAAGAGTTGAATTTACACTGCAACTATTATTAACCAGCTCCAGTTTTTACTGCTTTCTTCAGTGATAATAGAGATTCATGTTGAAATATTTTGAGGCCAAAAACTACAGTGTCTGTTCAGATAAGGATATGGGTATTCATGTACTAAAAACCTGTTTCCTTCAAGCTTTTGAAGCCTTCTATTAAACACATTTTAAATAAAAATAAGCTAAAATTGCAAAGTAAAGAAAGCTCTTACCAAACTGCTCAAAGAGAATAAAAGTGTTCAAAAATTTTGCTTTGTAATGCCATTATCTGACTTTCTATTTTAATTTCTGTTGCCAGCTCTTTCTTCCCTTGCTCCCTAGATTTCTCTTTTTCCTTCTTCCTCAAAGCAAGGTACCAAAGTTTCCACAGGCAGCTAAATATTCTCCTTACAGTCAAGAGAGTCATTACTGAGGATAAATGTCTACACTTAGGCATGTCTGTGGTTCTCAGAACACAAGATTTACCATTATACAGGAATGACTGGAAAAGCTGAGGGAATAATATTATGGGAAGTACTAACTTTCATTTATTGTATTTATTTTAAAATAGTTAACTTTTGCTATTATTTCATGCCTTTATCTGATCTTCTGCTTGGCACCTTCTGCCTTTTATGTTTGTCCAGATTTTTTTCTATTTCTGTCCAAAAAAAAAAAAAAAAAAAAGAAAAAAAAAAAAAGAGAGAGAGAGAGAGGAGCAGAGACCACATGTTTGTTGCTGGCAAACACTTCTGTCACATACACCTCAAGCGTAAGAGTCAGCCAGGCCAGATGGCACAGTTTTTAAAGGTGCTGAGTTTGGATTTATTTTCCATTGACTTCAAGGAGACCTCCAAATATTTAGTATACTTCATACATTTAGGTCAAGAGCTAGACTAACAGCTTAGGTATGAAGATTTGCATATTTACAGCAATCAAAGAAATTTTTCAGCAAATATATAACAAGTCTCTCTTGCAGATAGCTAACAATGATTTTAAAACAATTGGTGTACATGGATTTTTATGTTGTAATGTAGTTAATAAACTTGGAATTTATATTATGTTGAGAGAGCAAGGAAGTACATACTATGGGAAAAAATGTGCAGTTATGCATCATTATGCTAACTGTAACAGCAATCTGGAGAAGACAGTTTCATTTTAATATAGCATCCAGTGAGCATTCAGTTTCATCATAGCCTATAAAATATCTTTTTCCACCTCAAATTATATGAGTTTTGGCAGGAAAAGAGGCATTAACTTCCACCTCAAGCTGTCAGAATCTGTTTTTTAAAAAATCAAATCATTTCCTTCTATGGTAAGTCACAAGGGACAACTCGGGAAACATACAGGTCCAAGTCTGTTTTAACTTACACCCTTTTAAACCCCATTAACATCAATGGTATTGGCCAGGGTTGTGAGTTAACTTGGAATTTGGCCCATGGAAAAAAATCTCTTTCCAACATTTCTTTTTTTTGCTTGGCTGTTTAGTTGGTTGGTTGGTTTTTTGTTTTGTTTTGTTTTGTTTTGTTTTGTGTGTGTGTGCATCAACGGTTTATGGGCCGGTTCAGCCCAGTTCCGTGACTAGAGGGGGAGAGGGATTTCAGTAAATCTGTGCCTCCAAAAAAAAAGGGAAACAGGGGACCCCAAAATAATTTTAAAAAGTGGCAACAATCTGAGGAGAAACAAACTAATTTACTAAATATGGTATTGGAAGGCAGATAACACACTGTAACACAATATAATTAGAATTGAAGATAATAAATCAAATATAATGAAAGACTGTCTGAAAAGCTGAAGGTCTTAGACTAACACTGAAGTGATGCGCACAGTTCGGGCAGCAGCAAGAAGAGGCAAAGAGAGAAGAGCAATCAGGTGACCTTGCCAGGAGTTATATCTATCTCCTCTCTGACTGCAAAGCCCCCTGGGGAATGTAGTTCTTCTCCTCTTTCAGACAGGTACCCGGAACTGGAGCATCAATACTTTAACTCCCAGTGCACTACATTATGTTATGACCAAAAATCATAAAATCATGACAATGTGATTTTTTAATTTTCTCTATGCATATTACAGCATTTTTATACAAGAAAAGTATAAAATATGCAGTTTGATTAAGGATATAAACTGATATCATCCCTATCACTCCTATCACTCCAGGATATCAGATCCTGATATTCAGTAGAATACGCATGTTTCTAAATGCGTCTCTATCCAATTGTGCTACATCAAAAACAAGCATTCACAAGCAGGGCTATTCTCAGTCTCATAAACACTCTTTCTCAGGTACCTGTTGTCTTGCTTCAATTTACAGGAGGGAGGCAAGGTTCTTTGATATGTGTATACCTGGCGTGAGATTAAGAAGCAACGGTTCAAATGTTGGTCCAACCAGTTTATTAAAGTCCTGGCCGTTTTTAGGGAGATGGGGAAGGAAAGGTAGGCGATAGGAAAAGTAGGAAATATAAGCAAGGAGTCTTTGCAGAGAGCGAAAGAGATAGTCACCACCGTGGGTCCAGCAAGGTACACAGTAGGTCCGTTGATCTCAGGAACTCGTCTGACCACCATGGAGGATGGGAGAAAGCCAGGAAGCTCCGCAGCAAGCCGGCCTCGGAGGTTCTTCCGACGAGGTTTTCCCCTCAAGGAATTCTCTGTCAAAGGTGCCTTTGGGAGTTTGTCTCCAAAGTCCCCAGTTTAGTGAGGGCCTTTTATCCCCCATTTCTGTGGGGTCTCTCTTTCTAAAGTTTGAGGATTACAGTTCAGCATTTTAGGGAACGTATCTTGAGCAAACACCGAACTTCCAAACAAAACAGGCAAACACACTTTGTAATAGGGTTTAAAACCAGCTTTTGTGACATTCCTGGCCCACAGATAAGCCAGCAAGGAGGGGGGTCTCTGTTGCCAGACACAAGCATTATCACCTTCTGCAGTGGTCAGCTCCTTCAAGCAGCACCCCTGAAGAAGAATGCTTGTCCTGCTTCTGCTTATCTTTGCAATCATAAGCAGAAAAGCTATGGCACAATAACACCCACCATTCACCCTCCTAGATAGTTAACAGTCGCCAGTCAGAGTCTTATCATCAGAAAGGCCTCACAAAGCAAGCTTTGAGACAACAAAAGAAAAACGGTTCTGTCCTTTACACCTGTCTTTGTGACATTATCAAATACTCATCTCTGGGTATAAATGGTGGTGAACCCTGCTCTTAAACTTTCCCAAGAAGTTTAGTGGAAAGCTTATGCTCAAATTTTCCCCATACAGAAGTCTATGTGCTAGCTGAGCCTGTCCGCTCATGCTGTTCGTGGCTGTTGTGTCCCAAAGGTTTCCCAGGAACCATGCATGTCATTGAACACAATGAACTTCTTTTTCACCTTTCAGTATATTGGCTGTACCCACAACTAAAGACGAAAAAGCAACATTCTGAGACAGAAAGATCAATTAGACTTTTGACAAGTTGTACTGAGGTCTTGTTTTGGCCAGTACTTGTAACCTTACTATGTAGAATGCAAGAACTATAGGGGAAGTTCATGATCATCATTTCGGTCTCAGAAATCCACTAATGTAGAGATTATTCTACAAGGTGACCCTAGATCAACCTTTCATGATAGCGTATCTGAGCTGAAATTCCAAGATTCAGCAGTTTTCCATTTTTCCTCACTATAATTTAACTGAGCTTCAGACATAAATTGATAAAGTAACCATCCACAAACTGCAGACAACAAGGTCTCATGAGGTTTGTGTAGTCATTTTCTTCTTAAAACACTAACAATCCAGGAGACCAACAAATGTTCTTAATTTTTCCAAAGAGGCACTTTTTTAATGCAGTGTGTTAGTGTCAGCTCACAGTTTTATTTTCTATTCCTCAGAGGAGGACCCACCATAAATAGAGTAAATATAATCCCCTCACCACTCCCTGAAAATTTATCTGAGTTTACAGTCCTATTATTCTCTTTACTCATCGTTTTCCTCTGGCTTAAACAATATTTTTACTGTCTTCAGTGCTCTGAAAGTTGTGAAAATTTCATCAATAATATACCTTCATAACAAATGCCTCTACAAATAACTTTGTGTTACCACTCTAATAGGCTGAAGGCTAGTAGCATAAATAATGAAATCAGAGACTAACCAAAAACAAAAAGATTTGAAACCTACATTTTAGGACTCTTTTAGTGATCTCATTACTCAAGACCCAGGTTCTTCAGAGTAAATTTCTCTGTAATACAATTGCAGACAGCAAGTATTTCCTGTGGAAGCTACTCAAATACCCCAAATTCTTGCTCATAATTGTATCAGCTTTTCTACATTTCATAGAATCACAGAATCATAGAATTGTAGAATCATAGAACTATAGAATGGCTTGGGTTGGAAGGGACTTAAAAGAGCACTTAGTTCCAAAAGCTCTGTTGTGGGCAAGGTTACCAGCTGCTATGTCAGGCACCAGATCATGTTTCCCAGGACACCATGCAACCCAAAATTAATATCTTAATTGATGGGGCATATACAGCTTCTCTGAGTGGCCTCTTCCAGTGCCTCACCACCCTCTGAATAAAAAACGTCCTTCTAACATCTAATCTAATTCTCATCTCTTTTAGTTCAAAATTATTCCCCCCATTCCACCATCATCATACCATGTAAAAGTCACTCTCTCTTTTTAGAAGCTCTCTGTAAATAATGGAAGCCTGGGGATGCAGAAGCCCTCCCAGAGCTTTCTGGCTTCCTTCTCTTCTCCAGACAGCTGAGTTCCCTCAGCCTTTCTTTACAGGGGTGGCATCACAGCCCTCTGATCATCTTCATGGCCTCTTCTGGTCCTGCTCCAGCAGCTCCATATCTTTCTTCCACTGGGGGCCTCAGATTTAGATACAATATTACAGATGGGGTCTCACAAGGACAAAGTAGAGGAAGATTTAGAGAACCATGTTTTCTCAAACTTCTGATCTGTAACTGCATCCTGTAGGAATACTTATACTAAACAGATTGTGTGAATTTAAGGAACATATATTCAATTCTGCCTCTGGAAATTAGCAGGGAAAAAATCTTTTGATAAACAAAAATAGCACAAGTCTTATGTTATATAGCTACATACTATAAAGAAGGCTTCTTGCTGAATGCTTATATCTCTTCGGTAAAAAGTGTCGAAGTGTCTGAACATTTTTTTAAGGATAGAGAAATTAAAATAAAGTTTAGTCTCTCCTGCTTTATTAGATTTAACCAACCTAACATGTACATCTTCTAAATTAGAAAATCCTGAGGTACCTGAACATCTGCTTTGAATAATAGGTAAATAACAAATATTGTTGAAGTATTATTTGTTACTCTTATGGCTTAGGAAAAGAGATGTAAAGAAATCCTGCCTAAAATGTTGCCTGAGCAAGAGAGCATTTATATATATATATGTATATATATATATGATACACCTTTTTGTTTTAAAGTGTAGCGTCAGTAAGAGGAAGCTGGATCTATACCTTGTCTGGGAAATGTTCAAATAAAAAAATGGAATTGAAACAGAAGTACTGGTAATTTTGCTACTGCTCAATACTGTGGAAGGCAATCAATCATATCTCATATTAGACAGCTTTTCTAAAACAGTGTTGGATTTCCCAGTGGTCTTCAATTTGTACTCCATCAGGAGTCATTTGTCAGCAGGTCCTTTATGGCAATGAATCAAAGAAACATCCTCATGCCAATAAAATACATATTAGGTTTGAGATGCAAACACTTGTCTACACTGAGAAAAGCAATTCAGAGAAACCCATTTATAACAAAAAACTTGGTCTGGTACAACAAGCTCACAAGAAGTCCTACAGTGCATTTAAACCTCACCCAAATGAAACTTTAGTATGCATGTTCAATGCAGCTGGCATGGGATCATCTCAGCTATGGTGAAAGGCAAAGTTCAGAGAAACTAAAAATCTGGAGAAAACAGAAGAAAACAAGGCAAAAAAAATCAGGCTCTGTTAGTCAAAGAAAAGTTTGCTTTGCTTTTCCAGATTTTCTCCATAGCCATTTCTATGTAGCCATGTTCATTAAGGAATCTGGCTCAGGATGACAATGCACTATACACAGTTTTATGTAATCATTTAACCATGTGGTAAGACAGCTAAAGTGTGCAGAATACAGCTACTGCATGGCATATTAGTCTACTGACATTTTATAAAAGAACATTGCATCAAAGAAAGAAAAACAAGTACAGTTTTTCAAAAATCACATTATGGACAGTATGGATTATTTTGAAGAAACAGTAAGCAATAAATTTCTTTGTCAACATTTTGTTTAACACACTGAAGCTCCAGAAATTAGTTTTAAGAAGATTTTGAGTACTTTTTAGAGAAAATTATGAATACAAAATCAAGAGCAGAGATAAGATGCTATAATAACATATTACTATCTTAATGACAAAATATAAACTACCTTAAATCAGAGAAAGTAACAACGTATGACCTGAAAAGAAGTCCAAATAAATTGTGGAATTTCCTCAGAGATATTTTGCTCCAGAAAACGCTGAGCAACCCAGACATATCTTCAGATAGATCTGACTTGTTCATATGTAAGGCTATATAAACTTTAGAAGTTTCTTTCGACTACAAATATTCCATCATCTTGATCTAAATAGTTTAAAAATTGCATTTATTGACTCTTCTGTTTTCAAGCTTTTACTTCACACTGTTTGCTTGTTAAATATATGGATTCACCTCAGCCTCTCACCTTCAGCGTTTTCTGATGCAATAAATCCCATTTACTCTAAAGAAAACAAAATTAACTTGAGCAACAGTACTACTAGAATTCTTATCTTACTCTGTATCCAGAGGTTATCAAATAATACTCCCTGTATTATGTAACACAAAATGCAATACAGAGACCTACCTGAAATGTGCTGATATCAGTTGATGACCTTACATTTGGCAGAAGGAAGAATCATGCTTGTCCCTGGTAATGCATTTTAAACTGTCAGGGATGTGTGCAAATTCAGAACAACCTCTATAATACATCTCTTCATTTGGTTGCAAAGAGCAGGTGTACCCTGCTTGGCCAGGTGTGAATCTGGGCTCCTGCTAGCTCTGCTGAGGAACCTGCTTAGTTACAAGTATTACCTGGATAAGGTATCATGAAGTTAGGACTGGAGATGGACTCTACCAGTTCCTTTCTTTATCCCCACAAAGCAGCCTCCCAGATGCAAGGCAGAGCTGCTCTTTTGGTGGGTTGAAAGTAGAAGCCTTGTCCATGGAGTTTTCTAAGGAAATTAACAGCTTTGCTTCTGACAGCTCAACTTCCCCTCTTTTCTCTGTAATGCACTTGCCTGGCAGGGACATATTTTATGTTGGTTCCCTGGTTCCCAGAGACACACTTGATCGTTTGCTGAAACAGACAAGACAAATACAACCTGATATTAACTCCTGAGTGTTGGGATGCACACCTATTTTCACAGACAGATAAATAAAACATGCATTTCAGATTGCAAGTACCCAGCACTTCCACTGCAGAAGGCATACCTGGGGATGCAGAAGCCACTTTGGACTCAGAACTTATAAGAAACTCCTAACATTCCTCAAATTCTGATGAATCTCTTGTTCCTCTTTGCAGCATCATCAGTTCAACAGCAGGATTAGCAGTATTGCTTGCTTAGCATAGTCCATAGACTTTATCAGGAAAATGAATTTTTGTAAGTGATTCTTTTCTTAAATTGAATAAGCACAGAATCCAGAGATCCTAATTCCTGGACACCTCATTAAGAATGCTGCAAACATCTAAAAACTGTCTGGTCAGTAATACTGATCATACCTTAGGCTACTATTTATACATATGTTAGTACCAATATGTGAGGTTTAAGCAGTTTTTTGTAGAACATGTTTTTTCCTGCATTACGAACAACACCTTGGCTAAATACTTTTTAAGAATTATTGCACTATGAATAAGTGTCTACATTTCACAGACTGATAAAGAGACTGTTATATTGTGCTGTGCATAACACAGCTTAAGTCTTCTGTTTGTGGAGTCCCTAAAATTTTCCAAAAGGACTGAACTACCAAAAAAATACAAAAACAAACAAGCAAACAAAAAAAAAAGCACCAAGTCAGAACTCAGAGCATCATGTGAACTCTCCAGAAAAGGCTATAACAATTCAAAATTGATTTTTATCTTTAATTGAGTTGTACAGTCTGAATCAGTGCTACTTGTGTTTGAATGCACATAGTTTGCTCCAGTGCTAAATGATCTGGGTGAATACAAACCAGGCTGTTACAAGCAAGATGTTCATGTGATATTTTAGGCTATACATTCAAAAAGCAAATATTGAATTTTCCAGGCATTTATTAAAAAACAAAACAACAACAACAACAACAACAAAACTCTAATATAATTACAAAACCTAAAAACTTACTTTAAGTCACCTGAAACATACACTAGAACCACATTAAGTAACATAAAGAGTTACAAAAAAAAAAAAGTTATTTTATTTTCAACAATATACAGCCTGTTGAAGTTACCAACATCTAATACATTACAATAATGTTACTATGTTTTCCTTCAATTAGAATATTTGAAATAACTCTTTTTCAGCCAAATTCTGTGTCAATACCCACAATGATGAATACTAAACATAGAACTCACATTACTAGCAGAATCTAGCTTCATCATGCAGCATGCAGTGTTCTCATCATCTAGTTGCAATTTATAATCGAATTAATGTAATTAAAGTATAACTGACTATATACAATTTGAGCACTTTTAATTACAGTGCAAGTTATAAAAAAAATCACAGTATGAGTAAAGCTTAACTCCCACACAGATAGAATATTATAATTTTCCTTAAACATACAACACTCTAGGAAATGTTACCATCAGAGAAATAAAGACCACACTAGGAAAGAATTATACAAATATTTCATATGTGGGAAGCAAGGTCACTTCATTATTTGAATCAAAAATTGATGTAAGTATAAATACTAGTACATCATCCTTAGTTATTAAAGCCTTCCATGATGGCTTAAATGACAAAAAGCATAACTATCTCTAGTTCTAAGTCTTTAACTTAGAATATCAAGCTAAAAATGAGACAAACATTGTTAAAATGGGTTTTATTTCAATCCAACAAAGAACTTCAAGAATGATCTTCAAAATTATGATTGGGCTTCAAAAAACTGTTCAAATTTGATGCCTCTAAACTGGAAGGTCATTCTACTTTATCATTATGTTTCCAAGAAAACCTCTTTCTTGATCCTGGACAGTAATGCCAAGACTTTCCAGGGCCTTGGTAGTGAATGTGTCATTTATTTGCTACCCTAATTCCCATAGCAATTAACTCTGTCTTTAATAAGATGAGCTGGAACTGCTCTTGAATGTGTTTTTCCCTCTCACAGATGACCCTGTTCTACAAAGGTCTGTGAGATTTCCACTGAGGAAATCTGAGATGAAAGCAAAAGTGAAAGAGTTGTGCAGAGCACATCCAGGGAATGCAGTCTGCCTGAACATGCTGCACTTATCCATATGTATGTACTACACAGGTGTGTTGCTTTGCTGAAGCTGTTATGAAGAAGCCTACCCCTCCTTGTGATGACCATCCAGCCCACTTACCCTGGATGCTTAGCACTGATTTTGCAGGCAAGGCACTGACAGCGTCTGTCTTCACATTATTACAGATGCCTCCTCAGTCTTCAAGAATTTATGGCACCCCAGTTAGACCTTTTGTTTCCACTTAGCTGAAATATAAAAATTCTGGAGCATTTCCTCCTTTTTTTTTATTTTTTATTTTTTATTTTTGTGAAGAAAAACTTCAATTGACTCTTAAAAAGCAGTTGCTTGCTACATGCACAGTACACATAGGGTGTTTTTACTGTAAGAATAATATCTCATCAATCTCTGTAAGCATCTTTTCATCTATTTCTACTCTCTCTGATCTTACTCTAATGAAAATAAATGAGGTATAACATTTGCCTTCTCTTTGTGTTGCTCTGTGTCTTCCCCAAAGCAAAACCTGAGCATGAGTTTTCTATTTCAAAATGAACTTACATATTTCTAGCATCTGAATGTCCCTGAATTGAATTCATGCAGCCTCACACATCATGCATATGTACAAACACTTGCATATACACAGTGAAAGCTTCTTTCTGAGCTAGGGGCCATTTGGTGAAATTAATTACAGATCTTCTTTACTGGACATAGGCTAAATAATGTTTGGAACTGATGCACATATTCTCAAATAACAGGTATTCTCATGAAGTAATATATGGAAACTTGTCCACATAATATGCTCTTTCTCTGCATGTAATAGAATATCATTTCTCAAGACAGCATTTAAGTCTTTTTTTAAACCACAAGGCCGTTTCAGCCACTGCAGTTGCCAAAATAACTGTGGTAACTGTAAAGGGCTGCAGTAGAATTTCAAGTGTTTATTGCCAAATGGAAGGAATTTTGTGGTAACTTTACATACAGCACTCAGATGATATTTGAAAGTCCTCTTCCTTCTTAGCAGCATCCCATAAGCAGTTTATAACAAACTCATAACAGATGTGAAAAACTCCTGTGGGTTTTTAAGGTCTCAGCTAGATTTCCAAAACTAGTTCTGGATCCTCTGTGCCAGTAAATTAAAAAAAATAAATGATGTATCTCTGCTTTTTATAGATGTACACATATAATTAATATTTGTATGTTTATATACAAACACATAGACATGGGTACGATAATTCTAGTTTAGATAAACAGGTGAATAACAAAAAAGGTTACTATCTCTCTCATCAAGGTGTTGAAAATCAAGAATAACTTCAGGAGTAAGAGAAAGTTTCAAGTAATAGACATTATACAGCTCTGGAATATACTGCATATGATGGTTGTACAATCTCCAGTACAGGCTATCTCCTGGATTCATTGTACAAAAAAATACATAGAATGAAATATAGCATGCTGGTTTCCCTTGGAGCAGGAGAATGGATCAAATCCCTATCTTTAAAATGATTTTATGACAACATTGTTAAAGCCAAATCTTCAACCAGTAAGATGGAAGACCCTCTTTTAATTATTCTGTCATAGCACTTAAGACATTATGTATTTTGTTTACCCATTTCTTAGCCAAGGAAAGTAATGTGGTCTCATCCTCTGGAGTCCACTGAATATGTAAGTGTGAACTGCATGATTATACTAGCTGCTGTTCTTTTTCTTTCAAGGATATATGTCTGCAATAGAAGAAGTAGAATAACTCCAAACTTCTTCAGAACGCTTTTTATGTTATCTCCTGTGCAATCACATAGTATTAATCTCAGCAGAAGTCATTTTTGTTGCAGCAGTGTAACCAGCAAACCCTTGGTTAACCTATTAAAAGAAAAAAAAAAAAAAAAATCCCATGGGGGGTAAAAAAAGAAAAAAAGAAAAGAAAAAAAAAAAAGAAAAACAACAGAGAATCTGTAACATATGGTAAATTTATCATTTACAGAAAGGTCTGACTTATTGCCAACATGCTATACTAACAAATATACAAGAGCAACCTTAAGAGACTAAAGGGGCTGGTTTTTTTTTAATTTGAGATCTAAATTATTGTAATGAGTATTTATGATTTTGTGTTCAATGAAATGTTCCAGAATCCTTCTGCTTATTTCCTTCTTCTAAACAATCTTTTTTTAAAAGAAAAATATTACATGACCTCAGTTATTATAATCAGTCCTCCAAAGGATGTCTTTTCCTTTTCTTTACCTTTTGAACACTGAAAGTCTGTAATCATATAGCTCAAATCACTGCAGATGTAGAAGAAAGACATCAATATATTTATTTATTTATTTATTTATTTATTTATTTATTTGTCAAAAAGAATGTATTTGCCAGTTTGCCATCAGAACAGGGGACTGTGTTGAATACAAGGAAGATTCTCAAAGTACTAGAATAAACACCTATTCCACAAGTATTCTTATTTATCTTTTCTAGTCTTACTGTTCTCTGGCTAATTTATTTCCCTCCAGATGTTTCAAATTTCACGACAGCAGGCATGAATTACTTCAGAAAAGTAGTTCTTTAGAGTGAAACTGTCTCATGACTGGTTTTGTTTCCAATAAGACTGACTAAACCTGAAGATAGTATCTGATCCAAGTACTCAGAGATATTCTGTGTTAATTTTGCTTATAGAATTGTTAATCTTAATCTTGCTTGTCTGTTTTATGTTGCTTCCATAAAGTCTTACATAGATTTTGTTTTTCTTTCTCAATAACTTTTTCCAAATTCTCTTATTCTTTATTTAAATTCCGAATCTTTAACTGGCATCAATCAAACAACAATATGATGTATCTTTCAATTCATTTATTCCTACATCAGAGATTCTTTGGTTTCTCACAACAGTTTTAGTTATTAAAATTTCACCCAACAATGCTATAGTACTTCTAGTGAACCCTTGTCTCTCAGACAAACATTCCCTGTCTTTCAAGGTCTCCACACAAGAATGCAGTACCCTCTTTTAGTCTTCTTGGAGGAAGAAGGAAAACTAAGGATAGCTATGTGGTACTGAGGGCATGGCAGGGACAAGTTTATGAGACTGCACTGAAAGCACTGTGAGCAAACAGCTTCTATTCTGAAGGTATTTTTACTTTGGATTCCACAGTTTCATAGAAAATACGTCAGTCAGTTGCTCTTGTTTTTTTTTGTGTTCTGTACTCCATATAGTGACTAATTTCAGGGCCTTTGCAATGCAGATCAGTTCCTGAGATAATAAACAGTTTTAATAACAGTCATTTCATAGAGTCATAAAATCCTAGAATCACAGAATCATAGAATGGCCTCAGTTGAAAAGAACCTCAAAGACAACCTGGTTTCAACCCCCCTGATATGTGCAGGGCCACCAACCACCAGACCAGACTGCCCAGAGCCACATCCAGCCTGGCCTTGAATGAACTCCAGAGATGGGGCATCCACAACCTTGTACTATCAATGCATGTAAACAGTTATTCCCCTTCCTGTTCATATGTTCCCTTCAAGTATCAGAAGGCCACAATGAGGTCTCTCTGGCACCTTCTCCTTTCCAAGCTAAATAAGCCCAGATTCCTCAACCTCTCTTCATAGGAAAGATGTTCCAGCCCTCTGATATCTTAGTGGTCCTTCTCTGAACATCCCATGCTGCTGTCTTCTTGCAGGGTAGCTCTTTAATTCCCCTTAGGGATTTCCCTTGAGTTCCTTCATTCCCTTGTCCTGTTGTCTCTGTGGTCCCTGGCTCATTGCTGCAACGTTTTAAATGTGCTGCATTTAGTTTAGCTATGTTTTCAACTCAGTATTAGGCCAAGAATGGTGGACTGTGACATCCCATCTTGATTACAAGTATTCTACAGGATAGTAGGTCAAACTACTTGCTAAATTTGAGATAGACATCAAAGGAGAGCTGCTTCAAAAGTAATGCCTCCTATTTTATTATTATGCTGGCCCATGACATTAGTGGCAAATGCTGGTGGTATGGTAGTAGAGATTGAACTTTCCTACCGGAACTGCATTACGTTTTGTAGTCACATAACAGATGGCAGCAGGGGACAAAATCTGACAAACTGATACCTGATGTGGACGTATGTATGAGGCAAAGGAGTGTCAGAAAATTATTCTGTGCAGAAAACTTGGCACCCAATGACGTCTATCGATGATTGCTCAAATATTTTTGAGACCAAATAGTGAATGTGAACATAGTGGTGTGTTTCAGCAGTGGTGACACTGACAGTGGTCACCTCTGCTGGTGCAGAGTCTGATGAAGTGCAGACTCTTGAATTTTGCTGGGGGAAAAAAAAAAAAAAAAAAGGCATGGCTAATGGTGGTGACTATGTTGAGAAACAATGTTTTATAACTGAGAATTTGCTCTATCAGATTGTGTTATGTTCTTCATTATAGTTTCCATGGGAAAAAAAGAAGAAAAGAAAAAAAAAATAAATAGGAGGAAATATTTTCAGAGCAACATACACAGAAGGTAGAAAACTATCTTTCTTCTCTCATCCACAAAGCAAAACACTGAAGTCAAACAGGCTGGCTGTGACTTACATTACTTACTCCTGGTGAATCCTAAGTGATTATTTTCATAAACCTACTTTTGCTTCAAGTATAGAGAACTCATTTCCAAGCAGACTGGTTTTATGATTTTCCCATGTGAAAGCACTAAATTTTAGTTCTTTCAAGTTTTGAAGATGAGAGCCACATCCTTTTATCAACAGCATGATAATGATCAATAGCATGATCAATAGCAGCCTCACAACAACATCTTCATACGCATTCCACAAAGAACAGATCATTGTTTTTTGGATATTGTTTATCAAGAAAGACACGACTCAGTTCTTTTCCAGTACTGCTATTTCCTTGAGTTCTTGAACACTGTTTTTAGGCAAAAAGGCCTTTGAGAATTTTTCAGTGATGTATGAGGGGAAAAAAAAAAAAAAAAAAAAAACCAAAACATTATATGCCTCCTTTTTCACTAATTCCCAGTGAGCAGCAAAACTACATTTTCATTTTTTGTTACTTTACTACGAGTTTTGGGGGTAAAATTGTCACTGTTGTATTTCATGTTTCTTGAAAATTCCAGCTGTGCATGAAGTTTTGTGTTCCTAACTATCTCCATGTGTTGCAGGTAAAAGTTTCTATTAACTTCCTTTTTCATCTGTTCTCACTTCTAAACCCTGTACATAAGATTGTGCATTAGAGTCCAGTCGTTAGTTCCCTGTTCTGGCCCACTGGTCTCCTGATACATCAGTGAGTTGTTCTTAGCATTCGCACGTATTCATTTTCAATGCTGGCCTAAATAATTATGCTTCTTTGCCCTTTAGAGCTGCATTTAGTTTCCTAATGTAAACTACAATTTGTCTAATGAATATTTTGCTGTTTACTATAGTGATGAGATAGTCTGAAAATTCTACTGTTCATTGCTTTCTTATTGAAAAAAAAAAAAAAAAAAAAAAAAACCCAGCTTGTTCAAAGGTTTTCCTTCAGTATGCTTAATAGTGTCATGTACTTCTCATTCATAGCGCACTCCATTTAATTGGAAACTGTCTCTACCTGTACCCACTCACTTTAAATGATATTTTTAATTCTACTATCCAATTTACTAATTTTTAACACATTTACTCATTCCTGATATATACTCCAGACCCTAGATTTTAAGTGACATTAAATTAAATCTAATGATATTTTTCATGGACAAATCTAGTCCCTATGCTTTAAAAAAAAAAAAAATTATTATTCTTAAATTACCTGCTACATACCTGAGAAAACTAGTTATCTTGCCACTGTGGTGTTTGTCCCTGACAGACATACACACAAAAATCTACCAGATTATCAATCTTAGGACTGAAAACTAATATCATGATAAAGTTTGTAGTTGACTGACTCCCATGTATGCAAGATCCAAGTGCACTCAAAATATGCATAATCTCAATACAGAAGCCATTAATGTATCTGCCAAATGTTTAAACAATTATCTGATCAAAGCCGTCACTTAAATTTGAGGTGTGAATATGGTGGAGATACCACTGATAGTCAAGCTCTAAATTCACAGCAGTGACCTATTCAAAGAACAGAATAACAGGACAGTCTTTTACACAAAAGTCCGAGAATTCTGTTGCCACATCAGTAACAAAGCCCCAGTTTTTTGTGAACAGTTTGGGACTGTCTGGAGAATGCAGAGAGTAAGTAAGTAAGTAAGTAAATAAATAAATAAATAAATAAATCCAACACAGAAATGTCAGGTTTCTAATGATGAGATTCAGATCTTGATGATCTATCTGCAGATCCTTCCATCTTTGCTCAGGCGTGCAATGATACTGCCATATCATTGCCACCTTCACTAACTCAGAGGTCTCTATACCTATCTTTTGTGTCATTGAAGTTAAGTTAAAATTAGAGATTGATCAACAACTATTTAAGCATTAAATACATAGCTGCTTCAATTTTCTTTCTTCTTGAACCCCTCAATACAAAGGTGAGAAATCAACTCCTAGAAGATTTGTGTTTCTGATCATGTATCTATAATACTATAACACACACTACCCAACTCTCTTCAGTGTCTGATTTTAATCACAGATAAATGAGCATAAATTCCGGTCTTCCACATTCAGTGAACGGACTTCAGTGTCTTGCAAAAACAACATATAGACTTATTTAATCCTCTCCCTATGGAGGCTTCATTTGAGCCTGTGCCTACCTTGTATCTCACAAATTACAAATGAATGAGTATGTGTCCTTATTGCATATGAAAACGTACTTTTGTAGAGTGTAAACATACTTACATTCTACATTAAAAAGGAAAGCAAGCAAAGCTGGGACAGTAGAATTACAGTTCCTAAAGATGTTGACAGCTTAGAGAAACTGTGTAAAACTGTTTCAGTAGAAGTTTACTGTAGTCCCTTTAAGAGGAGAAACCTCTCTGAGAAGCAGTCCTTTAGAAAAGAAACAGCTTATATACAACTGTGAGGTGAACTCCTGCTGTCAAATACCTACTCTCCAGTAATGCAAACATAAAGTTAGAATCTATAAATAGGAGTATAGGAAGCAATATAAACTAATTAACTCTCTTACTCTGCTCAGAATTGGTAGCACTTAAACTGCAGATTTAAAGCTTTCTGATTTTGAAGGGAAAAATCTTCCCCTTTCATTTCTATGATACCTTGATAAAGTGGACCACCATTATGATTCGCTTTGCTTGTAAGGCAAACATACAAAATATGAGCTCACCACTATGGGTTAAATATTCAAACAATTCTTTCCAGAAATCAACTGTTATGAAAATGTAAATCTTTTTATATTGTCTTTAATGTCCACTGTCTGAGACTCTTTAAAAAGTAATAAATTCTGTAATATAGTATATATACATTTTTCCCTAGAATATTTATAATTCGGTGAAAAGTATTATTTATCTGCGAGTATCAGTGGAAATAAGAAGAAAAATAAATCCAGTTGCATCTTTTATCTTACTTTGGCACAGCTATCCCATACTAATCTAAAATATAAACAGCTTCTGATTACACGTCGATGCATGCACTCCAGAAGGATTTACCAAAAGAGCAGAGAAAAAGACCAGTGTGAGAAAAGGATTACATTATATTGTTGCAGTGATCTAAGACTTCTTTTCACTCCTATGCTGATATGTTTTAAATTTATCTCTTATTCATTCTTCAGATTTCTTATAAGAACAGTGATTGGGGAAAGAAAAAAAAAAAAAATCTTAGCTTTGTGTTTTTTCAGAAATTACTGAAGAAGTATTGGTGTTTCCTACTATCCATGACTTTCTGCAATGACCACTAAAGCTGTTAAAGATGAATAGGAGAAAGAATGAGTGAAAAAAAAAGAAAAGAGCAGACAAGTGTTAAGCTGAAGAATATGAAAATTAGGACCTTCTGTTCCCACACACTGTACACAGTGCTGCCCAGTGATGAACCAAATCCAATCTTGATGAGACAATTTTATCCTGATAAAATAAAACTCATATATTCTACAGCCAAACTCAATTGTTGCTGGAGAGTCAGGTACAAAGTCAAACATAAGTGGTAATTCCTTCAAGTCTTCAAGTATGTCCAAAAAAAAAAAGGGGGGGGAAGTTTTAAAATATGTATTTCTGGTGTCTCAAAAATTATTGTAAATTTACTATACATTCTGACATTTTCTAATTAAATATTGTGATGTATTGAAATGATGTAGAATCTCTGTAAAGAGTAACATAAATGTACATTTGTGTACCATAGCTTAGTCTTGCTGGCAAGTAAAGATGAGACTGCTTTCATTCACTTTCTTTCCTGAAGACTTACTTGTGGAAACCCAAAATTCACTGATGCACTCTCAGCAGATATTAGAAATGTCTGATGGATCTTTGCTGGGGCTCTGTTACTCAATCAGCAGCAAGGATGTAGAACAAAGCAGCTATGGCTTTCATTTGTTTTGCTCAGCGATCATAGTAAACATCTGTAACAGAGGAAAAAAGCACAGGCACCATTTGTTTTCCTACAGTACTACTGTTTATTGGATCGCCTCCTCTCTGAAACAACTCCAAGTCTTTCACAGTAAAATGGGGGTAGGGCATTTTTCCATTCTGATGTTTCTACACTTAACTTCTTTTTTCTATTTCACAAAAGTGGAGAAAACATCAATCTTTTATTTTCTTTTTCCTGATAGCAATGGAAAATGGACTGTTTTGTAATATTCAATCAGTTTGTGTGCTTTTCTAAGTCACACAGAGAGCTGTTTTGAATCCCAGAGGCACAGTTCTATCTTCAAGTTAAAATGAGTTACCAAAAAATAAAGGAACATTGTGATATTTTTAATATAAAAATCCTATCTACAGCTAAACAAACTGGAAACAAATGATCCGTAAACAATAATAGGGAATTTTTACTTGAGAAAGATTCCTGAAGAGCTTTTAGTAAAGACACTAATCATTCCAAGTGATAAAAAGAGCCATCTGAGATAAAGCGCTGGAAAGGCTGTCCATGCAATGGTCCTGAATGCTAATGAGCATTGCTTTACACAGAGGACAGCGCTGAACTTCAGAAATGAGCTAAATGATTCCTCTCCATTGCTGCTGACAAATATTTCAGCCATAAGACCTGATTAAACACTAATTGCTGCCCAGCAGTGAATGCATTTTGTGGCATCTTTCAATGAAAATGAGGATGTGTAACCAACCAAGAAATTCACTAGCTTGGAAATGACCTGTTCGGAGAATCTGATGGACATTTAGTGATATTTTTTACCATTTTCATGCTGAAGTATTTTTAAAATTGTCATCATCTTAATGAAAAGGTCATGTAATAGAAAAACCTTTCCCTGATTGATCTGCATAGAATTTCCATGGAGTAAATGTCATTCCAATTTAGTTGTTTTCAAGAATATTTTGACATATGTATCATTATATGAATCAATATGACTTGAAGGAAAAACATTAATGAACCACTTCTATCATTATGTATTTATTAAAAAATTCTGTCACACAAGTTGACCCTAATAACATTTAAACTCAAAATACGGGACCTTTAATGGGCTAGGTTAAATTTCCTTCTGTAGATAATTCATCTGACAAATGCAGTTTTTCTTCTTTGTTCATAAATCATTCATGAATCCACCCCAATTATATATACATAAAACAGGAAATATTTGTGAGTGATTATAAATAGATGTTAACTATCTGTGGGCATATTCTGAGCAGATTATGCAAACAAATTTTGACTTCTAAGTCATTCAGATAACGGTGCCTCCATCTGCTCCAGTCATTTTATTGGATACGCAGAACATGGGGCTATTATTTCTGCTCCCCTGTAAGAGGCCAGGAAATGATAAAAGCCTTTGTAAGAAGAGATAATAACTAATAACAAATAGCAAAATAATTTGAAGGGAAAAAAAAATCCATAGATTTTATTATAAGAAGCCATACTTCTCTTGGCACTTCAGTGTTCATTTCTCAAATCAGCAGCAAATCGCTTGTATTTAAATGTAGAAGCATAATGACAGTTAAAAAGAAAAAAAAGAAAAAAAAAAAAAAAAAAGGAAGAAAGAAAAGAAAAAGAAAGGAAAAAAAAAAAACATTTTACAGCACAAATAGATATGTCCAAAACAACAGACTACAACGCAGCTCATTTACTCTATGTGAATTTCATCCTTGAAAACAGATCCAGATTTCCCTTACTTATCTATCAAATGCTGACAGCATACATTGCAATTTTTATCTAACACAAACTAAAGAGATTATAAAGAAAGATGACACTGGATTTAAAGCAAGTAAGCAAACACAGATAACCAGAATACTAGTCATAGATACTTTTCATTAATTAACATTCAAATTAACATTTCTCAAACTCACTGACATGTAATGATAGACAAGTATGTCCAAAATTAAAAAGATACCATATACTCTTGCAGAATCTTCTTCCTTGAAAGCATTGCAAACATGGCAAGTTACATTTGCAACTGCTGTGATCATGAATGGAATACCACTGTACATGCAGAGGGAGGCTGGAAGAAAGGGCTTCCATAGGTCCCTCCGAGTTGACTCCTCCAAAGTGTTGTTAGGTGGACTGCAATGTGCTATGATTAATACTCTCAGGTAATTTGTAACCATGTCACAGAATCACAGAATCACAGAATGACGCGAGTTGGAAGGGACCTCAAGGATCATGTAGTTCCAACCCCTCTGCCTAGCAGGGCCACCAAACATACACATTTACTAGATCGGGTTGCCCATGGCCTCATCCAACCTGGTCTTGAACACCTCCAAGGACGAGGCATCCACAATCTCCCCGGGCAGCCTGTTCCAGGGCCTAACCACTCTCCTAGTGAAGAACTTCCCCCTAACATCCAACCTAAATCTTCCCTCTTTCAACTTAAAACCATTTTCCCCGTGTCCTGCTATTGTCAGCCCTTTCGAAGAGTTTACTCCCCTCCTGGGTGTAAGTTCCCTTCAGGTACTGAAAGGCTCCAATGAGGTCACCCCGCAACCTTCTCTTCTCCAGGCTGAACAAACCCAACTCGCTCAGCCTGTCCTCAGAGGGGAGGTGCTCCAGCCCCCTGATCATCTTCGCAGCCCTCCTCTGGACCCTTTCCAAAATCTCTATGTCTTTCTTGTACTGAGGGCTCCATACCTGGACACAGTACTCCAGATGGGGCCTCACAAGAGCTGAGTAGAGAGGGACAATCAGCTCCCTATCCCTGCTGACCACCCCTCTCCTGATGGAGTCCAGGATCCCATTTGCTTTCTGGGCTGCCAGAATGCACTGCTGGCTCATGTTGAGTCTTTTGTCCATCAGGACCCCCACGTCCTTCTCTGCTGAGCTGCTCTCAAGGACCACTCCTCCCAGCCTGTACAGGTGCCTGGGGTTCTTCCAACCCAAGTGCAAAACCTTGACAGCTTTCCAGCCTGTCAAGGTCCCTCTGAATGGCATCCCTTCCTTCAATGTCTTCAGCTGAGAGATAATTACTCAGTTTGGAAATGTGTTTTAGCACAAAATAAAACAGATGTGAAAACTACTGATAAAAGTAGTATAAGCAAACCTGTTACACTTCATTCTGAAATGGTCTGAAAATGCTTATGTCATCAGTTATCAGTCCCCATAGTTCCAATAATTTCAAACAACTGAAGGGTATTAATGAATAGCCATCGGGTAATGACATCTTAAATTGCTACATCTATTTCAGAAATGAGTGTTTGACTGTGCCCTAAGGTTCTCAACTTCAAAAGGATAGATTATGAGAAATTAAGAGTATTGGTTCATAAAGACAGCAGCACTGACAGAAGTATTAAAAAAAAAAAAAAAAAAGAAAAGAAAAAGGGAAAAATGGAAAAGCCAAAGGGAAATACTTCAGAGAAGGATTTCAGACATAATTAGCTAAGTAATCACCTCAAAAATGGATGCTAAACACAAGCAGAAAAACAATAAATGTTGATATAAAAGATAGTTTAACAAAGAAATGCTACATTTAGTCATCAGAAAGAACAGGAAATACCTAAAGAGGTCAAAGAGGTTAAAACATGAGAAGATCATGCGGAGAGAAAATACTGTACCTTCTATGTACCAAAAGGTTAAAATTAAGGATAATTTTCCAAAACTAAGCAAAGAGTTTTTATTAGTTTCAGTTAGGGTAAGTAAGCAATAGAAAGAAAGGAAAGGAAGTGGAAAAGTGTTTCAGATGAAATACAGTGCTGTCAAACGGATAGCATGAATGGCAATTAAGAATAACTCCTGCTTTAGTAGTGGTAACTACTAAAATATGCCTATCTGTAATTATGGCAGGGATTCAGTAATGAATTTCAAAAAGCAGAAATATTCCCAAACTTATCTGTTTCTTAAAAGAATACTTCAGACAGTTTCTTCTGTTTCACAGATATTTTTCAAAATTTATGTTGGTAAAACTACAACTATACAGTAAAAATGAAGCCTTATGTTCATTCCAAGTTTCAGATGCATATTTTCTTTCCAAATATACATAAATGAACTGTAAGCAGCTTAATACTCGTGTCCAGGGGGTGAACGCAGTAGTTAGTTTTGCTGGTTCCCTGCAAGGAGGGACCACGTGGAAGAGGCAGCTCCAGTTCTGTCCATTTGGCTGATGTGGGGAAAGGCAAAGGCAGAGATGGGAAAACTGAGTTTTCAGTGAAACATTGTCTGTTCTGAGTAATCAGCTGAAGTTAATTAATACATAAACATTAACAGAAAAGTCAAGATAGTCATAGAATCATAGAATCTTAGGGGTTGAAAGGGACATCTGGATTATGAAGTCCAAGACCCTGATAAAGCAAGTTCCCAACAGTAGGCTGTACAGGAAAGAATCCTGGCAGGTTTTGAGTATTTCCAGAGAAGGAGGTTCCACAACCTCTGTAGACAGCCTGTTCCAGTGTTCTGCCACCCTCACAGTAAAGAAGTTCTTTCTCGTGTTCAGGTGGAACTTCCTGTGTTCCAGTTTGTGCCTATCACCCCTTGTCTTTTCACTGAGCACCACTGCAAAGAGCCTGGCCCCATCCTCTTGGCATTCACCCTTCAGATACTTTTAAGATTCTCTCAGTCAGAACAGCCTAACAAGTTGCATGAAGACTAGCTAGGATCTACTGAAGTAGAGTTTTACCACAACTCTTATCAAATATAGCTACTCTAACACAGATTTTCATGCTTGCAAAATGAAAACTGTTGGAAATATAGTGGACTAATTTTTAAGAGTATCATTTTATGTTTTGCTATTTTAGTATTAAGAAAGTAAAAACAGTACAAAATAACAGTAAGATATAAGTTGTTTGGAAAGCATGTCTATACAGGAAAATGATAAAGCAAATGTTCCCCAAATATGGAACCAGCAGCACTGGAAGTTTGGTATCTATCCAGTTACAAGACTCTGCTTACGGAACTGAGCTCCATGCTGATGTAGTACCAATATGTAATTGACTGTCTGGAAAACATAGCGGATATACAACTCAAGTGATAACACCAGGATAAAGAACTGGAAAAAGGGAAAGAGTGGCAGCTAATTTTAAAAAATTCCTATTCAGAAGCATGGCAAAGCAATGAACTCTTAAAAAATAAAGAAACTAAAACTGTAAGTGAAGTCTGTCTGCATTCAAAAAAATTGAGAGAAGATCTCATTTTCTAACACTCTGCCACTCTTCTTGAAACTCAAAGACCGGGTTAATTCTTCTCGTAACAGCTGGTCATCTGTTTGTCTTTTTCCCAAGACACCCTCCTCAGACTTGAAAATAGGCAGGCATTGTAATCAGAAACATGGGCCATATCTAATCTAAAGTTATCTCTACACAGATCTCAAATGATGGGTTGTAGCAATGGTAACAGTGACAAACAAGAATTATTCCTCTGGGATCTGAAGGTAGAGCCAGTGGCACAATGAGTAGAGAAAGGAATGACATAACTTGGGCTGCATGTGCTCAGTAGAATGCATTAAAAATATATAAATGTATAAAAAGGAGAATTCAACAAAGACCTACCAGCTGTTCAGAAAGATGATAATCTGCTAGTACAATACAGTGACAAAAGCAGTTGGAAATTACGAAGAAGTGTTTGACTCCACACCTATAATAATGGAATTATTTAGCATTTATATTGTATATCTCAGCTGCATGGCTAAAGCTATTTACAAAAGATAGAGATCATTATCCTAATTTTAGATTTGGGAAATGGGTATGTAGAGAGTTTAAGCCAAAATTTTAAGAGTTGGCTGATGTGGGTGTTCTGAGAAAAAAACAAGGGATCCAATTGTACAGAGACTCCAATCATCTGCAGCCTCAGATAGAATGGCTAGTAGCTGCAGGTGCTCATCAAAAATTAAATCATGTTGCAAATGCACCAGGTTGAAAACTTTCAAATCTTTGTATCCTAAATTAGCAGATGCTTTCATGTAGGGTAACATGGTTGTTGTGGCAAAGGTTACTTGTAAAGCTGAATAATAGGAATAGAACCAGTTCACCAGATTCCCATGTTACGTGGTGTTCTGGAATAAAATTTGAAGTGTAAAGGAGACAAAAGCTTTAATTTAAGTTGGAGAATTTGACCTCTAATTTATAATAGGAAAGACAGGAAATAGCGTGTGACAATAGAATGGTCATGTTCTATTTTCAGAATATACTGGCTATGTAATATAAATCCTAGTATAGATCTCAATAGCACAACAGCTACAGTATCAAGACAGTAGCAGACTTTGAAACGGAGCTCTTTTCAGGTACAGGATAAAATTACAGTTGTTATTTAGGCTCCAATTCTTGAGCCATTTCAGAAGGAGTGGAATCGGACACTTCTGAATATCAACACAGTGCATGAAGGTATTGCTGAATGTTTATAATAATTGCATCAGTATTACCAAAGAAAGAAAGAAAACAGAAGTGACATTTGCCTAAAGTTAATGAAGCTGAGTTCACTAATCCCCTCCTAGATTAGAGGCTTCCAAGTATCTGACTTTGGGAATAAAAGATGCAATTATTATATTGAAAGCTGGGTCCCAACAAAATTTCCAATCCTCTCCCTATTATAATAACTACTAATGCCCTTGCTACAGTTTGCATATGTTCCAGCATGCAGCTCACTACAGAAAAAGCTTCCTCTTGAGAACAATCTCATAAGGCAGAAGCAGCTGCTCTTGTTCCTTCTGCTCTCCCTCTTCAATTCTTTGGAGTCATGTCACTAAATTTCAAATGATAAGTTTGCTTTATTACTTTAGCTTTGAGTGGAGGTTAGGGACAAGTTGGTAGCAAGTCTTAGACTTCATATTGCAACGCATGAGAGAACAGCCCTGGAGCCAAGGTAAAGCCCTGCTCCCTACCAATCTTAAAGTTGTTTAACTAATAAAATTAATCTGCCTCTTTAAAATTTAAAATAAAGACAAGATGTTTTGATTTTTATTTTTTTTTTTTTTAATAGTCTGGGTTGGCAAAAGTAAAGCGATATTATTTGTATGCTGATTTGTCTGGTGAAGAGCCAAACTGCAGATAGTTTGGACTGGTGCCACTTTGGGTTGCTTCATTTCTTCCTTTTCCCAAGCTTAACACAGCCAAGACAGCTGACATGCACCAGTGGCTGGCCATAAATTTAAGGAGCAGAAGAACAAGTGAGAAGGTCAAGAAGAGGTAGACACTAAAATAGCCATCTTGCCAGAGTTGCCACACCAAGACACAAATTAAATTATATTATTCATTTGCTATTGCACCAGTAATTACTACAATTTCTACAGATCTATTATGAATCCTGTTTAAAAACAGTTTACATTTATGCCTACTAACATTTTCTTCCAGGTCCTTATTGGCAAAAAACAAAAAACAAAAACAAAAACAAAACAAAACAAAAAAAGTTTAGACTTGGTAAATTATGTATCCACAAAAGAGCAAACACACCACAGACAACAGATTAATCCTGTAACACACCATCAGTTCTCAGCTTTACAAATCAATAAAATGACAGCAAAATAACATCTACAGAAAAACAACAACAACAAAAACCACCGCATCTGTAAAGTGCTAATCTACTTTAGTAGAAGTCTGTACCGAGGTCTCTTCAGACATCCAAGGCAGATAATGCCAAAGTGAACTTCTCAAGATGCCAGAGGACTTCCAGGCCAAAAGAAACAATAATGTACTTGAACAAAACACTGAAATGTAACTTTATGAGAAAGGTTACAAGTGACAGAAAAAACAGTTGCTCTTTCCAGCTCTGTTATTTCAAATTGAGCAATATCAAGTGTCAACAAATAGGTATGCCCTACAGCTCCTGCAGTCTGACTAGATTCTCCCTGTTTGATTTACAGGCTTCCAGTTTCTGATGAAACTTCCTCATTTCTTTTTTTCCTACTACTTGTAGTGTTCCCCAAAACCTTCTATTCCTGAACAGTTTAAATAATTCTTCATGGGAAGAATACCTCTTCTTACATGACTCAGTCGTATTAAAGGAATATAACACACAAACACACACACATAAAATTAATCCATGCATTATTCATTCCAAAATGTGAACCTCAAGGGCAATATATAAGGTTTAACAGTTTTAGATAAAGCCTTTGCCCACATGTATTTCTGCATTACCGACCAGCATACAACACAAAGAAAGATCTGTATGTTTTGCTGTGGGATGCAACATTTCCAGGATTTCATGCCCACCACTGCTTCTTAACTAGCAGATAAGTTTGCATTAGTAACCAGTCTTTTGTACATACTATACAACATACAGGCTAACTGTTCAGTGACTTCGTTTCCACATAGCAAGTAGAGTGATCTAGGCAGCTCTCTGTTTTTAGTCCTCATTACACCAGGATACAAACCATTCAGAGAGCTCCAGCAGTGTACTTAATTGCATGCCACAGTATACACAAGAAGCAAAATTTTCACCTTAAAAAACAACACAAAGCACAAATTCGCTGGACACAACTATAAACAATGAGGGAAAACACATCAGAAATTGAAGGAGAGATGAGTCTGTCATAAGCTTGCCTGTTTCCCAGATAAACACCTGGTACTGTGATGAAGAGGGTGAGAAAGCAAAAGGAGATCATAGTTATCTTTTCAGGTAGCAATGGGCACAAGAGAGTAAACAAGCAAATGATTACTTAATCTTGATTACTTTGCAAATCTAAAGGTATATAATTTACTTTTGTGTGTGTGTGTGTGTGTGTGTGTGACAGTTAATCTGGATCAGTCCTGTCCCTCAGTCCCCTAGTAATTACAGCTTAATATTAGAAAATACAGTTCTCCCTGGTAATTCACTCAGGCATTTGGATAACGGTCACCCATTCTCTCTCCTTCAGAGGAGAACTTTATCTAAGGCACTCAAAGTGGTCACCTGAGTTCATACGACTGTTTCATAGCAGAATCTCATCCTCAGAATTTCTCAAGCAGAATCCGATTTCCTAGAGACTGAAATTTCTTGCTGCATAAAACAGAAGTTCACTCTCTGGAAAGTGGTCAGGCAAGATACATTTATCAAACTGCCTTGTTTTAGAGAATCTTAGTGAAGACTTATATGAAAAAATTGCTTCAGCACCCCATGAAGAGCAGCAGCTGCTCCCCAGTGCAGCCTCACAAGGCAGCAAAGAGATTCTGAGCAGCCACTGATGGAAGTCTAGGGTGGACAAAATGAAATATCTCAAACAATAATTATGACTCTTATCCCTCAAGCAGAAATAGGTTCTTTAATGACTACAAGTTGCTAAGATACTAGGTCTGGACATAAACTATCATCTGAAAGACAACATTTGCAAAAACAGATGCCTTGCAAAGCCCTGCTGGGTTGGGTGCAATGTTACATAGACAGAAGTGGTGCAATTAAATCACAGACACTAATCATCTTTTGGAAGCTTTAATACCTAAGCAACTATTAATTTTGACCTGGCACACTATATACCTAATAATGTGTTTGGTAGTACATAACATAAATCACATCCTTTTTCCTTATGTTTCCTAAGAATTACTTATAATTTACAAAGTAACTGCCCTAGTATTTATTAATTTTAATTACAGAACCAACATATTTCCAGCAAAAGATTTAATCCACAATTGTAAAACTAAATATATTGCTGAATCGAGAAAATGAAGTAGTATTTAATTACCAGCAATTGCTATAAGTAACTGTCAAGTGCTAACCATTGCTACTACAAATCTTATGTAAAATGGAAAAAAATTATGTGTTACTGCTAATTTAATTGACTAAGCTTATTCTTTTGCATTCTGCTTAGAAGAGAGGATCAGATAACTATAGCAATTCCTTTACACACCAGAGGCTAGATGAGCACAACACCCCCAGCTTGCAAGCCCAAAATTAATAGCCCTGTAGCTGAGAATAATAATTCATACAAAGAAGAAATATGTTCAGATGAAATCAATATAGATCTTTGATTAGTTTCACCAATCATTTGAACTGTGAAACTTATCTTACGGAAAGTATAAGCTACTACCTATGACAAAAGTAATAACGTGCTATTTCAACATCAAAAATGGTAACAGTAAAAATAAAATCAGCACCAACAGCTTTTGATTGCTTTAACTCTGATATTATCTCAATTAGGATAGCAGACGTTTGTGAGTCTATAAGGACAACTTCCTGACATTTCCTCTGGCTTTTGAGAGAATACCCCCTAAGCTCTGTAATTTTCCCTTTGGCTTGTAAGAAGAAATACTAGACACGTAAGAGAGGAAATGAGTAATAGCAACATTTCACTCAATTTCAGAAGTTCAATGATACGTGTGTTCCAAGTCCTAGCAGTCAATCACTCAGTCAGATACTGCATAATGATAATACAGGAAAGCCTGTGTTTGCTTTTTGTGTATCCATTATATGATGGACAGGAGAAACTAAGTGGAAATGAAGACGTAAAGGGGGATGATGATCATATTATCTTAAATATTGTAACATAGAGGATATCATCTGGAATTTAAGAGAGTGTGAAAAACAGGAACCAGATGGAAAGCACTGATACATGTAACGCATTTCTACCTCTACGTCATTGATTCAAAGACAGACATTCAACATGAGTGACTGCTTCAAGGCAGAAGCAATAATTCATCTTTACTTACACTGTCTCAGGAATGCCTATGAAATTGTCTCACATTCTGGATGTCATGACTAGATCCCTTCTGCAAATTTCCTACTTCAATAGGATGCAAGAACTGTAGGAAACAGTTATTTTTTTCCACAGATGTAGCACTTCCGAGCCATTACTGCAGATAGCAATCCTCAGGTATATGCGCAAGTACATCATACTACATTGTATTTCATACAGATTTTCACTCTGTGATGTTACTTGCACAAGTTTTTAAGACAGTCACAGAGATTAGGCATGAACATTGTTGGGTGTGCTCAGATTTAAGTAAGGAGAGCAAGAGAACAAGAGAAACAGTCCTGCAGCCACCAAGGTCAGTGCTGTAGGAGGGCAGCAGGCACTCCAGGCACAAAGCTGCAGTTCTTTGCAGCCTAGGAGAGGCCCATGGCAGAGCAGACTGTCCCCCTGCAGCACACTGGCACCACACGGAGCAGATCTCCATGAGAAGCCATGGAGAAGCCCACACTGTAGCAGTGGATGAGGCCTGAAGGAGGCACAGCCCACAGAGAGCCCCAGCAGAAACAGTCCCAGGGTGGAGCTTGTGAAGCTGTGAATGGCAGCCAGTAGAAAATTTTCACAGCACCTGATATCTTCAGAGCTGACATTCTCAAGAATTTTAAAGCTGATTTACCTTTACACAAGGTAAATTAATTAAAGAGCTCTTTTTACATTATATAGATATATTTCTGCCAATTGATTTTTGGTCTGTTTTAGACAAGGTTTCTAATTTTACATATTCTGATTCCTGACCTCAGTCTCATTGCTTCTGTTATATTTCTTGTTATGATCAATAGCATAATGAAAACATCATTTTCTTAAGTATTCCTCTGTGTGAAAGCTGTACAGGAAAGATTTATCTTCTCTTTTTATCAAGTATACTAAGCACCCTTCTGAGTCCACAAAATTTTTCAAAGAAGTTCCTGCTAAAGCAACAAGCTGCCAAAAAAAAAAAAAAAGGGGGGGGGGGTGGGCGGGGAGGGTGGCAGGGGGGAAGGAAATAGAAGGGTGTAAAGAAAGCTCTATGGACAGTTTCCCAGCAGATCATGTCCAATAATTTCCTAAACAATTAAAAGTTCATTCTCCTGAGTTCAGGGTTCTGATTTTGCTTTTTGCAAGGTCCATATTCCTCATTATCACAAACTCTAACAGAACATGGTCACTACAGCCCAGACTACCTCCAATCTTAACTTTTTAAATAAGCTCCTCTTTGTAAGTGAGCGCCAGGTCCGGTAGTGCTTGTCCTTTGGTCAGTCTATCTAACACCTTGACGAGGAAGTTATCCTCAGTGGACTTCAGCAGTCTGCAGGACAGCCTGTAGCCTACCATGTTGCTTTCCTAATGGACATCCAGGTGGTTGACATCCCCTATCTAGATAAGGGCCTGCAAGCACAACACTTCCTGCTTTTGAGCAAGAAGGTCTCATCCACAGGCTCCCCAAGTCAGGCAGCCTGTAGAAGACCCTGACCAACAGGTGTCCTTTATTGGTCCTGTTCCTGATTTTCACATGCATGCTCTCAACCTGATTACTGTTTCTCAGGGGCAGATCTTCCCACTCTGCCTACCCCTTAACACAAAGGGCAACTCCTCCAAGTTTCTTTTCCTACTTATGTCTTCTGAAAACCTTGTAGACCTTGATCATCATTCTCCAGTAATGGGAATCATTCTGCAGTGTTTCTATGATAGCAATTAGTTCATAGTTTTCTAATTGCACTGTAGTTTTTAGCTACTTCTGCTAATTTCTCGGGCTGTGTTTACTGGTGTAGAGGCATTTCAGCTGGGTTATCAGTAGCATTACCTTCTCAGAAAATTCCTTCCAGGATCTTTTGGACTATTCAGAGGTGTTACCTGCTTTTTCATAAACTGGCAGAGTTTTCTGACCTTTCTCTGTCATATAGAACTCCATTCCCTTCCCCCACTAAATCTAGTTTAAATGTCTGGTAATTGATCCAGCCACCTTCCTTCTGTGAACACTCTTGCTCCAAATGTTCAGTTGTGTTTCATCTGATACCTATGTACCCAATCTCTCCAGTGCCCATCTAAAATCATAGAACCCAATGCCTTGATCATGACACAATCCAGACAGCCAATTATTCACCTGACCCATTCTCCTTCCTGGGTTCCAGCTGCTGACTAGGAGAATGGAGGAGAGCAATGCTTGTGCTCTGATCTCTTCACTGTCCTTCCAATGTATGTAAAGTCCTTCACAGAATTTTTGGTTTCCTTACCACAGCCTCCTGAGACCCAACTTGAATGAGAAGGAGTGGACAGTTGTAATCCTGCTCTGTCAGATATAGTCATCTCTTCTTTTTGTCACTAATGTGTGCCCCTGACAGACAGCAAACATATCTGGAGAAATTATCTGCATGACAAATTGGAGCCTCAGTTCCTCTTAGAAAGGAATCTCTAGTTACCAAGGTTCTTCATATTTTTTTTCATGGCTCTGGTTCTAATGTGTTTCCTCAGCTGGACCTGCTTAATGTGGTTGTATTCTCCTGTTTCTTTATTGCTACTTTCACCTTCTCCTTTTTTCAGCCCTAGAGCCTTGTATCTGTTGCTCCTTAAGGGTAAAATGGAGGTAGGGGAGAGATGTTTTTTTTCTGATCCAAGCAGAGGTGAGAGCCCAGTTCCCCTCTCCTTGTGTGTTATTATGGCCTATCTCTTCAAAATGACAAGGTGATTCTGTTTCTTCCCCTTACAGAGAATTAGGACAGTGCTGTCAGTCAGCTCGTGTAAGTTCAGAGTGCCTCCTATCAATCTCCATTTCTGGTTTCTGAATCCTTCTCAGCCTGGCAATTTCATCTCACTGCCTGGCCACCTGCTCAATAAGTTATCAAGCAGAGAATGCATGAGCGTTATTATGAGAAATCATGAAAATTCCTTCTCAGCTGAGCCCTTAAGGACTTATTCTGGAATTTCCCACAATAGGATGTCTGGGACATGCATGACATCCCTGTCACCAAATTGGAGAAGAATGAATTTTATGAGTAGACTCACTGGATAAGGAATTGGCTGGATGATCACACTTGGAGAGTTGCAGTCAACCGCCTGAGCAGAGAGTGGTTATGAACAACATTCCTCAAGGAGCAGTACCAAGACCAGTGCTGTTTAACATCTTTGTAGGTAGTATAGACAGTGGGATCAAGTGCATCCTTACCAGGTTTGCAGACAACACCAAGCTGAGTGGTGCTGTTGATATGCTAGAGGGAAGGGATGCTATCCAGAGGAATCTGAGCAGGCTTAAGAGATGGGCCCATGCCAAACTCATGAAGTTCAGCAAGGCCAAGTGCAAGGTTCTGCACCTGGGTTAGGGCAATCCCAAGCACAGATACAGGTTGGGAGGAGAATATCTTGATAGCAGCCCTTAGAAAAAAGATTTAGGGACATTAGTAAATGAAAGATTGAAGATGAGACTCCAATGTGCAATGGCAGCCCAGGCCAACCATATCTTGGGCTGCATCAAGAAAAAAGTGACCAGCAGTCAAGGGAGATGATTCTTCTCCTCTGCTCTTCTATCATTAGATCTCTCCTGGAGTACTGCAAACAGTTCTGGTGCCCAAACACAGCAAGGACATCAACCTCTTGGAGCGGGTTCAGAGGAGGACCAAGAAGATGATCAAAGGGCTGGAGCACCTCCCATATGGGGACAGGATGAGAGAGTTAGGCTCTTCAGCCTGGAGAAGAGAATGCGGAAGGGGACCTTACAGTGGCCTTCCAGTACTTGAAGGGATCCTACAGGAAAGCTGGGTGGGAGCTTTCTATGAAGGCATGTAGCAATAGGATGAGTGGAAATGGCTTTAAACCGTAAAAGGGTAGATTCAGACTAGACATTGAGTTGAAATTCTTTACTGTGAAACTGGAACAGGTTGCCCAGAGAGGTTGCACTCTTGCTGGAAGCACTCAAGGCCAGGCTGCCTGAGGCTTTGAGCAACCTAGTCTTAGCGGGAGGTGTTCCTGCCAACAACCGCGGAGCTGGAACTAGATGATCTTAAAGATCCCTTCCAACCCAAACCATTATATGATTTTATGATTCTATGGGAAGCCCCTTAACTCCTCAGGAGATTTGACTGGGTGTATGTGTCTGCCTGGGAATTTTGCCCCTCTCTAAGCTGGATTTCTGCCTTAGCTCAGACACTGCAGCAGGTGGTCAGCATATTTACTTCAATGGAGATCTACTACTAACCTTTCCCAAAAGAGAAGAAAACAGGCCACTCTGTACCCTGTCTGCACAAACTGATGTGCCACACTCTGACTGATTTGCTGTGCTCCTGGTTACTAGCAGTCCCTACAGACTGCCTTTCTACAGAAGCAAAGAATGATATGCCACTGCTCCTGGTCTTGCCCTCACCTCATCAGCTGCTTTTCTCAGCAGCTCTCATGAAGCCTAGAGGTGCCTAGCTGCTCCTTGTGGCAGTCAGTATTCTCCTTGCCCACTGGAGCAAATTCTCTGCTTCACTGCAGAATAAGCTGATCAGAGAAGACAGTCAAATAGGTTGATCAGCACATCCTTATACAAATCCTTCAAATGCTATAGTGTAGGAGTAGATTTCACACTGCCCATCTCCTACACTCTTGTTTATAATAATGGTGTTTAAAATCAAGTGGGTTTCTCTTCAGTCTTGAGTCAGTAATCCACTACAGAAAATAAATCCCAGCACTCTATGTCTTCACTGTGAAAATGTTTGGGATAAACACCTTCCTGTGCAAGAGTAAAGAGAATTTCTCTCACAGAAGAAATATAATTAATCTATCTTCTGGAGTACGTTTATTTAACTCACAGCACTGGACAGTCTACTCTTCTACTGGGCATGGCAACAACAAATTGAATGACTGGGGAAAAAAAAAAAAAATCCCAAAGACAAACTAGGAGGCTATTTGTTTAAACAGTCAAAAAATAAAATAAATCAGAGAAACTCAGGGCACATCTGTGTATCGTAATGAAGCAAGATCAGCAGTTCGTCTGACCCATACCTTGACCTACTTATGTGATAAGACTTCTGTGGTATTACACAGAGTGGCTGTGACTGCTTTAGACTGCAGCAAATCCCCTCTTTGTGTGGGCTCCTGGTCCCCATAAGAGCAGTAGGGTTACACCAGGGAAAAGAAAGCGTAGGGTATCCAGCACAGTACAAGAATCAGCCTAATCAGCTTATTGGATGAAAGAGAAGCCACACTGCCACACCATGTCAATGTGTTATCTGGATACAACAGGTTGTTTGCATAATTGGAACAATCACAAATGTATGATGTATGTCCATCTATCCACTAGACTTTTCACTCTCAGATGTAGTGTTCGATTTTTGAATGGTCCTGTGTGAACCCAAGCACTGGCCTTAGTGAATCCAACTGTGTGAGATCATTACAAGTCAGGATATTTTATGAATATGTGAATTTACAGATCTATGAACATATGAAAATGAACAGGATTTTTAGCTACCAACAGCATTCAAATAGACACACCGTAATGTGTCCTGATAGATAGCTGGGTGCATCTGCCTGGCTGTCTGACTGCACAAACATCATTAGATGAAATCTTCTGTTTCCTCTACAGAAAGTAGAGTTCCATAGAAAGATTTCTATGGTGAAGAACTGTCCAGGAAGAATGTGGCAGAATCATCATATGCTGTGAATTAGAAATCAGTAAGTTAATAAGCAGTGATTAATCAATTATTCAGGGAAATCACTAGCACATTCTTAGTTTCAGGCATGGTTCAAACTTCAGACAAAACTGGGAATAGACAAGCCCTGTATATCAGAATTACTGTATGACTTTATGAAACCAACATAAACTTCTACTAACAAGCCTCCTTATGTATCATTTGATGATGTATTATAACCAACAGGTGGAAAACACTAACTCAGGAATAAATCCCTTAATCTTTTTCCAGGGGGTTAATGATTCTTTCCAGAATAGCTGCAAGAGAAAATGACATATTTTTCTAAACTATTAAAAAAATATTTACAAAATAATTTATAATCATTAAAACTCACCAACAGTCTTCGTACTACCAAATAAAAAATAAAAAATAAAAATAAAAAGATGTACTCAATGGAAAATTCCACTCTTTCTTTTCTCCAAATAGGAAACCTCAGTGCATTTTCTTTTGCTGTCCTAATCTTACTTTCTTCCTCAAGTATTCTGATCCTTGGAACACATTTTCCAGCATACAGTTCACATGGGCAGAAATCAAATCAAGCTTCACATTCTGAATGGGTCTTAAAATCCCCGATCTTTGTAGTTTTGAAATGATAAAGAGGGATTCATTCTATTCTGAACAAAAAAATGGTTTTGAGAGATCTTGAAAGGAACAACCACAATATGTAGAAGTTTTGCTCAGTTTCAAGGAATAAAATGTTAGCTACAGCTCCCATATTTTATAGCCTCAAGATAGCTTTTGCATCTTGTTATTAAATTTCCTTGTACTTATGTTGTAGTAATTATAGCAGTGCCAGAATTTACTGTCTAGCCATTCTTACAGATTGTAGCACATTGCAAGTGGTCACTATAAAGTAGTGGCTTTAGAATAGTCTTGAAGCTGTTCTCATTTAGCTTTTGTTATAGAAAGCCCTGATTGTTTGTCCCTGAATCAGGAAAGAATTTAGCACCCACTTTTCTCCAGTCTCTATTACCCATATATGCTCTGGGCTTGAAAGTGGAGGAATACTGCACTGGAAAATGCACTTCTGCAGTATTTTAACACTTCCCTAGATCTCTTAGCATATGCCAACACCACTCTGAGTAACAGTGTATAGAAAAATGGGCAGACACACATTTTACAGTGACTGGTAAAGACAAGTCTGGTGTATTTCACAAAAGCTTTTCAGTTTTAGTGAGCTATTCACTTTCTGTACTCATTTTATCTAATAGCTTAGCCTCCTAACTCTCTACACTCTGCTGGTGAATTACTTTCCAGAAATAATAGGGAATTTCAAGCACCATCATGTTGCTAGTATTATCACTTGAAAATGTGGGTCACCATCACCTCATCACCCCATCTTGGCTTGCTCATTAGTGGCACTCTGTATGGAAAACCACTAAAGATCATTACCACTGTAGTCTAAAGCCAATGTGCCAGCATAATGAAAAACAATTCAGCAGTTCCCTATGCTCTGTTAGTTGTGTTTGTCATAAATGAGTTGTGGAGATTTGGAGTGAATGATCCATATCATATTGAACCGTCCTTTTTATCGCTGACAATTGAAGGTGACTGAAAAGCTGGGTCAGTGTCAGACTGTATCTAATTGGAAACCTTTCCTCATTAACGTTCGATGTTGACTTGTATTAGTTGATGAAATTAGGACCACAGTGGAATGGATCTTATTTCACAGAATGAGCTGGTTGAGCTCTCTTCCATTTCAGTGTTATTTTAACCCCATCCATGGCTGCTGAGAAAGGAATCCAGAAGCAAGGGAGTAGAGAGTGATGCAGAACTAAAAGGAAATTGGGTAAAAATGTCAGGGATGCTCCGGAAATTGAAACCATGTGCATATTTATGCTGCATTTACTTCTGCAAATCTTTTGAGGAAATAATTCCTTATAGATCATCTGGGGTTATTTTGAGGTTTTGATTCAAAGTAGGAGAGAAAATTTTCCCAGGTAAAAGGGAAATGACAAACTGGAAAGACGACTGTGGGATGCAGAGTGTTTATTTTCTGAAAAGCAATTATATGGAAGTGTGTTTTCATGTTTCAGATATTCAGTTTTGCAATAAGAGAAATTTAACCTCTGCCCATTTTCTTGCTTACCAAGTCTTGCAAAGTGCTATTAGTTGAAGGAAACAAATAAAATGTATAACACAAAAAATGTTAAATTTAACTGCATGAGTGTACTGAAAATATTCTGTAATCATGAGACACAAGATTCAGAGTACTATAATTTACAGATATTTATATAATTTTACAGATATCTGAAAACTTCATAAAATGCAGTAATCATTTTCAGAGCAATTGCAACTATATTGATCACACAGCCATCTGATATAAGAGCATGGTGCTTCTAGACTCTCAGATTAAAGTGGATTCTGTCATTATGGAGAAATACGTTTGCCAAGGATGTTTTACATGCAGTGTCTTGCTATCATAAGAACTCTATTATATGATTTTCTTCTCAAACTCGTGATTTCTCTTAAATATAGTTATTTCTTGATATTTTGCTAATTGTTTATTTGGTTGGTGGGTGCTTGTTATTTGGTGAAATTCTGATTTTTGTGGAGTTTTTTGTTGTTGTTGGGTTTTTTTTTATACCTTAGCAGTAATTCATTAGAACTGAATAAGCCACTGCTAATTATGGATAAAACCTCAAATGAGTCTGGACTTGAGAACACCAGGTTAAACTTAACAAGATCTCAGACCTTCGGTTCCAGAAGGTTTATATCTCAGAGTTTATTCCTTCTATCAAATTCATGAATCATCTCTTTTTTTCCTCAAAAGTATTGTCATAAATAATAATAATAATTAAAAAATACATACAAGTGGAATGAAAAATTCCACTTACTTCTGTAGCTCAATGGCAAGCCAAAATCACTAAGCAAATATCCTCAAGCCTGTAATCTCAGAAATTCTCATTCTGAACAAACAGTTCCATAGACTTCTTTCAACTGTCAAATTCTGTTCAGTTTAATTCAGACAGGAGTCTCAGTTGTTTTGTTAATATCTACTCTTTGTGGAGGAGATATTAACAAATATGAGGTACTATAGCTATGCTAATTTGTAATAATAAGCACTATGTTATAATCATAAATGCCATACTATAAGAGGATAGAGAAAACTGATAGCTTAAGCTGAGGCAGAGATTAAAAAATTAATAACAGAGCAATGTTGGGTGCTGTTTTTTAAAAAAAAAAAAATCTCAGTAACAGTTTATCTCAGTTTGTAGTTGAAATGTTTATCTTGGACATATTTTCCTTTGTTTTCATTCAAAAAATGATTTTAAACAGGTTTTCTACATCTTTTTGTGCACTTGTGTGTTTGCATTTTTTCTAGATATTATTGAAGAAAATGTAATAAGCATTTAGCATGAATCTAAAGAAGAAAAAGACTCAGAAATGTGAATGTTGTTATGAGAAATTGACACTGAAACACAGAAAATTTTGTTATGAATTGGACCATCATTTTCAGATGACAATGCACAAAATCTTTTCCATTTGTCTTAAGTCATATATATCTTCATTTATGTACAGTCTCTTGAAAATTCCTCCGCTTATACATCCCAAGAGTAGATATTGCTGCTTCATTTCTAATTGATGTGCTTCTGTATTTGAAATATTGTTACATTCCAATTTGACTTCTTAACCTTTTCCCGTGACCTTATTAAAACTTTTGATGGTACCTATAGAGGACTCGCAAGGTTTAACACTAAAAGATGAAATGAAGAATCACGCAGTTTTAATCTACTCTCAACTCCAGACAGACTCTGCAGTATCACAGAATCATAGAATCATAGGATCATAGAATGGCTTTGGTGGGAAGGGATCCCAAGGATCATCAGGCTGTAACCCCCTCGCCACAGGCAGAGCCACCAATCTCCAGATCTGGTACTAGATCAGGCTGCCCAGGGCCCCATTCAACCTGGCCTTGAAAACCTCCAAAAATGAGGCATCCACAGCCTCTTTGGGCAGCCTGTTCCAGTGCCTCTCATGGTAAGGAACTTCCCTTTGCTATCCAACCTAAATCTTCCCTCCCTCAACTTAAAACCATTTTTCCTTGACCTACCCTTTCAAAGAATTGGCTCCCCTCCTGTTTGTAGGCTCCCTTTAGGTACCAGAAGGCTGCAATGAGGTCAACCCGTAGCCTCCTTTTCTCCAGGCTGAACAAGACCAGCTTCCTCAGCCTGTCTTTCATAGGAGAGGTGTTTCAGCCCTCTGACCATCTTTGTGGCCCTCCTCCAGACTCTTTCTCACTGATCCTTGTCTTTCTTGCGTTGGGATCCCCAAACCTGGATGCAGTATTCCAGATGGGGCCCCACAAGGGCAGAGTAGAGAGGGTTAATCATCTTCCTCTCACCGCTGGTCACATGATGAAAAATTTTCAATATTGAGGTAGATCTTAGAAATGGAAACTTGTTACAAAGCTATTGCTGAATTTCCACAAGATATTCAAAATAGCTACAGCATCATATATGTTCTGAAATTTACAAGGAAAAAAAGGAGGTAAGAGAAAATCAAGTAAAACAAAACAAACAAAACAAACAAGCAAGCAAACAAACAACAACAACAAAAACATATGTAGGAAGATCTGAAGGATCTGTAGGTGAAAATAAATAACCAGTATGTGATCAGCAAAAAGGGTTCCATACTTGGAACTGGAAAATTGGCCACAGTCCAAAGCATTGACTTTACTAAGAATACCAGTGTTTAATTAAGTTACTTAAAGACATTGTTTTGGGAAAAGCAGGTGCGGACACATCTGCTTTGGTTCTTTCTGCTTTTCAGACAATTCCAGCCTTCATTTGGATATGAATTTATCTGATGTTTCCACTCACAAACAGGATCAGCTTACTTGGCTTGCTCCAGAATTATTTTTTCCATATTTTACCTCCACTGTATTTGCAGATTCTCATTACATGGAAAACATCAGCTGTTGAAAGAAAAATCCAACAACATGGCAAGTTAATGGTTAAATTCACGTGGCTTTCTTCCCAATCTGTCTCTCAGTGACCTTCCTTCTGTGGTTTTTCAAGCAATGTTTAAGAAGAGCTGCAGATATTTTGTTGGCATCAGACTTGGAATTCATAATGGGGACATTATTTGGCCACAGAATAAAACAACATCATCCATCTAACAAATGAAAAAGTTTTAATGGGTGCATTCTTAATTATAATAATTTGGATGACAAAGACATCAGCTGAAACTGATGTGAGAAGGTCATTCAATGAGATTTGTGACTTCAGAGTTCATTTTCACATTAATATTTCATGTATTTAATTCCTATTATTCTGGGAGTTTGTGGCAGATTTTCCCTGTTTTGGTACATGCTGAAGAAGGGAAGAGGTCATTCACGACCAGAGAACAGGACAGGCCAAAGGTCTGGTAGCCATCATCTGGTCAATAACAAGAACTGCTCCTAGCTACGCAAGTCAGATAAGTCCATAGATGAACCTCTGTCACTCCAGAGTGTTACCTTAAGTATGCCTAACTACATGTGACCTAGTACTCAAGGGCCTGAGCTATGACCAGATTTTGTCAGGAAAAAGAGAAAATGTTATCTTTGGCAAAAATGCAAAGACTATAAGATCACGTGACGATTAACATAAACAGTCCCTCATGTTTTTGGCAACTGAAGATGAAGTCTTAAGGAACACATGGAAGTTTCTCTTTTTTTTTGTAAAACTGTGTGTTTGTCATGCCCCTACTTAAATTTTAGTTTTTTTACCTTGCAACAGCTTACTGCATCCCTCCTTGCCTATCTTTGCAAACCCAGTGTAAAAGTATTATAAAGCCCAAACACTGGAGGACAGGTTTGGAGCTCTCCTCATTCAATCTGAGACCCTTCTGTTTGCATGTCTGCAAGTCCCCAAGCTTCTGACTCCATCCTCCAACAGACACATCAGTGAGAAATCTCATATAACCTTTCCTACCCTGATTTACCCTTACCTAGCCTAATTTATCTCCTCTCTGCCCTCAAGTACAGATTAGTCATAGTCTAATAAATCATTTGCTTAGAATACATATGATTAGAGATCATATGTGCAACAGCTTGCTCAGAATACATTTAATAAATTGATTTGTTGTCACTTTCTTCTCACTGGGCAAAACAAACCATAGAGTGGAGCAGAACAGCCACACACTAGATTAGGTTACCCAGGTCCCATTCAAGGCCAAGTGAAGTGAGTCTCTGGGCAGCCTGATCTAGTGCATGGCAACCCTACCCATAGCAGACAGACTAAAACTAGATGATCTTTGAGGTCTGTTCCAACTCAAAACATTCTATGATTCTATGACATGCACAGACCAAAGCCACATCAACGTATGTTTGCAACCAAGCAGATGGAACACTGAAAGGATATGCAGTAGGAAGAGAAACTGAAATAGTTCCTTCCAATCTCAAAATATCTGCAAGATGGAAAAAACACTTCTCATGCAGCTTTACCAAGCTGTTACATTCATAACTCCCTCTGTTGAACAGATTCCAGTAATGTTCACAGTGAACGCGTGTTGAACTGACTTGTTGGTATTTTCAGTGCAAAGTACACCATTTGTGAGCTTTTATTCATTTCTTGTAGGAGTTACTTTCTTTTTCCTTTTCTAGAAATTTGTAGTCTTGTTTCTGTGAACCTGTTCTCACCCAGGGACAGCTATTACCCCAGCTGCAGTGCTTCTCTTCTGGGCACACAGGGTCAAAACTTTACAGAATCTATAAGTGGCAAGGCAGGAATTAGAAAAGTACATATCATTGATATAATACACCTGTGTCACATGTGTAGACGCCACAGATGAAAGATGTAGTTACCACACCACAGGTGAATGATGTAGTTACCACTGTGGTATATCAACCTCTCCCTTGGTTCATTAAGCTTTTTGTACTTTGTGCATGTTTAATAGGCCAGAGTTTAGAAAAAAATGATACAAAGGCAACTATTACAAGGACCCTCTTTATGTTAAAGTAATTACCTTTTAGTACATAATGTTGATTGAAGTCAAAGGGACTCAGACCAGCTGATTTCTATATAAGAAACATGATATGTAAATATTCTCTCCCTCACAGAAGATAAATTTATAAGAAATTGGTCCACTATTATGTGTGTGACCAAACAAAACAAAAGGTACATAGGAAAAAGTAGACCTTTGACAGCCAGGAATGCCAAAGAAAAAGGTGCAATGGATAATGGATGTGAGAAAAAAATGTAACTAGAGTGTGATTCTGAATGAGGTACTGCTTGCTCAATAATATTAGCCATCATTTAAATACTAAAGAAAGCACTCTCATTTTCATCTTTAAAGCTAACATCAAGCATTTTTACAATAATTTACCATCTAACCTAGTTCCTTATGCAACCAGTTACCTGGAGCATCTAAGTGACAAGTCTGGTGTAGTCTGTTGTTACAGTAAGTCACAGTTAAGAGAAGGATAAAAAATAATACTCCTGCTCTTGGGTTGTAAAATTAATAAAAGAATTGTTGGCATGTATTTATACTGACATAATTATTGTTCAAAGATTCCCTCTTTGAATGAAATTGCAGCGGAATATGTCTTTTTGCTATTTTACTCAGAAATATGTGTTATCTCCTTATGTGATTGCTTTAATTTTACAAGAAAGAGGACTGTATTACCATGATCCTTCTGTGGCTCATAAAGATTCAGCTACTGTAAATCAAAGAAATGATGACATTATTGAAGAGAGAGGGAGCTGCATGTAGCTTTTTTTTTTTTTTTTTTTTTTGACCTCTTTGCAAGAGTGTCAAAACTAGAACTTAATGAAATGAAAACTGTTTCGAGTGAATCCAAATGGGCCTGCCTCTGAAGCGCTGTTCTGGGGAAACAATTTCAGCTAGTCTCTGAGAAGATTCACACCTAGGTCTCCAGTGTCAGAAGCCTGCAGAATGCAGCAGACTGCATTCACTAACTGGAGACCTTCTTATCACTTCTTATCTTAAAGCCAACTTCTGTGTCTGGAATTGCTTGAAGTGAAAATGTTTTAGAGACAGAAACACCTATAAACAAATAAGAGTCCAAGATCACTATGATTTTTCAATAAAAACTGTTAACCTACCTGGGATCTTCTTGACCATGACTGAGACAAAGATTAACATTATTATTCACTCAAAATAGATCAAAGGATGCAGTTGATTGTTTTCTTACTGTTATTTCTGATTATTACAGTTTACGTTACAACATTCTTATATGTTGTATAAGATCTTCAATCAGAAAATTGTCTTTCCTGTAGTCAACTGAGACACCAATTGAGATTTACTGTTCTGATACAATTTTCCTGTTTAGGCATTTTTTTCTACGAACTGCTCCTAACTCAGCTGATAAGAGAACAAATTTACATAAACAATACAATTATTGCTTAACATCAGTTAAAACAAAAATTGTACATAAGTGATTTTCTTAGTCATTCAAAGAACTGAAGTATTAAAACAGGACTTAAAAGGAGCTTTGCATAAAGCAACCAATACCCTTTCTACAAAACAAATAAAAAAGTTACTTTGTCAGAACTTATGTTTTTTTGGTAACTGTCTGGTAATTGTACTCCTAAATTAATTATTTTAATGTACATTCCAATCTTCTTAATATTAAAGAAATGCAATAACATGCAGCTGTATAAATATTTGTTTGATCTTTAAAATGTTTCCTTACATTTTAACAATTAAATTGAAATTAAAGAATGTCTATCATTACATTGAGAGTATTCAAAATTTTAAACACAATTAAAAACCTATGAAAACTCCTGAACTCTCTTAAAGTGGGAGCTACGTATTCTTTTACAGTAATGTAAATTGTCTGAACTCTGCACCAGAGAACACAGTCAGAATACGTGTGGCAGTGGGTTTAGAACCATCACCACATGCAGCTGCAACAAAGTGTTCTCAAAGTCAGCCAGCCAGGTGACACTCTGATTTCCCTATGGGTATGATCCAGCCCCTCCAGAAAACAGTGCTTTAAACAATATTGCTGCATATCTACAGAAAACACCTATCAACATGTTTGAAAATCTAAGGGCTCTTAGATTTAAAACAACAACTTTTTTTTGTTTTTTGTTAAAAAAACAACTTAAAAAAAAAATTTATTTTATGGATAGTACATGTAAGCATATTTATCCAAAATTTTTCATGTTTTTATGTTTTTCTTTTTTTTTTTTTTTTTTTTTTTTTAATTGGCTAGCTCACAGTCTGTCCTCATTTGCTTTAGCTATTCAAATGCTCATTTATTACTACTATTTGCAGGAAGTGAGTTGTATAGTTATAAGCACATGTATTTAGAGAACTAAATTGCCATCATATTAGAAATGCTATTACCCTGTTTCAAAGGACAAAATCAGTATCTTGTGACTTATGTGCTCAATTTCTCTGTATTCTGAATGATCACTTACACAGAGAGCTCTTCATAGTGCATCTGCTGCTTTTAGAATTTGCCAGAAATATTCATCAAATACTTTTGTGTAACAATATACCCAAAAGAGTGATACAAGTAGGAATTCATCTAAGCAGAAGATTTTACAAACTATTGGTTAAACTTTGTCTCACATCATTTCATTATAGAAACAGAATGAACCCTTAGAATCTGGACATACTGTCCCTTCCTAGCTCTTGACTGCCTTAATAATCCTTCTGTTCCCTGTTGCATTTTTTACCTTTCCATATTCAGAAAACTAAGGCAACATAGACAGGGCCTAACATATGGTACATGGAACTCTGCCAGTGCTTTTCTTTTCTGATTCAAAATATCCTTCCTGCTCTCTAAATTTTTGGTCAGCCTTAATGGTCATTAGCAACCCTTAAGAATCCTTAAAAATCAGTACATTAGATGATGAGTTCTCAAGTACAATTAAAAGCTATATAGAAATTCAGCAGCCACATTGTTGTTTGCATTTACTTGTCTATACCAAAAACTGAAATGAAGGAAATATGGGGAAAAAAAAAAAAAGAAAAAAAAAAAACCCTCAAAGCATCTTAAGGTGCTTCTTGAATCAGCTGTTAAACTGTCAACAACATTCAGGATGCATAGAAGTATAATAGTCAGCTTTAAAAGGATGTTTTTTTCCTTCTGACATTGCCAAACATTACAGGAAATGGGAGATGAAACTACAGCAGAGTGAGGGTGATTGGAAAATGATTTCCTGATGTTTCATGGCCTCTGCTCTCACTGGCTGTAGTATGTGGAATGGATGAATAATCAGTAGGAAACCAGACCCATGTATTCTGTTTGGGTGTGGAAATTCAACTCTCTTTGAAATTATGGGGCTGAAATCTCACGGGGAAAAAGAAGGAAGCTGTATCAAAGATGAATTAATGGTGGACCCAGATACTACAAAGCCCTATCTTACAAAGCCTAGAATCAAGCTATAATCTAAGGAAGGAACAAAGGAACGAAGAAAAAAAGGAACAAAGGAGGAAGGAAAGAAAAGCAACATGGACTTAGATATGGATCTAGAGTTTGTGTTTTATCACCACAAAAATAAAAATATTGTAAACATTAAAAAATAAAAATGTGTAAGAGTAATCCCTAGGCCAGTCTGTCCTAGGCTCAACATGTTAGGCAATGTTGGGGCAGACTTAGTGGTGCTAAAGAATTGTAACAAGGTCTTGGCATGATTCCTCTGGTTGTTAGCTACCTCTGCATTATTCTGTAGCACTTATTTTTGGATCAAACTTACACTCACAGCCACTCAGAATATTAACATGTAGGATTTCCAAGAACAGGGTGGAACAGGCACAGCATTTTCCTGAGAAAGAAGACTAATCAAGGGTAACCCTGGCCTCTCCCCTTTCAGAGTCAAAGGACAGTAAAATGAGTCCTAGAAATATGCCAAAAAATAAAGCTCTCAGATGGTATTTTGGCTGTGTCACTTTCCCCTGGCTTCTCAATGATGAGAACAAGCTTAAATGCAGCCAGGTCTATTTTTTGCCAGCCAGAAAATAAAGGTCCCTGAGCTAAAATGTCACAATGCTTCTTATTTTCAATTTTCAGGTTATAGTCAAAATCTGAGGCTGACATTTTACACTGAACTCACTCAGTGGCAAGAAAACAAAGGAAAAGCATGATGGTGTAAAGCATTAAGGACAAAGCATCCCTCAGCCTCCACTCTGCAGCTCCTGAGCTCTGGTTGCTCTCAACAGGGACTGGGCCGAATGCCACCAAGAGTGAGCCTCTAGAGGATGCACCACCCGTGCTGGCTACAACCAACCTCTTCTGCAGACCTGTGTGGGTGAAGAGCACTGTGGGCTCCTGGCCTTTGACCACATGAACAGATGCTTCTCACTGCTGTGTCAGCTTCTTTCACTGACAAAGGTTAATTTTCTTCCCATTGGAAATCACTGAAATTCCTCTCAATGTGTCCCCAGGTTACATACTGGATGTTTCATTGAATTAATTTAAATGAATCTTAGAAGCCATGAATATAATCACTTTCTCCATCAGTTTTAGAGCATTATACATGATAAAGATCTTGATAAAGACACTATTTTTTGTCTCTGAGGTAAACTATAGAAGTATGTTAATATTTCTTGAAGTTCTGACTTATACCCATAGAGAACCATACTGGGTCCATTTTATTTTTTTTTTATTTTTTATTTTTTGCAATTACATTTTTGTAGGTATTACTTGCCTTTTTCATCCTCAGTAGGTTGAATCTTGCTCCAGTCTTTCACAGTTCTGTCATTTTCTGATAGTGAAAATGAAGGAGAGAGTTAACTCATGCATTCAAGCCTCCAGAAGAAGCACAGTTGTAAGTGCCACATTCATGCTGATAATCCAGGAAGTAAGCACAGGCAATTTAGAAAGGGTCAGAGGCATTATTTCTTAAAGTTAACAGCCTTCACTCTAAGACTGGGATGAGACATTGTGAAAACTGTTTTTATTGCTGACTTACGCATCTTTGGGTAAGGATTTGAAGAAAGTAAAGAGATTGCAATGATAAATGTTTACATTTTTGTGAAATATTTGCAGTCATGTCACATGTTACTTATGCCACTGTAATAAACAATAGCTGTTTATTTCACAGTCTTTTTTATGATACTTCTGTCTGCGGTACACTATTTAAACTTCTCCTCTTTACCTCATAGGAAAATGCCACATGCATTTATTTTTTTTCATCATCCTCCTCTCTTCTCTTCTTTTTCTCTCTTTTCTTTTTTTCCCAAAACATATTTATATTACACATCAGGATCATGTAAGTCAAATTTTGTAACTGTAGAAAAACACTCAGCACAGAACTGAATGCTATAAAGTAAAGCACACCACAACTTAGCCTTCTGCCATTTCTTTTTGCAATAGCTTTGTTATGGGGGGGAAAAAAGATAGAAGAATTTGAAAAGTGTTGTCAAGGTCACCAACATTTTTCTGATGCAGAATTTCCCCAGGTGAAATTATTTTAATTTACAAATTTGTAGAGATAAAATGACCCTGCTGTGAAAACCACAGTATTCACTGTAGCATGTGGTGCTGATGAGCTACACTAGATGATAAAGCAAATTGAAATCTCACATTTCTAAGACCTTTCATTAGTGGGGGGAAAAATCATGTGAAGAGTTATAATGTAGTTAATGGTATTGCAGGGCTGATCTCACTAATTTTACCATTCTGTTATGTGTCTATGTTGTCATACTAATTAGTTTCATCTGGAATATTAGTCATCCTAACAGAAGGGTTTAATGAATCCTTTTACTTGAGTTCTGAAGCTTCTAGCTTGATGGTTTCATACTCAATAAAACTCATCTTACAAAACAGATTAAAAATTGACAATTGGATTTTAAACTAACCACTTTGCTGTAGGCATGCCAATAAGGAAAAATAGCACAGCAGTACTGTACAGTAGTCCACAAATCCAAGTAAATAGGAGGTACATGCCAAAGGTCAAAAGAAGATCTAGAGTGTACCAAATATTCCTTTCCCTTCTTTCTTGTCTTTCACTGTCTCCCATGCTATTCTCCTACAAAAGCTGGCAGCCTGTGGCTTGGATGGATACACTCTCGGCTGGGTAAGAAGCTGGCTGTAGGACCGGGCCCAGAGAGTGGTGGTAAAAGGAGTTAAATCCAGTTGGAGACCAGTCATGAGTGGTGTTCCCCAGGGGTCAGTGTTGGAGCCTGTCCTCTTCAATATCTTTATTGATGACTTGGATGAGGGCATTGAGTGCACCCTCAGTAAGTTTGTGGATGACACCAAATTGGCAGGGAGTGTCAATCTGCCTGACGGTAGCGAGGCCCTGCAGAGGGATCTGGATAGGCTGGAGAGCTGGGCCAAAGCCAATGGGATGAAGTTCAACAAGACCAAATGTCAGGTTCTGCACTTTGGCCACATCAACCCCAGACAGTGCTATAGGCTTGGGGTGGAGTGGCTGGAGGATTGTGTGGAGGAAATGGACCTGGGGGTACTGATTGATGCTTGGGTGAACATGAGCCTGACAGTGTGCCTGGGTAGCCAAGAAGGCCAATGGCATCCTGGCTTGCATCAAAAACAGTGTTACTAGGAGGAACAGGGAGGTAATTGTCCCCCTGTACTCGGCATCGGTGCAGCCGCACTTCGAGTACTGTGTTCAGTTTTGGGCCCCTCACTGCAAGAAAGACATTGGAGGCCCTGGAACGCCTCTAGAAAGGACAGCATACAGCCATCTAACTGAAAACCTAATTTTCAAGTTGTTCCTATGGAATTTTTCATTAATACAATTTTATGCACAGGGAAAAAAATCAAAAATAACTTTTTGTTTGTCTTCTTAATGGTTTTCATAATTGAGAACAGTACCACTGATTTTGCAGGTCTGATGATCTTAATAAAACATTCAGTATTTCAGTTATCACATAGAAATCATTACACTAAAGAAAAGAGGAAAGGCTGGCTGTTGTGTTTTGTATTACTGTTCTTCCCATCACAGCAGGAAGACCTCTATTTAAAAAAAAAAAAAAAAAAAAAAAAAAAGTTACTGTCAGGTAACTTAAGCTTCAGGCTTGGGAGATCAAAAGATTAGTATTCTATTTTCTTTGGGCTAAAATGTTTGGTTGTACTTATGCAACAAACTAGGAAGTCATTCCTAAAAGCAAGTATGATGTGGTTTTCCAAAGCTAATAATTTTGTTCTGAACATATTGTATGCCATGTAAATGGATGGTATTTGTCCACCCCACTGTGCAACTAAAACTGTGGTCTTCATTCTCTAGAACTGGCGTGGAACCAAATCAATGAAAACAGGAACAAGGGAGCTGGAAGTAACAACAAATCAACAGAAGTTATCTGCCCAAATGACCTCTGGGTTTTCAGCTATCTATAAGTTCTTACTTCGGAGATTTTTCACAATTTCCTGTGAATAAACTACATTGAAGAAAAATGTATATTTTTGCCCTTTGAAAGTTAAAATCTTTTTCTGTTTGGAGCTATGAATGCCAGTTTCAGAACTGCTCTTCAAATAAGTGCTTCAGTATGCTAATATTTCTTTTATTGTTGAGGTTTGTGAAAATCTCATGGGGACATGGGAGGTTGATAACCCAAATATTTTATATAAAGTGGAAAAAAATTGAAAGAACTTATGCGAGTTGGACAATTAGTCTTATTTCTTAACTCCATGGAAGACTATTCTGTTTGGATGGTTGGTAGGACATGCTCTGTATAGTCACAGTACTTCAGCCCAAGTGAGTAGGGACAGATCTATCTTTACAGAAGAAAAGCAGGGAACTGAAAAGTTAGTTTGCTTTTTCTTCAGAAGGCCTAACCTTAAAAGCTACTCAATGTCCTTTTACCCTCAGGAGACTGACTTAGCACACTGCTTAACCAGCCACTAATTGGTTTGTTAGATTATTTAATTAACCCTGAACAAACTCTCCCAGGGAATGCAGGAAAGGATATTTAACCAATCTCCCTCAGAGTGAAAACCTTGACTGATGAAAGCTGAGAAGAGATACAAAAATGGCCCCATATGAAATTACACTGAAAATACTTTGCAGTGTAAGATATACTGAACATAATATGGAATTAGCAAAAATGCTATTTCATTTCATCCCTCTGTTTTTAGATGTCTTTTTAAAATCTGGATGTAAAATCTGTTTTCCTTGCGACTCACCAAAGTCAGTGGCATTGCTTTTCCGCTTTTTATTACTGGCTGCTTCCAGCAAGAGATGTAGCTGCTGAAGTAGAGATGTTACAAATATTAGCAAGATTCAGATCTAGGGTTTTTGTTTGCTTGTTTTTCAAGTGACTTCTTAGCGTAGCGAGAGCTTTTCAAATAGCAGAAATGCATTCAAAAAATATCTGAAAATGTGATACAGAATGATGTAGTACAACATTTGAGGTTATACCAGTTATGACACTCAGAAAAGAGGAATAATGTACAATTTAATTCTATCATGAAAAAGGTTTTCTTTCAGACTATGCTAAATGCAAGCTTAATCTGTGAACTTCAGCAAACAATATCCTTAAGCACAGTTCAGTTCCGAGTCTTAGTGGAAACTCCTGATAAAGGCCATTTCAGATTCAAGACTTGGAGAAAAGGAGACAAAAATCCAGGCTAAGAAATGGGGTGGTGTAATTTACCACATCTGAGCAGCCTCATATTTCATTAAGAAAAGTGTTTAAGATTTTCAATCCAGTCTTTGATGGTTTTGGCAAAGACCTTGGAAACTGCTTCTTAATTTAGGAATGAGTAAAGTAAATGTGATATCATGCTACCCATAAACGCTACTGTAGGATATTTTATTGGACATGGCTGGTCCAGCTGACGTAGTTACCAAGTACTGATGTCCATGAAGGAATGAAGCCCTGTATAATTTCAAAGTTTGTACAGCTGCATCTTTTTGGTAGTTCATGACTTAACATGCCTGGTAAATTGTAATATCCAACATATGAATCTTGTTTGAACATTTTGATTTAGGTATTAGCTATACTCACAAATGGCTAATCATACAGAGCACACTTTGAAATATAAAGTCCAAGACAATTTTATTATTCCTTTCTTCTGGATTCTCTGTTCCTTTGCAGTTCACTGTAGCAGCTAAAAATGGCAGTATTCCACATACATGAGATGTGCTCATTTGAGAGATGTGCTTTCCTAGTAGTATTTTTTAAGTACTTTTATAGAAACATGAGTAATATCCTCAATCTGGGTTTGTCTAAAAACACTAGGAAATCATGGGAAAAAACCTGTGTTATTGAGGACTACCTTTCCTCAATTGTTTGTACAGACATGAACAAAAATTCAAGAAGTTTGATTTCCGCAGGTACTGTTTCCAGACAATGGCACTGAAAGAAAGCAAGTTTTTTAGGAATTTCTGAAGCTTTACATCAAGGGCTCCTGACTTTACCATAATTTTCAGTTTCACTATGAAATTCCTCAGATATATCTGTTGTTCTTAAAACATAACCACTTATTTACAGTTTCAGAGATTGAAACCACTGTCTTAACAAACAGCCAAAATCTGTTGGAAACCAGTCTCAGTAACTAGACAGAATCCAGTGAACATAACAACCACTGTGAAATATGTTTATCCTTCCATGAATATTCTCTTACTATTGAACTCAGATGTTGCTGATGCCAGCAATTATGGAAAGAGTTGAGTAGTGCTTACATTAATCAGTAGATAACCAGGCATTGTGGTGAAAGTAATTTCTTAGTACATTCAAAAACAAGCAGAAAAATAGCAAATACGTTGCTGTAAGTTTCTTGATGTCCAGTCATGGCTACAGGTTCAAATAGGCCACCACAAGAAGTCTCTGTGAAGAAATCAGATATAGCAGTTCAGCATCAAGACCTATCAGTATTTTTGCGAAGGAATACAAGTTAAAGAAGTCTACATGTTACCTTAACTACTGACAGATCAGCTACAGACTTATACTTTCCAGTCAAATTCTAGCATTCAACTTACTAAGCCTGGAGATGGGGAAAGGCAATGGAAATTAAGTTTGCAATGACAGCTGATAATCTGTTTGCTCATGGAAAGATTTTTGACACTGCTGTTTACAAGAAAAGTTTACATTATAAAGTAAAATGCTGCTGTAGTGACTGATTGTAGTGTAAATACAATTTCCTAATGTGTTCCATGTTTCTGTCAACCTTATTTTTCTAGCTGGCCTTATACTTTATTGGCCATTAGAACAAAATATGGAGAATGTCCTTTATTACTTCATGCAGAAAGGTATTTCAAGTTTTACCATATAAATCTGTGCTATTCCAGTGCTGCTTCTCTGCTGTAGCTCAGTCATCTGAATAAGAAATAAGCTTATGGCCATGTTAGAGCTTAACTAGCAATGAATTTCACTTTATTGTGATATTTATGAAAGCTTTTAAAACTGTGGTTAAGCAGAAAACTTCCATGTGGCTTCAGCTGCCAGTTCTTGAGGACAACTTTAAAAACTGTGGATTTCTACAATCTTCTCTGACATCTCATCTTCTGCCTTTCTTCTCTACAGTCGTTCTACTGAGTCCTTTGTATTACAGTGTCCGTGGAACATATTTTTCATTTATTCATTTGTGTCTTTTTTTAAGAAAGTGTCTCCATGTTTTGTGTAAGAGTAGCAAGATTAACAACATAAAGCCAAAAGCCCCAGGCGCCATTTCCAAGCCATTGCATGTATAGCAATTATTACTAGTGATACAGTAGATGTGAGGGTTATTATTTGACCTTATCCAATTCTAGCTAGATCTCTTAAGAAATCATTTGTAAACATTTCATTTGCTGAGGACTGAATTTTGGGAGTGGCAAGAAACCATGGAATTTAAGTGGTTTTTCAGTTCTGCCTTTCTCACCCTCAGCTCCTTTTATAGGAGGAAATTAAGTTTGAGACAGAGATGGAAGTCTTTAGTATAGCAGAAAAACAAACTGTTTGGTTAATAACATATAAGTCCAGCAGAGGCTTCTGCATTTTCTTAAACTTGATGAGATCTTCTGAACAGGTATTAAGAGTCAAAAGTGTCTTCCAGGACAAGATCTTCCAGGTTATAATTTGCTTTTGGAGAGAAAAAGTTCTGGTAATCTAATGTCTGGGAAACAAACAAACAAACAAACAAACATAATAAAACAAAACCAAAAAAAAACAGGTACAGCTTGGATTACACATGATTTTCTCCTGATAGCTCTCTTGCTTGTAACACATACAGACAGCCCCAAAAATCTCTTTTATTTATCTCCGTCTCTTAGTGTATTTGTTTTAATCACTGGGCTGCATTCTGCTCATTCCTATATGATCTCTCTGTTCCTTATATATACTGTACATCTGCCTCCAGCTGAGTAGTGCTAGAGCAATCCAGCCTAGTACTCTCAAGAGCCATGTGATTAGAAAAATTTTCAGTGAGCTCTAAGCTTTGAATGAGAGAGTGTATACAGAATCCCAGCATTCTGTATTTTAGTTGTCTGATTTAAATGCATTTGTTATCTCTTTTCCTGTTTTTATACAATAATACAGTCATTACTGTGTTTTGTGCATAACTTAGCCATGTCCGGTTTATGAATGGTACAGCAGGACTTCAAGTTGAGTTCAACTTAGAAACATTTAATGTGCAAACAGACTTTGCTGTAATATGTTGATTTAACCTCTGAACTTCTGGCATAACAGTACTTCAGGTGCAACAGAGCTTTTAAGAACTACCCAGCATGTCAGACAAACTTCAGGTCAAAGCAATCATATCCATGGGACAGTGTATTCCACAAAATGCATTACTGCAATCCTTTAAAGGAACAAGCTAGATACCTGAAACTACAATTTCAAGGACTGAGAACTTGTCATTGTATGGCTCTGTATGGCTCTGTGCCTTGTAGAGTGAACATGATGGATCAGATCAGTTTCTACTCACTCAGTACCTCCACCACATCTTCCATCACACAATATATATCCTAGATGAATGCACAAAATGTGTCTTTATTTTGGGATCCTTCCTCTTGTAAATAGAAGTTCAACAATCTCAATTTCACTCTTGCTCCTGCATCACCAGCATAGAGTCAAAAACCCAGAAGATAGCCACATTCTGCTAACACACTAAATATCAAGAATAAATCACAGAACTCACAGGTTGGAAGAGACCTCCAGAGTATTTAATTGCTGGAAGATCAACATTCTGCTCCAAGCAGATATGATGAAATCAGATTTCCCAGATTAGATATCAACCCGGACTACTGATCATCACTTGAATCAAACCATGTGCCACATTAGCATTTATTCATGGCATTCTGGATGGTGAAAATATCACAGAATTTAGAATTCACATTCTTTTCACTTCATTGTATTTGTATCACTAATAAAGGTAGAATTCATGTATTTGTAAGTCAAAGATACGGATATAGTTTTGAATGAATACAAACCCAAAATTTTTGGAGTTCTTTAGGAAAATCAGATTCATTTGTTCAGGGGTAAACATATAAAGAGTTATTACTCTAAACCAATAACTGCAAAATACAAAATAGTAAAGAATAGCAAGAAATAATCTGCAACAACCAGTAATTCTCTTCTTAGAGAAGACAGAAGTTCAAAATGACAGTGATCACAACAACTGTAAAATATGGAAACAGCAAGCACAACAGTGAAATATTTCAATTGTGTCAGAGAGGTGGGGTGTCACGGCTGATAATCCCAGAGGAACAACTTGTTGTCTTTTGAGTGGTCTCTTCTGAGTTCAGTCTTCACCATAAACATAGTGTGTTGAGTCATGACAACTGACACCTCCATATCAAAGGATGTCACTGCAGGGAGTCAGTAATGTCAAAGAAATCTTTTGCAATCTTATGAAGAAGATAGCTGAGCATGCACAGTAAGTAATTTTCTGGGCTATAAAACAGCATGAAACAAACAGCAAAAGAGCAGCTACCACTAGCTGATTACTGGGAGCAGGCACTGAGGCTAAAATTTTGCATACATACTTTTCTCCCCTAACTCCTCTGGGTTGAATTGCAGAAAAATGGAAAATGTTTGCTTGTTGCAAAAGTATTTTCCCAGAAAAATGAAAATCCTATGTGTTTCAAGCCTGTTTTATTTCCAAGCACTTTAACACAGTCCAGTTTTTCCTGTTTTAAGAATGGAAATAAAATATCTCTAACACTTAAAAATAAATGCATCCAAAGTGTTGAAATTGCTTCCATAGATCTCATTATTTTTCCAGTTGTTACCAACAGATTTTATATTCTAAATGATCCTAAGTGAGAAACTCACCTGAAACACACATTCAATTTTGTAAGTTTTGTAAAATATTTGGAAAATAAACAGAAACTGAAACCTCAACTGGAAGGAAACAGAAGAAATAGATACATAATAATGAGCAGTAAAAACATTCATAATGGTAGTGATAGTGCAAGCATTACTGATAACAGTAAGGAATGAGATATTACATAGCTGAAGAGATAGATGTTATCTTACATCACGAGGATATTTTAAAGGGATATTTCTCTCTCCTTCTTACAAGAATACGCACAGACAGTGGAACTCAGATTAAGGACCAAATGAAAGTTGTCAGGGACTTTGCCGTTCATTTACAACATCTTCCTCTTGTGGTAATTAATAGTGACTTCAATTCCTTATCCAGTGGGCAATTACCATTAAAACGGAATTTCACATACTTTAAACAAAATTACTGTTCAAGCTATTTTAGTTTAATTCCATTAATGATAACTAGCTATACCTTTGGATCTAGCCATTTGTGAATGTGCTTTTTCCAAATGTGACTTCAAATTAGCTGCAATTATTATTCTCCAGTCTCCTTGGTGTGTTTTTCTTTTCATGATTTGTATAATTAGCTCATTTCAAAAAAGGCAGGTGGTAAGGCAGTACAGGTGAAATCATATGGTTTGTTATTTAAACTTCTCAGAAATAGCTGCCTGCAGACACTTGTAGCATTACAGTACACCAGAGCCTAACTGAAAAACACCATCTGAAGCCAGAAGTCTTTTAAAACAATTTATTTCTATATTCCTGACAGAAATATAGTCAGAAATACATGTAGATTCTACCTTCCATTTAACTATCCAGTAAAGAAATGTGTATCCTGGAAGAAAAAAAAAACACAATGGATCTGAAGCTATAATGGCACAAGAAGCTTCTGAACCAATAAATATTTATGAATGTATGTTTGTGTGATGGATATAGAGAGATGAAAAAATATCTAAAGGAAAAGATCTACCCTTTCAGATCAAATGCTCCTCTTACTCTTAAGAAAGTCTGTGAAAAAATAATTTTGAGGCATATAATGGATTTCTTCATGCCTGTTGCAAGTTACAATATTGTATTTAAATACTGAAAAAACAAAATTGATTTTTTAGTTTAAGACTGTAATTACAAGACAGTAAAAGCAATATTTCTTGAAGTTTCTTCTTATGAAATGGTGGAGGGGGTTAAGTAATTGTAAGAAGTGTTGGAAGCAGCATTTGAAGCAGCTCCCAAAGCTGTGCTTTGTCCCTAGGTGTATGTGCTTGCAACAAACACAAAAACAGCAGAGTGAAGATAATGAGAAGCACATATGATAACAGGACTAGAACGTGAGATGGGAGCACAATTACCATTTGCTGGGCACAGGGGTTCTTAGGTTTTAAAGTGTCTTGAGTATATATTCTGTTGCAGCTGAGAGGCCACTGTGAATGTCTACAGGGTTTTTTCACTGTATTGTTCGTTTGCAAATACTTTTATCTAGCAAATTCAATAAAGAAACGAGGGAAACAATTTTCCCTTGAGGTCTGGATTAGTTCTTCGTACAACTCAAGGATTGTCTTTTATATTTTCTTTGTTTTGAACCTGGAAGAACAGTGTCAATACTGAGAACTTCATTGTAAAAAAAAAAAAAAAAATTGAAAAAAAAAGTTTATACATTAGAAAAAATTGCAACAAAACAGCACATTTTAAAAAACAGTAGGACTGTGTTCAAAAACTCTCCACCCACTTTTTCCTCTGTGAATCAAAAACAATAAGTATCTTCTTTTGTCTGGGCTAAACCCCTGATTTTTCTCCAAGTGCAAGTATACTTGGGTTCTAACAGAAGAGAGTCTGGTCAAAATGTCTTCATTGCGTTTCAAACTAAAACTACACATTCACTGTGAAAGGTAAAATCAAGAGAGACAACTTTACTTCAGTACTTCAAGAGAATCAGGCCTGTAGCATTATGATCACCTCTTCTCCATCACTGTTTAACTCACAATAGTATTCTACCTTGCCTAATCAAAGCATGAGTCATATCTTTTAATATCTCAGAAAAAATAATCTTAAGCAAATTCAAGAACTTCTCCCTAAGACATTTGTATGTTTGTGGTAGAGGAGAGCTGTTCTTCTTTTGAAAGCAGATTAATAAATGTTTTTTTTACACAGACTGTTTGGTGGTACACCCCTCATTTTTGTTTTATTTTTATTAGTTCCTAAAGTTCTTGCTGTTCCTGTGATTATTCACACATGGAGAAAGTATATTTGTCCCCATTCACAAAATATTTCTACGTAATAATTTCTAAATATAAACCATTCCCATGATACTCTCCCTGTTCTAGTATTACTTACTGTACCTTCAGCTTCTAATTCTAAATACAGATGCATTGGTGGGATCCCAGTCTTATCTTTTCTCCCATCTCTCTCTCTCTCTCTTCCTCCTTTTCCAACTCCTACACTATAACTGAAAGTTGGAGATAGTCCTCAACATCTTTTGTTTTGTTCGAAAGGGATTTGTCACACAGCTGGAGTAGACATGCAGATACACAGAGAGGAGAGGGAAACAACATTTCAGCACCCTCATGCACAAAGATAAGACAGCATTTCAAGATAAGACAGCATTTCTGTACATTCTTGCCTCAGCATTTAGTAGTTCACATGCAGCAGAAACCCAAAATATCTAGCAGTGTTTAAACATTTGCAAGGAATGCAAAAGCAAGTCTTTCATAAGCAGTAAAATTTCTTGTTTGTGCAGTATTTCTTGTGTCATGTAAAAATAAGTTATCTTTTATGTGGTTTTTTTTTTTTGTTTTTTTTTTTTTAATTATTAGGGTTGGTAAGTAAATGGTCCTATTTATTATTTTGACAATTATTTAATTTTCTCTTTACTGCTGTTTCTGTTTTTCTGCTAAAGTGAGGGGAAAAATCAACATTATATAGTCATTTAGTCTGCACAATAAAGAATGCCTGAAAAAATGCATAATCTAATTGACTAGAGTGTAAAACACCAGGATTCAACACTCAGAGCTTATTAGCCTGTTCTTTTAATTAACATTATGTAAATTTTTTTAACAAAAAGTACTATTTTATAATAAAATTGCATTCGTCTGTTCAGACTTTGCATTATTTGAACTTTACCAGAAGATGTTCATTTAGAACATGCAGCTTTGATCATAAATAAGCACTTATCCACTGCCATGTCTTATTGATTAAATAGTGTATTTACTTTCTTGTTAGAATGAAGTTGCAGTTCAAAGGTTTTGCAAAAACATCCACTATAAGAAACTGAAAAAGCAAATGTGTTGTACACTACAGCCTTCTTCCCAAGCTTCTGTGAGGTTTATTGTTGCAAAAAAAAAACAAAAAAAAAAAAAAACTGATGGAAGTCAAATGTGCACTGTGACATATGTCATTAAATCAGCAGATAGGACTCAAAATTTTTTATTTATTTAAGCATATCGTGATCCATTTCATCCAGAATCATCAATTCACAAGTGAAAGTTTTGTCTTCTGTCTTTTAACAAAACCAAAAACCAAAACGATATAGCAAAGAAAAGCAATCCAAAAATGCTGTAGAAATTACTGAGTCCCAGAAAACTTTTAGATGAAGTAGGGATCTCTCTGATGGGCTTTTTGTATGAATTTCAGAAAAGATGCATATGGGCTTTTTGCAGAAGAACAGAACACAGTATTCTTCTCCATTTTGATGAAATGTTTGGGTTCTTGGACTTTTTCATTTCCTTTTTTTTTTTCTTTATTTTCTTTTTTTTTCTTTTTTTTACTCTTTTTCTTTTTTCTTTTTTTTTCTTTTATTTCTTTTTTTTCTTTCTTTTTTTTTTCTTTTTTTTTTTTGTTTTGTTTGTTTTGTTTATTCATGAATCTCATGTCATTTAATAGTATTATGAAGCCCTCGGGATCCAAATGTCTATTGAGTGTCTGATAGAAAAAAAACCACCCAAATAATAAAATGAAAAAATGTTTTACACTCAGAGCAGTCAGAGGGTCTCAAAGCATTTCAAAAACAAATGAATTCTCATAGCACATTAGCAAGCTGAGTAAGAATAAAGGATGGTAATAGGATTTTTGTCCTCAATTTGATAGCACAGATACGAAGATAGGGAAGTTGAATACTCTGCCATGCTTGTGGTACAGACTTAAGAGAAACCAGATCTCCTGACTCCTTGTTCTAACTATTAATGTAAAGCTTTGCTAGTGGTTAGCCAAATTTTGCTAACCTCTAAATGTTACAAAATCTCTCCTGAGATATCATATAGCAACTAGAAGGCTAGGGCAGGATCCAAAATCCATTAAAGTTAATGGGAATTCTTTTACTAGAATAAACACACTGAAGGCTGAAGAATTTCTCAAGCTTTAATCAACCCGAACACTATAAAACCAGACTCGATTTTGCCACTTCCTGCAACAGTGCCAGAAAATAGTCTAACGTTGTCTCTTTTGCAGCATTTTGGACTCACTTTTCTAAGCTATGGCCAACGCAAAATAAGGGAGTTCTCAGAAGTGCTCATGTCCTACAGACTGGCAAGCCAGGTCCTCTGACAGTGCTGTGGCTGTGCAGCTGTTGCTTGGGGAGAGTGCAGACCATAAGAGATCCCTTTTTCTGCACTATTTTTGAAAAAGAAGAAAATAATTTTTATAGTTGCTTGCATGTAGCAGATGTATTCATATATTTTACGCTGGCTTCTCACTTCCAAAACAGTCACTGAATAATGCCCTTTAAGAGAGCTAAGAGAGTGTCACAACTAAGGAGAAAAAAAATCAGCTAATTTCAGAATCCATTCAGCTCTGTTCTATACTGTTCACTTTTTAATATCTACCTCTTGTTTGTTTGGGCTTTTCTTGTATTCCATCTCATTGTAACAGAGTTACACGAACCCAGCTCAGAGGTAAGAGTGCCACCTATTGAGTACATCCTAATATTTGCAGTCCTCTACAAGGAAAACAAAAGCTTGCATACAATTAGTTATGACACATCTTCACCTAAAAAATAAAAAATAAAATAAAATAAAATAAAATAAAAAATAAAATAATAAAATAAAATAAAATAAAATAAAATAAAATAAAATAAAATAAAATAAAATAAAATAAAATAAAATAAAATAAAATAAAATAAAATAAAATAATAAAATAATAAAATAAAAAAGACAAGCCCTGTCTTCCTCACTGAACCCAAACTTAACTATTTAACTATTTAGGGAAAAAAAATATATATTTATGAGGAAGGAACAGGGTCTCCTTATCCAATATATCATCATTCAAATGGAGAAAGGAAAAGGGAAAAGGGAAAAAAAAAAAAAAACAAAAAAAAACAGGAGAGGCGGAGGGACTGGAAGGAAAAAGGAAAAGGAAAGGAAAAGGAAAGGAAAAGGAAAGGAAAAGGAAAGGAAAAGGAAAGGAAAGGAAAGGAAAAGGAAAGGAAAGGAAAGGAAAGGAAAGGAAAGGAAAGGAAAGGAAAGGAAAGGAAAGGAAAGGAAAGGAAAGGAAAGGAAAGGAAAGGAAAGGAAAGGAAAGGAAAGGAAAGGAAAGGAAAGGAAAGGAAAGGAAAGGAAAGGAAAGGAAAGGAAAGGAAAGGAAAGGAAAGGAAAGGAAAGGAAAGGAAAGGAAAGGAAAGGAAAGGAAAGGAAAGGAAAGGAAAGGAAAGGAAAGGAAAGGAAAGGAAAGGAAAGGAAAGGAAAGGAAAGGAAAGGAAAGGAAAGGAAAGGAAAGGAAAGGAAAGGAAAGGAAAGGAAAGGAAAGGAAAGGGGAAGGGGAAGGGGAAGAAGGAGGGGAAGGGGAATGGGATGGTTGGGGGGGGGCAGAGAGAGGGAAGGGAAGGGAAAAATCAAGAAAAAGAATCAGAAAAAGGTCATGTGTTTATGATAAAAAACAGTGCCTTCGTGAAAGGAGCAGTTTGCTCAGAACATTTCAGTTCCAGTTCAGGGTAAGTTTCTCTCCTGACATGACCCAGAAAGGATTTTTTCCTCTCATCATATTGGCTAGTCATTAAACTAATTAAATACTTTACTAAACCAGGGTGTGCTAGATGTCACTTTGGAAACACTTCAAACAGTATTGAGTAATATGAAAGCTGAATATAAGGCAGCCACATTATAGGGTCGTATTACAGAATGAACTAGCTTTTCATTTTTTGGCAGCAAAATTGCAAAGACAGTGCATATTTTTAAAAATGGCTGGAATCTCTAAAAATTGGGGGAAAAAAAAAAAAAAAAAGGATTTATAAAAACACTGATGATTTTTCCACTGTGTTACACTTGCATATGAGTTGTATTTTCCTGGCATCTCAAGCAATGATGACATATGAGAAACATGTATATTTTTAGAAGAGTTGTACTATGGTTGAATTGGGTGTATATACTGAGCTTAATCAGGAGAACTACTACCCATATTATATGCTTCACATAATGGGCATTAGCTAAACAAATGAACCATTTCCTGAAATAAGCAGAAAAATAATCAGGCAAGAAAATTATCAGAAATTCCATCAGTACATGAATACTTATCGGCTCAGACCAGGGAACAAATATGTGTACTTCAATCTGACTTTCCTTTAAATGCTTCTTTGTCTCCTTCACTTTTGTGAACCATAGTGCAATACTGTTTACTGTTGATTCAAAGAGAAGTTTATGGACAAAGAGAAAAAAGCTACTAATCTGATCCTGATCACACTTTAGGATCAGTCTCTGAGAGCAATGGTGTGCAAGAAATGATGATGGGGAGAATTCTGGTAACATTATTCTAGTTCCACTGTGAACATATATTCAGTGTAATAAATAAATGCGGGATGCAGAAAGTGGACAGAAGAGCAGGAAGAAAACATGCAAGTAATTATTGCACCCAAATGACTGCAGTGATGATTTGATAGCCCCATGGTGAGCAGACAAACATGAATAGCTGTCACAAATTACAACACCTGGAGTATCCTGGCAGAAGGTTGAGTTCTTCTCAGTATGCAAAAATGTGTGAGTGTCAGAGCTATATTTCACCAATCCAGAAACGTCTTTTTCTCAGTGTTACTTAAACTAGTCTGCTAGCATTTCTAGGAGAACAGTGAGTCTGGCCAGCGAGCCGTGCAGAAAAAATCCCCAAAGCCTAATCAGTAAACCTTGTCTACATATGCTTATTTTATTCACCCTTCAGGAGTCAGACTGCTCCGACTCCCCCGCCAGGAGAACACTGTTTCATGTGCTATCTTGAAGCCAATACACAATTTATTCTATGAATTGAATACCTCACAAGAAAGATTAATTCCCACAGCCTTATTTACTTCTCAGACAAGGTCTGGGACTCTTATACATAGGCATGAAAATCTGACTTCATGGGAATTCCCGAAATAGCTCAGAGTATGTGCCTGAGGCACAATGACTCTCCAGAGTTCTCACTGGAATGAGGTATCCAAATGCATGAACTCACAGTACATCCAGAAGTGGCCAGATCCTGCCTTCCTCAGCATTTATAAGATCCCAGTATCTGTAAGTAACTTAGGTCTCAACAGGAGTTAAATTTTTCATTCTGCATGTAATAGCAAGAGATTATTCCTAATGATCCTCACTTCCTGGACTTCATGCAATTTATGAACTGGACAATGAAATGAACAGAGTGGATTGAAAAGAAGTGGGGAATATTTGTTTCGCAGAAGCATCAGCTGCCTGTAATACAGCTGAATACTTACCTTTCCCTTGAATGAGTTTTGATCTTGCATTTTGGCAGCAATCACACAAAGTAAAAATCACTCTGAGTAAGGATATGAGAGGGGAATAAAAGGAAATAAATGTGTCTAACAAAACATGCTGTTTTATTTAAAAGGGAAGTTCTTTTGAGGGCTCAAGGCCTGGGCCTTGCTTGCTTAACACTGCTACATGAGCTGGATGACTGCCAATATATCAGGTTGCAATAGGCCATTAGAAAGGGCTGAATATGGATAATCTTCCCTAAGGGCTAAGCAGAGTCATACTGCCTTGATTACTTTTTTTAATTTAGATTAAAAATCCCTATAACAGTTGCAGACTAATTGGAAAAAGACTTTAAAGGAGCTTTAGGAAATTAGGTAAGAATAGTTTTTATTATTGTAGTGTGCAGCAATTGCTGCAAAACTCTTCTTTCTGAGAGATGAGGAGTCAATCACATGAAACTTAGCAGAACAGAAAACTAAACCTTGTCCCTTAAGGGTTTTCATCTTTTGAAAGCTTATTTTACTGTGACCGTTTTATTTCCAGTCAATAACAGAAACCAAAACAGCTGTTGGAAAGGCTGGTCTCTCAGCACTCTGTGCACTTGCACAGTGCTATTAACAAAAATGAGCTTCCCACGCAGGTGACTAGCCACTGGAAGCATAGGCCCCATGTTACAATTTGCTGAACTTCAACCAAAATATTAGCGTCAGTATTTTGAATAGAGAACATTTCTGATTCCATCTGAGAATTTTCCCACAGTGCTGTGATAAGTACCCCAGCATTCTCACCTCTTTATCACTCCTGATTAGTAAACCATGAACCACAGAAATTGTAAAGATTATTTGAGCTAAAGAATTCATAGGTCAGGTATAGTGCTAAAAAAGCTTTAACAATTATTTAATTTCAAGGAAGAATTAATTTCAAGTGTAATCAAAATTCTCTCTCAGCATGGCTCGCACATGGTGTTGTACCACAGGACCCACCCTACAGGCACTGCTTCACACAGGTCCCCATAGACAGCAGCTCCCCAGACCTCTTGCCCGACTTGGGCTGCTCCTGGGGGTCTATCCATGGGCTGTACCTCCTTCAGACCTTATCCACTGCTGCACTATGGCTGCACTTGGAGATGGGTTGCAGGGGGACAACCTGCTCCTCTGCTCTCAGAGGCATATTCAGGGTTGCTCATGTCTCAGCTCTGGCAGTGATATGTCCCACTTGGAGCATCTGGAGCTGGCTCTGATCTGACATGGGGCAGTGCTGGGCTCTTCTCACAGAAGTCACCTCTCCATACTTCACTACTACCAGAAGCTTGCCAAGTAACCCCTATACAAGTCTACCACTTACTTCTTTCCAAGTATATTTTTACCAAAGTTTCACAAAAGCAGTGCCTCTCTAATCACTATCAGTCTCAAGGAATTACAGAATTTGGCTCCTACTTACATTGCTATCATTAATCTTAATGACAGCTTTACAGTGGTAGCCATAGTATCCTTGTGATTCATTCAGATAGGCAATCAGATGTTTTAGTTGGAGAAGAAGAGCAGGTAGAGATACTCAGCAATTCATATATTCTTGACTTCCTATAAGGCAAGTTTTCAAGTGCCAGGGTTATGTTTTAATATATGCTGGGTGTTCATTAGCTCCATTAACATTTCTTTGATCAGATTTTATATATATATGTAAAGATAAATGATATATTCTGAATACCACTTTTTTAAAAAACCTGGAAACAGATATGTACATTCACTCTGTTGATGCAGAGTTTCACTCCTAACTGGTGTCTAAAATTCTCCAGAATTTCCTTTCAATCCAGTATACTCATTCAGTCTTTATTTTTATTGTGTAGTACAGAAAGACAAAATCTAACACCCCTGTACTCCCAAAGTACATCTAAAGCACCTGAAGCCACATTCAAAGAAGAGAAGCCAAGATCACTACATGGATGTTTTGAGATTGAATCTGAAATAATATAATAGCAGTAGAGGAATTTACTGAGCAAATCAAACAGAGAAGGCAAATTCTTTAGACTTGCTAGATTTTCAGAGCAACTTGGTCCCTGACCCAAGATAGCTATTTACAATTCTTAGCCCTTGCTGGAGGTGAATGTGTCTCAGCAAATGCTGCTCAGAGTGTCCCCTATAGCTAAGCATCTGGCTCCACTGTAGATGCATCTACTAACAAATGAGCAAATGTTCACAAATCTGGAGCACGTATTCAAACAGATTCCAGCAAGTTTTAAGATTAAGCAAGCTTCTCATAATGCATGCTGAATATATCTTGGAGAATGTTGTGTTTTGTGACAAATACTGACCATGTCATTTGACTCAGTTCAGCAACACAGCCCCGTTTTATGTTTTAGGCCACTTTTACATCACAGTCTCTCACACTTTATATCAATAAAAGTATGTTCACCTACTTGAAAAGTAAAATTACAACCAATGTATAGGGTTTCGGGCTTCTCTGATGTTAGCTTAATTATTTTCATAACAAATCAACTTTAAAATTGTCATTACTGAATACATAAACTGACAGACATAAAACATTCTATCTAGTCTTAATACCATATATGATTTATAAATAATTTTTTCCTTTCCTGTTTCAATCATTCAGTTCAATCATATAACAAGAAAAAGACTAAGGATGGGAAAAAGCATCAGCATGTCTTCAGTTAGTAACATCATTATAATAATGTAGTAGGAGAGGGTGCAAAGAGGATTCATTTCTAAATTTAAACATTTAGGAATGTTTCAGTTAAGTAAAAATAATTTTCTTCCTCTTAGGACTACTCATGAGACATAAAACTAATTCTCATTGTTGTAACTCTGAAACTTTAAAGGACTGCCAGAAAAGATGACATCTGAATTTAAATAGGACCCTAGGTATTTCCCACCTTTCATAGTAGCAAACAGATTTTAAACACAAAGAGAAGAAAAATGATTAAAAATGTAAAAATGTGATGAGTATTTTAGAAGTACAAATAATCCAGAGCTACAAATCACAGATAATTCTTAAAAATTAACTCCCAATGACTAGCCTCCTTGAGAATGAAGGATTTATGCATGAAAAGTATTCCTCAGAAGCCATACCAGTGTTCTTCTGTGCTGCTCTTCAATAAATGTTCCCCCTAAGATAAAAAATCACACAAGTATCCAAATAGACAGAATAAGATTCTTCTTCCACTAACAGTTTTTAACTCCACTTTTGTCTATGTGCTGATACAAATTATTTCAACCAGAGGAATACAGAAATTTCAGCAGACTTTCTTCTACTTATTTGGCCATGCTGTCTCTAGCAGGAATGGTCTCCCAGCTTCTAACAGTTAAAGGCATTTGCTTACAAAATAGCTACCAAAGTTGATTAACATTTCCAACCCAGTGTCTGATTTATTTTGGGCACATTCATCTTTATCCTTCTGTAGACTATTAACATTAACAAGAGCCTTACCTTCTCTTCAGGGGTAAAATTGCTTTCAATAATTTTTCCTTCCTAGTTTTCCCATGGAATAGAAGTCTGGTTCCCTGAATAACAGAAATATAAAATCAGACATAAAGACGTAACATTATAATCTATTAGGATACTCCCAGTCAAGCTGTTGAAAGAATAAGAAATGCTTTCCACAAGCAGATTTCTTCATGAAAGACAAGAACTTAGGTTTGAAATGTATGCAGATAACAAATGTGAACACAGAAAGGAGAAGAAAACACACAATTAGTCATGCAGGATCAAAACCATGGGATATGTTCATACGTTCATAGGACAATCCAGGTTTATAGGGCCCTTTCCATGCCCCACTTGCTGTACACAGGATGCTCCCATATTCACTAATCCCAGCCTCCATCCCCACAGGACTTTGCCTCCCTAGGGCAGGAATCAGCCTCATTCTGAATTTCATGGGTTCTCTGCTAGCCTCTGCCTGGCTCCCTGTCCGCCTCCTCCTGAATGTTTGATAAGTCCTTGAATGTATCTGGTGGTCCAGATGATGTCGTCTGCAGACTCAGCATCCTTCATCTTCTCCACTGGGTCACTGATAGATATATCAAATGTGACAACTCCTAGGACAGACCCTGGTTGTTACCAAACTCCAGGCAGGACACAGGGCATTAACTAGTACCCTCTGAGTCCAGCCATCCAAATGTGTGCGTTTGTTTGATTCACAGGCCTGCACTGCACAGTATACCCCATCCAGCTAGTGATAGCTTGAAGATAATGCTTGTGGAAAATTTTTATACTCTCACTAGCATATTTTCTTCAGCTTTTAGCAACCAGAAATGAAGCAGCTTCCATACTCGAGTGTAAAACTACTTGGTGGATTGTTATTTTTTGAACATTTACTTTCTGAACACATTTCTCATTGCAATAAATCCTATAGTGTCATTGTGTACCATGTGGGGAAGCAAAAAAACTCATTTTTTGTAAACATACTGCCAAATAATGTCATTTTTTCCATCTTCATTCTATTGTGGGAAAGTGTGACTAATCAGTCCCTGTTCACTTTCTACTCATCATTCTTGGATTTATCTAGTACTTCCAGCCATTTTTCCTCCTGGAGTAAAGATGCCTGTTTTGTTTAATCAATCCTCATGAGAAAACAAATGGAACATTATTGTCATCCTTCTCCCTTTTTAGTTGTATTGTGTCATTTTTGAGATGCTGTAATGAGAGTTGCACTCAGTATTAATGATATAGCACATCTTGGACTTGGGGCACAATAATGTTTTCTGATTTGCTTTAATTTTCTTTCATTCCTAACAGTTTATTTTCTTTTTAACTCTCTCAGGGTACTAAGCTAGTGCTTTTATAGAAATAGCCATAATAACTCTACAGTCTTCCTTCTGAACAGTAACAGTTCATTTTGAACCCATCACTGAATATACACACAATGTGAACATACAGATAGTGGTTTTTTTCCCAGATGCATTACTTTCTCAGTACTAAATTTATCTTTCATTTTATTGCCAAGTCACTCAGTATAGTGACATCCTCCTGCAGCACTTCACAGTCAGCTTTCATTTTACTGCTCTGAGTAACTTTATATCACCAGCAAACATTTTACCTCACTATCTATCTGTCCATTTTCCCACAATTTTGGTGATAGATGGATGAATATGCATCTTAACACAGACACATCTTGAACTCAGCTAGTCAATACTGCATCACCAGACAGTTATATCATCATTTATTTATTTTTTTCTTTTTATACTAGCCAATAACAGCAATGCTCCTTCTTTGGCCCTCTGTCAGTTAATATTTCTGAGTCTCTTCTGTGAGAGCTGAACAGGGTACTTTGAAAGCCTTAAAGCATTAAACAGGCACAAGATCTTGTTGATTCACATTTCCACCTGGAACTGTAATGAAGTCAGGACTTCATTCTACAAAAGTCAAATTTAATCTTTCCTTTTATGTCATATGTACTCACATACATTGTTGTCTTTTTATTACAGCTTCTCCTGTTTGTCCGGTATGGAAGTTGAGCATGCTGTACCCAGACTGTTGCAAAACCATTTCTAAAAACCAGTTTACTTAGCCACTCTGCATGCTTCTAGTCTCAGGATCATTTTGAACAATAAATGATACACCACAGTCAATAGGCCAGAATTTATTTATTATAAATGGTTTTATAACTCTTTGTTCAACACAGTCTTGTTGTGGTAATTTACTGCTTTTCAATTTTCTTTTTAGGGAAATTTCAACATGAATGTTATGGTAGATTCTACAGTTTTCCTTCCCAGTGCTTGAAACTTCTCCCAACTTAGTATCACCACATATTTTGAGTAAATGCTACCTCTTCTGTCACCCAACCCCCAGTGAAGCTACTGATGAAGTGAACAAACCTGAAACCACAATGTATCCCTGATATACTTGTTCTGAAAGAGTTTTCCAAATTGATGGGATGATATTACTAAATATTCCTGTCATAATTGTAACTGTGCCTGTATTCACTTGCCCCAGAAACACATCCAATCATCTTCTTCATTTTTTAATCTCTTAGAATTTGACAATATAAATAAAACCTGTCCAGAAGGATATAGTATATTTTGGTTGGTTTTCTTTGTTGTGCCTCCTAGACTCTTGTTACCAAAGGGGACATCTGGAGTAGCATAGAGCTGTGTGTTTGACTGTACTCAAATGCAGTTGCTGCATGTATTCATTTAAGAGAATATCCAGACACAAATTCAGTGCTCCAAATTTCTGCCTCCCCTTGTTAGCTCTTCTTTCAGTCTCTGTGGTACTCCTGATGCTCAGTAAATGATTGCCTTCAAATGCCTGCCTTGACAGCTGAGCTCTATAAACCATCACCAGCAAAACTTGAACTGAATCAAGGTGCCACTTGAATAATTTATACAAGTACTACTTTTACAACTTCAACACATTTAGAACAAAATCCAATACACATGACCTACTTGTATAAGAGTCTATTCATTGCAAACTGGGGCAGAGAGGATGCTCCTGAGATGGTGGGGGGGGGAAAAAAAAAAAAAGAAAAAAAATCAGAGCAAGAAATGGCAGCTCCACTAGAGCTGATCATACAATTTGTACTAATATGTAGCTTTCAACAACAACAAATATCCCCTCCTCCTCTCCCCCCCCCCCCCCCCCAAAAAAAAAAAAAAAACAATAAACAATGATTATCAGAACATAGCAGCACAAATTTGTTCATGTGCAAGCCTTCAGTCTGCCTCCATCCAGATATTTTTCCTGGAGTACATAGTCTGTGCTCAGAAATACTCAGTTTAAGAATGTTTTTACTGAATAACTGCTAGGTCTGGCCTTTTCTTATGTGGAACTAAAACATATTAAACAAGCATCAGCATCAGCAGGGTCCAGTCAATCCATTGCTACCTAAGAGGAGTAAGATGCAGTATTCCTTCATAGACATGGTTTTTGAGTTTGTGAATTCATTTTCTAACATTCTAATCATAAAGAAAGGAAAGTAAACAATTAAATTACTACTTTTTAATTGGCCTCATTTGATATATTCCAAGTGAGAATCTAATTTTTTTATCCAATTTTTCACGTTTCAGAAACATCATAATGAAAATATAACAGTGTTTAACATAATAAAGAAAAAGAGGGAAGAGCAAAGGAAAATGGAAGAAGAAGGCAAAGAGGAAGGAGAAAGTGATGTGGAAGGGAAAAGGAAGGCAAGGTAAGGGATGGTAGCATTAAATGGACTGAACTGGAAGGAAGACACTGAGAGAAATTAACTGGAAAGAAAGGAAATTTTGTATTTTGATAAACAAAAAAATTCTGAAACAAGACAAGATGGGCATATGCACAGGTATGTCTTGCTCTAACCCTTTGTGTCACCTCAAACATCTTTCTGAATTCCCTTACAGAGAGTATTGATAATCAATTGAGCAGGACAAACTAGATTTCTTGTCTAGTGGGTTATGTTTTCATTAATGTGGGTGAAATATGAATGTGTGTGAATGAGAGCTGTGCTTCTAAATCACAGTTTAAGAGGTGAGAGTTGTGTAAATTGCTAGCTATTTGATGGTAAACAGTGTCTATTGGTGAATCATAATGCGTAACTTCAAAAGTAGAAGACAACATACCAGATTTACTGTTTAAGCTTTTAAAAAACTGTCAAAAGTTTTTCCTTTTTTACACCTTTATTCCTTTTCTGGATAAAATACTGTTATTAATAACCATGATATTACATCTTACATTTCAAATTTTATCATTAATACTGTTGTTAGACTTACAGCTTAGACCATTTGGGGCTGGTGTTTTTTGTTGTAGTTTGTTTGCTTTGGTGAAATTCACAGTGACAAAGTCTTTCTGGTTTGAAACAAAAGGCCTACAATATTCATTGTCTAGTCACTATTATTTCATCATAACTCCAACTATGGAAGCAATTCAGCAGTACACAAGATGTTTAGTGAATAGGAGCTGGAGCAGCTCAGGAACACATCTCAAGTTAGATCTGATGATTTACAGGCTTTCATAACAGAAGTTTTCATGTTTTCTAGGACCTTAACAGTCAAAAAATAAATGATGATCAATTTGGGTAGTTCCACTGCATGTCCTCACTCAGTGAATGTGGTTTCCAAAGCAGAGGCTGAATCAGAAATTCTTTACCATTAGTTTGGGCAACATTTGGTTGTTCTCACCTTTTCAATGGTTAAGTAGAAGCATCCAAAAATATATTGCACTAAACAGACAAAGAAAACATTTAGGAAGTGTGGCTTTATTATTGGTATATTTGTAGTCTAAGAAATACCATAACAATTCACAGATATTTTTCCAAGATTTCACAGTTCTCAATGCAAATAAACACTGCATGTAATAGTGCCACCTGGTGACTGAATCATATTTTAAAAATTAATGTAACAAACCTATAACCTATTAGCTCTGCTACCTATTATTAAGCACGTACCCAGGATTCCTGTAGAGAGTGACAAGAGCCCAAACAAGACGAAGGCTATTGCACCTGGGACATGGTTTGAAGCTTAAATCTAAGATCCAAGTTCGTAAATACAGAAATACATGTAGTAATAACACTGTGAAGTAGGGGATACTTAGTATGATCAAGCTTTATTATCTCGGTGAATAAGTAAGATTTTAACCTGACATTATTAATTTATAGTTGAAGTGTAAATTTGGAGTGCAAGTGCTAATATTTACTCTAGAATAAATACAGATTAACTCTTCAGATTATAAATATTGATTTGGTTGTGTCTGTGCTACAAACAACAGTCCCTCTTGTCCACGATCAAAACAACCAGAATTTGCTTGGAAGTCCTCAGTAAAATCATTAACTTCTTCCAACACTCTACTCTCATTTAAGTATTGTATTTTCAGTTAAGGAGCTTGGAAGCAACCATCCACCAAAGTCTTAACTAATAATTGTTTCTGATTAACACAAGAGCATCAATAAAGAAAAAGAATTGAACACTTTTTTTTTAATTAAAATAATCAAGTCAAGGAAAACAGTCCACGTGACAGATAGCTTGTGTAAAAATAATTGACTCATTAATCTCAACCATATGAACATGTTCACATTAGTGAGTCAGCTGCTAGAAAGGATGCAACCATAGTTACATGTTCACGGAGCTGTGAAGTTAAAGTTAGCCTAATTGCACAACAAGTTTCCTTAGGAGCTGTGTGAAAGCTTCATAGTAAATAGTTATGCATTGTCAAAACCAGAGAAAGTTTCAGTGGGAAATCATATCATATGGATTATGAATTATTAATGCAAAGGAGTGTCTTTCCATCACACTAAAGAAAGCTAGCACTGGGGCCTCCAGCTGTATACAAAAACACATCCTTAAACTCAGTGCAGAGGTATTTGATGTAAGCTTTTGTTGGTGGAAGTGTAACTGAATCTTTTAAGCTAAATACCTTCAGAATTGATTTGGATTAATACTAAAGGCTTCATGTTCATGCTAAACATATGTGTAGATTATGTGGATATTGAAGAACAGTTTCCAGCAGAACAGGCACTGTTGCTGAATTAAAACTGTCACAAGTTTGTCACGAGTTAGCTGTACATATGCTGGGAAAATCCTTGTAGGTCTGTAATGATGGTGTTACTGTTGTTTGTAACAGGCCACAAGCTTTGCCTTAAGCTGACAACCTAGGGTTGGTACCTGCCAATCTCTGAAGTCTGCCACATGGCCTCCCTCAAGATTTCTTTCAGCTTAACAGTAACTTTGATTCTCCAGTGACCAGGTAACTATCCCCTCCTTCATTTTATTTTTTGGCTGGCTTTTGAAAACAACTATTTTAAAGAAGCGATCACCATACAGATAAATTAATTTAATAACTAAAACAGTAACAACAAATAGTCTGTAAGTAAAGAAAGTTGTGAAAATAGTCTATAAAAAAGTAGTCTATAAGTAAAAAGTAGTCCGTAAGTAAAGAAAGTTTGTGCCCCAGTGGCGCAGTGGTAGGAATGCTGCGTTGCCCGGGCCCGGGTTCGAATCCCCCCTGTGGCACAAGTGGTAGAAGTGCCGCTCTGCTACACAGGGGCTCGAATCCCGGGGTTTGGACTCGGTGATCTCTAAGGTCCCTTCCAACCCGCACGAGACTGTGATACTGTGATCTCAGAAGAAATGCAGAATAAAGCAGTACAGAAACTAAATGGAAACTAAAGAAGCATCCAAAGCTCAGCTATAAAGTACTGCCAGAGGCACTGGTCTACAGACATATAGGCAGTTATTCCTGGACATTAAAATACTGCAGCACTGGGAGCTGAATAAAACCAGTATTAGGGGTAACCAAGAGGACAAAGAGCAAATAATCAGCAAGTGCAAAAGGCACCTTATGCCATGCAACATGGACAAATGGGCCAGTGAAGGAAGACAAAGGTGCAGACCACTTTACATTGCAAATCAAGTTGGCCACCACTGCGTCTCCTGGAAAAGAAAGAAACCATGGACATCGACTTCAATCTTCTCCCAGAAAATAGCTCAGGATTTTGGTGACATGCCATGTTTCAGTGCCTCTGGAGAGAAGCTACCATCAACATTAGGGCCCAGAGAGTAGAGGTAAGACTAAACTGTGCTCATCACAAAAAGAGGTAGATTTTCGAAAGATTGTGTACATACAATTTTAACTACATGCAGTTTAAACTATAATCATTAGTATCGTGTTAGTATCTTTGCAAATGAGCTCCTAAAATTCTCACATTAAACTACTAAGATTTTAATGAGAATAACAATAGACTGGTGGGTTTGCATGTGAGGTGTGCAAATTTTTTCTGTAAAAGAATGTTGAATGTAACAAGCTGGCAGGAGTTTAAACAACCTGTTTCACAACTTAGGTACAACAGATTGGTCGCTCTTTACATTATATATGTTATTTTGGCAACAGGCTGCCAAAAAGAGGACTGTGTGCCTGTTAAAAGATGGGGCGGCACACAGCACTTATCATTCTGAAGCATGATTCTTTCACTCCAGATATTTCAGAGGAGAGCACAAAAGCTGCAGCCACACAGTTCCAGGTTGTGACTCACTGCACTTCCATGGGGCATATATGGTTGTCTACTGTATTACACGAACAGGAGATTTCTACACATGAAACTCAGTTGTTGTGATTGCATTGTCTGTGGCAATATACTATAATAAAATGTGATGCAAATAAGTGCTTGGAGCCCAGCCAGCTGCTGTAAATCTAATCTAAGCCATGAGGACAGCTCCTTGAAACTATCCAGGCTAAAACAACTGATGGCAGTTGAGGATCTGGGTCAGCATGTTGCAGGACAAGGAAACGTCTGCACTTTGATTATATTGAGAATAATTGTTGAGATAAGCTGATTACATCTGATCTTCTCAAACATCTGCCTTTTCAGTGTCCGTGATTGCCATCTCCTAATTCTCTTCCAATTTTTTAGTACAGAAGGCATGTCGGCTCATTAAGGCCTACATTATTTTCTTAATATATTTTAGGGTTTCTTTCAGAATCAATATAGGCTATCAGGTAGCATGTCTTTCATTAAGGACAATGAGTCAAAGGGCCAACCTTAGCTATCCAAGCACATGTCCTCCAGGGCAACACAAATAGCTTTACTTCTTTTTACTGAAGCACAAACACAATTATGTTGCAGTTTATGTCTTAATCAATGCAAGGTATTAAGTATTTTGATGCCTCTACACTTAAAAATGAATGCTTGAATTACATAAATTTAACCATTTCAGATCACTATTAAATGTATTTCTTATTTCTTACTCAGATGGAGCCTTTATAAAATATAAAAATACTTCAAAGTGAGTTGTGAGAGAGGGCTTTTTTAAATATTCACTGGTATAGAACCCATGCCCCTGAACCAGTATAGAAACTGCTAATGTCCAAGTCTGAACAGCTCAGAAGACAGTGATACCAATTGCCAGCACTGGATTACAAAACTGGGTTATTTTCTTCCCTACTCTAAATCAAGAAAAGCAATAATTGTAAACCATCTATAGTCATTAGGCAGACCAGTCAGTCACCTACAACTTTTATATGGAAATAAACTGAATTAGCTTTTGAGAAATAGATTGAAGGAAAAGTAAGCACAGGAAACTAATTTGTGGCGATGATGGAACAGGCACATTTCAAACACAAACTTCAAACACAACCAAAAAAATAAAAAAGGAAAAGAAAAAAAAAAAAAAGAAAAAAAGGAAAATCACTTTATATTCAGAAGAAAAAAAGGTTTCTAGCTGAGCTTAGACCAAAAAAGCAGCACATTTGCTACTGACAGGGATATCTGTAGAATGAAGACATCTTATCTGATCCAGAGAAAGATTTGTGTTAAAAAAAAAAAAAAAAAAAAGGTGGGGAGGTTTGCTGCGTTAGGCAATAATTTAATGGCACAAATTTTAACCACAACAATTCTGCAAGAGACACTTAGAAGTATGTACTGATGCACATAATTGGTGTTCGTCTTGAATGAAGGTGTTAAGCAAAGCAAAGAGAAAGAAATTCCACAATTTCATATGATTTGCTAAAAGCATATTTTATGTATGATAAAGCATTTTTCTAACATACAGTTTCTTCAGTTCCTCTCATACACGCTTTAAGGAAATTCAGAATTGTGGATTATGTTGCAATAGTGTTTAGTTTGTTCTTTTGGGGATTTTTAAAGAGAAAATAGTTAAAAGAGCTAGACTGCTGAGAAAGAACTATAAGATTGACAGGTGCATTAAGCAAACCTGTGAGGAGCTTCTGGGAGATGAAGGTTTATCTTGAAAGCAAAATAGAAAGTTAAAAGTTATTCAACATAATGTTTACTACGAAGATATGGATGCATCACTAAGAAGAGTAAGGTGAAAACTGAAGTCTACTGCAGAAGGTTCAAAGAGGAGAATATTGGGTTATATTTCAATGTTTTATGGCAACAGTGACCAGGCAGGTATTTAAACTTGTCTCTGAGAAGTCCCCTTAGGGCTGCATTAACACTCATCAGCATTCCCAAATGCATAGCTCTTTCCTACAGATCTGGTAATTTGTTCCAGACTTCTATAAAAATAAGCTATCTTTTTCCCCAAGCTGTTTTTGTTTGTTGTTGTTAAGCAGATCTGAGACAAAGAAGAAACAACCCTAATGCTGCTTTTCCTTGCCAAGACACGAGCCTGGCCATCTCCTCCCAGACTGCCTGCCCAGAGATCATTGTAGGCTCCCTCACCTCATAGAGAGTCACACCTTAATATGACATCATTTCCTTTTATTCTTTTATCCTCTCAATTCTAGATGCATCTGATTGTAGCTTCAGCATTGGCTTTTAAAAAAGAAAGCACGTACTTTAGCTAATATTGCTTCCCCACTATGAAAGAATATATTAAAATTATTCTCCTTGAACTCCTTATGATGTTTGATTTGATCAAATGCCTTCCAGTAGTTAGGTATTTTTATAACAAACTCAAAGTATTTCATTGTAAACAGAATTCACATTACTACATAAATAACTTCATTCTTCTTATTATTTTTGTCTTCAGGCCACCCTTTTACTCTTCCTTCCAAAACCTGCATATAATTGATTCTCACTAAATTCAAAAAAGAACATCAAGAAAAGCAAGTATGTTTGTGATGAAGTCACTTTATATTTTGTTTCAGTGACTGTTTACAAGTTGCTTCCTCCTTTTAAAACTCTTGATGACTCCTAAAAACTGTGCTGTCCTCTGCAATAGATATTTCTGGAGCCTGAAGAGATGAAGTGAAAAGGAAGGAAAGCGTGCTCCATCTCTCATAACAGATATCTTCTGACTTCTAACTTTTCATGCCACTGTAATATGTCACTACAAATAATAACATAAAAATTCACTTCTGTCATTTTCTTTTTCGCTAACAATTCCAAATTATCAACAGAGTGATAACAGAATCTGCGAAGATGGCTTCACAACTAAAGAGACTTGGTGAATTACAAATAAACCAGGTGTTATTTTTGCATGTACGTAAATAAATCTAATGATGAAGAAGCTGCACCAGCTAGGGAAAAACTGGAAGACTAGCTCCCTGGAAATTTCTAGAAATGTGTAGGAAATTAGTTTCCATACAGTTGTGTCTCCCAGTTTGTAGTAGACTCTCTCTCTCTTAGGAGCTTTGAAAAATTTTCACAAAGTCATTCAGAAATGAAACATGAGAGGCACTTAGTGAAACTGGCAGAAGAGCAGTTTAACAATGAGGGAAGAAAAGGCTTTCTACTATAGGCAGCAAACCTCTGGAACTGGAAGCCGAAGTGGGCAGAGACAGGCATAACAACCAGTTCAGAAGGTTGCCAAACTCACTTATGGGCATCAGATCTCATAACCGGCAGTAATCAAGGAAGTGTCCTGTTGCCATCAGTGCAGATGCTAGAATGAAAGCGTCATTGAGAGTAGGCTGACTGGTGCTTTTCCCAAAGCACACATTTGTGGCCCCAGTGTGATTTTGGTTCTTAATACATATTCTTTGCCACTAGAAAGCCAAAAACTTGCCAGTCAAGATAGTAGCCAGACATGTAAGACCTAATATATTTTATTTTTATGTGAAAAATTAGATGGTTTCATTTAAAGCCTTTGTTAGATGTTTCCAGACTCCTAGCCCCTCCAAAGCTGAGGGCGGCAGAACTGAATTTTGAATAAAAGGGTAATTCAGAGAAAAAAAAAAAAAAAAAAAAGATTGTGTTTTGAATTAGATTTCCAACCATGAGAGGCACGTACTGTGGAACAGCCTTCCAAAGTAGTGGCAAAAAAATTAGCTACTTTGAAATGATTATTGATGATTTTATGAACAGAGTTCCGTAGCAATATCTCTCCTATAGTGCCAGAGGACTGGACCTGATGGCTCAGAAAGACCTTTGTAGACTTCTTTTGATTGAAATGTGCTTTTCAACAGGGAAAGCAACACTCCTGATAACAGCCTTTCCAATCAACAAATTATTATCAGCTCTCCTGACAAGAGGAGCAAATGTTAAGAACAACCTCTCTCCCACAGCAGAGAAATACTAATTGCAACAGTATAGGGAAAAAAACTATGTAGCCTTTATTTATTTGTACATACAAAACTCCATTTTCTTCTCAATATTAGACAGACTGGAACTGCTTCTCCCCTTCTGATGCAATAACAGACATCTGTTTGAAACTGATATGAAGTGTTGCAAGGTCAAAATAGCTGATTTCGCTGCCTTCCTTCTCACTCTCTCCCTGCTGCTTTGGGGATCCTCTGGCTCTTTACGAAGGAAAGAGAGTTTTGTATTTTGGCAACATTCATGCAAGGCATTCAGAGCTGAATAAGTATTTAGACCCACCGAAGTCACAATAAATTCTCAAATGGACATATAAGGCCACAGTTTTGATTATATTTCCCAGTAGGCTTCTATGCAAATTTCTCTTTCTATTTGTGATACAGGTCTTGAATTACCATCTGAATAACTGCATTAGTAAAATCAAACAGTTTAGGCTGAAAGTCAGCACTCCCACACTGTTCTGCAATTACTTTAAACCTCTGACTTGCAACAGATTGTAACAAAGGCAAATGAGAGAACAACTGGTCCTTGCTGTCAGCACTGCTGGCAGAGAAAGCTTCCTCGGAAAACACTTGTCCTAATGGGATAAGTCTTAAAATAAGGGAAGATTACCTTAGAAACACAGTTAGCGATACTGAGGCTGCAACGTGATACTATGGGCTAAATTGAAAGTGGTATTAACGCATGTAGAACTCAGAACAAAAAAAGAAATTACTCATCTAGTATTTTCTACACCTGGAGACTATACAGCATTACTAACTGGGTAAACAAAATCCTGACCATTTTGTTCCCATTCTGGGAAAGTGAAAACATACAGGCATTTAGCAAACACATTTTCTATTGTGATTCCCAGTCGCACCCATGGAGTTAGATGCAGTAATAACTAAGAAAAAAATAAACATTGCCATTAACAAGCACAGTCAGCAGCCAAACAGCCTGACTTTTTCAAGTAAACAGTCATTTCAACAGGGCATCCAGACCTGCAGTATGGCTGAGCTCCGATGGGAGGGGAAAATTCAAACTGCCAGGCTGCATCCACGTCACAGTTGCTGGAACTGGAACCAGTTCTTCAGCAGAGGGCTTAGGTGCACCTGCAGGGAGAAGGGACCACCAAGATCTCGCAGAACTCACCTGAGAAGCTGCCAAAACATGTGTACAAGCCAAAAACATCAAGCTGCTCAGTACATTTTGCTAGGGGTGATAAGCTCCCAGGAGCAGTAATCAATAAGATTGCTGTCCTTAAACCTGAAGGCAAAACAGCAGTCTTTATGTCTGCCTCCCTGCAGAGCGCAGCAGGAAGCACCAGCGCTGAGTACCACCAGCCTGACAAAAAGCTGTGTGCACCTGCTGCTCCCCATGCAGGGGCCAGTCCAGGAGCATCCAGCAAAGTGCAGCATCTTAACTTTGTAATCAGAAGTAAACAGCTCCTGCCTGAAAATACTGGGGATTTTGTAAAACACCTTAAACGAAAGCCCTGAATTCAATCTTTCAGACCCAGCACTGGCTTTGCGGAGATGAATGAAGCTTTAAGACTCACATTTATCATCCCCTAACATATCAAATTCAAGGAATACTTTTTTTTTTTTTTTCCCCCAGTTTTTTATAGTGTAAGGAGTAAATTGTACCTTGGAGGTTTGTAACTCCTTTCAATTCCTGCAGCTGCTTAGCTATGGGCAGATTAGGAAACACTAGCAGAGAAAGCTCTTGACAGTGGTCTGACAGTGGCTTCTCAAATTACTAGAAATGCTGTAAGTTAAATAACATTGCTTATAATGCCTCACATGCATTTAACTTTATGGGTTAGGATGTGCAAGATTAAACCAAAAGAATTCTTATCTTAATTTACATTTGTCATTATAACCTCAAACATAAAAAGCAGTCTTCTTTTAAATTACATTGCAATGTTTAATCTTAATCTAATGGATGAAACTGAACTGGAAGATGGGTTCCATGATCTCATTTTACCTTAATTTAAAAATTTATTGTCAAAGCAACTTCATTCTAATTTTGTTTTTGCCCATAGCTTCATTTTACAAATTTCACTTTAAATATGCATTTTATTTACTAACACAATCAGTATTGCAAATATATATATATATATATATTTTCCACTAAAAGTCAGGGCACTAAAACCTCAAAATTCTGAGGAGGCAGAAAATCTGTCTCAAATTCATGCACTAAACTGGAAAGCACTCTCACATAATGTATACTCAGGCAAAGTCACTTAGTGTCTGCAGGAAAGATAACTAATACAGTTTTCACATGCTCCTATAGTATCTGAAGGCCTGTGCAGTAGAGCCCACATCAACCTGAAACTGAGCAGGACTTCATAGGGTGTCTGTATTTATTGCTGTTACTATCCAATCACAGATACCTGAGCATTAATACTGTGAAAACATTTCTGTGTTGACCATATGCCCTAACCTTGCTCTAAGATGGATAAGAAGAATGTCCTGCACATCCTCAGTTTTCTAACACAGGGCAAGGTTTTGCTGACAGCTTCTCCCTCTCAATGCATTTCTCTACTACATCCATTCCTCTACAGTAGCTGCTCTTTTCTCACTCACTCGAAGTACTTTAAAGGATGCTTGAAGCCCCAAAACCTATCTTACTCTTACAGCTGTGGTTTGATTGTTATTACTAAAGGACTACAGCTACTGGACTTCTGAGGTAAGAGCTCAAAAGCCCAGAGACATCCCCAGCCACCAATTTTCTTAGGGTGGGCTGACTTGGCTGAGTTAAAACACTGAGTAAATCACAACACAGAAGTGATCCCAGCCAATTCCACTGATGCTGGAAATCCAGAGAGGACTTTGCCAGGTTTAACACCATGCACAGTTCTATCTACAGCCTAATTTGTATCTTCTGCTTTTTGTATCTTCCTACCCTTACTTCACTCCATGCCTCAGCATTTGCTAGCTGTACTGCAGAACATGCTTCTGTGCCCAGATCCTTCCAATCTGATGTCCTCAAAAGCCCCAGCACCACATGAGTCTCTGGTGACCTTGTGTGCAATCATTTCCACAAGAGCCACAGCCGTGAGCCTGCTTTTGACGTGCTAAGGAGCAGTGTGACCACCTGAGCCGTCAGCAAGGCTAGAGGTGCAGCTGCAGTAGCAGAGCATGTGAAGGGAGCAGCTGCTTATTCAGCAGCAGCTGCAGGAGCAATGGATACGGAAAGAGCCAGTCAAGCTGCAAAAGAAGCTTCTGTTGTTTTAGCAAAAATCTGCAAGCTGATCTTTTCATATTTAGTGACAGATATATGTGCTGATAAGTAAAGAGAATATAGAGGGCACAGGGAAGAAATCACTCAAAAATCTCAAGAGGTATTTCATGTTCTGTATGTACACATGATATAAAAAACCTATAAACCTATCTTTTTAAAGAGTGCTCCTAAACTTAGACTGTAGACTATGTTTCTCTTTCTGAACTCAGTACATGTAAAGATATTCTGTGCTGGGAGTTACACTTATTACTCCGGAAAGCAAATAAACAAATTAATAAATAAATGAAAATTTGAGCACAGCACAATCAGACCCATTCTTGATCTTAAAACAAAATTAAAAACAGTAAATCCAAAAATCTAAGCAAGTAGTCTGGAGGGCTTAACAACTGTCTCTGTAGGATAACTTCAATATTTTTATGCATCCTAAAGATTAAATAACTTTATTTTCTTTAAATTAAGCAATTTGAGGTTACAAAAAGATTTGTCATTGCAAAATTTTTTGAAGCTTTGTTTCCAGTTTAGTTTGATCTACTTTCAGAAAACAAAGGCAAATACCTTTTTTAGCATGAAATTTCCTATCATTTGGTTTACTGATTAATATTAAGAAAATAACTTATAACCCATTTTCAGCTACTGAATTCACAGCAATTCTTAAAAGCTAACTTCTACCCATTGAGACAGATTAATGTGCAAACTTGGCTTAGGGATATTTGTAGACTACACTGTTATAGGATTAAACTACCAATGAATAATTCAAAATACTAATTTAACCAAAAATGAAGTCAAATCAAAATCCACAAACACATTGTCTTCATTCTCTCATCAGTCTATTTTTTTTTTCTCTACTTCTCATGATCACATTTGTTTTCAAAGCCAAAAGGCTTTCATGTATCAGGCATATTGCAGTGTGTTCAAGTTAACCAAACAGCAGAACCACACATGTCAGTAATTCAGAAGAAAATGAAATCTATTGTATACCCGGTGGCAATTCAGAGTATTAGGATCTCATGCAAATTTATCACCATGGCAGGAGAAAAAGCAGATGACCAAACACGTGCAGGGTACACCAAGGATGATACTTCTGTGTGTGGATGGGAAATTTAATTTGTCTTTGGTTTTTATGAATTGCAAGCATAGATATATTTGCACAGAAATACATGATCATTTTAAAGCAATTAATTAAGCATGTGATTCATATGAAAACAATTTATTGTTGGACATTATCTAGGCATCCAAAATGCACATGCAATTTCCTTGCCTTCTAATTTGTGGACATCATTTATTTTGATTGTGCAATTAGGGAAGTAGACTAATTAATTTCTGTCTTTCTACAAGAAGCGAGGCAAATTCTACAGCCAGGATGTCAACACAAGAAGAAAAAAAAAAAAAAGAAAAAAAAAAAAGAAGCCAACAGAATGATCTGCACACAACACTGAAAAGAAATGCTGCAGGCAAACAAAGCTTCTACATACCAAAATAGAAAAAATAAAACTCCTGATTTTAGGGAGTAAAAGCTAAGCTAAAACATGTCACTTAAAATCTCACTATGGGAGAAAAAATATAGTCAATGCCAAATCTTAGAAACACGAATATAACAAATAAAGAAGAAAAGATCATCTAGCTCAGAGCTACCTAATGGACTCGATGGTTCAGAAATGTTTTATGTGGTTCTCATTAGAGCTCATTGGACCATATTCAGCTAAATACGTTCTCATTGAAATAAATATTTCACAGAAGCTGGAACATTTCTTAGAGTTATATTGATTTCAGTGCAGTTTCCAGCTAGAGAAAAAAGGAGTAGGAGTTTACCAAAATAAAAACCACGGCCTTCACTGTCAAAATGTGGACTTTTCAGCACAACAGTACGTGGGATAAAACATTCAAATGTCTCAGCTTAGCCCCAGTGCATAAACTGGAACTAACTGCTGGAAGGTTGCCAAAAAGAAAATTATCATCCTTCACCCCACTCGGATCCTTCTCCTTGATTCCTTTCTGTGTCACGAAAAGCATTTTCTTTCCACCTCAGCTGAGGCACACACCTGTACCTATGATATTGCTGACGGTCTCTGTAGCTATTATAAAAATATCCTGTAAGACCTGGGTCAAAAACTTCTCACCTTCCCCTCTGTTCTTTAATGTCCTTTTGCTAAAGCAGTTTAGTTTCTTGCTTTCTTGTTAACGCTTCTATCCCCTGCATAGTAAGCCCACACAGCTTTTGAGGGCTGAATAACACCCTGCATTAAACACAAGAATGATGACTTGTGAGTAGCAGCCTTTGTACATAAGGCTGCCCAAGTTGTGCCTCATCTCACTGTAGTGTATGTCGCAGAAATTATAATATTCCGACATTTTAAGTTGTTTTTATTAATATTTTCTAATGTGAAAATTCTGTGTTGCCCACCCCTTTGAGTGACATATGCACAGCAGATTTACAGTGTTTTTAAAAAGGATGGTCTGTTCAGGTGCTTGTTTACTCATGTCAAGAAACTACAGCATTTTCTCATTTAAAATTCTGCTAAATTTTCTAAAGAAAAGGACCCAGCTTACTGACTTGTGATAAAAGTGTCCAAGACTGCAATAATGTAGTAACTAACTTATTTTTAAAAAATAGATGTGGAACATATAACCTAGGGCTAAAAGTCTTCTAGTTCAAACTCCTGCTCCTGTTCATACTGCAGAAGAGGAGAAGACACTAGTGCCTCAGATGTCACTCACTAGCAGATATCTGCAACAAAGACTCTTACTTTTTGACCTCAACAACAGGGAAAGGGAATATAAACTACTTATTTCATTAGATTCCTAAATAGATTTTATCTTGGGAACTTCATTTCTGTGTGCTCAGACAGAGTTAAGCTATAACAAAATCTGTGTTTCGTGGTTTTACTGTGTTTGGAAGAGATGGGAGGGGGTGTTTATCTTGGAAAACAGAATGTTCTGGGAAGACCTCATTGTGGCCTTCCAATACTTGAACAGAGCATATAAACAGGAGGGGGAACGGCTGTTTACAAAGGTGGACAGTCATACAACAAGGGGGAATGGTTTTAAACAGGGGAGGTTAGGTTAGATATTAGGAGGAAGTTCTTCACACAGAGGGTGGTGATACACTGGAACAGGCTGCCCAAGGAGGCCGTGGTTGCCCCATCCCTGGAGGCATTCAAGACCAGGCTGAATGTGGTTCTGGGCAGCCTGGTCTGGTGGTTGGTGACCCTGCACATAGCAGGAGGGTTGAAACTGTTTCTTACAGTTCAATACCATGGCTTTAGCAAGTACAGTCACACAATAATGTGAAAAGTAACAGGAAGAAGTGAAATATAGCAAAGGAAAAGGATGTTCTTGTCAGATCTGTTATGTTTTAAAAGTACAATCCAGATGACTGATTTTTATATCAAATGATCAAGTATGCATATATTTGTACACTATCATGTTTAGAATGAAATGCATATGTGAGGATAAAAAATAATTTGAAATTCATGACTAACCAAACGTAATGACTTCTCGAGGACTAAGCAAGAGATAACAGATATGAAAAGATTTCAGGAGCTTTTGAAATGTCTGTGGAAAAAAATTCTGCTCATTGACTTGGAGATTCCATGCAGATTTATGAAATTTATGCATACCCAAGGAAACAAAGGTGACTTAAAGTTCCTAGGCCTGCCCCATCCAGGCTGATCAAACATGAGACAACCTCAGTTCAGAAGCTGTGTCTCTGCCCTACTCTTGTGGTGAAAATAGACCAATTAATCCTGTTCTGAGCAGACTAATTAGAAACGTGAGAGGGAACATCTCTAATAAAACAAAAGGGCTTCCAGGTCAGAACCTGGATAATTCAGATTAAAGGGAAATGGATAATGCATCTGCCTACACCCACACAGATGAGTATTACATTCAGTACACTGTTTCTGTCATGTGCATGCTATTCAAATCAGAAGGCAGACATGCTTTCCAGCTCAAATATGTTTGCAGTCTTTTTTTTTTTTTCATGAGGAATATTATCAACAGGAAAGTAATCCCATCAGTGTGGACACTTTATAAAGCAGAAAGAATACAGTCTTTTTGGTTTTGAAGAGGTCCTTCCTCAGTCTCGCTCTGTGTGCTGACTGATTGCCACTTTGCTAGAAAAATCTGATCTTTACAGGAAAATACAGTACCTAAACCAAGACATTCCCTCTGAAAACCTTAACGTGTGACAAGAAATACACTTTAGAAGAGTTGTTTTGTAGATATCTGTGGACCAGATCTTGGCAGGTGTTGAAGAGCACAAAGAAATTCATAGAAAAGCAAAAGTTGGAAAAGTCACAAGAATCATCTAGGCCAACCACTGACCCTTCACCACCATGCCATTAAACCATATCCCAAAGTGCCACACCTACACATTTCTTGAATGCCTCCACAGTGACTCCACCACCTCCTTGTTCCAACAGCTTACCACTCTTTCTTATAAGAAACTTCTCCTAATATCTAGCCTGAATGTCCACTGGCACAACTTAAGGTCACTACTTCTCATCCCGAGAGGTAATTAATATATACCCAGTAGTTACATAAATTAAAGGAGTAACTGATACAGGCAGAAGAGATTGATTCCAACTGGCATATGCCCAGAGTAGTGGTTTTGTGATTCCGTACATTTAATACTGCCAGGGAATCTTTAATGACTGGGAATAATGTCTTATGGCTAGTGTTGCACAGCTCAGAATTCACCCATGCCCAGCATGACAAGGTTTGAGTTCAGGGAAAGTTAACTATTACCAAATCAAACTTTTAAGTACTTTGGAAGTGAGTGAACTCATGTTTGCCTTTTAGGTCCAGGGCATGTGTTAATCATCTAGCTGGGAGCATCTGTGACTCACAGATTTAAACTCGTCTTCTACAAGTAATTGGTCCTATGGACTGCTTCCATCCCAGCAGAAACCATAAACTCAGTTACTCAGCTTTCTTCTGTCTTCTTCCTCTTCATTTATCTGTACAAGGAAGGTGTGTCTCTGTAAAACAAGCATAGGAATAACAGTCAGTGCTAGGAAAAAGGGATTTTTTTTCCTCTGTTTCTTTCATATTTTTCAGTTCTCCAGGCATTCAGAGTATGTATGTACAATCACTACATTTTCAAGTGCTTCCAGCTCCACCTATTCTAAATTTGTGCTATTTTACTTCAGCTGAAGATATGGGTATCTATTGATGCTGTTCTTGTGTACATTGTTGGTGCTATACTACAGCTCTTCAGTAATTTTTATTTATTTATTTATTTATTTTTTAACAGATCCTTGTTTATGCTCAGAAGCAGGAAGTACATCACTCTTTCTTAACCTTTGGAACATGGGGCTGGCTCCTGGAAGATCTCTAATATTTTCTGGGACAAGCATTGCTTGGCTGCAATGAACTTGGAGTTTGCCCTCCCGCACACTTACAGGAAGTGATATTGGGAGTTTGGAACAGTTGATAAAATCAAAACTGAAATGGGGCAAGGAGAGGAATAATTGAGAATTTGAATTTCACAACTGCAATTCGATGTATGGCCTCAATGAAAGGATCAGAGTTCATATTTCAGCTCATATGCAAAGATAGATAAGAAGATACCATGGGAAAGTTCATTTAAAAAAAAAAAAAGAGAGAGAGAGAGAGAGAGAGACTCATATTTAACAGAGACAAGTCTGTCAACATGGAATGCAAATTTCAGTGCAGAGTAAAAATGGCCATTTCTTTCTGCTGAAGAGAAAAAGAAGGAGGAGTGAAGGTGAATATATATAAGTAGCAGAAAATTTAGCATAGCACAACCATGAAAATTAATGCTGGAAGCAAAGAGAGGGACAAAAAGGATCTGAAGAAGTACTGATAAGGCTCAAGAGGAAGAGTTATAATAATGTACATGGAGGAGGAGAAAATGAGAAGAGAACTATAACACAAAAAGAGCCAAGTTGGTAAAGCCCACAAGTGCTGTATGCCACAGGATCCTGGTATAGATCATTAAGGATTCCCCTGTAACTTTAGCAAACCAACATTAAATGACGATCACTACATTTCACCTAAGAGAACAGAGACATTAAAAGACACACATAGGCAGAAAAGCATTGCATAGGAAATTACTTGGGTTCTCAACATGAAAGGTATTCTCTGTACAGGTCTTTGTACATAACATGCAGTAATTTCACTGGAAGAAAAAACAAAAAGCAAAAAAGTGTGAAAGTAGTACTTTTAATTACTCATTTGCTATAGTTCTAATTTTTGTGTGGAAAAAGGATGAATTACATTCCTGTTTCCCTACCACGTGTCATCTGAAATCCAAATAACATGACAATTCAATAAGTAACAGAGGGGAGGTACCTGTTCCAACACTGCAGTCTAACAGAACAATGAGAAAAAGTGAGTTCTGCAACTCTAGGAAATTGAGGCTGAGAACTGATTACTTTACCTGCAGTAGATCAGCTTGTTTAGCTAAAATAATGTGGTTCTGACCATCACTGGTAAATAAGAAAGATTAAATGCTAAGATTAGTCCCCACCTTTCCCAAAGCTAAAAAGCTTCCCTAGTCACGCAGCACTTCCATATATATCATGTATAGCCTATGCAGAGAATTTATACTATGAAATAAATCACCTAATTGTTGTTGTTGTTGTTGTTTCTTTCTGTGTAGGATGGGAGGAGTTTGTATTCTACAGAGTCCACAAAAAATAAGCCGCTAATAAGTTATACTTATCATTAAGTATAAGACTTGTCTTTAATCATGCTTATAAAGGCTAGCTCCTTGTTTATGAATTAACAGTGCACAACTGTGATAAAAGTCAAGACTATTCTGCAGTTTTGGAGATGAGTGGAAGAAGTTATAAATCATAGGCAACTGATGCTGCTCCTCTTTGTAGGTTGGGAGTGAAAAGAAGCAAGCATCGTTTGTAGTCCTAGAATTTCAGACGTAGAAAATCTCAAAAAAAAATCCATTTCCCTTGTAATTCAGAATCGTTACCTTCTGAACTGTGAAGACATGGAGTTGTCTGCCTCATTCAGCTACAAGGAAGAGCACAAGTTCAGCAAGGCTTTTTGCAGGCCTGAATTAAAGAACTACAAAACAGAAAAGAAGAGGAAAGAAGATGTTCTATAGGAGCATTTTATGCCTTCTGTACACTTCTATAGGAAAATAATACATGAATGCATTGGGACCATGGATGGAAAACATGAAGGGTGGCTGCTGGCTTCAGAAAATACAGCTTCCAAAACTTTTAAAATAGTTCTTATTAGACAGGAATAAAACCCGGTTTCCTCAGATAGGCACAGATTCATTCAATACCTTTAATCTGCACTGGAGGAAAAAAAATTGCTATATTACATTTTAACCAACATGGAGTTATAAAAATATTAATAGTATACTCAAAAATACTTAAATTACTTTTCAAAAAGAAAGAATACAGTTCATTTCAGGTCATCTAATATATTTATTTATAATATATTATTATTAGGATGTAGGCATGGAAATTATGGCTCATGATCAATAACTACTTAATGTACATTTCTTTGTTTAAAACTGATACTGCTAGGCACATATTTCCAGCTCATAATTGATGCTGCCCCCGAACAGCTTTTTATACAGCTTTTCTTGCCAATTTTTCATCACTCTGCCATTCAGTTTCTTGCATATATTATCATTTGCATGCACAGAAATAAGTTGAGCTTCTCAGGGAGGCTCCTAAGCATGAACATTTTCAAACTACCTCGATAAGGTAATGGATTAAAATTTTAACAAGATGTCTGAACACGTATCATTTATATTGTTCTGTATTAAATATATTTCAGTTGTATTTTATGTTATGGTAATTTAGAACAATAATGGAAGGCGGTCATGATGGGCTACTGCAACTTAGAATGTAAGAAAGACTTGACAAAGTTCTGCAGTTCTTAAAAGTAAGTTAATAGTGAGTTCAGTTGTTCCACTATAGCTTCATTTTACCAATGGGAATTTGAAGCAGAGATAGAGTAACTATCTCATCTAAAACCAGATCAAAAACTGTGTGGTAAAACCAAGAACTTAATCCAAAGACTGTCCGTTGCTCTGTTCCAGAGTTTTACTGCCCTTCTACACGTGCATCTCTGCTTGAATGAACACACCTGACAATCAGCTGGAATTTTTATAGAAAATAAATTTTTATATGGAATAAAGATTCCTTTTTATTTTTCTTTATTTCCTCCATCTAGAATCTTAATTACTCAGTTACTAAATTGGGTATTTGCTAAAGAAAGTTGGTAACTTAGATCAGTTACTCTCTAAAAGATATTCAAGGGACTTTCTTGTACTCAGCAATATTTGAATTTTCTTTCTCTGCTAATAAGCTACGACACTCATTTAGAAAAAAAAAATAAGAATTAAAAAAAATAAAAAAGCAACTGTAAAAATTTAAAGATAATTTAGAAGAATATCATTAGTATTTCTCTTTTTCTTCTCTCAGAGGGAGGTTATTGTTGGGGGGAGAATCATATCTTTCATACTTTATATGTGCATAAAATTCATAGACTCATAGAATCATAGAATCACCAAGGTTGGAAAAGAATTGCCAGAGTTGTCACAGCATCAGCTTCTAAGCAAAGGAATAAGCCCAAAGGAAGCCATTTTCTTGGTTACTGTCTTGAGAAATCATTATTACTTTCTTCCATAGTAATGTTAACTAGAAATTGCAAGAAGGTGAAGGATCTTAACAATGAAGCAAGGAAGAGATACCTGAAGAATAATTCTGTGCTGAATGAGAAGATGAATCTTTGAAACCACATTCATTGAGATGAAGTTGTGAGTATGCATTGTCCTGAAGTACAGATGATGTAAATGAGTTACAGGAATTCCCTTGGCTTCAGTCCTGATAATAGGATTGTTTAAATGCTTTTGAGGGATGCATTTCCCTCAAATTTCCGTTTGACTTCAGAGGGGTTGTTTTATTGTGTTTTGGTTTGTTTTTTTTTTTTCTGTCTTTTGTTGTTGTTGGTATTGGTTGATTGGGTTTTGTTTTGTAATTTACAAAGAATACAGAAATATTCAGTATATATTAGTGTGAATACCATACTAGTAAATCTTATTATCATTTGCTGACTACACACACAGAAGTGTAAGAATTTATTGCATTTTACCTGATGCCAGGCAGCAAAGGGAATTTTGGTGTGGTCTTTGATGACATATTAATGTTGATATAGTGTCAGGCAGCAGTAGTACCATTATATTGAATCTGTAAGAGGCTTTTTTATCTTTTCTTGGTAAGCGAGGCATTGATGAGTCTCTTTGTGGCATTTTGTTCTGATGTAATTTCTCTGCAGGTAAGAAACTCTGCACTTGGTGAGCTTGTTTTCTTCCTTCTTTTCTTTGGCTAGTCATTTTGAGCACACTGGCATCCTTGGAGGCAGTCACAAACATAAAGATGAACACCTAGGAAAATACATAATGTCTGTAAAATGTTTTCAGCTACTGCTAATGGTGGACTGGGAGTATACTGCTAAACAAACAAAGTATTATAAATAATCTGCACAAACAGCACTTATCCTTTTCCACCCAACCTTTTTTTTTTGAGTCTATTTATTCTTCTGTAAAACAAGAGAATTTGTCAGTATAGCTTGTTAGATAAAAAATATCATTTGATTCTATAAAACGCTTTTACCAGGAACTCAGTTTTGCTTATCTTAAAACATATTTGGAATCCCTTCCATACAGTTAGCAAATGAGAAAAACGTGAGGAAGCAGCTCTCTTAACGGCATATGGCTGGCCCACAGCAGTAACTAACTAGCTTTAGTCCCTGCTTGGTAGCAGTTATAGTCTTTGAGATTCACCATAAAATATTTCTAGAAGGTGGTTTCCAATTTCCTTTTATTTGACTCCGTATATCAAAGGCCACACCTGAGTGATTTTTATAATTAAGATCTCTGAAAGTCTGATTCATGTTGATCTTTCAGACTCAGACCTTTCATGCTCCATAATTTCTTTCCTAAAATATGGCTCCCAGAATTGAACATGCAGGTTCCAGTTATGCTCCCACTAATGCCCAGCATTAACCAATTTATAATCTCAAGTCCTCTGAGTCTGTCTTTTTACTCCAGTCAAAGATTGCTCAAATAGCTTTGGTGTATTATTTATGATTAACCCTGTTTCCCAAGGTGCTTTTTTTTTTATCTCCCTACAATTCATTCGTTATGTTGTGATTTTTATTTTTTATTTTTAAGCCTACTGGTATATCTTTTTGCCTTCAGCCATGTGGATGACCTATATAAGTTCAAATCAGTATTATATGCTGATTTTTCCTCTCTTTTTGCATCCAAACTGATATTTTTAAAATTATTATTATCATTATTATTATTATTTGTAAAAGTACATTCTCTTATTTGCTGAGCTATTAATAAGATTAATTTCCATACCACATATGTCAGACATGTATAATGGCATTGAAACTAGATAGATTCACTATGTATTTTTGCCAAAACACAGCTTGGTAAATCTGAAATAATATATATCTATATCTGATTTAAAGAGTCATGCTTTAAAGGAATAGGTGTTTATACAAGCTAATTCTGACACTTGGACAAAAAGTGGCCAATCATGTGAAAACCAATACTCAGAGGCTATGAGACTAATGAAAACTTAAAGGGACATAGACAGCAATGAAGTTACAGGACATTAGCTCCAGAGAACTCCTAAAGCACAGGAATGACGTGCTTTTTCAGCACAACCATAAAATGGAACAGTAGAAAATCCCCCAACGTATTTTTTTTCCATACAGGAGCTCAGACAAAACAACATTTTTCCAGGCCACTACTGTACATTTCATATTCCGGCACTAAATGTTAAAAATATTACCTTGACATGAAATACTTAATCTCATAAGCAATAAATTGGTCTCAAAATGAATCAGACACACACAAATAAATTAATTAATTAAAGAGGTTGACATTGGAAGTAAACTCTGGAGGTAATCTTGTTCAAACCCACTAAACCAGCAGGAATGGACAGTTGCCCACACAGTGTCTAAATGGCTTTTGAGAATCTCCAAGGAGACAGAGGCTCCACAATCTCTCTAGTCTAGACAAGATATGCTAGTGCTCAGTCACTAACATAGTACAGAAGTATCTCCTGATGTGTTTCTGACATTCTAATCAAATGTCTTGTGTTCCAGCTTGTGCCAACTGCCTCTTGTCCTGGATATGGGCAACAGTGAAAAGCGACTTGCTTGTTTACACCCTCCTTTCAGTTAAACATTAAGATTTCAAAGTAATACAATCATCAAATGGTTTGGCTTGTAAGGAACCTCACTTCAAATTCTTTTCCACATTCCACTAACCAGATTGCTCAAAGCCTTACTGAATCTGGCCTGGTTCCAGAAATAAGGAACCCATAGTTTCCCTAGGCAATCTGTTCCAATGCCTGAGTATCAATGCAAATCAATGTCTGAGTAAAGAATTTCTTCATTTCTAATCTAAATCTATCCTCTTATAGTTTAAAGCTTTTGTCTTATCAGTATAGCCATTCTTAGAGCTGCTATTAATCTATTCACCTCACAGCCTGTATTTGTGCTGGAGATTGCCCAGCCCAGGTACAGGGCCCTGCACTTGTCTTTTTTGAAGTACATGAAGTTTTAACAGGCTCACTTCTCAAGCCTAAATCCCTTTGAATAGCATCACTACCCTCCAGAATGCTGACTACACAACATAGCTTGGTGTCATCCACAAACTCACTGAGAAAGCACTCAGTAATAACATCCATGTAAATGACAAAGATTTTATATAGTGCCAGTTCCAACATTGACCCTAGAGGACTGCCACTCATTACTGATCTTCATTGAACCCCTAAACACATCTCGTTGAGTGCAACCATACAGCCAGCTCCTCACCCATGGAATGGTTCATCCAGTAAATCCATATCAATTCAAGTCATAGACAAGGGTGTCATTCAGGACAGTGTCAAATATACTGTACAACCCCAGGTCAATGATGTCAGCTACTTTTCCCATATCCACTAACTCTGTAATCCTGTCATAGATGAAGTAACAGAGTGTTATCCCTCAAACCTTTTCTCCACGCTGAATAGTCTAGGCTCAGCCTTCCCTTGCCTAAGAGATAAGCCCCTTCATCATCCTCAAGGCACATTGCTGGATTCTCTCCAATATGTATGTGTCTCTTGAACAAGACAGCCCAGAATTCAACACAGTACTCCAGTTGTGGGATGGTGTATTCAGGAGGGCTTGGGAACCATCTTTTCTGAGCACTTAAGCCAATGTGCCCCACTTTATTTAGTCCTGCCACCAATTTCTACCATGCTCTTTGAATCTTATATCTCTCAAAGGCTCACTGATGCTGATTTAAATTATCTTGACAGCAAACTACACAGCTCACTGTTTCTGCAGATAGATCAAAAGAGCATATGCTGTGTAATCTTTATCTCAAAATGATTTAGAAGAGAAAATATCATCCTTAATTAAAATCATTAACATGGTCTCTTTTGCTTTATCTCACAGCTGTGAGATAAAGACCAGATGAGATGTACATTACGAATACAAAGTTAGGAAATAAGTTCAAGAATATTTGGTTAAGGAGTCAACATGAAATCAGTCTTCAAAGATGAAGATGAAGAGTCTAGGGAGAAATGAGTGGCTGTGTTTCAACATTTATTCAAGATCCTTTTTTTTTTCCCTCATAAAGAGATTAAATTATTTAAATAAATTAAAATATAAATGCATTTGAAAAGTTCTCAGACTTAGTCTGAAATAATTTAATTACAGGAAATTTGAGTACAGCTGAGTTTCAACACAATAAGACCAAAGGTTTCAACTATACAACAGCATTTCAGGCCCTTTCAAGCTTTAGCTACCTGTCTTAAGATAGATAAAAGGAAATCTAAGTGCCACTTATGCATGAGGTCTTGGTAATGGTAGGGAAAATAACAGGTGAAAGGTGCCCAAGAGTCCCAGATGCCATGGCTTTTATTGCAACAAAAGAAAACAATGAATCATTTGATTGTTACCCTGGCTGGGGAAAATTTTTCCTCATTTCTACATCTAGCAATTTTTACCATCTCTAGTGTATATGTCAGACCTGCCTCATAAGGAATCTGGATAAGAATTTTCTCTGCAACAGTCAACACAGATAAGACAAGTGCAACAGGCCATCAGGCATAGCAGTGACTCAGGGAAAACTCTAGTGTCCTCACAGGCAGATCATTCATCATGACTCCATACAGCACTTTACAAAACACACTGAAAACACACCTGCACTGGAAAGAAAGAGGCATCAAGGAGAGGCATGACAACTTTGCCACTCGGGAAATCACTGGTAAGATCACTACTTGATCATGATAGTATTAAGCACAGTTCTCAGCTGTAAGAATGGTGTAGAAATCTTTCAGAAAGAACTGAGAGAGAAGCTGAATAAGCACAAATAAGCCTTGGAATGAAAACTGTTTTTTGTGCTGTAAGCCATCATTTTATTAGTGAGTGTTTACATGAAAGCAGTAAATGGGTATGTAACAACTTCAGTAAAATGTCATGAAAACATGACAGCCAGACACAAAAATGTACAAAACTGTAGTCTCCCTTGGCAGTGACTATAATCAGATTGAGTCACTCTGAATAACATCAAAGTTTCTTCTAGCCTAGAATTCTGTCTCTAACAACGTCGTTAGGAAATGTTTTCAGAAAGACTAGAATAATAAGAAAAGAATATGTTGTACTTCCCCAGAGTACTTTTCCAGATGCCAGTGGCTCAGAACTACACATTTTCAAATATACAACAGTGCTTCTCCCATAGCGAGGATGGATAGGCATCATTCTTCTACAACTCCCTAACAATATATCAAATAATTTAAAACCTGGAGGTGTGGAGTTTGCTGATGCATAATAATAAAGAGAAATCTGTGGTTGGAAGAAGCATAGACTGGTATTTCTGCACGGTTTATTGGAAAAAAAAAAAAAGAAAGAAAGAAAGAAAAAGAAAAAGAAAAGTGGAGTTTTCCTCCTAATTATAATCTTTGAGGACCTGAGAGAATAACTAATGACATTTTTTGTACACACAATTTAAGTTTTAAAGTTTAGATGAAGTTTCTTCTTATTTTTCCTATCACAACAAATTTAGGGAGAGTACTGTGTGCACCATTTTCAGCAGCTGATTTAAAAAACAATACCTCCTTCTCATAAAATGGGGTCTCCAGTTTAATTTGTAGTACAGTCCTGTATACATTCCATTGAGTCAAACCTCATCATACATAATCATATCCTATCATGCATATCCAATACCCTGCCATAACCTAAGGCAACATATTGTATTTACTATGATGCAGCATACATTTGAGAAGAGAAGGCAAGAGATGATGTTTTTGATATGAACAAAATTTCTTTATAAAGGAAAGCACAGGTTTGCACAATTCACAAAAGCACAGTTATTAGATGAACAGAAAATCTTTCTTATGCTGCAGACTTTTCTGAAAATTCCTTCAGATCATCCAACTCCAGTCACTTAATACATGTAAATTAGGGGAAGTACATTACAAAATTTTGAAAACTTTCAAGTAAAACTTGAAGTCCATTATCTTCGTGGGATTCGTGGTAATTCAAAATGACCTTGTACTATATCTGAAGAACCTTTCAGGAAAAAAAAAAAAAAAAAATAGTTTTATTGTAAATACAAAAATCTTTTTTTGTCCCCAAACTATTAAAAAAGCTATACATTAAATATAAGGTATACCTAAGCTCATGCCACTAGTGAGTAAACTCCCAAAGGAACAATACATCCTTCACTTGATTCTGGCATCTTCTTGGTGTCATAGAATTATAGAATCACCAAGGTTGGAAAAGACCTCCAAGATCATCTAGACCAACAGTCCACCTATTCCCATTATTTACCCATTAAGCCATGTCCCTTAATACAACATCTGAACATTTATTGAACACCTCCAAGGATGGTGATTCAACAGCCTTACAGTGCCTGACCACTCTTTCACAGAAGTTTTTCTTAATATCCAACCTGAACCTCCCCTGGCACAACCTGAGTCCATTGCCTCTAGTCCTGTTTGTAGTTACGCAGAAGAAGAGGCTGACACTCACCTTACCACAACCTCCCGTCAGGCAGCTACAGAGAGCAATAAGCCATCTCCAGACTAAACAATCCCAGCTTACTCAGACACTCCCAATAAGACTTGTGCTCCAGACCCCTCACCAGCTTTATTGCCCTTCTCTGGACACACTCCAGGGCCTCAATGTCTTTCTTGTAGGGAGGGGCACCAAACTGAACACAGTGCTCAAGGTGCGGCCTCAACAGAGCAGAGTATGGAGAGATGATCACTTCCTGGCTCCTGCTGGCAACACTATTTCTGATACAAGCCAAGATGCATTTAGCTAAGTGTTAACCAACACATACAGGTCTATTTCATCCACAAAGCCTTCCAGGCACTCTGCCCAGGCGTATAGTTCTCTTGCGTCCAAAGTGCAGGACGCAGCACTTAGTCTTGTTGAACTTCTTCACTTGTATCAATACCCCTGGCTTCAGAGTCTTTGTGCTGGTGTCATCCAGAGGGGAATTCAGCCTTCTGGCTTCATGTTTCAATCCTGAACAAGAGACAGAAAATCATAAAATCCGAATAAGAGGAAAAAATACAAGTAGAATAGTTTAAATGCATATTAACTTTCAGAGATATCCAAGTACACATACTTCCCATTGAAGACAATCAACTTAATTTTATGCACTTTTTTTTTTTTTTTTTTTTTTTTTTGCTAGTATAATACAACTGGAATTACTTTGTGTATCATTAGTGAATAGAGAGAAAAGCCATGTCCATATTTTTCAACACTAACGCACTTTAAAAAATATCTTTTGCTTAGAAGCCTCAGCTGATACAAAGCAGGCTCTCATTTCCAGTTATTCATAACCAGTTATCAGTACACAGAGGGACAACTAATCCTATCTGCACTGTTCAGCCTTGTAAGACAGCTACACAGTGCAGTTTTCATTTGCGTGTGACCAAGACAAAAGGAGATAACAAGCACACCAGACTTTGTTTAATTGTGGATTCAGTGGGGGGGAAAAAAAAAAAAAAAAAAAAGAACAAAGAAAAAAAAAAGAAAGAATAAAAAAGAAAAAGAGAGAGAGAGAGAGAGAGAGAGAGAATGGCAGTAAAGTAAAACTTGATCTTAATATTAAAATGACTTCAGAGTCTTAATTTGTGCCTCTGGCTGGGAGAAAACATCATCTTGCCTATTGTGTACTGCTGTTCACACTGAAACTAACTCCCACTGTGAGGCTTTATCACAGTGAAAGATATTTGGCAGCACCAGTATTTTAAATTTTACTCACCTGATGAACGACCTCTATTAGAAATACTTTTCTACAATGTTCATCAATATATCTACATAAATATGAATCTGAAATAAAGCAACACTGCAGTCTGAAGCACTCCAAAGCATGGTTAAGTTTGTAATGCACCTGCATGGACTTGTTAAATTAATCTCAGCCTTTATGTTATGTATGTGTATATATATATATATGCGTACAACAAATAAGGAGTAAAAATACTGGTACATTTTCATATATAACTGCATATTATGTATACAGACATTCATTCTGTGAAGCTTTCGGATAATTAAGTTACTTGTACTCTAAAATGTTGTGGGTAAAGAGTCTCTTGCTGATGTTTCAGAATTATCACCTTAGGTTCTGTATTTTGCTATATAGCTAAGGACTTTTGTACACATTTCTGAATCTCTCAACAAACACTTTTCACAAAGTCTCACTTTTTAACAAGGTGCAAGTCTTCGGAATAGGAGAGTTTAATTTGAATAAGTAACATTAGAGATAACAGGAAAAAATCATCACAAATTAATTAAAATGTCTTCCTTTGTTTGGAGTGATTAATAATACATAAGGAAACCAGGTTTTACATAATTCATCAATCTGACGTAAACTGGCACTCCCCAGTTCGACCAAGTGGAAGCCCAGATACTCTGTGACACCTAAAAAAACAGCTCTGAATTGATGCAGTGAATCCTTCTGCCACTGGACTTAAAGTCATATGGATTCAATTTGTCATATAATAATTAATTTTTGAGGATGGAAAGGGCAAAAAAAGAAAAAAAAGTGATGTTGAGTTAAAAACTTTTCTGCTGTTTTAAGTGCAAAAGCTAGAAACCTAGAAAATATAAAAGAAACGTAGAAATGTAAGATAGAGTAGGACATAAATAATTTATCCTGTGGCCACATAGCTAAGGAATTATTTCCTAAAGAGCCTTAAATTTCTACATGAATTGTTCAATGGCAGTTCTTCAGAAGTCGCACTTCTGTTCATGATTTTCCTCCTTTTTCATATTGCAAAAGATCACAAGGGAAAATCTACCTCCTTATCTTGGTTCTTGATAACCCTTCACTTCTACTGGTGCATAGCAGTGCCCATATAAGCTGAAGACATCCTCATTAGTCAGGTACATCAATCAAATCTGAGGTTGTCTCTGTGAGCAGGGTTGCCAGCATCTCCTGCCACCACCAACATACTCAGGCGCCTGTCCGCAACAGCTGGGTCCCTCTCTATCTAGTATCTTCTTTTCTGACACCAAACACACTTTCTAGTATCCACAGAAGCTTGAAATATGTAAGCCAAGTTTAAAATTCTGGCAAGATTTAAACTAATTAGCATTATTTTTGAAACAAATATTTTAAAATAAGCATTAGCAAATGCTTTAATCGCAGTTCTTAAAATGTATATGAAAAACACATCACATTGGTTTTATTTGATTAGCTATCTGAAGACTCACAAATCTTTTCCACTGAGAGTTGTTCTTGATAAACACTTGTTATGGTGTGCAATTCAGCTATTCTCTGTTTTGTGATTAATGTAGTACTTGTATTTGAATACTCTAATTAATTTTTTTGGATTAAAGAATATAAGTTTGTTTTTCTTCCTATTTCCAACTAGACATGCTTTGAGTAAAGACATGCTAAAGAGAAAAACCTGGCAGCTAATTCTCCTAACATCTTGAATGTTTAGAACTATTGTGATGATCTTCCTTTCAAGTCGGAGACTTTTTAATATTAGTATTGTTCATATGATTATTATTTTTGCTAAACCATTACATCAAAAATCAAATGCAGATTCAGTTTGAGAGTTGTTTAAAGTACCATGTTAGAAAAAGGAGTTTGCTTCTATGAGCACCTATTCTCTCTTTATTTAATAATAATTTCTCCACGTTGCTTTAGCTGAATCATTTATTTATACTCATATATATTCATAATCTAAGTGTCGTTTTATATATAATTACAGTTTGACAAGACAATTTTTTTCCTGCAGAAGGTAAACATTATAAGAGAGTTCAGCACCTCAGCTAATTAAGTCATCAGTTTAAGCCTTATGTTCCCTAATGGATTATGTCTACAATGTGGTACAACTTTTCTGAAAATTATTTTTCATGTTTTCACCTTCACATGTTTTATCACTTTTTTTCTGGGCATCATAAAAATACAGTCTGATTACAGGAAAACATTAAGAAATACTGATGAATTGTGTTCTTCTGCTTCAGGTACTGGAACAGGCCAGTAGTCAAGACTTAACTCATTATAACCCCAAATCTACTACTTGTTACAACAAAATACATCATTACCATAGGACAGTCAAGAGCTGCACTGTTACTGCGATGGTGCACAAATCACAGGAAAGACCACTGCGTTATCAGTGACAGATGTATCTACTGATAATTCTTTTCTTTTACATCTTTGCTTAAAACAGTGATGTACACTCCAAATTCCTGTAGTTAGTTTTGTCTTACCGTATGATTCTTTTGTTTCCTTCCATGCAAAAAAATAAATAATGTTTTCATAAACTCTGGATCACCTTGCATGAGTTTTTTGTTGTCTTTAGGTCTGTGAAATGATTAAATGACCACAGTAATTAATTCACAAATAGGGGTTTTATTCAGTGTTAATACATACCTTTGGTCCTCACAATTATCACAGTCTTTGCATCCACTGAAACTGTACTGAAAACAGAAAACAGTATTCAAATAGATAAGAAAAGACAGTGAGGTTTTTTTCTTTTTTGTAAGATAGCAGTGCTTGTTCTATTGCTTTTAATTCTAGTACTTCACACAGGGCCTTCAGCTTCAATATTAAATACTGTTGTCCAGAAACATGTCATCTGGATTTACCGAACGTGTTTTAAAACCAATAATCAGTATTTGCTTTAAGCACATCCTAGGGCAGTTTTGCATAAACAAGTCTCCTGCCTCAGAAAGCTAAAGGAGAACACAATCTCCCTGTCCCTTAAATAGATAAATATTTCTAATTCTCCTACTGAAAACAGAGAATGATTTATTTCAGCTCATAGCAGATGGTGGGTTCATTCATGGAATCAAGGCATTTACTTTTATTTCTAAAACATGTATAAAACTGTTTCAATTTTCTTGCTCCTATCTCCCTCCATCCTGGAATTGTTCAAGTCAAATAATATGCATGTTAGCCTCAAAGTCCTCTGAGCAATAAAAGACTTTTCAGATAAAAGGTTGAAAATATTTTGAAATTTTCTAACAACTTCTCTCTTTAATATTCATTGATTAAGTTTCCATACAGATACAAATTAGTCTCTTCTGTAAATCAAAGATGGTAAAGTAGAGAGACCTTACAGGGAAAAGGTAAGACTTTATATATGTATATATTTAAGTCAGGCTGGATGAGACTCTGAGCAACTTGATCTAGCTGTAGGTGTCTCTGTTCATTGTAGGGGGGATCGACTAGATGACCTTTAAAGATCCCTTCCAACTCAAATGGTTCTGTGATTCAGTACAAAAAGCTTGAGAAACTACAGCTGACACCAAAACTGAGCACTTTCTCTCTTTTCTTTGATTTTAGTTCCAACAGACAGACTCAGAATACAAAATATCAAGTTTATTGTACTTCTCAGATTAGAGTGGCAGAAACTCTTTCTAATCCTCCGTCATCCTCAAATTGACTACTGTCTGACATTGTCAGTTCTGAGCACTGCACATACCTACAAACTCAGAAGACTGAAAAACTATTTCATTCTAATCTAAAAAAATGTAACTGGACCTGCACAGACATCAACAGAGTCTTCTCAAAGAAGGGGAAATTATCTAAAGATCTATATATGATTGAAGAAGAGGAAAAACTTGGAGTATATTTTGCTCTGCTATACATTCCTGAGGCAGTATTTTATGTGACAAGAGTAGTATATATATTTTATGCTACTGTGCACCAGAGATTCATCTTTGTTAAACAGGCAGCATCTGCATATTCAAAGCAATAAAGATGGGTCCAAGCCAGGACTCTGGATCCAAACAGATGGCAGGTAACAAAGGCTAGTTGAGACAAGAGTGTTGATGGCAAAAAACAAAGGCTTTACTGACAGGATGATACATAAAAATTTCTCCAAGCTTATGCTGAGGATGTTTTACAAACTGAGAGAGTCTGCCTATCAGTCTCCACTTAAGCTGCCAAATCCTGCCCCAAGGAGCTATCCATTGCGGTACATTATTTTCTCAACCCCGAATTCTTATAATTTGCAAAAGAACAAAGCGCCCAAACATCTCTGAAAATACCACATATCTGGAAAGCATTTTTAAGCACACATCCCCCATCTGTTCCACCAGACAATAACCAGCTACCTTCCCAGAGTTCAATACATTCATCTTTTACAAAGTTCCTAGAAAACCTGTAGCAATGTTGATCCAGGATTTCTTGGATTTAAACTATGCCCTTTCTGACTAACATAGTGCTGAAAACAGTTGGTGCTCCTCTTTTTTGGAAAGGTCAGAATATTCATCAGAAAAGGAGCTTTCACATCCTACTTGAATGACTTGGTAATCTGGGAAACAGGAACACTGGTACTAGGAAATGCAGCTTCATGACATCAGTCACAACCAAAAGAAAGGATGAAAATGTATTTCCAGAAGGTGCATGCATATAAAGCATGTGTAGACACAGCACATAAAAATATATACACATACACGTGACTGACCACATAGATGACAGATGAATTCAGAGCACTCACATGCACATAAACAGCAACAACAGACTTATTCTTCTAACCTCTTTGACTGAGCACAAGGGAGGTCCTGTAGTGAGTCTTATGTGTTTATATGTATAATATAGATTTCATCAGCAGTGTGACTTAGGTTGTCAGTATGTGATCCCAGATCTCAGGCTCCCCAGTCATTGGCTTCTGGACACACAAGACCTATTTTCCCAAACTTGTTCCTCCCTAAGCCTTTCCATATTCATGTTTTTGGTTATAGAATTATAAAATGGTTTGGGCTGGAAGGGACCTTTAAGGTCATCTAGTTCCCCTTCTATAAGCAGGGACACCTCTCTCCCTAGACCAGGTTGCTCAAAGCCCCATCCAGCCTGGCATTGAATGCTTTCAAAGAGGGTGTATTCAGAACCTACTTGAGAAATCTCCACTGTCTCACCACCCTCACAATAAAGAATTTCTTCCTAATGTCTGGTCTAGGTCTACCATCTTCCAGTTTAAAACTATTTTCCCTCATACTGTTGCTACATGCCCTTATAAAAAGTCCCTCCCCAGTTTCTCTGTAGGACCCCTTCAGGTACTGGAGGGCTGCTATAATGTTTCCTCAGAGCCTTCTCTTCTCTAGGCTGAAAAGCCCCTGTTTTCTCAGCCTGTTCTTGTAGGGGAGGTGCTCCAGACCTCTGATTGTTTTCAAGGCCTTCCTCTGGACCTCCTCCAACGACTCCGTGTCTTTCATGTGTTGGGGCTCCAGAACTGGGCGCAGTACTCAAGGTGGGGTCTCACGAGAGCAGAGTAGAGAAGAATCAGTTCCCTTGACCTGCTGGTCACACTTCTCTTGACACAAACCAGGGTACAGTTTGCCTTCTGGACTGCAAGCTCACATTGCCAGCTGATGTTGAATCTTTCATCAACCAACAGCCCAAAACCCTTTCCTCAGGGCTGCTCTCAAGCCATTCTTCACCCAACCTGTATCTGTGCTTGGGACTGCTCTGACCCATATGCAGGACCTTGCATTTGGCCTCACTGACCTTCATGGCATGGGGCAACCTCTCCAGCCTGTTCAGGTCCCTCTGATCCCCTGTCTAACTGTATAATAAGTACAGTACAATCCTCAAATGCTTTTTCTCTGCATCCTATAGTGTCCCAAGCAGAAAATCTCTCACCATAAATGTGATAATACAGGGAGATGTTCTCACTTACTTACCTTAATAGTTTTCATAACAGGACAGAGGGTATGTGCCTCCAGTGGAACAGCCCTGAGGGACGCAGTCAGGTTATTTGCTTTCTGGGAGTCTGACATTTCGGTACTCAGCCTGTGTGTGTTCTCATCTGCCACTGGTTGATAGCTCCCGTGATGGTCCTGGGAGTAGCCCTAGCCATTGTCTTTTTGACTAACTCCATAGGTGCACAAATTAGCTCTCATCACATAACACGACATCGTGAGCATGAGCCACCTTCTTTCTGTGCCGGCAAAACATGGAAACTTTCTTCCTGTCATGCCTGTTTTTGAGGTATTTCTAGTACAAATACAATGGATAACAGGTGGCAAGTCCTCAAGTACATGGCTCAACTGCATAGGAAGCAGAGCTTTTTGGGGAGCTGAACCAATACCACTGGAAAAACCCCTCTGGACTGTTTGGTCTAGCACAAATTTCTCCCCATTCAAAAAGTTTTCTCTTTTATCATAGCATATTAGAATGTTTGAGTTGGATGGAACCATTAAATGTCATCTGGTCCAAATTCCCTACAATAAACAGCTAGATCGGGTTGCAGAAAGCCTGGTCAAGCAACCAGGTCCACTGCTTCACCACTCCAACTGTGAAAAACATTTTCATTATATCCAATCTAAATCTCCCCTCTTTTAGTTTGAAACCATTTCTCTTTCTCCTGTCACAAATGATCTTGCTAAGTCGTTTGTCCCCTTCTTTCTGATAGTCCCCTTTTTGACTTACTGCACTGCACTATTACTGTATAACTATAATATGTGTATAGGTTAACACACCAAAATAAGGCTCTCTAATCCAACCAATTTTGCACTTGAGAGTACACAATTACCACAGATAATCAGTACCTAGCATAATTTCCTCTATGTTTTCTGAAGCTCTTCAGCCACTAATGTGAGGAATTTAGTAACAGATGCCATGTTAAGAAGTACGTAAGCATTAGGTTCCCTGACAATTCCTAATTTGATCTCCTCTTAAGGTGTTGAATATGGCAATGACAAATTTTAATTTCAGAAATAAATATCAGGTGCTTCCCTGTGCCCCAGACAGAGAGTTATCACATCTAAATATTCTAAGCAATAGATCCATAGCTGTTTATGTTTGTTGTTTTTTTTCTTTAATTCTTTAGTCTCTTTTGGAAAACAAACAAACAAACAAAAAAAACCTACTATATTGAACGGGTTCAAAGAAGACAAGTAGTTCTACAGTACAGCTTTAGCAGTGACAAATGTATTCAGCTCAGTGAGATCATATCCACAATTCAGATTAATTACTGACTAATCAAAAAGTTTTCCTGGAAGTAACCAGTGTCTGAAAAAAGGACATGATGCTCTAGAAAACATATAATTGGTGGGTAATCAGAGCTCTCCACATGTTTGGTCTCTCAGAACTGCAATATATGTTTCAGAAAGGAAAAAAAGCAGAAATTATGAGACTATTCCCTTATTTTGTAGAAGTAGGCCCATAGAATTAGAACCCTTAAGTCCATTATGTTTATAGCATGATTGCATTTTCAAGAATTTTTTAGCAATTCTAAACTCTTGAAACTAATTTGCAAAATTGAATTTCTACTTAACAAAATGTCCTATTGCCATGGGAGAATTTTAGAGTGAGGTAGTTACAAGAACAGAATCACACTAAACTGAGATACAGTTTTTAATTATTGAGTAGTCCTGGCAATAAGAGGAAATAAGCAGTTGTATCTTTATATTAGGAATGACAAGAGGGAGTTAAATTAGCAGTTGTTCTTATTCACACTTACAAAACATGTTTCATGCTGGTCCTCAAGGCAGTACACATTTTAGACATGGCAACAAATTAGGCTGTGACTGGTCTAGTAATGTTATAATCTGCATTGTTTAATGAGATTACAGGAAAGGGAGTAACAATAAGAATATATATATAAGGAATCATCCTTTCTTGCCTGAAAAAAATCCTAGCTATGCAGTAACATATTGACTGTTGACATTAGCTTTCTAGCTCACTAGATATCTAGCCTATAAATGCTCATTGCTGACTTTGCATTTGACTTCTAAGAGAAAAGATTCTATAGCGTGACAGAAAAAAGGCAATTCACAGATCAATTGGAAGAGACCACTCCTGCATTTCAGCATCTTGGGAACATAAACAGCACTAGAGCAGAGGCAATTTGTGATCTAAATCTTGATCAGTCTCTTAGTCTTTTATTGCTTGACAGTCTTTCTGCAAGCTTTGGAAGAGAAATAGAAGGAGATCATGGTGGATTTCAGGTCTCAAGCATAAGTTACAAAATGGAAATTTTGTGTGATTCTGTCATCTCTGAGCTCTGCTTAAGATGGTCAATGGCCAGTGATGATGTGCAAAGTTATTTGAAATTAGCTGATTAACTGTCTGTTCTGACTTGCAGAAATGCCACAAACTCCATCCCAAATGTAGCTCTGAAGGGATCTGAAACTTAAAAGAAAAATAGGATTGTGTTAGCTCTGACTAAGAAATCCAAATTCTTATTTCATTTTACCTTCATAATTCTAAAGTCCCTTTAAGGAAAGAAATATGGTTTTTCCTTAGTTTGGGGTTTGGGAGACAAAATAAATCGTAGTGATTAGACAGTCTGCTTTGAACCAAATACACTGTAATACAGAATCATGTTCTGCATAAACCAAGTGGGACAGATTTAAGAATATGGGAGCTAATTTATGGAGATTGTAACTTCACTGGAGTCACTAAGTGATTTTCATTAAGTAGCAAAACACCTAATGAAACATGCATACGTAAATTGCAAAATGAACCAATAAACAAACAAAAATCAGGAGGTTTTTTTAGCAACAGTTCTTTTAGCAAAAATCAAGTGATTACTGTTCTCCTAAAGTATTCATCCTCACTGAAAATAATATACATTCCTGTTCAAATCTAGGTTCTCAGGACAACACATATTATTGATGTATTAGCATTTTATGCTTGAAAGAAAGTATCTGCTTAGGAAAAAAAAAAAAATACATGGAAAATTGATAGTAATGAAGATGATAAATAAAGCAAAAAGCAGCTTTGTGGTAAATCCATCTGTGGTGTCACCTCAAACAGGTAGATGTTTGGCAGATTCTTTTACCAAATTTCTACCTAAAAAGAAAATCATTTATATCAGTGTAGTTTGCTTTGGCAATTGCTTCATCTATTTACTCAAACTTGGAGATTTTCCAGTAAGAAAATTTGTAACATAGAACACAAAATTGGAATGTGAAAAGCAAATTACTAATGATAAAATCTGTATCATATGCACTGAGTAAATCATATAAAAATTCCCAAATCCACATTCCATAGGAGAGTAGAAAACCTGCAGACAATGCATAAAAACATGGTCTGAGACTAAGCAGATATGAAAACAAAATCTTGGCAATGCATTCTTTTCTTCTATTAAATTTATGTTTAAAAGATTTGTGAGAAAGATCTCAGGAGCACTGCACAGCTACTTGTGCAAGGGCAGTAGACATATAACCAACATGATATCCATTGTAATATTGGCAGTGGTGCTACTAAAAAAGGACAAAGCTTTGTACCATGGCACAAAGGTATATATTCTAAGATAACAAATGGCAGAGAAAAAAAATAAATGATCAAGTTTCTAATCAGTTCTAACGTATTGATGTTAGCTTCCCATTCATCTCCATAATGTATAAAAAATTAAGGAGAAAATAACTTTCACTAGAAGCATCAGAGAGCTGTTCAGAGCCTGGGCCTCCATGTGCAGGTAGAAGTTTTCCATGAGTTTCTCAGGCACAGGTTTCATTTCATCAGTCCCACGTGTTTTAACAGCAGAGCACCTTGAAGCAAAGCAAGGGATTTCCCAGCTATCTTCTTGTGGAGACTGAGAAGGAAGAAAAGACAATTTTCTTTTGCAATAAAAGTCAAAAAGAAGTTTGCTGAGCTTTTCTACTTCCCTTTAAATGTTTATTTTCTTCTTTTCATCCAAGAAGAAACTGCACACACACAAAAGCACGTCTGAAGATATTGCAGCAAATGAGCTAAGCTGACACAGTTATTTCCAAAACCATACCTTGGAATATAACTGAGCAGGATCAAAAGACAATTTTTAATCATAGAGGAGCAGTGCTATGTCCCCTAGAAGAGGAGAACTTCACAGACTTCAAAGAATTATGAACATTTGACCTCCCACACAGTAGAAAGTATGAATGTCATACAGCATTTCCTGCACCAATTTCTGCCTCAGTTACAATATTTGTTTAACAGAGATATCAAAGTCTTGATTTAGAGAGCTCTTGAGTAAGTTCAGATTGTCTAACAATAGATATTCAATCAAGACTGAATAATCATTGAATAGTCACTACTGGATGAGGAATAGCCAAAATAAAATGTTTGTGATCTCAAGCAATACATCTCACCATAGTCAAAGTAGGAGATACTGCCCAGCATAGTGTCATCTGTTCTCCAATTACCAGCACAGGACAGTACACTTGGAAAAGCCTTCAGGAATCAATATAGAAAGCCTTTATTTTTGGCAGGGAATAGAGAGTATCAAGAGGTTTTGAACATCTGCCCATTTTTAGAATAAATACAAGAGTTCTTGGTCTTCAGCTATACCTTGGATTTTATTCAACAATTTATTTTAAAAATATATATATATATTAACCATTCCATCATGGCCTCCATTTTGTAATAAACAGGTCACCTATCTTTCCTGCTAGCACTTTGCAATGGGACAAAAAACATACAAATGTTTAATAAATAGTGACTGTATTCTAAGCAGGTGTAATAATGAAGGTCAATAAATTGTTACTGTGGGGGGGAAAAAAAAGCAAACAACAACCAAAAAAAAAACAAAAACCAATAAACCAATTATATTAAGGCACTTAAAATATCTGCATCTACTTTCATACTCTTTAACCTCTAAACACTAAAGTTCCTTCAAAATAGAATGGAATTCAAGGTCTAATGAGTACTCCCTAAAAGTCAAAACTCTAATAGACTGAAATGTCATATACAGACGGCTGCTCCACTGCATGTGATAGTTTCATCTTTGCTTTGGACACAAGCTAGTGGAGAGGAGGTTCATTGAAAGGATAGTTAAACCAGTGCTTCAGCATCTATAAGGCTGATTGAAAACAGGGAAGACAAATAACCTCTAGCAAGAATTACCTTGTAAAAATCCATGTTATTACTGAAGTGCTGCGTGAGTCACAGCGCAATATAGTTGAAATGGCACTACCATTTCATGACCCTGCTTTCAAATACTTTAATTTTCATAGAAGGAGGTAAGAATGCAGCTGAAAATTGTATATATCTTTTCAGTCTGTATGCAATTTTTTAAGACTTCTCTATGTTATTTGGTACAGAAACACCTATTAGAAATTAATCTATGAGTTAAATTGCCATGAATGTTGTTCAGAATGCCATAAACACACTAAGATGTATTATATTACAATATGAGACTACTGTTCAACTATTCATATGTGGAAATAGTATCTACTTCATTTCATTCACTTAGAAAACATAATCCTGCCGAGTCTCCTTTCTAAGAAGACAGTAGAGAGGAATATTTGCTTCTGAAACCAGGAAAAATTAATGTCATCACATGCTTTCTATGTCTTCCTCAAACTTCCTTCAAACTGTGACCATAAGAAAAGTGTTTGTAACAAAGCGAGAAAAACTGTTAATAGTTCCAGATTTAATTTCATGATTTCTCAGCAGTCAAAATTCTAATAATATTAACCAGTGACAGTGGGGAAAACAGTACTTTTTTTTTTTTTTTTTTTCTTAGAAAAGGACTTGCAATGGCTAGGAAGAAGTGTGGCTTTCATTCAATAGTCAAGTGCTATAGCTAGCAGTTTCAAATGTATTGATTCAGGATTGCACACTAGTCTGCCTCTGTTAATTGTAGACTAGTGCTGTAAGATGGAACACATCTGGAGGTTATACTGATCTCCCTGGCACTGCTGGAGCTCTGTAACCTTGTGACCACTAATGGTGATCTTAACCTGAGTGCATGAGTCCACTTGCACTGGCAGCATAATATGCAAGAGCCTGTTCCGCCAAGACACAACGTTGCCCCTGGCATTCACTTTGAAAATGGAGCAGTACCCTTATTCTTCCTGCAGTCTGCGACTGTACTGTAGGGAATTGGTTATGAGTAATTATCACACCATAAATCCCTGCCTTTCGCAATTTACTCAGTACAGAGTTGCGTAAAGGAGATTTAAGCATCTATGCAAGGACTTTGGTCTTTGTTTCCCAGCCAAATACTATCAAGCTTCAGTGTATGCTGAGCAACACAACTGTTGCTACATCCACAGCTGTGGGTGAAGGAATGGCATTACAGACATTTCATCCATCTGAATTATGTGTATATAGCAAAAGTGAAGCTGATTGCTTTAGGCTGTTTGAAAGGAGATAAGCACAAGTCCCCATGCTCTGTATTTGTTCTAGCATGGTAACATCAAATGAAATTTCACTTCTTTTATCTCATGATCCTTCCAGTCTATCTTAATAAATGCTTTAAGTGACTTAAGTAAAGGATTCAAACAGAAATCCACTGAGGAAAATAGCATGCAAGATACATGTATGTATAACAGCACATTCTTGATTAGCTCAAAGTAGGTCACCCAACTTTTTACATGGCAGTTTAAAAATACATGTGCTCACAAACCTGAGCAAATAAGGACACAACTAACATTATTGCTTCTTCCTTTACCCAAACACTTGTAAACATAGCAGTCTACAAACCCTGACCATACCAAATTTCACTGATATCTCTCTCTAGCAATAAAACAGAGATTTATGTGTAAAAACCTATGAAAAAGAAAGAAATAAAATCATCCCAGATGAGTAAATCACACTGTTTCTGGTGAGTAGTTTAGTAACTGAACTCTTTATCCCCTGAAGGACCACTCAAACCATTTGTTTTCATTTTCTTGACATCTTGTCAGCGTAACATGACTAGATGTGCTGCTCTGCTTGTTATTTTCTGGGATGAAGATGACTGGCTTTGCTGAGGAATCTTAAGAGGCAATGAATAATATGTTAGAGGAATAGACTCAGTCGTGTGATCTCTCAAGAAAGAACATTTGCTCATAAGCCCATTAACAAACCACCAAAGTCAGTGAATATTTCAGGAACTAGGCCATTCAAATGGAAGGAACTGTGACATGCTTTCTTTATAATCCCTTAAAACAGTTTCACTTGGTGAAATTGTAGTAGGGTTCTTTGTTGTTGTTTGTTGTTGTTGTTGTTGTTTGGTTGGTTTTGGTGGCTGGTGATTTCAGAAAGGAAGCCTTTTTCGTGCACAGAATGGCTGCTCAACTGCAGCTGTTTGTTTGTTTTGTTTTGTTTTAAATTTCATTCTCACTGCATTGCCACAGAGGTGGCAGTCACTGTGGTGATACTACAGACTTAAGGAGAAAGCAATAAAATATGGGATACTGGCAGTGCAGTGAGTAAAAACATTATGTCACACAAACATTTTGTTTCCAGTACAGTGCACTAGAACTTTTGGCTTAGGGAACAAGTGAACACAAGTTCAGTGATCTCATCCTAGCCTCGAGTGGACATTAATCCACATCACAAAAACATCAGGCAATTTTTTAAAGTATTTATGCACTCTGCCCAAAGAAGAACTTGAGACTATTGAGTTCTGAGAATGGTACTGTGCAGAGATCACTATTTCATTCTCATACCTGCCTGTAGGAGTGATAGGAGAATTTTTAAAAGAGGGATATAATGAAACTCACATGCACAGGGTACCAGGACTTCCTGTAAGAAAGGAAGAGAGGCAGCCTGTAGCAGAGTAAGATCAGAGATACAATCTCTCAGAGATACTATGCACCTGAGGATACTGATGTGAATAAATCTGTCCTCTGTTTCCTCCTTTCTCCCAGAGGACAATAAGCTAGCGGATGCCTAAGAGCTCAAGGTCATCCTTACATCTCCAACAACAGGTCTACTGTGAGGATTAGAAGAAAAGAGGCACTGTAGAGAACACTGCCAACTCCTTGTCCTCCTCTGGTAAAAAAAGGACTGGAAGAAAAATACCTTATTTTTCTGATCATTTCTACAATCAGTCCTTTTAAAAAGAGTACTAATAGTACTAGTGAAGAGAAAATTAAGCAAAACAAAACAAAACACAGATATTTGGGATAGTACTTGTATTACTATTTGGCAGTCTCATTACTAACTGAGAATTACTTCTACCTCACAGGAATAATGTTGAAAACCCAACAGTCATAGAATCAAAGAATCACAGGATTTCAGAGATTGAAAGGGACCTTGGAAGACCATCTAGTCCAATCCCACTGCTGAAGCAAGAACACCTAGATTAGATCACACAGGAACATGTCCAGTCTGGTTTTGAATGTCTCCAGAGAAGGAGATCCCACAGCCTCTCTGGGCAGCCAGTTCAGTGTTCTGTTACCTTCACCATGAAGTTTTTTCACTTATTTATATGCAACCTCTTATGTTCCAGCTTGTGCCTGTTGGCCCCTATGCTATCATTGGATGTCACTGAGAAGAGCCTGGATCCATCCTCATGAAACTCACCACCACTCAGACTCTGCTTCCCCAAACTAAAGAGACCCAGCTCCCACCCAGCTCCCTCAGCCTCTCCTTATAAGCAAGATGTTCCACTCCCAGGAACAGATGAATAGAATAGAATAGAATAGAATAGAATAGAATAGAATAGAATAGAATAGAATAGAATAGAATAGAATAGAATAGAATAGAATAGAATAGAATAGAATAGTTCATTTTGAAGGGACCTAGAAAGACCAGGAAGTTGAACTGCCTAACTAATTCAGGGCTAACTGAAAGCTAAGGTGTATTTACGAGGTCATTGGTCAAATGCCTCTTGGACACTGGTGGGTATGGGGCAGAAAGCACCAATCTAAGAAGCCTCTTCCTGCTTTTCGACATCCACAGTGTCAATCTTCTCCATAACTTGCCCAGGCACTGAGGTTAGATTAATAGGTTTGTAGTTAACTGGGTCTTCTCACGTGTCCTGTTTGTAAATAAATGTAATAACACTGGCATGCTTTCAGTTATTGAGGACCTCCTCTGACTCCTAAGCCTTTTGGCAAATTGTTGAGATGAGTCTAGCTGTAACAACCTCTAACTTCTCCAACAGTCTGTGGTGAATCTAGTCAGGTGCCATGACTTATCTACTGATACTTTAAGAAATATATTTAGCAGTTTTGCAAGGTTTAAAACCAAGAAACAGCATTCTGTACCATTTTCTTGTATTTCTTTATCATGCTGTAATATGATTCTGACTTTTCTGATGCTCAGTAGTGCCTAGCAGAACATCACAAGAAGCATAAAGGTAACACTGAGATAGCAGTTATGCTAATGTACATACATCTCAATCAAAAGAGACACCCTCATTAACACATCACCCGTCGTGCAACTTGTGCCTCACTTTAGCATTTTCTTTGGGGTATGCACAACTATGTTGTATCACACCATGTTTTATGATACCATGTTGTACCATACCATGTCTCCCTCATCACAGTCAAAGCTTTCCTGTATGTCCTCTGTGCTTCACGCATAAGCTTTTGTAAATAGTACTGAAAAAAAAAAAAAAATGCTGTGCTCACATCCTCCTAGAAACTTCCTTTTTTTCATGTGACACAGTAAATTTATACATGCCCACTATTATCCTTTTTTTCATAACATGTTAGCAGTTACTGTCTTCATATACCATTAACTATCCTTGATCTCCTTTGTAAGATACACAAAGTATTGGCTCCATTTTCCAATCTGAGAATTACATCAACTAGATCATATATATGTCAGACTTTCCAGTACGCCTTTCTCATCATGTTCATCTCTCAGCACAGAGAACATTACTTTATATACCCATCTTTAAAACCTACCATATCCATGGTATTTAGAATCTCTTCTATCACAGCTAAACAGAAGCTTGTTTTGACAGATGTTTTTTACTCTATCCATATGCTTTTAATTATCATGTTTTATTTATCCTTTCTATTTCATTTACATGTTGTCCTGCATTTTACCTGACGGACAGTCTTTTTATCACATAGATACTTCTAATACTGTCTCTGCAGGCCCTCTTTGAACACAGATATGAACTAAGCAGTGTTCAGTCTGGGTTTACACTAAGAATTCGTCACTCAGTTGCTCTAAGTGTACCTCACCTTCTCATCTTGAATTAAAGCAACAAATACAGTTCAGACATTGCGTATGATTATATAAACTGGATGAAATATAGTTGCAACTGGATTACTTCCAACATCAAGTTACAGAAGCGTATGTGTTCCTGTATAAGTAAGAACATCCATAGACATGTTTTAGCCTGAATTTCCATTAACATGAGATTAATACTGCCTATAACAATAACCTGTCAGAGGCACAGCAGAGCACCTGAGAGTGCAGGCTGGCAGAGGTCAGAAAGCTGAGGAATAGAGTGGCTCTAAGAGTTCCAGCACTGGTCACACAGATGACCAGCTGCTGACACAAAGCTGTGTAAACACGTAAGGAAGCAGCCCATAATGATATCTCAGGTTTAGCTGTCTTGAAGTGTGAAGATTAAAAGAAAAATAATCCATTTTTCTACAGCTATGCATCAAAATTAACTCAGCAGAACCACCCTAGCATTCTGTACTGCATGTCCACTTCAGTAAGTGTTGCCTTTGCATCACTTGAGAAAAATATACTTTGGTATTTAGTTTAATATTTTGTTGGTTCTGCTTAGCAGGTCTGTCTATCCACGTTTTTGGACTAGCTGTTAAATCTAAATGGCCAGAGTACCTCCATAAGGTCAAAAAAGCCAAAGAAAGTACTACATTTCCTGAGGAGCTGTATATATAGCGCAGTAAACACTTGCTACTGGCAGCACTGAAACTTAATTCATGTGCAAATTATTATCAGTGAAGTTTAATTCAATCAGTTAATGTAATTGTTGTTTACTGTAGGAAAGGTTTGCAGTTTCTGTACTGGACACCATAAGGTCTGCTGGGAAAGTAACACCCGCTGTTTCTGAAAGAGTGGGAATGGTGGTATACCCACCCCTGAAAGGCTCTCAGATGTTGTGCTTGAAACTATGAAAACAAACCACAGTGCAGCAATTACTAACAAACAAAAATATATATATCTGTATATAAACATCAGGACAGAACAAATACTTCAATGAAAGCTGACATAGCCAGAGAAGAATAAGCATAGGTGTAGGTGCTCATATGACTAGTTCCTGTGTGGAATCTTCTATAGGATTTATCTTTAAAGATCCCATAAGAACACATTTTATATCTTCACCAAAAAAACTCCCATAGTGAATCTGAGGGTTGACAGTCAAACAGTGAAAATCAAGGTAGCACAATTAGCTACCCAGGCACTGAAAAAGCTGCCAACATACTAAAAATAATGAAAAGCAGAAGCTATCTCCAAACTGAATTTGATTACTCCTGGAATTTCTAAGTACTTTTGTTAAAAATAGATCTATAGGTAGTGGAAAAGCAAGGAAGCTCAACAATACTGCTCCCAAGTCAGAATCCACCAAGAAATACAATCGGATATTTCAGTTCAAAAGTCTATTTCCATAATATAGGGAAAAGAATCAGCAAGGACAAAAACACAGCAAATCAGATTCTTTAAAGCTTTATATGAGGCAAGACTTCTGCTTTGCCCAGTGCTTGTGCAAAGCTGTTAAGTGTTAATGCATATAATCTATCTAGCTAGCTAACTAGTTTAATCCATCACACAGTGTGTGATAACATAAAAGCAACCCAACTGTGACAAGTTAATAGTAGGGTTAGGCACTAAAACGGTAACAAAAACACACTTTGATTAATGATCCTGAATTGCCCAGTTCTAGTATAGATGGCTTTTGTCTAGGTTTATTTAGTGGCCAATCAATGCAAAATAGATCTTATAATTTGAAGCATTACACCAGACCAGAAGCATTGCCCCATACTGATAATAGATGGAGAAAATACCAGCTTTTCATAAGGAATAAAAGTAACAATTTATATAACTAGAGCTGCTTCAGAGGAAGAGGGAAATAAAATAAACCTAACTCGGGGGTCACTCCAGTTGCAGTGGAAGGAATGTTACAATTTCAGCAAAATAAAAACTGTTCCAAACTACCATTCAAAGCATGAAGCAAAACCATATTTGGCTACTAAAATGTATGCTTTGTTTCCTATTCATCCTATCTTAGTTTATATTTCTGTGAGTCTTCACTAGCCATTATGAAATAAAGTCAGGAAACCAGTTTGATGAAATTTCAGAAGAAAAGTTGTTTTCTTGGTATCTCTCAAGGTATTCTGTATATTCCCCTTAAGTATCAAGTAGGTAGACTCACTTTGGGACACATCCACGTACAAAGCAGTCAGCACTACTCTTCATTTTATGCATACAGCTGCTCCTGTTAAAAACATCACTGAATAAATACACACTCCACAATCACTCCAAACTCCAGATGTGCAAAGCTTGAGACAGAACCTCCCAAATGGAGAAATCCAGGCATCTGTTAAAAACCAAAGAAATGCTGCAAGTGTTAAACTGTAGAGTTTAATTACCTCCTCTTGACATTTTTCATTCAAAATAGGAGTTCTACCACTCTGCAAAATACATGTAATAGAGAGTAGGATATTCCTAAGCATACCTTTCCTAGCAATTGTACTTGTAACAGTGCAAAGAGTCATGAAGGAAGACAATGAACTATCTGTAAGACCTTTCATTTTTGCTGAGAAACAAAGGTTAGAATGACCCAAGAAAAAGGTTTTTATGTACCAGATAAGTTATAAAAAGCACTAGAACAAGTCTGGACAGAATGAAAAGAATTCTCTTTTGCTGCACAGCAATGTGCACAAATTCTACTGCTTCATGACAACCCAGGGCATGACTTAAGCAACACTGGGAGATCAGATTAACAATCAAGTCCGTCTGTCATGCTTTTGCACAATACATGATATAGTGAGCTTTCAATTTGAGATGATTAATAATATGAAACCTTCTGACCCATATAGCTGGTCAGCATGGAATTCCATGAGTAGGTTGCAGTGGAAAGAGAAAATGATAAATGAATCTTGTCACTGAAGAGCTATCACAGTTATCTTCGACAAGTACGATATCCCACTGGCATTAATACAGAAAGAATCAGAGAACTGGAGATAGTTATTTCAGTCCCAACCTTGAAGCATTCTACCAGTCAACAAATAGGACATGAAGCACTCTCTCTGCTGTAATGCTGTTTGTGGATTTTCAAGTTGTTTAGTGTTAGATGTTCATCTTCTCACCATGAATTACCTTCTTTCTTTCATATAGGCCACTGTCCAAACAAAGCCACACAGGGCACATTTCATTCTCCAAGTTTTAAATTCCATTTATTCTTGCCTTTGATGCAAGTTGTGGTGAAGTGTACAAAGAATTCATAGGAATTTGCACTTCATAGCCAGTGTAATAGTAAATAATGGCTGATGTAAGAAATGTTGAAACAAGTCTGTAACAAAGGAAAATGCAGTGTCATTTTTCACTTCTAACATCACAGGATCTAAATCAAATGCATCTAACTGGTCCTACTTAAGTGGCCTGAAATTGGTTTTGCAGGAACAAATTTGAAACCATGATCTGTTTCTTTAGACAGTTGTAGATTTAAGGATTTTTGTTGTGGTGATTTTGATGATGGCTTTTAGGCTAAGAAATGGGAAAGGCGTCTGCATAAAAAGAGTTATATTAAGCTTGGAATACATAATAAACTTTTGGCAGAATAACTAGAAATAGCTTAATTGTAAATTTAGCAACTAGAAACATGTAAAAGCTTTCATGTCAAGAAGTAAATGACATGCCTGTAAGTGGCACAGCAGTCCTAAAGAGAAACAAACTGACCTGCCTGTTTATAGCAATCCGCTAGAATCTGTCTACTATAACACTCTATATGTAGCAGCCAATAGCATGGTGTTTCCATCTGTCACAATCAAATGGAAAACATATATGTCTCCTCATCTAACACGTCTTTTCTATATCTAGAAACGAAAAGGACAATAACTATGACTGTTAGTTGAAGCCAGTGTTTTCAGAAAGAGAAGAATATGATCAATGAAGCATTGGATTTGGAGAAAAGAAATGGAATAGTTTGTTGGTGATTATTTCTGATAGTTGGTAGTTCAAGATTATGGACATACGGTAATGCATTCTGAATGGCTGAATTAAAAGTTCCATACTAAGACTTGCATCTTCTATGATCATGAAAAAACAACAGCCTACAGCTGATGATGATCCTTCAAGCGCACATGAGAGTCAAAAAGTTAGTGGGGCAATTTAACCTAATCAGCAGTCTCAAAAAAACATTTGCAAAGTCCTTTGAGATGAGTTTACAGACTATACATGGCGATATGAAGAATCTTTCCTTGAGTAAACTGTAAGTGCTACTGGCAAAGTCGAATTACACACTAACAAAAACATAACACTGAACCTTGACATGATATACCACTTGCTAACTTGTACCTCCTAGAAGAACATTGTTGAATATGCCTACAAATGAGAATGAGCTCAGACTTCACAACCAAATGAATTTGATCTGGCTTCTTTTTCTCTTTTTTTAACAACTATTTTTCTTTTTTAGCTGCTACCTGTACTGCCTAGTCCTCATGTGAGTGGCATCGTTTCATTGACATTCCAAAAGATACTCAAAGTAGCCACAATCCTAAGAAGAGGATGTTGTAGAAGGATTTCAATTTATTGGCAGGATATCTTGCTCTCAGTATGAAATAATTTATGGCCATTCGGCAGAGAACAGAACAATGATTATAGTATAGGGAATATTGTGTTTGTCTTGCCACCACCATACTCAAGATTTACTTACTAAATAGGAGTGCCCACCTAATGAACACAGCAAAGTAAGAATGAGGCCAACAATCAAACCACTAATTCTGTTTTCAAGGTGAAATTACTCTTCTGAATGCCATATAATGCATAAATAAATAAATATTCTTCTGAAATTCACAAATCACTCAAAAAAAAAGACATCAGGCATATGAAAGATGGTCAGAGAACATTTCTAAAAGGGTTCAGCAAGTGTATGTAAGTCTTTTCTTAAAGAAAGAGAACAAGGATCATTGAAATGAGAAAACTGGCAATGAAAACACAGAAACAATCACAAAACAACAACAACAACAAAATGCTCATATTTGACCAAGGAATGAAAAAGGAGAAATGGAAGGGGAAGGAGAGGAGAAAGGAAAAGAAGTCTAGGCTGAGATTGCCACTGCACGGAGCTCTATGATTTTGCATACTGAATTTGCCAACAAACAAATAAATGGCAAATTCCAGTCTGCCAGAAATTACCAGGCCTACTATGGGAAACTGGGGAGCAGCAGCAATGTTTGTGAAAATAACATATTTGCATCATGCTAAATGAATAAGATTTCCATATTGCATTTTCCACTGATTGGGATTGCCAGAAGCCTTTAATGAGTATATTTCTTGCTCATGGATTCATGGTCAAAGAACACATACCAGCCAACGATAGGACTATGGAGGATCATGAGAAGCACAGATTTTCCAGTTACAGAAAAAGCTGTTAACATGCATGTGCCATTGAGGTTACTGTTGCAGACTTTCACTCACATTGTCCTGAATGATCCTTAGTTACAGGCCTTGGTCAAGGATACAGAAGTGAGCAAAAGCAAAGATTCAAGGCAAGCTTGAGATCAAAACAACGGTCTCAGTCTTTTCACTGATGACAAGACAGATTACAAGCTGAAAACATAGTTCATGTCCTCTTGTCAGGGAGGAAGGAGATATATTGTAAAGACAGAAAGGGAGAACAGGCTGATTCTGACTAGTGCCTTGTTTTGGCGCATCTGGCAACAGAAGAAGATAGATATGCAGAGCCAAGTAGTTCAGTATACATGTCAGTTTTCCCAGAAACAGCCTGCGTTTGGGGGGAAAATGGACAGAGAGAAATTTCCAAATTCAAAATCAACAAATCTCAGGTCTGTTTATTACACCTAAACTACTATAGGCTGCTGTCATACAGTATAGTAGCTTGCTGAGCATTTGTTAATTCCTGCAGAGCACATGTGCAATTATTTCTAATGAACTCCCTAGCCCCTTAGGTATAAATAATAGTCCTTTTCAATTGGTTCTACCTGATGGCTGCATTAAGTTTGGAAAAAAAAGTCATACATGAAGGCTCAGAACAAGATTGGCGTGTTTGCTTCCAGAAAACCTCCCAGAGCATTTTAGGCATGGCCAAACTAATACATCTCTTCTTGACAGTTGCAGAACTTTTATTTCCTTAGCTACAGTGTAACAGATTGCTTGTAGTTTAAGTCTGGATGTTTGGGTTGAGCTGCAAAATCTGGCTGCCTGCTGGGGTTGTAAAGAGGTCCCATGCAGAGAGGCGAATTCTTGGAACATCTGCCCACATAAACATTATGCAACCAAGAAGTCAAGGAAAGGAACAGCAGTCTGTGGGGAGGTGAGAGAAAATACTTATTTTTCCCTCACATATCAGTAGACTTTCTACAGATATACTAGGCTTCCAAAAATCTGTCTGTTCTTGAAATTCTTGGCAATTTAGATGGCAGAACAATTAAGATTAAAAAGTAGGAGCCCATCTCAATACACACATTGATTTTCATTTTGAGAATTTCACATGTTCATTTGCGTTTTCAGATTTACTTTTCTAACTTTCCTTTACATAACAGTGTAATTGGAAAAATATAGCTTCACAGGAGACTATATTCATTTTCATGGCAGATTTACATCAGATTGCCTTTATCTGGGAGATTCTTGATCACCAGTCAAAGCAACAGCTGGTGCACTCTTCTTCAGCTGTATTTGGACATTGGGGAATGTCATGTTATCAAAATGTTTTAAGTGCATCCATCAAAGCTGATATAAACTGGAACCTGCTACATCAGCCAAGCAGACTGCAGGTTTATTGCATGGCTTCACATCACTCTGCAGAAAGCAAATTGTGTGCAGGAAGTGAAACACAAATTATTCCAATACTAAACTTACTTTATTTTCAACTATCCGAGACAATATAAGTCAATTTAATCCCAGAACTACAGCCTTCTCATGATGCTTCTGGGGTTTAAAATGTTTACTGTTCAACTGCCTGTGAATATCTTTCCAAGATGAGCTTTTGAAAAGTTATGAGGGCCTAAACCACTTGTTTTACTGGTATTTCTTTCACACTCATGAACTTAGGTAAATGAAGGAAGCGCATGGATTCTGCAAGCGTTAAATGGTGCATTTTACTGAATTTGCCTAAGACTGTTTTTGTCTGTGGATTGCACTGAAACCTACATAAAAACCTTTATGTGGTGTTAGCACAGAAACCATTACCAACACAGAGATGCAGTCAGATCATAGCAGTGATCTTTGGTACTAAAACACGTTTTTTCTTCCTAAGCTCTTAATTACAGAGTATGCTAGATACATGTAGTGTATCAGCAGTTTTAATAATGTTCAATTCTTTTAGCCAGTGCTGGGATCAATTGCCTTTTTAATACAAATTAACACTATTATTTTCATGGCACATCATTATGTTCTAGAAGAATAAACAACGGACATCACCTCATGGCCTACAGTGTATAGGTTGTGTACACACTAAATATTCTTCTCACAGTGGATTTTCAGAAGGCTTTACAACATCCTATTTTGGCACAAAATTAGACTATAAATTGACTGAATGTAGCTCTCTTTGACTGAGTTAGTCTTTTGCAGAGTTTCTGGTTGCCAGTCAGGAAGGCAGAAAGGATTTCACATGTAAACAGCTGAGGTGTGGACAAATAGATTATAAGCGCCAGCTAGAAAATGATGAATTTAGAGGAATTTAATGTTTCAGTAATGAAGATGTTCCTGTGCATCTACCAACATATTCCCAGAGAGAAGAGGAAATAACTGAGCATTTCAGTGTCTAAATTCTCATGAGCATACGTTTTTTCATTTAATGACTATGGATTTCCCCAAGTATATTCTTCTTTATTCTTGGAGACAAGAGTGCATACTTGCAAAGTGTGTTAATTGTACAGTAATCAGGATCAAAAAGTAGTCTTAATCTTTACGTTCTGAGTAATTCTGTTGCATCCTCCTCTACAGCACTCAGCAGGTGTCAAAACCAAATTTCAGTCAAACTCACATGGATACAGCAGAAGTTTGGAATCTCACCCTAGCTAACATAATGTTACCTTCACTGAGCCAACTAAAATAACTCACAATAAACCTTGGTATGTATAGAGAATCTCTAATACAAAATAAGGTTTGTGATATGCAGGCATCTAATGTTACTGTTGTTTTTCAAGTCAGAAATAAACTCATTAAAATCTGTGATCTCTATTCAGCTATTTCTGAAAAGCACATCCTAGTTATTCTAAGAGGAAAAAGAATGTACATATTATATACTTGTAACTCAAAGTTCTCTAACAATGTATGTTTCCTCTTTGGAACAACAACTGAGTCATTGTATGTTCCCTGCAGTCCTCTCACAACTAATTTCATTGATGTATATTTAGAAAGTGTATCAGTATTAGAGCTGAATCTCAGCCTGCACCTGAGTATCAACAACCTTATTCTGCCTAACTCCATACTGCTCAGTTGTCATGGTTTTGTAATTTTGCTATTGGTATTCCACAGCATAACATCATGTACAGCATGGGTAATTAAAGAGTCAACATTCCAGTTCCGTGGACTGACAACTTTTCAGATACCTGGTTCTCAAAAGAGGAGAACTATTTATCCCAGGAGACCTCACAGTCAGAGAGGAAGACTCATCACAGAAGTCATGGGATCACACTCTCACATGGCAGCTTGCTCTCTCTCTCTTATATTTGATTCATTAGTCTCAGATTCAATTAGTCTGTATTATATCATGTTATCTTGAATTCCGATATCATAGTAAAATTTAGTTTTCCTCTTTAGATTGTCACCACTATTCTATCTTTGAGCTCCCTTTCCATTTCCCTACCCTCTCCCTCTTTCCCTTCACATTTCTGGGGGCCAGGGGGCTGCACCCTGTCACAGGAATATATTGATCTATGTTACTGATATTTATAGTCCATGCTGAATTTGAATTGCGGAGAGATCCTCCTAGTATCTATATAAGCTTTCAAATCTAAGAACTTTTCTTGTTCTTCTGACATGTTCAAAATATTCATTTGCTACTGTTTGACCAGTGTCATTAAGAATATTTAATATTTTCATTGTTGTTATTTTTTCCCTAAATGACTGAAGTTATTACAACGTACTTAGTACAAACATCTAAAATTAGTGTGTAAAATAATATCAAATTGTACTTGAACAGTATTGGTGTATTCTTTTCCACTCTTAATCTATTATTCCACTAGGTCTAGCTAACTAGAGATAATGCACCAAGAATCTTTAAATTATTTTATTATTATTATTATTTTTTAAAAAGCATTAACAGAACTTCCCAGGGACATTTTGGGGTGGACATTTTCTTAGTGATACCGATTTTACTATACATGAATGTGAAATATTCATTCCAAGTCTGAAATGTCAACCGTTCATTCTCTTAAAAATATTCAAAAGAGAAGTGCAATGTTAAACAACAAGTAAATGTGTATATGAGCATCAAAGCCATACTCACTGAGAGGATTTCTATGGGCACATTCCACAGCTTATCCTGCTGCTTTATCTGCCCTTTCTGAAAAAAAGGAAGGAACAGCAATATGGTTCTCAGCAGTATAGTTTGAATTTTTGTTCAGTGTGGTAGCCAGAATTTGGACTCCTTGAGTCTTCTGAGTTCCTTCCAGCTTGGAATAGTCTATGAAATACCATATCCAAGGAACTTCCCCACTTCTAAAGACCATCCTTCATATACTGAGTTTCCTATTTTCATAGCATTGACTACTTTTCAGTATCATTTCCCCTGTTATAACTAGTCTCATTTTGTCAGTCTTACATTAAAAAAAAAAAAAAAAAAATGGTATAGGAAGCTTAACCCTCCTTCTTGCTGAAGGAACCTCACTCAGACTCCCTTGTGGACAAATATGAAGAGAGTAATTAAGTCAAAGAGCATATCTAAGAGAAAACAGTTTGGTCCTCTAATGAGACCTACAGCCTTGGATAGGTTTATTACATTCAGAATTCTTCTCCAAAAAGCAGTGCAGCTCTGCAACTTGAGTGCCGAGGCTCTCCAAGTTGTTACTGGTACAGAGCTAATGTGTGTCTTCAGCAGTGCTTATGACAAAACAGTTGCCTAATTATCCCTTTGCCTCATCCAAGGACAATAGCTCTGACTGATTTACAGTGTCAAGTGGTTCTGCTGAAACCAGCTAAATTCATGCCACAGAGCACAAAGATAAAAAAGGCAACTAGACCTTCATTCCAGATTCATTTCAGTGTTATTTATTTTCTTAACCTGGGTGACTGACCTGAAAAAGAAAAACACAAAAAGTTCCCATGCATTTCAGGTAGTCTTTCAGCCAAAGGGAAATTCTTTCTGAAACTACTGCATTTCCTCACCTAGTACCGCAATTTTTGATGGGCACTCTGCCATTTTTTCCAAATCCAACCTGACAGATGCACTGAAAGCCAAGCCTGGAGGCTGACTCAAGAAAGGCCAGACAACTGGAACCTTTCATCAGGTGGTTTCTATGTAGTTTGCTCCAAAATTAATGTCGCTTATTAATTTTCATGGAAACTACAACATATAAAGTACATTGACACTACTTGAAAGAGCAAATTCTCAGCCACAAACTCTGTTTTTTCAGTGATCACCACCATTAGCCATGTGTTTGCATGAGTTATGAACAAGAGCCTGCATGTCGTGCTCAAGTGTGCGTGAGTTGTCTCACTGCTTCACAGTTGCTGTGACTGTGAGTGCGTAGGAATTTCCATCCAAATCCAGCAGTGTATTCCAGCTTCTTCAAACTGATATGGGGCCTGGCATTATCTTGCTATAAAAGAAAGCTTGTCTTCTCCTCTGGCCTGTTTCTGGAAGTTCGAGCCTTCAGCTTAGGCAACATTGCAGCACAGAGGTCAGAGTGGATGATTTGCCTGCAGTACACAGAATGCAGAAGGATCACCCCTTTCCTAAACCAAAAGACTGTGCATATCACTTTACCCACTAATGTCTCTGTCTTGAATGTATTTAGTAGGAAATTCATATTTCCACTCCATAGACAGCCATTTTGACCCCAGCTCGTAGCGATGATATTACATCTCATCACCAGTAATGATTCAGTTAGTAAACTTTAATCTTAGAAAAGAAAAGGAAAGGAAAGGAAAGGAAAGGAAAGGAAAGGAAAGGAAAGGAAAGGAAAGGAAAGGAAAGGAAAGGAAAGGAAAGGAAAGGAAAGGAAAGGAAAGGAAAGGAAAGGAAAGGAAAGGAAAGGAAAGGAAAGGAAAGGAAAGGAAAGGAAAGGAAAGGAAAGGAAAGGAAAGGAAAGGAAAGGAAAGGAAAGGAAAGGAAAGGAAAGGAAAGGAAAGGAAAGGAAAGGAAAGGAAAGGAAAGGAAAGGAAAGGAAAGAAAAGAAAAGAAAAGAAAAGAAAAGAAAAGAAAAGAAAAGAAAAGAAAAGAAAAGAAAAGAAAAGAAAAGAAAAGAAAAGAAAAGAAAAGAAAAGAAAAGAAAAGAAAAGAAAAGAAAAGAAAAGAAAGCTGACTTCTTAAACTAAGTACTGAAATGTGAATGAATCTTCACCTCTAAAAATGTAATGGAAGTACAAAACATCATATTCATGAGGGAAGGGACTTTAGGGCACAGAACACCAGAAGTAACATGAAATGTCAAGGGTGAAGCAAAGTCAGTTATTACTCTGGATTCAAACTGTTAAAACTGCCAGTGCATACATTTTAAACTCAAGAGCTCCATTACATTGTAATCCGACTGCTATCTCCCAGTCACCATGGTGCTATTAATGATATTGCTGTTTCTCAAGCAAAACTTATACTTTTCAGTTTGGGAAATAGAAAGTCATTATTACAGTCTTTGCTGTTTATTAGAGTGTTTGTGCTGAATGCAGGCAGTACTACTTAGAAGGGAAAAAAAAACCATATCCTTTTCCATTCATCAGAATCACTGTCTTTTGTATCGTATTCTTCAATAGCGTATGTGCTGAGATCAACATTCATTAACAGTTTATGTTACAGACTGAAAACTCAGGGATTATTTTTTTCACATTTTTCCAGTTTAGGTATGGCCAATTGAAAGTTGTTTCTGAAGATACAAAATGCACTGAGACCAAAATTGCCACATGAACTTCTCTGCAGAGAAATAGTGAGCAGCCTACAATTAACTGATTTTCTGGAGCACATTTGAGGCACTTACTTATACTACACAAATGGAGAAAGGAATATGCTATAAGGGAAAATTAATTGCCAATGATACAAAAATAATAGTTACAGGATATTATTGGGAAACTTCATGTCCTTTGGTTCATACATGACTCCATACTGCCATTACTTAAATTCCAGAGTAACTTATTTCCATATCACAAACCACAGCATATAACTGTAAAAAGAACATAATGGCTGTAAAAAACTGAAAGTACCAAAGTGGACGAATTGACTGCATTCACTGCTATGACCACTTGCCTCCATAACATTTTTGGCAAAAGTAACAAGAGGTCACAGAACCCCAGGCCAGAAAATTCTGCAATGCAGGTAACCACAAAAACAGATTAGATTTCTATTTTGTTACATACTGCCTGTTCAGTTCTTTCAGTAGTTTAAAAAAAAAAAAAAAAAAAAAAAAAAAAGCAGACTGTGTTTTCACAATATAGATTGTTCAGAAAAAAAATAAAAAATAAAAAAAATAACACTGTAAGAGTATGATCATGATATGAGACACATAATCTTATGCCCATGATGTGAGTCTCAGGTGCTCAAATGACAGTGGCAGTTATGCAGTATGGCTGCTTAAAGGTTCACTGAAGAAGGAGTTTGGTTTGTGTGAGAACTTGGATGAAATGGAATGAATCTGTAATCCACACTGGAACTGTAAAGTGAAAGTGGCTTAAAAGGAGAAAAAAAATATGTAGATGGCTCCAGCTTTTTCTTCTTACTTCTTTCTTGAATAATTGTGAGGCAGGGTTTCTTTATCCTAATCTGTTTACAGAAATATTGAGCATGCATTACGCATCAAAATAAATAATTTTTCCATATCTTTGTACTCCAAAATTTGCAGTTAATTAAACTAATTTGTCAGTTTTTGTATATTGGTAACTCTTCCTGTCATCCTCTCCAATCACTACTTATTTAAATTTCATCCATGGCCAGTTTCATGATAATGTTTATCTGCTCCAGAGGATTGGAAATGAGAGTAATACACTGCCATACCATTTAATTTCTTTCTTAAAGCTGGAAAAAGCAAAGCATCAACTGGCCAGTTAGATAACACAATTTCCCACGTAGGTTATTTGCTTACAGTAGCTGGGGGCTAATTTAATTCCTGAGCTGCTTATTTACTGGTTCTGAGAGGGATTCCCTACAGTTAAGAATGAAGTGTGCATAAAGTTTCTATAAAAATTGTATTAAATTTTTCTCACATCAGAGCAAGTTATATATATGACAGCAGCATATATGTAATATATTCCATTATTTGAATGAAATAATGACTCTCTACTACCTGTATGATGTGTTCTTATACCATTTGCCTTGCAGCATATTGATCCAAAAAAAGAGATGCTTGATATCAACTACATATTTTTTAAAGTGTGCGCAATTTTTTTAATAGAATGCTTGCTCTAGTTCTACTTCTGATTTTCTCTTTCTTCTAACTGCGTCTTTGAAGTCTGTCAAGACATTAATACAGGTTAACCTAAGTCTCATAAATAAATTGTTACATTTGATTTCATATTCATTGTGCTTTCTAAACATTCAGTTAATTCCAGCACCACTTTGGGAAGTGTGTGTTTCTGAGTTTTGGATTTAAGGAATAGTTCATCTCCTATATGAAAAACAATTTTAAATTTTCTACTGATAAGAAGGTTCCAGACTTTCTCTGACAGTGAAATTCCCTGATAGAATTTGTTCCTAGATAGAGCAATGACATTTGCATGTAGCCTACACCTGCTTTATCAAGCATGTATACTGTCAAAAGACAGTATCAGACCTGCTGCTACATAAAACCTGCGATTCCACTTAGCAGTATTTAACTGCACTGTTTCTTTAGCTACCATGTTCCCTTTTGTGTATCAAATATATTTTAAATACAGATGGAAATGCTTAAGATGTTCTTCCTGCCTCCTGTCTGTGAGTAATCCTACCAGCTTTGCTGCCAACAGCAGACATGCCAAGCATTTCTGTCATTCCCACTTCCTTACTGTATATTTTGACTTATATTGCTTCAGTCTGGCAAAGCAAAGAAAGAAAACTAAGCTTGAGATAACTGGATAATGAGACAAGTCCCTCAGCATATGGCACACATGCAACAAAACCTCTCCCGTTTGTGACTGTGCAGAAAATAGCAGAATGTGAATGATTTCACGTACCTAATGCAGGTAAGTCTCATGGAGGCAGATGCTAATTTGCAGTAGTAATTCTTGTTTTAGAACTGGAAAAGATGAATTTCCTACTCTGTAATGGTAGAAGCAGGTTTAAAACCTCTTTGGAAGTGTCTTTAGGCCATCTGTTGTCCCTTTGTCTGTTCCTTTACTCTGACACTAAGTTCTTCCTTATTCTCTGTTTTACCCTGTGCATTTGGGCTGGGACATCTAAACATCACAGAATCACAGAATCACACAAGGACCCGGGTTGGAAGGGATCTCAAGGATCATGAAGCTCCAACCCCCTGCCTGGCAGGGCCACCAAATTTCCATGTTTACTAGATAGTTGTAGTACAAGAAGATCTGAGCTGCTTACTCTCTGCTCATTCATCTTAGTATTTCCATCTTAACTTTGTTTTCATCAAAAGGTTACTTGGTAATGAGCAGGAGTAGACATTGTTTTTATTATGAGGCTGTTTCTCCCTATTGTCACAGCATTTTTCCTTGAATCTAAGCAAAACTTACACTGTGGTGAGATTGTTCTTTCTGACATCCATACAGACACCTCTGTTACCAGCCTTCTAGAACTCTTCTTACTACTGTCCCAGCATGTTCCCCTCCCCACCCCCCCACCCCATCCATGGTAGTACAGTTCAAACTAGATTACCTTTGAAGTCCTTTTCAACCCAGGCCATTCTATGATTCTATTGTATACTGTTTCACATTTGTGTTTTCTATGTGTCTTCTGCTATGGTGGTTTCACACTACAGCTAAACTCCACCGCATCCCTCACTCACTCTCCTCAAAGAAAGAAGGAGAAAAAACTAGACAAAAAATGGCTCCAGCATTGAAATAAGGACAGACAGATTGAGAGATTACTCATATATTATTGCCTTAGGCAAAACAGTTAGGAAGGCATGGGGAGATTAATATAATTTATTGCTTATTACTAACTGACTAAAGAAGTGAGAAAGTAAAAGCAAAGCAACTTCCCTCCAGTCTCCATCAACCCATGTGGGTTTCCCACAGGCTGCAGCTTTCCAAGCACAGCTCCAATACAGCGCTGTACCACAGGGCTCACAATTCAGGCACTGCCTTACGTGGGTCCTCACAGGCAGCAGCTCCCCCAGCCTTCCTGCCCCATGACAAGCTACTCCCTACAGACTGCAGCACCAGCTCAAGGTGCTCCATGTGCTGTGCCTCCTTCAGGCCTCATCCAATGCTGCACCACCGGCTCCTCCATGTCTGAATGTAGAGATCTGCTCTAGGTGGTGTCCATGGGCTGCCTGCTCCACCATGGGCCACTCAGAGGCACAGCCAGCATCACTCATGGCTTAGCTCAGGCAGCAATGCATCTCTGTTGGAGTGGCTGGAGCTGGCTCTGATCTGACATCAGGGAGAGTCTCTTGGGTTTCAGTCCTGAAGTGTGAAGTGGTTCAGGAAGACTGATCTCAAGAAAAAAGTCTTAGAGGCACAGGAGCATGATGGTACTGAGGGAGCTGGCAGAGATGATGGCCAAGTGGCTTTCCAACATCTATCAGCATTCCTGATACTGGAGAGGTCCCAGAGAATTGGAGGATTGCCAGTGAGACTCCCACCTACAAGAATGTTCTTAAAGTGGATCAGGGAACCACAAGCCTGTCAGACTGACCTTGGTGCCAGGAAAGATAATGTAGCAGGTAATCTTGAGGGAGATCACATACAATGTACAGAACTACAGGGGGATTAGGCCTAGCGAGCACGGGTTCATGAAAGGCAGGTCCTGCTTGACCAGCCTGATCTCCTATGATAAAGTGACCCCCCCCCCGGTGGATGAGGGAAAGGCTGTTGATGTAGTCTACCTAGATTTCAGCAAAGCCTTTAACACTGTCTCCCACAGTATTCTCCCAGAGAAGCTGGCAGGCTGTGGCTTGGACAGGTACACTCTTTGCTGGGTAAAGAACTGGATTACCAGACACAGACAGTGGTGGTAAATGGAGTCATATTCACCTGGTGACAGAACATTACTTGTATTTTTCAGAAGTCGGTCTTGGTCTCTGTCCTTTTCAATGACTTTACTGATGACCTGGATGAGGGGATTGAGTGCACACTCAGTTAGTCTGCAAATTACACCAAGTTGGCAGGAAGTGTCAGTCTTCCTGGGAGTAGGAAGACCCTACAAAGGGCTTCTGGACAGGCTGGATAGCTGGGCTGATGCCAATGGGATGGAGTTCAGCAACACTAGGTGCTGGGTTCTACACTTTAGCCACAACAACCTCAGGCCACACATTGAGTACAGTGTTCAGTTTGGGGCACCTCACTATGAGAAAGACATTGAGGCTCTGGAGCATGTTCAGACAATGGCAACAAAGCTGATGAGGGGTCTGGAGCACAAGCCTTATGAGGAGTGGCTGAGAGAAGCTGGGATTGTTCAGTCTGGAGAAGAGAATGCTCAGGTGTGACCTTATCCTTACCTGAAAGGAGGTTGCGGTGAGGTGGGACTTGGTTTCTTCTTCCAAGTTACTAGTGATAGTACTAGAGGGAATGGTCTCAGGTTGTGCCAAGGGAGATTCAGGTTGGACTTTAGAAAATATCCACTCTTCTAAGTCATCCAACTAGGGGTCGGTCACATCGCCATTTCAGTGGTGGGGGGCAACCAGAACTCCTCAGTAAGCATACATTTCAAGTAGGTGAAAATTCACAAATTCTCCTTATTGTGATTCAAGCTAAATAGTTAATTTATAGTCTTTACTATATTAGCAGCTAACTGGGTCTGGCTAGGATGGAGTTAATCTTGACACAAATTTATCTTGCTGCTGTGTTCAGGATTTGTCACTGGAACAGGGTTGACAACCCACCTGTATTTTGGTTGCTGCTGACCCAAATGCTGAGGCTCTGTTTTTCAGGAACTGGTGAAACATCTGCATGCTGATGGGTAATAGTGAATTAAGACCTTATTTGCTTTTTTTGCATGTTATCTTCAAAGTAGAGCTACTCAACTGTCTATTTTAAACCAAAAGTCTTTTGCTTTTGCTCTTATTTTTCTTTTCCACCCCCCTGGGTAAGAGGATTGAGCTATGAGATGTGTGCTGTTTAAATACTGCCCAGAGTCAAGTCACCAAAAGAATAGAAAGGTTTCAGAGAGATGAAAAAAGGAGCATATTACCTGCTGTACTGTGATTCACATTGCTATTCTGCCAGTGAGATCTGCAGCACTTTGTAGGGAGATGTTGACTTTTGTCAAACTACTCATTGTAGTTATTTCTTTGTCACTGACCTGTCTCATAGCCACAGTTGACAGAGTTCAGAGAGGACAATCAAGAAAAAGTAAATACTGTTTACTTTACTGCCAACATTAAACAGTATTTTTCAATGAAGACACATCTGTCATGACCTTACCATTCAACAACTCAGGGTAACGACCAGATGTTGTTTCTTTATGAAAAACACAAACATCGTAGCTTCATTGTTCAAATGTCAGAATTGCAGTGCTTGCTTTTGGACAACTTGCAATGGATTCTAAGAAAAATCAGAATATATGACTGAGTGGCAAGATGCTGAAATACCTCTGACAAGAATTTGGAATGACTTGTTTGGTTGTCATGAAAAGCATGTCTAAATCAAACCTTAATATTTGGCGTGTTTTGGAGTGAGAATCTGACTGTCATAAAGTAACATTTGCCATAACTAGGCAACTGTAGGAAGTAGTCACGAAATCAATGTGCTTGTTGATGAAGTCATTTTTAGGGATATTCCATAGTCTTAGTCCTGAATAATTGAATACAGTGAAAGAGGGATGGGTGTGAGGGAATTTTTCTCTTTTATGTATCTATACATACATTATGCCTCCATATTACACTAAGATTTTCCAGTGTGTGTTCAACTAGGCCCAAAGAATGCAAATTGTACACAGCCTCATAGCTGTCTGTTTTAAGGATTAAATCCCTCTGTACCAAGAAGCCATCTAAATAACAGCACAAGATTTGTTTCTGTCTATGCAGAGTAAATAGAGAAGGGACTTAAAAGAAGTAAATTTGCATTTGCAGTTAACAAAAGTACAATACTATTTTTTCTTCTTAGCATATCACAAGCTCAGAAGCTCTCTATTTTCCTAACTGTTATACAGAAAACTTATGCATCTGTAATTTGAGTAAACTGTCATCTAATTAAACAATTTAGATTGAATATGCTAATGCAAAGGATCATAAAAAAGAATAATTACAAAGGGACTTCAAGAGGATAATTACAAACAGGAAAGTAGAATCCGAATAAAATTCTTATGTTCTTTAATTACTGAAAACACATCTAAACCAAGGATTGAGGATATCTTTATTTAAGCATTGTGCACAACGAATGTCTCTTCAGACCTTTGAAAAATATTAATTTGATCATGTATTTGTTAGATATCTAACAACTTTCAAAGCCTGTGAGCTCTAGGCAAAAAATAAATAAATAAAACAACCAAACAACAACAGCAACAACAAACAAAATACCAACAGTACTCCTTCTTTAAAGACCTGTTCATATAGTATTTCACAGTATTTCTCAACAGTATTTCTTGTCTCAGCATTGAGTTAGCACACACCTCAGCTGGCCTCATGCTCCTGAAGCTGCCAGAGAGTTCGACTTCCTCAAAGAGCCTCAACACGGCAGTGCTGAAAAGATGCAAGACTGCTTAGAAAGAAAAAACAAAATCAGAACCACTTACTCTAGCAAACAGTTGCATGCACAGATACCCACAGTACTCCTCTATCCATTCTTTATAAGTAGTGGCTTTGATCAGCTCCCATCCAAAATGTGTACTTGACTAGACAAGACATGCAAAGATTGTGCATGCAAGGATTTTTCCACTATAATTTAATGTCGAGATTTTAGGAGATTCCCATAGGTTTCCTGCACATTTATTTCTCAGCTATCATAACTTGCAGGACCTGAGATAAAAGAGAGAGAACCCACGAACTATGACTAAGGAGATGATATGTAACCTTAATCTTCAGAAAATAAACAATCTCCCTCAGTAACCTTAAGTTCTCTAGTTACCTTATTTATTTCAGTTCAGTAGCTGTAGGATGCAGCATCTTCCCCAACAGAGATTCTTTTCCCCATCAACAAATGCAGGATTACTGAAAAGTGAGCCAATCTTTAAGGCAGTTATGTTATGATACAGTCCTATGCAAGCTGGTGAACAAAAGCTCAGGATGACTCAGATGTGCCTTCATTTGATGGCACCATACTGTTTTCACCTGTCCAATTATCCAGCACTCAAGGGGAAGGCACTGCAGTTCCCTAATTGGTAGAATTTATGGCAACTTTTTTCCTTTGAGGAAAGTTGCCCTCTGAGGCATTAACTGAAGTAGTCTCTTTTAGAAGCAGGAACAATATAGCTCTATATAGCCACGTCTTATCCTAATTTTGCAAGCTGTGGATACAATATGTGTCCTTAATAGATTAGACAAATCTTTCTAGGGGTTTCAATAAGTTGGTTTTTTTTTTTCTGTTGTTGTTGTTGCTTTGTTTTTGTTTTTGTTTTTGTTTTTGTTTTTAATATTTTCTCTAGACAGTAACTTCAGTTACCAACCTGTTCTCTATTCCTTGCACACAGCTGCCTCATGGATCTGTCTTGCCCTATCTGATGCAGCTGGACCTGAAAAGTTCTGTTTGCACTTTGTGAACTAAGATATTCTACTATAGTTTTCACAGGAAACTTCACAGAAACTGTTTCTGACATATCAGGAAAAAGATAAAGTTCATTCTTGCAAATTCAAGAAATGTTCAGTAATGAGAGGTGGAAAGACATCGATTGTAAATAGATTGTAAATTATTTGAGTGCATTGTCTTCCACCAAGGTTAATCCTGGCCATTTATGTGTAGGCAAAATATAAGATTCAAGTGTCTTCAGGAGTACTTGAGATGAGAGCCAACTGACGATAGCTGGATAAAGGACCAAGAGTCACAGGCACAGAAGTTCAGTCAGCTGAGACTGCCATGTTTTTTTGGATCTTTGTCCAGACAAATAAGTTCACTGGAACCAAAATATACAGTAACAGTGATTTTACATATGATATAAAATGAATATGTGTGATTTTCAATGTGTAATGGCAGAATATCTTTTTCTGCTCAGGGAAATACCAGTGTATATTGGACTATTTTTGTAGGCTATGTTTTACAAAAGCAAATATTGATCAAAGATGTATTTTCACCTTTTCCAAGGTCAACAAATCACAGCCAAATTTTCTTTCTCAGAGTTACGCTTTAGTTATGGTTCAAAATGTCTGGCTTGTACTGTATCTCTCTGGATCCCAAGTGAACCTTAACTTGTTACAAAACCAAATAATTTCACTTCCTGAGAAGCACTTCCATTTTGTTGATTCTGTCAACTCTGGCTGAACTGGCCCTTGCAAGAAAAGTCTTTCCAACTCTGAAGTCACTGTCAGAAAAAAAAAGGTAATGTTTCCTATCTGTATCTTTCCCTGCTGTTTCATTCAGCTGTTTTTTATTCATGTGCTCTTTCAGTTTTTCTGAAGACATTAGCATTTTGCATTGGATACATGCATCTCACCTCTGTATGGTCTCCTCGAAACCTGTCTGCCGGTCAGCAAAGGTCATTAACATCAATAGCAAGATGTAAATCACATAACCCATGAAAACAGCCTTCAAAGCCTTGTTACAATATAAGCAAAAAGTGCAGAGAAGGAGTTAAAGTCAGTAATGTATGCTGAATTAGGCTGGAGAACCTCCTGTTATCAAGGTCTCCCGTTATCTGATCGCTGGTGGGGGTGGCTCCTGACTGAGCAGGCGGTATAATAGAGCTGTACCTCCTGTTCCATCACAGGGATCCACAGCCTGCTCCGACTCGGATCAGCTGTTGTTTAGCAACTTCTTTAGGCCACCTGCTGCCTGTACTAATTTCGTAGAAAGCAAAGCACTCAGAGGAGTGGTGGGACGCAAATACTGTACTTCATTCAGAGCAGGAAAGGATCTGAAACTAATACAATTATTAGACTGTGCACATTACTCTTTTCTAGGCATTAAGTACAATAAATGCAGTTTACAAACCACCAAGCTGAACCGACTAGAAGCAATTAGTAAATATGATCTTCCAGGGAAGATTCCCTAAGAGTCTTTTCCTTCCAAATACCAAATATTCCTTCAGCTTAGTGGAAAATCTGAGAATTTCTCACCTCATGCTATTCTTCTACTTTCTTAGTAATGCATGGATGGCTGATAATGACACTGGAGGAAATCTTGCTCCTAGATTAGCACTGCAGGAGTGCCTATCTGCAATGCAGATTCCCTGCTGCTTTCAGTATATAATATCCACAAATGTCAGTAATCTTAGAAAAGGGAAGTGGGGGAGGGAAAAAACCCTTTGCCAATCACGTGTCTTTTTTTTTTTTTTTCATCCACAGATCTCAACTGTTATAAGAATCTTAACCATCTAATCAGATCACATGAATACAACCAAACAATTTTTTCATCACATGCAGTGAGAGTAATAAGTACATCACATGGAGCTACCATAGCTCACTTGATGAGTGATTATTCATTAAAGCATGTTAACACCTACACTTACAAGCATTTGCCCATGCCCATAGTCCAGAGCCTCTCCTAGTTTTGCTCCTAGTTCTACAAACTCTGCCATGTAATTTGAAGTATGGTGCTTCATCTCCTTGACTCTCTTTACCCGAGTCCCCAAGGCTTTACTCATCATACTTCTTTCATCTGCAAATATACCATGGCAGAGCTAGAGCTAAGACTCTAGGCTGCCTTTTAAAGCCAGCATAGTGAGCCTAAATTCATTATAAAAACTATAATTTATTTATTCTCTTTCTCTAGGAAAAGGGACAGAAAGATTAAAGGAAGATGAAGCCGAAATAATCCTAGCAGTAAAATCAATGACTCCTGAACTCCAGCTTTATGTGCTGTCCCTTCAGTAATATGTCATTATTTATTTCAGTTCTAAAGCGTAGAAATAAAAGCAATAAATTTGTGCTGACTTTAGACTCTTCTTCTTTGTCTTCTCCATTCATGAAGTCAAGCCAGAAAGAGCACTGGGGTGTCTATAGGCTTCCTAACTGCCAGGCAGGTCACCCACAGTATCACAACAGCATGGCAACACTGGGAGAAACATGCTTTCTGACTGCCTTTTTCCATGAATAAAAGCAACAATTAGTGCATTTACGAGTGCTGCTGAGTTTCTCCTGCAGTTTCATAGAATATGGCCAGAAGGAACAGCGTGACCTTTTTTTTTTAATAACAAAGTGTGCAGAATTAATTACTATATGAGCTGGATCGTGTCTGTCACAACAACCAACTCTGTTGAAAAACTTGCCACAGTTAGGAAATTCACTGCCACTGTTAGTAAGTTGTCTCAATAGCTAATTGTCTTTGCTTAATGCTTGTGTCCCAGAATGATAAAGTGGTAAATTTAAAAAGAAATACAAGAGTGCTGCTTACTTGATTAGCATGCTTAAAGCAGGCCAGTTCTGAGACCCAGAATGCCAGAAGCTATTTCTTTTAATTTGTTTAAGCTCCGTCTTAGGAAAGCTGTTCAGACAGTGGAAATACCTCTCTGCTGTAGGAAAGCACAATGCAGTAATGTTGTCCCACACAACAGGGTCTGCCACTGGTCAATCTTACACACAAAACCAAATTTACTTCAGATTTGCACAACCTGGGGCCAGGTGGTAGTCCCAGAAAGCTACCAGACCCTATTACATTCAGTTTCTGGTTTTGTACTATCTATCTCCCACAGAGTTCTCCAACACTTCATACTACTATGCATGCTCTATGAGTGAAGGTCTTCAAGGGTGCAGGGCTTCCCTAATTCAGGAGGTGTGGGTTTTGTATTCTATTTTGTATATACTATACACCTAAAGGACAATTTTGAGAAATTTTCTGAGCTTTCATTAACAGATGTGATCAATTGGTGATTATCTCTTCTCAAGGATGGTGCTGAACCTTTTTTTTCTGCTGTTCACTGTTGTCATAAATCATGTCATCCCACCTGTACATGCATGTCTGCAATTAAGCAACAGTAACATAAGAAAATTTCTTGCTAATGGTATCAGTTATAATTTTGGTACAAACTGATAAACAAGTTAAATTTATTCTCCATTACTAAAAACCATACTTAAAGATCCCTTTCCAGTCTGTGGAGAGTGTGATGGGGTCACCATGAGTGTTATTGTGTTTGTCAGCTGTCCAGTGAGATGCTTCAGACCTGTACAGGTGTGAGTGCTGGGGCTGCCCTGTGCCCCTGGTTCCAGCTGGCTTCAATAGCCTCAAGGTAGCAGCCAAGGTAGCAGCACACTGTGGAAAATAGTGAATCATAGAATCACAGAACGGCTTGGGTTGGAAGGGACCTTAATTCCCACCCAGTTCTAACCTGCTGCCATGGGTAATGTTTAAGCCACCCACTGAATCAGACTGCCCAGGGTTCCACCTATCCAACCTGGCCTTGAACACCTCCAGGGAAAAGGCATCCAACCCCTTCTATGGGCAACCTGAGCCAACACCTCATCTCCCATACTGAAGAATGGTCAGAAAAAGCTGAAGAGGCAGAAAGGGAAGGAGGGGAGGGAGAGAAGAGAAATAGTAGAATGAACAGCAAGGGCAGAGAGAAGAAGGATGTGCTCCTTGGAGAGAAAGGTAATTCCCTGCAGCCTCTGAGCTTTGCCCACACTAGAGCAGGTTTGTTCTGAACAATTGAAGTCCGTGCATCAAAATCCAACCCAATTACAGAAAGGACAAAGATAGCTGATTTTAATGATTTCTAAGCTGATTTCAGCTTTTCACTTTTAACTCTGCTTTGCAGATAGGAGTTGAACATCATCTCTGGCATCTTCAGTGACAGCAGTACAACTATCCTTTTTTGATATTTCCTTAGCAGTGTTGCCAGAGCGTGGGATGCCAGCACTCTTCCAGGTGTAGCTTCAAGAGAATGATCCAAGATTTGCCACAGACATTCGAGCAAGGAAGCAACATGCAGCAGCCTGGCCAGAGGCCACTGTGATGCACAGGGAAGTGGATCAGCCCCTAGCAGGATCCAAGGCTGGAAGTGGGTTAATTTACTGCGAGGCAGAGATGTGTCCTACTGAATACTAGGCCCCATTAACTTAAAATGCTGTGAAGTTCACACCCTTTGCACTAAAATATCGGAAACACATTATCTGGCCAGTTAATTCACCTAAGGAGCTGCAGCAAGTAGAGGCAGGAATTTTCAACACAAATAATATAAGTTTGGTGTGAATTAACCCTTGATCCCTGCTTACATACTTATTTACATGTACTGATTATCTCATTTTGAAATAGCTGAAAAAATATATTAAGAACCTCTTTTTTTCCCAAAATACCATGTTTTCAAATTCTGTTAAACATAATAATTAGATTGCAAATCGACATCAGCAGAACAATGTAGTGTAACAGAATTTTTATGCTTTTCCCAGATATTTTTCACCTTTCTTCTACTTTACAATCAGTTTCTGAGATAATTGTGCCTCCCTTCACTGAAAATGATGACTGTACTTACATATTGCCCTGTAGAAAGTGAAACTGCATGCCTCAGTGAATTCTATCATCATTTCACCCCCTAATGAGAGAGATTGTTTGCAGGCAGATGAAATTAAATTGTAAGCTCTATTGACTTCAACAACAGGTGCCATTTGTGCAAACCCAAAGGGAACTATTGAATTGTCAAAAAGATTTAACTCTTCCCGACATGTGTGCATCAGATAACATCTTCTAGGTACCTGCACCACATATAGCTCTAGCACCCACAATACATAATCTCATCTATAACAGCACAGGCAAAATGGCTGAAAAGAGCAGATTTAACTGCAAATGGAGCAACTATGCTTTCTGATGGCTGGATTGTAACAGGTCTGCCTAAGCTAAAAGGAGGAAGGAAGAACGAAATTAAGCTGGAAAAAAAGAAAAACTGATTCTAGAAAGCTGTAAGGATTTCAGAAACTTTGTAGATTCTATTAAAATTCTCAATAGTTAAACGCATATCCATACCTGGTAAATTTTAGTAGCGAGAATTTCATTTACAAATGCTTTACACTTCTCCCATGCCCCCAGGCTGTGAAAGGTTGCTAATTGCTTGATCTGCATTTGCAATTAAATCAAGATTATCACTGATAAGCTGTGCAAAAGAAATCCATGCAGAAGCAAGTCTTCACCATTTTTTATTTTTCTTTTTTTTAAGTACAGCACAGTTGTGATTTTACAGATTAAATTTAAATTATCTCAATGGCTGCTCTTGGTTTTTAAGTTGTTGTTTGCTTTTATTTTTCTTTTGTGTATGAAACATTGTCATGCTTAAATCCAAACATAAAGAATGCCCAGATCCCAGTGCTGAACAAAACAAGAGCTGGTACTCTTCTAGTTACTTTCTTAATGCTGTTTCTTTTCCTGACATAAGAATTCTCTTCTTGTCAGATAGAGAGTCAATCACTGCTATCTAGCAAGAGAATCCTCTCTGTTTCTGGATATAATTTGATGTTTCAATGATGTGAAGAACAATTAAATACTTAAGCATTACATAACTTCAAAAGTCTCTTTTGAGATGAAAAATATGCAAATGATAATGTCTAATATGGTTATGGTAAAATTCTTTAATTTTGACTTGAAAGCATAGAGATTTCGAGACAGCATGATATATTTGATCCAATGAAATAATCAAACCAACTTTGTATCTCTTTGGTGGCAATTTATCTTCTCTGCCTGAAGCAGAAAGATATTCCTGCTGCAATAATGGATTTATGTAGTTTCTCCCATATCTGTTTCTTTCAGTTTAAGTATTCAAAAATGTGAAGTCCTTTAGTGGGTAATAGCTCTGGGCATGTAACAGATAGGAGACTTCCAGGAGATGAAGGTTAGAACATTCCCTTCTTGAATATGGTTACAGAGCTACAAGTCAGCACTCTCTCACTTTGCTAATGGGGCATCACACTCACGCCCTTATTATAGGGATGGAAAAAGGGAAAGTAAGGCTGAGGGAAATACTGGCCTGCAGTCACACCAGCTGCACAACTGGTGACTTCCTAATGCAGGTTTCAAAAGCCAGTCAGCTGGATCTCTACATCACAGACATGACCTCAGCTTTGCTGTAGCAGCAGCAGCAGCAGCAGCAGCATGTACATGCACTCTGCAGCTCTGTGTGAGCTCAGAATGGAGGGCTAAACACCAGAGTCCTTAACAGTATATATATGAGAAGCACTGCTTGCTTACTTCTAGGCACAGCATCCCCACCATCTCCAGACAAAGTTCTGCAAGCACCTGGTGAGATAATGCCTATTTCATTCCACTAAGAAGTAAAATGTGCTAATAACATCTTTGATATTTAATAACGTTGCTTCCATTTTGAACACATCATTGAACAGATATTGAATCCATTCATTCTGGTAATAGACACAGAGATGTGGAGCTTCCTGTTTTAACAAACAAACAAACAAATAAATAAATAAATAAGTGCAATCACCTTTCTGTGTTGGCTGGGAAATGGGATCTATCATAACCCTCACTATTATATGTGCTAGCATTTCCTGAATTTTATTCTATGTCAGTCGCTCTGAATGCAATGCTTCCTATTTATTTCAGTGTAAACAACAGTCAGAAAGAGCACAGTTTGGTAGAGCAAATTCTCAGCTACTAACACAGTTTTTGTTAGCATAGTCCCCACCACTGTCTATGTATTTTTTTTTCCAGTGATGAAGAAGAGCTTACATGCTACTCTCATAAACAACTGTATCAGCAAAGGTGACCCACTGTCACTGTCACCACTGCCAAAACACACCATCCACTGCCTCACTGTGCTCATATCCATTGTTTGTTTTATATAAAAATTCAGCAAGCAACAATGGATGTCAATGTTTTTTTTCTGTGTGGTGGAATTCAGTCACATCTTTGCTTCATCTATACTTCCACATCAGACACCATTTTGTCAGACTGCCCCTCAGCTGACATCTGTTGCACAGCAAGAACACGTAGCAGGAAAGTTGAGCCCCTACTGCCATGCTGCCACGTCCACCCCTGCTCTCATGAGGCAACATATTAAGCAAGAGGCATTATTTTTGTAGCAGCCCTCTCATACGTGTCTCCATGTCCCTCTGAAAAACCAATTGTCTGCAGCTTTTTCAATTTTGAGATCAATTTGTATATCACATTTTGTCAGACTGGCTATTTAAAAATTAATGCTAAATCCTAAATATACTGCATATGATTTCTAATTTTGGCCAAGCAGGCTTAGTTTACATACTCTTTTTCAGACAAAATTGTAGCACTTTTTTTCTTATCTCACTAATTATACTTTGCAATTATATTTCTCCAGCTTGTAGCAAAAAGGAGAGATGGAAATTAAATCTAATTTCTTGTAAAAGCAGCATGAATTTCTTCAGGTCTTGCCATGGCTTTTTATAACGTGCAGAGCACTACTGTGACCACTACAACATCGATTTCCAAGAAGTTAATTCCTTGTGCTGGTATGCAGATCAGTTCAACAGCAACATCTGAGCAAATACTGTTCACAACACATTCAAAGCTGATCATTACTAGGCTAAATATGCCAAAGATGTATACCAAAAACTCTGGATACTTAGGGGAACTGTTAAGTTGCTCATCTCAGCATCTGAAGTAGCACAGTTGTTCCAGACCTGACATAAAAATCTATTTAAACATGAAAATAATTATAGATACCTGAACCATCCTCTGACTTGCAAAACTTGCAAAAAATCTACAACTTTATTTCAAACTTCAAACCCTCTTCGTATAGAAATGGGAAAAACAATTGAAAAAAGGTCAATCTTTTGAAGCATGTCCAGAGTTACCATCTCCAGATCACAGAGAATCACATGTAAACTGACATGTGTTACCTAATGAAAATAATTTTATTACTTACAGACACCATCCTAAGCTCTGCATATTTCTTTATCCAATTCCAAACATCCACCAGCATTTTCTCAGCCTTATCTATCTAACCACAATTCTCTTTCCAAGTTAGGCTGGTGTTTTGTGTTTTGTTTCACTGCCCCAGACAGCTCAGAATTAGCAGAGAAATAGGAACAATAGACATTAAAATAGACATTATATCATATCTGCTCAACAATCTTTAGAAACATTCCCCCCACATGGCTGGTGGGGGGAAGGGGGGGGAATGACCTTTTAGATTTGTTTTTGAATTGGTCATAACAGGAAGTCCATGAGACGGGTTAGTTTTACCCTACTGATGATGTGTCGTTGCACTAGTAATCCTTTTAAGAAGTCCATGTGACTTCCTGTAGAAACATAGCTTTTAATGAAAGAAAAGGAGATTGTTCCAGCTCCTTCTGTGGCTGTGACCACATGCAATATGTTCCAATATTTATCTGTGTAGCTACTGGTTTCCTTCGTTTCATCCTGTCAAGATCCATCTTCTTTCCTGTCTCATTACTCTTCCCTTTGATGAACTCTCTGCCCTAGTGGAGGAAACCATACGCATACGCTTTCTCATAAAGGAGCTGTAATAAAATGGCAAAATGGGTATTGCCATACTGGTCTTTTGCCAATTCTGCCTCTGTCTTTCCTCTTTTTTTTTTTTTAAATTTATTTATTTATTTATTTATTTATTTTGAGTAAGCAATAAGATACTATTATGGTATATGGCATGTGGTTCAATAATTTCTTCCTTGGTCATAGGGTAAATGCTAAAGAGTAAAACATTTCAGCAGTAAGGTGATAAGCTATTAATGAAGATATTTAAAGCAAAGCACTCTCATAAGATGAATAAAAGGAGTTTATTGAGTGATAGAGATGAAAGGATAGGATGGAGGTCAACCATTTAATGCCACCAGGTTGACAATTCTGTGTCCCAGAAGTTGTTTATGACTCCATCTAGCTTCACATATTGAGGTGAATGATTGCACTGCTGTGATTTGCTATTTCAAATCCAGAGAAAGAAAACACTGCAGACAGCTCTCTACCTCTGTTCTCAAGTCTGTACAATATGAGCTGTGAGGCAGAATATTCCTTACTTGTTGTACATGCAGACAACCAATCTACTCTCTGCTGCCAATTCTTCCAGTGGATCCCAGGAGTGGGTATTTCCATAGTCTGCTTTTTCTACTCAAGGAACTTCTGCACACAATAGTGTAGGCAATAACCTAACTTAAGTCATTAGCTACGCACCAATGTGGCTCTTTATATATGCAAATCTCTCTCATTAAGTCCTACAAAACTTGCCTGGTGATTTAAGAATTACATACTCACATACTTTTAAGAAGCTTCAGGGCTAAGCAGTAGCTACGTATTGCACTTTTGGATCCAGACAACCAAATTGGCAGATAACTGACTAAACCCTTTATGCTCTCTCTTCCTTTCAGTTTCTCCATTTATCGGTTTCCTAATCTCTACAGTCAAAATGGGGGCTTATACATACATTTTTTGTTGGTTTCTTTTTTGTGAAAATAGATAGGTTCGAAATAATAAACTGCTCAGATAATTCATTATCACATGAATGCCATTGACATGTCAGGAAAAAAAAAAAAAAGTTAATTTATTTTGATCACGCCATTTAAATCTCCTATCACACAGGACCAAATATTCACAGGGCTGATGAACCACCTGGTAACAAACAATAGGAATTAATTTCTTATTTCATTTCTCTATAGATGAAGGCAGTTTTGTGCCTCCTGTCACTTGATATCAATGAGCAGGTTTCCAGCACAGCTGAAACAACACTAGATTTGAAAGATGTACAAACACTGATATCATCAAACATATTAGCAGCTATGAAAGCCAAACCAAGCTTTTGCTAACAGCTGCAGTTAGTTTCCCCAGTTCAGTAGAAAGGCTGCAAGTAAAGAACAGCTCACATTAAAGCCTGGATGTGACAGGAGGCAAATGATGAGACAAGATCTCCTTCTAATGCAAACTGCCATCCTTTATGGTAGCTGCCATATGGAATATAACTAGTATTTGAGTTCCAGTCATTTTTTTCTCCATTTGTACAATGATTACTCTGTGAACTTCTGTAATCTGATGCATTGTTCACATTATTAATCTTTTTCTACACGCCACCAGTTTTGTTTTTCTTTTTTTTCCCTGGTGCCAGCTCCCAACTGAAAAGCAGAAGAGAGGTCCACCTGGGAAGACAAAATTAGTATAAGGACTCAATTCAAGATATTTGTCTCCCAGTACACATCTGCGTGGATAATTAGCCAACATCATTAAGTGTTTGGTAACCTGATGCTCCAGCTCTAAAAGAGATTAGTATGGAATTCTCACTATTCACATGACTTCTCTTTACTTCCAAATCTCTCTTGGTAAACACATCTATCTAATGATAGTACAGTGAACATGGGAAATGTGTGAGCAACATTCTGTTTGTTCTGACAGATTTCCACCTATTTTAGTTGCAGCACTTGAATCTCAATAATGAAGGAGAAAGGACTCCACAAGGAAAGCACAGAACATAGAATTATAGAATGGCCTGGGTTGAAAAGGACCACAGAGATCATCTACCTCCAGCCATCCTGCTGTGGGGAGGGTCACCAACCACCAGACCAGGCTGCCCAGAGCTACATCCAGCCTGGCTTTGAATGCCCCCAGGGTGGTGCATCCACAACCACTCTGGGCAATTTGTTCTAGTGCGTCACCACCCTTTGCGTGAAAAACTTCCTTCTAATATTTAACCTATACCTCCCCTGTCTCAGTTTAAAACCATTCCCCCTTGTCCTATTACCATCTACCCATGTAAACAGTTATTAAGGTACTAGAGTGCAGTGGCAAGAGCACATTTTCTGACACCCAGCTTATCAGTGGAAGAACACATTTCTAACACAGGTGAAAATAGAAGGTATTGTCTTAGTACACCACCTGTAGTTCAAGAAGTACCGTCTCCTTTGGTGCACAGAAAATACTGAAATATGTTGTAAATGGGATTAATTTCAGGCAATTCAGGTGGCTTTTTAAGTGAATTTCAGTCTGACTCAGAAAGATAAAACCTTCTTTTTTTCCTTACTCATTACATGAAAGAGCTAGCACAATAAAAATGAGCTTCATGTCTAAACTGAACCATTTGCACAGCATGCCACCCTCCAATATTTCTAGGTAGCTTCTTTAAAGAACTGTCATACTATTCATGGATTTTCTCTGAGATGGGGTGAATAAGCTAGACTTTCTTTAAATAAGCTACAGGATCCTGTAGTGCCTTTCTTAGAGGATTTAACCTACCTAACTCATTATACACAGACAGATACTCTCCTTCACATTACACTGAACTGAATCATACACTGTGGCTCTACATGAACTTTAATGATGTGGTTTTATCAAAGCCACAAAACATTCAGCATTCAGACCTTTTGGAATATCTAACTTCATGTCCATGTACAAAAAAGATAACACCAGACCTTCTTGCCTAAGTCTATGATGACAAGCTGCCAGCATAATGAAAATGAATACTTCTGATTTCATGAATCCGCCTTTCTTATAAATGGTCTTCTGCAAAACAGTGAATCTCTTTTCCTGACACGAATGGCAGGCTGAAGCAGATAGGTTAACAGGCTCATAGATGTATTGGTAAATGGCAGAGTTAAACCTTTCAAGCAGGAATTTTACTTACCACAGATAAGCATTACCATAAAATAGCGAGTGCGCTATTTCTCCAAATAAAGAGATGCAACTGATCTGACTTGGGAAGAGAGTACAATCCTCTTTAATTTCAGAACAAAGTATACTTTGAGGTTTAACCTTAATGGGAGAGATCCAAAGCTGAAGGAAATCAGTGGAAAGATTTCAAGTCACTTTTGATCAGGCCCATAAATAGAACTGTTCTGTGAATCATTGTATCTATCATAGCAATTCAATACAGACTACTTCAGAGGGCATTCTGAAGTTCCAGAGTGGAGATGGTGGAATTTTACAGAAAAACTCATACAACTCAGATTCTTGCAGTGTCCCATTCGAAGTGCAAGAGGACAAAAAAATTATGCTTGGAATTGTCACAGGAATTGTCTTGGGTTTTCCCTGATAGTAACACCACTTACCTACTCTCAAGAGTTACTGGTGAGGATAGGTTTATTTTTCCTAAGTCCTATCAGCAGGACTGAAGGCTCAGATGAAGGCTAGCTGAAATGGCCTGCATTCAAGGACACTTTGGAATTCAGATGTCCAGTAGGGGGCAATAATTTAGCTGGGGTTTCAGGACCTGCCTGCTGGGTGCTGAACAAAATGGCTGTTTACCTTGGCAGCTGAGCTGGCAGATCCCAGTTGTAAAGTCCCACTTCTGCTTTTCATGTCACACTCTCTTTCTTTGATTGCACTAGAGAGCAAGAAATCAATCCTAATGTCAGAATGGACTTAGACATGTGTACATCTATAGCCAGAATGCCTTATCTTCTCCCTGCCAACACTTCCTAATCTTCCTGAAGTCTAAGTATGAACAACAGAGACAGGAGACACATGGAGGTGTTGAGACCTATTTGATTTTTTTTTTCCTTTTTTTTTTTTCCTTTCCTTTCCTTTCCTTTCCTTTCCTTTCCTTTCCTTTCCTTTCCTTTCCTTTCCTTTCCTTTCCTTTCCTTTCCTTTCCTTTCCTTTCCTTTCCTTTCCTTTCCTTTCCTTTCCTTTCCTTTCCTTTCCTTTCCTTTCCTTTCCTTTCCTTTCCTTTCCTTTCCTTTCCTTTCCTTTCCTTTCCTTTCCTTTCCTTTCCTTTCCTTTCCTTTCCTTTCCTTTCCTTTTTTTTTTTTTTTTTTTCCTTTTTTTTTTTTCCTCTCTGTCAGCTGTGTAACTGTTACTTACTCCAGAGCAGGCCTTACCCTCACCTTCGTGCCTACAGAATGGATCTGCCTAAGGAACATTCAGTTACATAGTATTTCTTTTCATTTGCAAGCGTATACTACTTATGTATACATATTCTAAGAATTGCTTTAAAATTGACAGAAACAGCCAGTCTTTCCATTTTCTTAAGGTTTATTCTCTCTATACATATATCAGTACTTTTTTGAGGATTCCTTTCACAGGAGATCCCTCAGTTTTGTCCAACACCTCTAAGCACTCGGCAATCAGCAGCAGCATGAAGTTCAACATGGAAAATACCAGGGGCAGCATCAGAGCATCAGGACACAGACTGGGAGATGAGTGGGCAGGGCAGAGTCAGGCTGGTGTTAGGAAGTATTTCTATACTGTGAGGGTGGCCAAACACTGGAACAGTTTTCCTAGAGTGGTGGTTGTTGGCCTGTGCCTGTCAGTGCTCAAGAGGCGTTTGGACAATGCCTGCAGTAATATGCTGTAAGTTTTGGCTAGCTCTGAAGCTGATAGGCAGTTGGACTAAATGGTCTTTGCAGGTCCTTTCCAACTGAGCTATTCTAGCTCTAATCAGAAAGCAGCCATGATCCTTTCCTTCTTTTTGGCAGCACTTGCTGCTTAGGTTTGATAGACTCTGGATGGCTTCCATAATATTAGCTGGTTGTTCTACACATCTTGGCCCCCATGCTGTATCATGTCAACAACACTGACACAGGGCAAGGAAACGTGTTCTCTTTTGTTTACATTGCAGACCAGGCAGGCTGAGGAATCCCAGCTGATTTGCTTCATCTTTCCCATTCACATTTTGTATATCAGGCAAAAAGCAAATGGTCTCCGTGACTGAAGCCAACACACGGCAGCCCTTGGTTTAGGCTAGAGAAAAAATCACATGGGAAGATAAGTGCATTCATATTAAAAAAAAAAAACAAACAAAAAAACCACACACACACACACACATATATAAAATAAAAACAAAAAACCCACATATATATGTAAATATATATATTGGCTCACTGTCCAACTCCCAGAACATAGAGTTATTCATAAAACCAGCTGACAACCTACCATTATTGCATGCTTATTTTTTGAATAGTTCCTATAACAACTGGTTCCAAAAGCGTAGCCAGCATTGCACAGGATATGGTATTGTTATATTTTCTGAAAGACTGAGATGGTGCAGACAGGGGAAAGCATGTGCAGATGTACCAGGGTTAAAAGGAAATTCATGCTGCTATATGGAAAGAATATTTTTCTTTGTGTGTTCATTTTATTAGTGCTGACTGTGCATGTGTTTTATACTCATCTATAGATGAGTTTACAGAATATTAAAGAGCAAATGAGGCTCTTTTATTCTTTTTGTTTCTCTGCCTGCAGTGATAAGCAAATCTAATGAGGTAAAATTCAGATAATCTACAAACCACATGCGCATCTCCCAAGATTTTCAATGTAGACTTACACCAAAGTAAAAATGTGGCAAACAATTCATGGAACTTGTGGGTTTAACTAACTTTGTTTCTCCACATCTCCTAGTATTCTACAAAATCCTGTCACATGCATCCATGCAAGTATGTTTTTGTACCTGTGTACACCAGGAAATTCAGCTGTGAAGGAGAAGAAATTCACAAGCTAAAGGCCTGTCTCTCCGATGTGAACAGAAAATACAGATGTTTCACAATTGGAAAATTCCTTTATTACTTCTCTCAGGCACATCCCGCGATGCTGCATGTGCAACAAAACAAGATTACTTCATTTTTCTTGTCTACTCCTGACAGTCAGCACATTTTCAGGAATTTCCTGTTGAGTTTCTCCAGTCTCCTCATAACCAACTTTCAGACATCCAACTTTCTCAAGATTGAAACTGTAAAACTTTCTGACTGTTCTCAAACAGCCTCATGTCTACTGCAACTCTCCGATGAATCAGTAAGGAGGGTTAATGAAGTGTTCCCACTTTGTGCGCAACAATGGACTAAAGCTCTCTGGTTGCCAGCAAATCAAAGATCAAAACAGTCTGAGGCAGGACACAGCTGCATAGCTCTGTTCTTGTTGGAGGCTGGTTAGAAAAAGGATCTGATAAATAAGGAAAAAGACACAGAGGGTGCATGATGTGCAGAAATAGAAAGAGTCAAAGAATAGGAGACATAGGGTAAAGTTAAAAGCATTTTTCCCTTTACATTTTTCTCTAGATATTTCTTCTATGAATTTCTTGGAGTTTCAGGCAGAGAAGGGGGGTGTGGTAGGACAGTGACTTTTCCTTCATTTGATAGTTGTCATTATTAAATCATGAGAAAGCAACTAGTAAATCATCTGACTTAAAAAAATACATTCATATTTCAAATACTCATTGTTAGATGGGGTCAGGCTGCTGTCCTTAAATAGGAAGGAGGAAAAGAACTGTAACATTTATACAATTAAGCTGGGAAATCCAAATCATCTGAAGACTAAATCTGAAAAATACTCTCCATAGAGATTATGAGGACTGCTCTCTGGGCTCATACTTCTATTTCATAATGAATGTTTTGAAGGTTCATTTCTCAAAGTATCAAACAGATCAGCTTGATGCTGCTTTTATTTGTACTGTGAAGACGTATCCAGCATTATACAACTATGAACACTGGCTTTTCTTCTCCAGCCTGTCTCCAATATCTGGCTAGTTTCTTCAGTATTCATTTCACTAACCTTGCAAATTTGTCCTGCAGTAAGACCGCTTCAGTAAGCAGCATTAAAGAGCCTCTCCAGAGCTCATCCTCTGGGGTCACTGCATATGTTTTACATGGAGAGAAGGAAAGCGACAGACAGAAGCAACTGGGAAACTCAGTCTGCAGAAAGATCATCAACCACTATTACTATTGTATTCATTTGCTAAGCCATTCAAATGAGGTTCTAATTAGACCAGGACAACCAATTTTGTTCATTAGAGCTCAATTAAATTCATCTGAAATTCAAGATAGTAGCATTGTGGCCACACATCTGTATCAAAGACAGAACATAATCTCTCCTGACTGTTTTCCTATGACAAAATAATATTTTCTTCACAAGGAATTAAGACACAGACAGTTTTTTTAGTGGGACAGTGTGATTTTAAATATATATTAAAAAAAAAGACTGAGTATTTTTAATGAGTCTTTTCATAAACAGATTTGGAAATCTCCATGTATTTGAAAGAAGAATTATCTGGGAGTACATGGAGTATTTCTCCTTACTGATCTCAAAAACCTTCTTTCAGGGTACCTATCCTGTAATCAGATGCTTGCTTTCAGTTAACTTCAGTTTATTCATTTTAAGGTCATTGAAGAGCTCATCTTTCTTACATCATGAAATTAGGGCAGAAAGAACAACACCTCCTCCTTCAGGACAAGTCTTGCTATCCTGGAACTGTTTATGGCAGATGTCGGTATAGGCTGTTCACACAGACCTTCAGTAACAGAGATTTCACAATATTCTCTGATTACTTGTTGCAGCAGTTTTCCTAACAGAGCTGCTCTACAGTCAGCACAGAAAAACAAGGGACTAAAGTTGTGCATTCCTGATGGGTCATTAATTACCAGCTTGCCTTGGTAACCTATGCTGATTTCACCTAAAGTCATTTCCTCCCCTATTGAACTGTCCATTTAGGAGTGTATTGTGCATTTTATAAACCTTCATGTCATTATTGTTATTAGCACACGGACTGCCAGCTACACCAAGACTGATGGCCCATGCAGCCTGTTTTGGGCAGGATTCTCTGCTGGAAAATGGTATTCTGCTGACACTATCCATGATAAACTGCACAGCCTTTCTGTTTGCCAGGAACAAGGCCTTCTTCATGCTAAGTTTGGAAGAAAAATTCCAAAAATGCCAATAAACAAAACAAACAGTTTAAAAAATAACCACAGTAACTAGGGAATTAACAGTTGAGCGGGGTTAGGTAGTTTCCTTCCAAATACAGAAAGCAAATTCTCCCTGAAAGACTTCAGGAAAAGGGAGCAATTACTGCCTCAGTGTGACTGTTGAAGCTAAAACTCAGGTTAAGAATTAAATTTTTGAAGAGTTTGTATTATTTTTTTTTTCCTAATGATGAAAAGACTTCATTAAGGCTATCTTTCTTTGTGCTTAATTGAAGAAAACATCCAATATGATTAATCCCAGTGAGATTAAGAAGATATCTTGTTCACGTCAGTTTGCTATCAGCAATCAGTTCAGACGAAAGAGCAGGGTAGTAACAGGGCACTGGAGAGATGGCATATTCCAATTCACCACTAGTATCAGCCACCAGAACTTAAGCTCATTGCCAGGACAACACGTTTAACTTGTATACATTTTAATGGGATATTTTATTCTATTTTAATTAAAGATATTGTCAACATTTCATCAGAAGCAACAAATTGTTCATCTGTTGTATCTGGAAAATAGGAATGAGTTTTCATTCAAAACTGCAGATTTAGATGTACATGGGTCTGTCTGTCAAAATACAACTCTCTGCTTCTTTTAATTGAAATAGTGAGATTGCTCTCATTTTCTCATTTATAAATATTTAGACTATATTTCTGTAACTGAAAAGGTAAGGATCATATCTGTCAGCTAGCTGAAAATGAGAGAACCAAACAGAATTAGCTTTTCTTACCCTTTCTTTTCTAGAATGTGCATTTTCAGTCATTTAAGATAAAATTACTTAGCATTTATGCAACCGAAATGACCCATTCTGCCCCACAAAAGCAAGATTAGAAGGGACAGGCTTAGGAAGTATATGTATTCCCTTATTCTGCTTAGTTTCTAAAGCAGATAATCAGGATTCATTTTGCTGCAGAGCAGAGAGGTTTCTATGATTCCGTGAGTTCTAGGTAAATCCAGGGAACATTCATTCTGAATACTAGCGTTCCTTTTGCTGATATAGGTATTGTATTCCTCCAGGACTGTACACTTGGGTACAACGTGTGCTGTGCTATTGACTCACCTTCTGCCTTATCTCTTTGAACTGCCGTTAGAGTCTGAGTGCAAAAGGAAATCTCCTGTTTTGCAGGATTGCATCGTAGTGCTGTATTTTTTATAGTATCCTTGGTTCCTGCCGCAGCCAGACCCTTCCTTCTTAAAAACAAACAAAACTAACAAAACTAACTAACTAACAAAATCAACAACAGGGAAAAAATATACAGCACTCAGTTGCCTCACCGTATCAGTGTGTAAGAAACAGGGTATAGCTGGAGGATGTGTTATATTACATGAATATAACCGAGTTATTAAGAATGTTACCAAAGTCACAGCTCAAATGTCTTATAGTATTCTCCTGCACTTCGCATGTGAAGACAAAGTAAAAATCAGGATTTGTGTTTAAATTACTGCTCTATTTCTGAAAATGTGACCATTCCTAGCTAAGCATAATTACTTATCTCCAAGGAAAATGCTAATGACATAATTGCTATCAAATGGAACACCTTCTTAGCTTTTCATTAGCTCTCTGGGGGAACTGCTAAAAGACTTCCAGTTCAAAGACTGCACTACTGATGAGTTACTGTAGTCTGAAGTTGACCTGAACATACACACTTAGAAATATATGTTATATTCCAAGTCTCTGCTTCAAATATCAGTGAGAGAAATAATTAGGACTTTTTCACTTTGGCACTCTTTTCTTACTAAAATTACTTTACTGAATGTAAAACCTTTTAGTAGGAAATGTGGAAATTGATTTGGTAAGACTAATTTCATGAAGTATAGTCCTATATTACAAAGTAGTAGGGGAAAAACTGTTTTTTGTGGGGGATATATATTCAAAACAAACTGGAGAAATCCATAAAGAAAAATATTTTTTTACATTTAAACATGCTATAAACCAAATATTTGAGCAACAAGCTTTTTTTATTATTAAAAACGATCAATTAATTCTAATACAGCTGAGAATGACTTTTTCACGATACACCATCACTGTCTCTACCAATTTAGCAAGGGTTCCTGGGATATTTCTACTCTGGGCTGAACTTCAACCCTACATATGCACTTCAATTAGTTATAAAATATTTAAAGCAACATTTACAAGGGCAAAAAATGTAGGAGCTTGCTCTGTAACAAGACAAGAGAAAATCAAGTTCAGCTGGAAACTAAGCATTAGTTTGTCACTGACAGTATACCAGTATATTCATGAGGAGAGGAGAGGGCAGGGGAGAGGAAGGAAGGGAAGGGAAGAGAAGGGAATAGAATAATAATACAGTTCAGATGGCAGAGACCTTGAAGGATCATCTAGTTCAACTGACTGACTACTTCAGGGGAAACAAAAAACTAAAGCATGTTAGTGGGGCCATCAGCTCTCTCTCTATTCCAGTGTTTGAACACTCACAGTAAAACAATCTTTCCCAATGTGATCTTCCCCAGGCAGATCTATGCCATTCCCATTCTGCTATCAGTTCCCAGGAACAGACCGTGAACCTCCCTCTGCTTCCCTCTCTGAGGGAGCACTGAGGTACCTCTCACCCTCTTCCAAGCTGGGCAGCCCAAGTGCCCTCAGCCTCTCTCACAAAGTGTGCCTTCCTGTCCTGCTACCAGCTGTGTTGCCTTCCTCTGGATGCTTTCAAGGACCTTAACAATTTTTCTACATCATGGATAACTGAACTTCACACAGTATTCAAGGTAATGCTGCACCAGCACTGGATACAGCAGAACAATCACCTTTGGGCTGTCTGGCTGTGTTGTGTTTAAAGCAATCTAGAATGCAGTTTTCCTCTTGTTTCCAGGGCACACTGCTGGCTCAAAGTGACCCTCTGTCACCAACAGCCCCAGGTCCATTCCTGCTGAGCTGCTCTCCAGCCATTCATCTCTCAGTCAGTATCTGGCATTGCTCCTTCCCTGGTGCAGTATCCAGCATTTTCCTTTGTTAAACTTTATGTCATTGTCCCTCCAGGCAGCCAACAGCACCTCCCAGTTTAGTAACACTGGCAAATTTGCTAAGATTGCATTCAACTCCTGCATCCAGACCATTGATAAATATGACTTATAGGATTGTCCCTAGAACTGAGTCTTAGGGAGTTCCACCAGAAATCAGATGTAGTTCCATTCAGTACAACCACTTGAGCTTTGCTGCTCAGCCAATTCATCAACCAACATACCGTGAACCTGTTCACCTCACAGCTGGACAGTTTGTCCGGAAGGATGCCATGAGGGACCAAGCTGTACAGAAGATAAGAACGTTTTCATTATGCCACCTAGCCCATCACATGTTAAACCCAAATGGGGAAGGGAGCACCAGACAGAAAGGGAAAGATTCTAGGAAGGAAATTATGCTGGCTGAGGGCTATATGCAAAGCATAAAACAGAAAATCCAGATAAAAAGAAATGTAGCTAAATGCAAAGCAGTGTTGCTGCCATAGGGAATACCACATAATTCACTAGAGAAAATGGATTACATGGCCTGACAACAGTAAAGAGATGCCAGAGTGTGTTCTTTTAGCAGAACTAAGCTATAATTGCTGTATTGTTATAATTTTCATTGGGCCAAAACTTGCAGCTTTCACACAAGCAGTTGTCATGTTAGTTCTATGCAGATTTTAGCAAGGGACATAGGCCCCATCCTACACTGAACCAGCTGGTTGTGCTCTATGTAAGAAAATGCGCTCATGTGCTTTCTCATGTAAAGTATCATCAAACACATCCAACAAACAGCTGAAGTAAAACTTACTATGAAGTCAAACCTCATTTTACACATTTACACATTTTACACAGACATTTCAGTCTCCAAGTAGAGATGTGTATGTTTCAGGCCTTCATTTTAATTTAATACTTGTCTGCGTTGTTAGAAGACTGGTTTACTCAAAGAAAGAGATAAGGCAGGCCAGAGAAGCAGACAGGTGAGTCTTCCTGTGACAAAACACAGAGCATCTCATGAGGCATGCAAGCCTTGTTTTTCTCAAAAACTGTTTCCATGTAGGATTCTCCACTGTCACAGAAGTAACATCTGGTGTGAGACTGATCACTAGGAAATGTAGTGCTAGGACAAAGGACAATGGTTTTAAACCAAAATCAGGGTGATCTAGACTAGATACTAGGAAGAAATTCTTTACTATGGGGGCAGGGAGCTCTGGAACATCCTGCCCAGAGAGCTGTGGTTGCTCCCATCCCCAGAGATACTCAAGGCTGAGCTGCATGGGCATGGGGCAGCCTGCGCTGCTGGGGGGCAGCCCTGCCCATGGCCAGGGAGTTGGAACTAGTGCTTTAAGGTCTCCTCCAATGCAAGCCATTCTATGATTCTATATTCTCTTTTTCACTAGGAGAATAGTAGTCTATCACTAACATCAGTCACTTTTAATCACTCAGAAATCACTTGTGCTGACATATAAGTAGTGTTATCCTCCAGTGCCTCTGTCAGTGGCTACTGTGTCCTTCCTTTTAAAACACACCATAAAATTAATAATTCTGATGGAAAGTGATTAACCTCTTGGAGCTTCTGAGCTGCCTTCCCTGTCCTTTTAGAACGCTATTAATTGACATAAATTTACACAGTGCTGTTCTAGTAGTTAATTTGATGGATACTTTACAATAAGAGTGTTTACATAGCGACATTGTTCTGAGGGAATGCCACTGGACAAAGTACTGAAACTTGAGTGTGATGCAAAATGTTTATTGCTTATGGGTGGAGGCTGCACTCCGTATACACAACTTGTACACTTGTTAGTATCCCCATCTGTGGAAGCACAGTCAAGTACCAGGTGAGTTTTCTAGAAACACAGACTTTGTTCTAAAATCTTGCAGTGCTGTATTCAGGCATTCATCCTCGTTTAAGGACAAAGACCCTGGAGGGTTCAGCAGTAGATTTAAATCACTACTTTCCGCTAGTGACTTCAAAGGCTGAGAAAGAACTCTGCACACAGACGTGTCATTCTGTCTGCTGGCTATTCTGTAAGGGTGTGGAAATAATTGTTATCATTGCCTCAGTGGCATGCTACCACCAGTTCCTTCTGCAAAGGTGCAGCCTCAGCTTCCCTTTTCCTGGCTGAAAGAAGTTATTGAAGAGTTTAATTCATGCAACAATTTGTTTGACAATATACGTAGTCCTTCTATTTTTAAGATTTATTTAACCTGCTCACCTGATGTCACTAATCTTTCTAAGCAGAGAAAAAGGAGGGTATCAGGCGACTTGCCTAAAATCACACAGGACCATGGTGTCATGGCTCTTGTCATGATGTTACTAGGGCATACTGTTGTGTTTTAGCTGTGGGTGACAATGGTGAGTGTCAGACTATCACAAAACCCACCTTAACTCCCAGCTTAAAGCTGTACTTAACACTGTTACCTGTAGCCTTGTTGTAATTTAGCAGTGCTGAAATACACATGACAGACAGCATCACCTTCTTGGGCTGGAATAGCACTACTCCCTTGTTCCTGTCCACATAACCACTCCGTGTGAACAAGCGAAGCAGAACATTCTCAACCTGCCACATGGGTCTTAAGCAGACAGGTAAATAAAAACTCACAGATGGCACATGGGGACACAAGAGTGACAAGGTGTCCTTCAGATAACAGTAGGGCATGCTTTTAACCGACTACATCTGTTGCTTGGCCCTACTCCTAGTCTGTCCATCCAGAACTATGGAAATTGAACAAATTCACAGGGGAAGCACTCTGTGGAAAAGCAACAATTTCCCTGTGAAATGGGCTTCTGAAGTCCAGAACTGACTGCTCAGACCCCTGGCTCATGTACCACCTGTAAGAGGCTCTACTCGGCCGGTTATAAATACTTCCAGTGTTGTTTCAGATATCTCAGCTTTCAGAACTGAAATCCTCTCCCACTTAGGAATGCCTATTCTCAGTTACAAAGACATCCTGTCAAATAGCTCTAATCACTACGGAAACTGTAGGAAAGAGCCATTATACGATCCTCTGCAGTACATGATACAGCAGGGACAAGAGGAGGGAAGCACTGCATTCCCACAGAACATTGAACTGCTGCCCCTTGCTTGCAGGGACTGAGATAACAGTTTTATCAAAATAAACCTAAGCAGCTCATGCTACAGCTAGAGCTTTGTATGTAGCATAGGGCCCACTAATAATTTCCAAGAAAATCTAATTTCTATTGCCCTTCTCAAATCAGGTTGGTTTTTTTGTTGTTTGTTTAGCCTTTTCTTGATTGAAGGGGATACACTTAATACATAAATGCATCTTACAAATGTTTAACTACAAAGAACCCCACAATTCAGCTGCCTCTTGTTTCAACAAACAGTAAAGTCAAGTATGTTGATGTCTAGAGCCCGCTGGTCATTTGTTACTTTCTGGTGGATGTTAATTTCGGCTCAGGACCAGGCTGATGTCCTTAAATTAAGATCAAAAATGGAAATCCATCATCAAGAGGTAACATATCATTGTTTTCAGCGGAACATGAATTTCACTCTAGACAGTACTGATAAGGATGCTTCAGTCCTGCAGAGACATGGGGCACATGTATTACCAGCTACTTGGACAAACTCCTTAGCCAGAAACAGAAGTTTCAGCGCATGGGCACTAATGCAGCCAGACACACATATGCATGAAGCGAGAGGAAGAAGTTGAGTCGTCTTTCCTCTGCCTTTTGGCAAAGAAGGAGTTGTTGGGAGAGAGAATTTGGTGTGGGAGCTACGAGAGTGGACTGGCAGTGAAAAGAATGGTTCCAGCTATTTTGAGAGGACTTACTACCCGAAATGACAAAGGCATTCAGCACAGAAATCTATTACTGCTGTTTCCTTCCACCCATCATGGCCAATAGGAAAAGGATAATTCTTCTTTTTTTCCTACACCTTTCTCTTCCCAATGTAATAAATAAGTAATTCTCCTGTCCTGATTCACTCTCTTAATAGGACTCCAAGGGAAACAACAGGGCCACGCAAGTCACCCTGGATTGCTCTCTCAGCACTGGACAGAACTAACAGCTTTGCTGCTCACCCCACTGCCCAGGCACACAGAGGAGAAGTGAGGCGTACGGATTGTAGAAGACTACTTTTAGACACAGAAACTTTTCGAAGATAATTTTGTTCCATTACATTGTTCCTTGAGCCTTTTCTCCTCAATAATGCAGCATGACATTGCAATCAACCGTTAGTACTGTGTCAAGAAATGCCCTTTGGGAATGCAGTGCCTCGTCTTCATTCTTTCTTGCTTTAACTCCTGTGCATCCCTGAGAGTCACTATGGTGATTCTTCCCCACAGTCACTCTAGTGACTAGATCTGTAAGAAACAGATAAGGAAGCTTCAAACATGATGTTCCTTCTCCTGGGAAAATTCTGGCATTTGCTGTATACCTCATTTTGCAACCTCACTCTAGCTCAGAAATTGAAATGCATACAAATGCACATTGTTGATTTTCTTTTTTTTGTTGTTGTTCTTTTTTTCTGATGATCAATCTGAAATAAAGAAAGAAAGCAAGAAAGAAGGAAGGAAAAGAAAGAAGCATATTTTAAAACTTGTAACATGTAGCTGCCTTTCCCTTTATGCACAGGAGGATTGAGTCCTTGGGAGAATAAAGATGACTGCTCCTTCAGTTGATGCAGTAATTGGCATCGGGAACAGCTATTCCTATAGGCAACCTGCCAGTAATTTGCTGGTACATTTCACAGCCATTTGCTTATACCAGAAGAAATTTGAGCCTCGGGCACCCTGGGTTCTGCAGAGGACTATGACCAAATCTCTTTTTTGGAATCCCATCCCACTCTTTCTTCCCTTTCCAGCTCCATGAATGCTCCCTATCTGCATTCAATTCTTTATTTATTTTTTTCTTTCTTTTCTTTCTTTTTTTTTTCCCTCTGAAGGCAGATTTTTCTGTTTTCTTTCTCCTGCTTTCCTGTTCTACTGCAGCAACACCAGCAAGGCACCGAGAAAAACAGAGAGCACACCTCTGCCCTCCATTTAAGTAACTCCAGAGGACAGGAAAAGGCCCTCCCAGTCTGCAGCCCTGGCAAGGCGAGTCCCAGTGTGATGGTAGTGGCAGTGCGCATGCAGTGTTCTCAGTCACAGCAGAAGGGCACTGGGGCTGGACATGCATGGAAATGAATGGCTGCTCCCATATCAGAGCCCCCTCCCCATGGAGCACTCAAGCATAACACTCAGACAAATGGCCCCATTCCAGAGAGAAAGACCAAAGATATCTTCCCTAGTACTGTTTTTCCAAATGACCAACCAGTTTCAAGTTCCCTGACGTTTTTCAGCTACCAACAAACAAAAGCTTCGGCTGTAGGCTACCGACATTGCCAAAGTTATTAGCAACTGAACAAAAGCTCTTACAGAAGAAAGATCTGGCAGTACTGGCCCTGCTGGTACAAATCTAGATATAGGAAACACGTTAAATTGTTGAGAATAATGTTTCAGTAGCATGGCTGCGGGAAAGTTTGGTCTGGTAGTAACTGTGAAGCCATAACCAAGCAGGCAGTATATACAACAGCTCGGATGAACTCTATTACATCCTTTATATTGTACCATATCATCACTTATGTTATTTTCACTAAGTGTATCAGAGAGGACTCCTATCTGAGTTATTTGGGATTCAAGACGATCCCTCAGAGATGGCTTCTGAAGTTCAAAGGTGTGCAATAAACTTGTCAGATGGGTCTGGTATTCTTTTAAAAGATGAGTATAACTTTTCTGCATGTGGGTAGGAAAGATTCCTCTCACACGCCATACATAAGCTGCTACTCCTGCTAATAAGCTATTGGGCACTGGCATGAAATATTTCTGTTGTTTAAGGGGAAATAAAAATGCTGCCACAATGTTTACAGGTTGAAAAGAATTATTTCATGCGTCTAAGTGAAATTATCATTTTGCCATCACCTGTTATCAATGTCAACAGTTGGGACTGTGCCACTACACAGAGATGCCTAACTCACGCAGAACAGTAGTAAATAAAACCTATCTGCTATTTAGCCGGATGATCATTTAAGCAGCACTCTTACCTTACCTGTATTTTTTGCTGTTGCAGTCAGTATGCTGGAGAACATCTCACAAAACCAGAAAGGGTGGAGCTGCGTAAATAGGGGCAGCTTTTCTCCTGCTGCATTTTAAGTGTCAGGGTATAATACTATATGCTACAAAAGCCTGCTGTGCACTTACAGCTGCAGAGTGTAAACAAGCTTCAAAGCAGAAAAGATTTTGCAGGAATTTATCAATTTCTCCTTTTAATTGAAATTTTTTAAGCACTGTAGCACAACACAATGCATTTTGTAGCTTCTATTAAGCACCAACAAAATTGCTTTTCTATAGTAATACAAGAGCAAATAGGATTCAAGAGAAGTAATCTAATTTTTATCTAATTCCAGTAATGCGATTTTATCAAACCTTAGCTATAGCTGAGGAAATCATAGTGCTAAAATATTCGGCTTCACAAGCCAGCATAAATTCAAGTATTCAAGTCTCTTCCTTGATATTTTTGAGATGAATTAGAATATGGTGAAAAAAATAAAACGCACCCAGGCCTGTCAAGCCAGTACTTTGTGTACTCCACACTCGCACACACATAGCCTTCAGGAGTTTTTGGATGTGCAAAACAATTACTTTGTTACTGTGTAATAGAAAGAGAGTGGTTCTTCTTGGAGGTATGCAGCTCTCTCCCAGGAAAAACACCACAATTCAGTCAGCCTGACTTTAAAGGTAACACCACACTTTTCCTACTGGACCTCAGTGTAAGCCAACTGGTGATGCACAGCTGGCCTGATGCTATTTCATCAGAAAAGACATTTCTGGACATAAAATCAGGATGAAAATACCAATGAAAAGTTTTATGGGAGTGAGAACCTGCCTATTCAGAAATGGCTACATCAGCAATAAATGCCCTATTTAAAGTCATTCAGACAGTGGCAGCTTCCTGTTTCCATCAGCTGGCACACCAGCTACCATATGCACATCACTTACCACCACGCCTTCACACATACTTATAAGGTCCACATCAGTTCCACTTACATGGGACTGAAAAATACATCAAATCTGTGGAGCTGCAAAGGGATAGGAAAGCTCTTTCTTGGATGGATGATAGCAAATACAGTTTATCGACTGCTATGAGGTCTTGCAACAGGAGGCATGAAACTGCAACAGTAGCAACTGCACTCTTTGTTTACACTGCACTCTGCATCTGGCACTTACCGAACTACAAAGCCTCCCAGTGCCTCATGAGATCATTCTCACAGCTTCACAGATAAGGAGACAAAACAGGAAAATCAAGGTCAACATTTTTTTCACTTAGTAGTAAATACAGCCCCACATTTCATACTTCAGGAGACAAGAAATCCAATTATATGGAGGACCTCAAGAGACAAAGCTCAGTGGTTTAAAAAATAAAATTCCTTTTATACTCTTTTGGTTAAATCTGATATTCCTCCTTACTTAAAGCAAAGGATTATTAGTACAAGGCACCATGGAAAATGAACTGTATTTTTAAAATGTATGAGCTACCTTCCATCGTGACCTCCTAAAACCATTATTTTAAATCTCGAAACTCAATTTCCCACTGCTAAAAACAAGGGACATTTTGTTATTTTCATATTCAATAACTTATTATTTTAAAATCAAGAAAATTACATTTCAGACTTAGTTTTTCCAGGGCAGGAAGGGAAGGACAGCTATTTTATAGCACCTTACAAAGTTCAGAAATTATTCCTTCAAGAACTTCCAAAGTAAATAAAATAAAATTAAATTAAATTAAAAATAATAATAATAAAAAATAAATAAATTGCTGAAAGGCAGAAATGGAAATCAGCAAATTTTACTTTTCCATGAGTGTTTAACCTCTTTATTTTATTTTATTTTATTTTATTTTATTTTATTTTATTTTATTTTATTTTATTTTATTTTATTTTATTTTATTTTATTTTATTTTATTTTAATTATTTCCAGCCCTGTAATCAGCAGTTTTCAAGGAACTTGATGAGAAAGATTCTCCATCCATTTTGTAGAGACAGGATAATTCAGTTCTGACTAACAGGTCATGAGATTCAGTCAAAGAACATTCATTTGACATTTAACCTGGGTAGTACCTCACAGCTTCATTTATTTACTAAGTGTATTCTTATGTACTTCATTGAAGAATAATGCAATATTTCTTGAACCTCCATGATGGATCATCAGTTTTCTCCTTGAACAGTGTTATGGAACTTAATATCAAGAAGTTATTACTGATGTTTGCCTTATATGTAATAACTTACCAGCCACCAGCTGTATTTATATGATGAGGGCAGCAATCTTGCATTTTGGTACAATACTATTAGTACTTCTTCTTTTACGACTCTGGAAAAAGCTCTAATATTCTGAAATATTCCAGACAGTACTCACTGAAACCTACTACCTCTAGAGAAATATGTCAGTAAGAGATACATTATGATTGTCACAGCTAAGCAATTTCTAAGACAAAAAGGATTCTGAGTGATTTCATTGTAAAATAAAAGATACCCAGTGTAACACAGAAAAATTAAATTTACAATTGAGATGTCTCACAGTAGATGAAAAGCCTTCACTCTCCACTCAAAATAAATACATAAAAATCATGCAAAGGGCAACAGTGAGGTGAAGTTTTGTGTGCCTGGGCAAACAAAGCACTGGGTTTGTCATGAAAAATTCCTTGGTTTCACATATTCGGGACTGGTTTTCTGACTTTTTTATTGGAAGCAGAGCCCAAGAAACAGCAGTGCTCAGACTGAAATTGTATTTTGAGAGAGCTGCTTTTTTCCCATGGCAGGAAATGGTCAGAAATCCATCTGATAGGCCAGTTTACAAGAAACAGCTGATGTAATTTTGATAAAGCTCTCTTCTGGTTTCACAAACCAAAGCGTTTCAGACAAATGGGCAGGAAGTCCATTCGGACATACTGTTTTCCATGAAACATGCAAAAAGATCAAGATCCCAAAGAGTGAAGAGAAATAGACAAGAAATTAAAGTATTTATCATGTTTCTGTTTGAATACTACATCATGTTTTCGTGTTGCCTTCAGAAAACTACATGTCTACAGCAGATAGTGAAGCTTCTCCTTCCTTCAGGTAGCAGAGGCACTGGAATTGATAATCACACCGAGAGACAAAATGATACAAGTAAAAGGAAATTATTTATTTATATATTTGTTCAAAATATTATTACAATGATAGAACATTATTTTAAAAGGAAGACCATCTTATATTCGTTTAAAACTAGCCTGTTAAGCATATATTTTTAAACTCTAATTTTTCATACACATAATAAAAGAAAATTATATTTTACAAATAACTATTTTTATAGATCTTATGAAAAAACGTGTTCAAAAATAACTGCAGAAATCTGCCTTTTTAAATGTACAAAACATCTTTACTGTGTTGAAGATAACTTTCTGAAAAGCCAAAAATATTTAAGTCAATAGCTGAGTCCACATCAAACCCTACCGAGAGCAGTAGTGACTTAAAAATGAAGACTGTTGTACAGAGTACAGATTTTGTTTGTCTTAATTCCTTACATATTCATATTTGCTTTAAAAATGTTTTAGAAAAACTGCTATTATTAAACCTAAAATCCTTCCCTATCGGCAGAAAAAATGAGCCACTGCAACTGTCTCTGTTTATTAAAGCATCTCCTCTTCTGTGAATCTTCTGTTACTTAAAGAGTTTCACCACTAATATCAAGCAAAAAATTTCTTCAGTCTATCGCTGTGTAATCTGTTTTATTCTCGCTTGGTTTTCCCTCCTAAAAGAAGTAATGTAAAGAATGAAAAGTATTACAAAAACTTTAATACATTATCTGAAGAAGTAATAACTCAAGTACTTTAGCTGACGAGGCTTATGTATAGACTGGCTCACTGTAAAACCAAGTGTTTAACTCAAAACCAATTGCAACTAATGTTGCTTGACTTTTAGTCAGCTATAACCAGTCTAACACAGTGTGTGTATGTCTTTCTGTCTTCGTCTCTTCATTACTTTATTTATTGTCCCTTCTGGCACTTCTTCTGGAATGAGCTTTTTAAGAAGGTGCGGTATCCTGGATCATCTACATACTCATTCTTAAAACGGGAACTCAGGACTCTCTGTCTCTTCTTTTCTCCCAGGATAATATCTGCTCCATAAAATGTGTCTTCAAATCTCATGTCAGAGGCTGTAGACTAAAACCAGACATTAAATACACATTAGTCCTGGTAGACGCTACCATGTTCGGATTTATGTGGAGTTACATGGAAATACAGGTACTTGCCACTAGATCATCATGACACTATATGATTGATTATTCAGTTACAACAGAGTTTTAAGAAAGACGTATAAGTACTAAACATATAATTTAAACACATACTTTGAAGTACAATTTTTACTTTTCCATGTTTTGCATGTACGGAAATTAATTTTCTGCATCTTTAGTGTTCCTTAGAATTATGACTAATATCAGCAAGGTTTGGTTTTATTCAGAACTCAGAAAATCACACTCATTCAGAATGCAAAATAGCAACACAGAAGTAACATAATTGTTGGGTAGGTTCACTCCTAGCAGTACCAAGCATTCTCCACCACTCTGTTTTATTCAGACTTGTTTTAAGTGCAAGGTACGTCAAGGACTTCTGTTAACAAACTGGTGTGCTAATTGATTTGCTAAGAGCTGGAATCAGCAGCTTTTTCCCAGCAAACTTAAAGGATCAACTGTAATAAAAAAGCAGGATGGCAAACAGCAATCCATGTGGGAAAACGTGATGGCAAAGAGTTTGGGACCAAATTCTGTTAAGATATTAAGTTATTAAGTAAAATATCCACAATTAGGAAAAACATTGGTTAGAAGAAATTGGTCTCATATATTTCAAGAAGGGGAAACAATGTCTTTATTCAGCATGAGGAGGTGAAGGAAGTGTTAAGCAAACCTTGAGGAGTAAATCAATTTTTTAAAGAACCCGAGGGAACAGCAGGGAATCATGGAAAGGCCTGTGCACGGACTGGATATTGTAGTTGACCAAATTCAGTGTTTTTTAGCCTCTATCTAACTTCCATATAAACTGAATGGTACCAACTACAAAAATAAAATACTGAACTACAAAAATATCAATTTAAAAAGAGCATGAACTCAGTTATGCCCATAGTGACATACTAAAACATGGACATCCTGCCAGTGCGCATTCACCAACAGCCTCAGATTTCTCGGTCTCTCTTCTATCCCTCACACTTTCCTGCCCCATTCACTCATGGCAATCCTTGCCCTTGTCACAGCCTAAAAATGTATAGCCTCCACGTAAGAGACAGCTGTTGATGATGACTGAAAGGAGACACTGATGCAAGTAGGCAAGAAGGATAATAAAGGGAAGTCAGATTTACTTACGTGCACCTACATGTAATGCTGTGTTAGGCCATCAAAGTCATCCAAGCTGATGGATGCCTGAAGAATCCACTCTTACATCATTTCCCTATGACGCCACACACCCAACTCTCCAGAGTCAAATTAATGTCACATAACAGATATGTAAGCAGGTGTTGTGTATGAGCCTACCACCTTGCAGCAATGAAAAGTACACTGTGTATTGCTCTCCGTTTCAAAGCTTCATTCTTCTAACAAGAGAGCCATCCTTTTTTCCCTTACAGTACTGAATTATTATTTCTTCTCATTTATGAGAAGAACTTAGCATCTTTATGCTTTGGTGTTAGAATAAGAAAGGTAACTTAACTTACAAGGCATGTTTTTGAACAAAGAACGCTAAACTGGAACACGGACTTGTGATGAGCACAATGCATTTCTGAGTAGAATCTGTACTGAATTGAACTGCACAAACACCTAGCATTAGTGACAAAGACAGATCTGTTTCCTCCAATGTCTGTGCGGCAGAACTTTTCAAACTTCTGCTCCTCAAGAAACTCAGTTCTTTTCTGAATGGTTATGTACTAAACCAGTGGATATTGACTGAAACTGGAAAAATAAGAGGCTCTGGTTTTAAACCAAAGACCAGTGAAATGCTGTAAGTCCTGGGAGTGATATTAATGAGTTTAGACGCGTCAGGAGTGCTGTTTCTTAGGACAAGTTAATTGCATTTTTATTAAATTAAAAGCATTTAAAATCTCAAAGCTCTGATAATTTGGAAAGTTTTTCAAGAAGTATGGACGTTATAAAAGCATTTATCTGTTATAATTCACCACAGTGAATTATATTCCACCACAGTGACTCCTTTAGGAGACAAGAATTAAGTCTGACAACAGCATTTGCCTGTACTGGAAATACAACAAACCCATTTTGAGCATACAAATACCATGAAATTATCAGAAAATACTCACAAAACGCGCTTTTACTCTTTTAGGAAGTTCTTCATCTAGAGTATAGATCTCTTCTCTCTTCATTACTATTTGAGAGCCATCCTCAAACTCAACCTAATTGAAAAAAAAAAAAAAAAAAAAAAAGAGAGTACTAAAAAATAATAATTGTGATTTAACTCTGAGAAGTTTCTGGGGATGTCTGATTAAAAATGCATCTACAAGGAGAGAAGATATGAACACAAATATTTGCTATTTTTGAGAAACTAAGAATTTCTTAGAATCTTCATATGACAAAAATAACGTCTAAGCAAAGAGACTTCAAAATCAACATTGACACACACGCAATAAAATAAAGTTTATTAGGGATGCAGAGCAGTAACAACAAAGACAAAACAATTCTGCAGGGCCGATGTATTAAAATGTCTTCATGTCATTTTAATTTGCCTCATTTTTCTTTCCTTGCTTCTAATAAATAAATAAATAAATAAATTTAATTTTAACATCCTGTGCTTCAAGGTTGAGGAAGACGATGTCAAAAGAAACTAAGTATGAGTGACAACTAGGGAAATAGCAGTTAACAGAATTTTATTGAATCTGATGGAATTTCTTTAAAATGCTCTGTTCAGAAGATGAAAAGCTTTATCATGCTTAGGTTTAGATTTAATCCAACATGAACCCTGTTAGCAGAAAATGAGAAAGGAAATGTAACTAGGTGTGGGGAATGTTAAAATGCTGAGGCTTTGAAGCATTTATGCCTTTTCAGTAGCTGCTGATTTTTTTTTTCATACTTCATCTAACAATTGTGACTTTCAGCTATTATCTAGGACTGCAGTTTTAGTTCCTACAGAAACTGTACTTAAAAGTTCAGCAAGAACTTAAAAGAAGTCCCATTCCATTTAATGATACCACTTCAATGACAACAGACTTGTACTGGAATAATAAGTCCAATAGCATAGATATAAAAACATTAGATTATTAAAACTGAAAAATCATGCATTTGAAGCTGTAGATGGAGTCGGTTTTGTAGGTCCAAATTAAAACCTTGCCTTGACTGACAGTGTCAAATTAATTTTAACAGCTGAAGAATCCAATACAGTATATCCACTGTCAAAAGTAAGGGTACAGGTACATGAAGTATTAACTTCTTTAAAAGCAAGATCTCTTTAAGAACAGTTTAAAAGGGATGCACAAATCCAGGTTGCATTTAAAATCCAAAGAAAACTCCACAGAGCACAGATGTGTAAAGATATCACAGAAGTCATCTTTGCCCCTCTGTTCCTGTTACTAACCCTATAGGCCAAGTCTGAGAGTGGCACTCCAGAGGAACCTAAAGGTCCCTTTGGATTAAGCTCGTTTAAACAATGTCCATTTTATTATTTTTCACCATCATCTGTGAGCAGACTTGCTGCTATTCCTTCTCCTTACTGCATAGCACATTTCATAGTATGTTTTTCCTTCCTATCTGCAGTAATGCTTGTTATGCATCACCAGTGAAAGAATCAGGCAGGAAATAAACTCCCCTGGTTCCTTACGTACAACTACATGAAAGGAGGTTGTGGCGAGTCTGGGATCAACTTCTTATCCCAGGTAACAGCAATAGATAATGACCTGAAGTTGCACCAGGGAAAGTGCAGGTTGGATATTAGGTAAAATTTCTTCTCAGGTGTGGTTGCACATTGAAAGAAGCTACTCAGGGAAGTGGTAGTCACCATCCCTGGATGTGTTCATTAAATGTGTAGATGTGGTATTTAGGGATGTGGTTTTGTGGGCATGGTGGTGATGGATGGACGATTTGATTATCTTTCTTGTCTTCCCCAAACTAAATAATCCTATAATTGGTATGCTGAGAAACTGCAAACCTTACTAACATCCTTTGCTAGTCCATTTTCCATTAATTATATTGTTCTCATCATGTTGTCTAAGAGGTCCAAAATAAGACAAAAAGCTAATTTTTACTATTTCAGTTTTAAACAACACATTAATCTAATCTCACAGTATTCCTTAGAAGACCAACTGTTTAGAAGATTAAATGATTAGAAGATTACTGCAACTGTTGAACAATAATCTTTATATTTTATTTAAAACAAAACAAAACTTTTTAATTTCACAAAATAACACATCTTATATATTTAAGCAAAGGGGTAAAATTTAGAGACTAACTCAAGGGATCAGGCATTTGAGGACCTGAGCTTGATTGCAAGTCATTGGCAAACAGAGAAGGTCAATGCAGCATATCATTTAGCCTCCCCATGCCTTAATTTATCTGCAGACATAATAGCAAATTTGCCATTTTTGTACAGTAATGTGAAGCCTTCAGATGAAAAGAGTTACATAAGTGAAAATGATTATATACATATAAAAGAAATGTACCTAGATTTTCATTCTTAGAGAAGTACTATTATTATTGTGATTGTTTTATTGCAGTTTCTACCATTCACTGGGGTACTCAAAACTGCTGACTGATTTTTTCTCAAAGGTAAGTAAAAAAACAAAAAACAAACAAAAAAAAACCACAAAAAAAACCATGAAAAAACAATTATTGTGTCTCTGAAATCAGAAGTCAGCTTTTTAGCCTTAAAAACCTTTTAAAGCTGCAGTATTCTGTTTCATTTTGCTATTGCTAAGGATAAAACACTTCTTAGATTATTTGTTAATTAATTCAGAAGTATCTTGTACAAATGGAAGTGTAGCTATTTTCACTCTTCTTTTTACTGTTTTTTTTTCCATCCTTTCACAAAATGCCTGGGGCACATTGTGGTCATAAACTAATAATAGATTTTATCTCATTAATGATGGAATTACCTGAAATCAAATAAATAACTGATTTGGAGACAGTAAGTAAATAACTTGGGAAAAAAATAACTATTTCTCTTAATATTCTACCTGTTCTCCTTTATAAAATGAAGACTACTGACTGAGTTATATTAAATAACCTTTTTTTAAATTTTATTTCATAAGATCAAGTGAAAGCTCAAGTCGGATGAAATGCACAGTACTAGTTAAGGTTTTAGACAGCATTATGCACTGGTTTAAAGGCATCAGCAGTTGCAATTTAGTCCATACTCCTGCAGATCTGAAGTTGTGGTCTGCCACTCCAACGCTAGAGCTGAATAAGCAATAAAGACATCTCAAAAATAGGAGTCTGGTAATAAATATAGACACTCACCTGATACATGTGAGCTGTGTTTGTTCCGAGATACTTTGCACCATACAGCTTTCCATCAGGCCACTTCACTTGAACAACCTCTCCCTCTGCAGGTGGGCCCAGCTTTAGGCAATCTCTGCTCTATTTACAAAGAAGGATGGATTCTCACGTCAGGGAGTGAGCTAATACACTTTGAAATTACCAGTAAGCTGCTTCTTACAACTTGATAATTGGAGAAGATTTATTACCATGTGTGTTTCAAGTTTTATAATCCTGCTAATGGGCTAACAGAAGATACTGTTAGCCTTTATGAAAATGAAATACTGACCACAGAAACTCTCTTAACAGCTTGATGCTGCATTGGCAAGGCAACACATGCATAAATCAGATAGCTATCAGCAACTGTGATACATTTCCCCAAATTAATTTCTGTCACACATTGAAAATAAAGATCACTAAAGAGCAATTGAATATGTGCAACAATTTCTTTTACATATTCAAATAACTCATGTTTTGTTAATTGCAGCACATTTTTGCTAGATGCTAACTTCGCTGACTGAAACATGAAGTTATAGATCAAACTATAAATGGTTAGAATGTCAATGAGTTCTTTGCATAGCTGATGGAGAAACACTGAAATAGTCTAAATACACATAATGAAGAACAGGTGAGGTTTTCTGTTTCGCTTGTTATTTTTCAGGAGTTACAAAACATGTTTTTTTCTCGTGTTTTGGCAAAATTTGTGCTTGATTTGTTGAGAATGACAGAGCAGCACAGTTTATACTGCTTGTACATCCTTGCTATGGTTTCTTTTGCCTTGCACGGCTCAGGTCTGACCCACATGACTTACGTGAAGAGCGCACTATTCACATCAGAAGCCAGTACGATGGGCATGGGAAGGACCACGCCAGTTCTGTGCTCACTGAGTCCTTTAAAATCACCTATGACAAATATTCACCGCCCTAAAAGCATTTGTACTTTGTAGTGACTACCTCAGAAAACTTGTGAAGCAGATTAGAGCTAGTTTAATGGTTTCCTCCTAGATGGAGATTCGTTATATCTGAGCTCACTGCTGAGAGGCAGAACAGGAAGGGAGAAGGTAGAGCCAAGGGCTCAGATACAAGGACTTAGGGGCAAGGCTCTTCAGGATCTGGTGTTATCTCAGGTTGCTGTGTTTCACTGTTTTCAGTCTCAAATTTACATAGAATAATTACCAAACTGTATTGCTGGGTTCACCTGGCTTTTCTAACTGAGGCCAGGGATTATGACAAACAACTTAAAATATGCAAAAACATGCTACAGTGATCCTTACTGGAGCACGATTATGTTACAATAGCACATTAGCCCAATCCAAGCCTGGTAAACTGTTTTTAATCATATATATCCATAAAATTGATTTATCTCATAAGAAAAGGAGAATAATGCTGAGCTTTTGTAGAAACATGCACTCCTGTAAAACAGATGACAACGCTGTCTGTCTCTCAGTAGGTCTCCAAGGGGACAGCTCCAAGACACATCATTTGTGTTTGCCTGGCCAGAGCTTTTGTGACAGACACAGAACCATGTATCCTTTTAGTATCACCATATTTCCAATGGGTCCACCCACTTCTGGAGTTGGAAATGGCACTCTAGTACCACAGGAAGGGAGAAAGAGGAAGTTTTTCTCCTTGACTGTGAAGATGCTCAATAGTGTCATTATATTTCTCCCTTTTCAACTGCTAAAGCATAAAAAATAATGGAGAGGAAAAAAAAAAAATTGAAAAAAAAAGTCGTGACAAAGAGTCATGGAATATAGCAGATTTCCTTAAAACAATCTATTAACAATGTCAGGCCAAACATTAATTTTCTAAGAACAAAAACCTATCATGAATTGGTCCCTCTGCATCTGGTAGAAGAAAAAATTCTCACAGCTTCTCTAGGTTGGATAATGGAATTGCTCATATGGAAAATTAACAGTTCCCATGCAAATAACTAAGGAGAACTGGAATTATGACACAAATCCATCCCTAATATATATATATAACCAAAGTACCTCACTTTATGCAACAACATTTGGGAAACTCATACTAAAACATTTGAGCTGATTACTGCCGACAGTTCCTAGCTTTTCTTTTATTACACAGCCATTTAAAAGGTTCTACCTCTTTACTGTAAAAACAATCCTCATCATTTTCTTCTGAAGGCATGGTCAGACCTATTTTTTCAGGCCAAAACTAACAAAACACAACCTCACTCTTCTCAATTTTATCATGAAAAGTTGGGCACAAGATAGGGCGATCTCTGAACATCCTCATACACCAGATGTAAGTAATGCACACTTCAGACACAGTCTCACACATTATAAGCTTACAGATACTAAAAAAAATCATTCTAAGCAAAAACTTGTAGAGAATAACAATTCTTAAACTTTAAAAAAAAAAAACAGGATGTTTTTTCTGAATTTAGAAGCATATATTTTCATATTCATGACATGCATTGAGCTAAAACAGTAATTAATCCATTAGTAATAATTGTTGGAATGATAAAGAATGTTGTTTTATGCCTAACTCTGTCACAAAGTTTTCTTATGTTTTTGTTTCCCCTGATGTCCTTTTCTTTTTTCCACAGTGACTGAACTATACTTTGGTTCACAAAAGCCGAAGAAAATATCTGTTAAGTATGAACTCTAGTTGCACCATCATGGTGGTTATTGTTGACACCAGCTGAACAGAAGAACGTGGACCCACACTAAGAAATAAGGAAAAAAGAAGACATAGAAATGTTGTGAGATTCCAAAAATCTGAATTGCAGCCACTAACACCTGGAGAAAATAATATAATTTATTTTTTAAAATGGAAAAAATATGTTCAGAAGACCCTCCTAAATCAAGGCTAGAAAGTATAGATTTAAGATGAATTTAAGAACTGTTGAGATTTCTCCAAAACTGTCAGAAGTATATATCCCCTGGATAACTACAGTTTGATTTTGACAATGTTTTTCTTTACAATAAAGGTATGAATTCAGCTATTTCAAATTCTGCATATATTTTGGAAATTACAAAAATAGAAGCGACTAAGATTTCTTCTACATTTTATCCAAAGCAACCATACTGAAAACAACTACATTTATTGAATTCAAAGGACGCACAAAATTAAATCCTGTGATTCTTGAAGTCAGCAAGGCTAAATTTCAGTGCTACTGAGCAAGTCATCTTCTACAGGTGTGGCTCATATCTTCAGGCACTGACTGGCTTAGAGAAGCTGGAAAGCAATATTGATAGTAGAAAGGATACTGTAGTCTTTCATGTAAAGATTGTAGTAGGAAATGATGAAATTATTCTGAGACTACAGATATCAGCTGAAGTTAATTTACTGAGTCTCTGGTTTGACAGAAAGCTAGATAGAGAAGAAATCTTAGAGAGGAAAATAGAGCATAGCTGACATAGAATATATTAGCACTTAATGGGAAAAAAAAAAAAAAAAAAGTTTGAAGGTTTTTTTTTTCCCCAGTGAGGAAAGCAGCAGTTGAATGAAAAAGACCTAAAGACTGCAATGCATCATTTAATAACACTTTCAAAATCTTTCTTCTCTGTTTAAAAATCTGATTATTGTTGGTTTTTTTTTCATGTTTAAAAACCTGAAAAGACACTCAAAAATATTTCTCATGTTCAGAATTGCTCCAGAATCTAGCATCAAAAAAAGTTTTTCATAAGCTTGCACAACATTCTGCCTTTCAACTGTCAGCTTAAAGCATGTCTGATCTTTCAGGAGCTTAACTGGAATCAAATCGTTCCAAACTTGATTTAGTCTTAGGTGAATGTGACATGTGATTGGTGGAGAAGGGTCAATTAACTCCCTTCACTTAAAACAGTAAGATCAGAGCCAAAAAAGTAAACTTTGTATTTCAAATCATAGCAATAACATTCGTCATTTTATCTCTAGACCTTATTTGAAAAAAAGGAAAATGCCCATATGGTATTGTTTAGAGGAGCTATAAATCTAGCAATAGTCTAATATTTTTAAATGTTACTGGAAAACAGTCATGACAAAATATCAATATTTGTTTTATCAAATCACAAGACATCATCATCTGATCACCTGGATTTTGTTATTTATTTTGATTATGTGATCCTGCTCTAACTCAAGAGAGGATGCAGGGATGAAGGGCTCTGATCTGAACCTCCAACTGATAAACTCTATCACTATGTCTTGTTTTAAGAACTGCACATTGCCTCCCACTCATACTTCCACATGAGCCTCCTGTGGAACTTCTATCAGGATGATGGAAATCAGTTTTCATTTTGATCAGATCAGAACACTGTCTGAAGGAGACTACTAAACTCAGTTCTTACAGCTGTGCTCCTACAGTGAGTTTAGTAGGGAAGAGCAGAATTAAATATTGCAGTGTAAAATACGTTTTCAATCAGGGAGATGGTGGAGTTGCCATCCCTGGCAGTGTTCAAGAGGTCTCTGGATGAGGAGCTAAGAGATATGGCTTAGTGGCTTCTGGTAGCAATGGTAGTGGGAGGATGATTGGACTAGATGATCTCGTAGGTCCTTTCCAACCTTGTGATTCTATGAAATCACTCTGAAATCTATGAAAACCTCTTCAGCTGATTACTAGTTTTCCCTGAACACAGTCTTAAAAAATTCAGACACATATAACTAGAAAAGGAAAATTAATATTTTTCATTTTTTACAAAAATAAGCCCAAACATTTGTAAAGATACTGAAGGAAAAAAAAAATCAAGCTATTTCATACAGTATAAAATGGGAATATCATCTGTGTGTAGTTCACATTCACCACCAACCTGTATGAATAAACATCAATTGTTTTCAGCTTCACCGTTTCCCAAAACCAAGGTTTACATTTATGAACAGGTAAAACCTCGTTTTTTTTTAGATATGTCCTTTCACATATAGAATAGCCTCTTCCTGCTCTGAACCATCCATTCTTCCGCATCTTGTTAAAACACTTTAACTTGCTTCTACACACTCCCCATTAGGGTATTTCTACAAAATCCACACAGTGAGGAGCATCAAATTGTAAATAAGCATTAACCATGACAGCAAACATAATCAGGTGGACACCTCTTTATTTCCTAACTGAGTCATTCCTATCACATGAATCTCAGCAACTCCAATTTTATTTTCCTCAACACTAATAGAATTGCTTATCTGTTTAACTAGCAGGCACAGTGCTGAACTCTGGTATTTTTCAAATCTCTATGCTTCAGACTGTGTTCTAAATAAAATATTTTTGTTTGTTTAAACTGTATTTTAATCACAGCATTTTTCTCGATGTCACTTAGCAAAATTTTCTCCATCTTCTTGACATTTCTGTGCTTTGTTTGCTGATTTGCTTTGTTTTGGAAACAAAGCAGAAAATGCCTCATTGTTTATTAAAATTCTAGTGAAACGCCACTGGCACTATAATTGATATGAACAGTGCAGGGCTAAAGTGGGTACATGTGGCTCTTGCAACAGGTTTTTTGAGCTATTGCATACTTATAACACTTTTCTTGCTGTATGATTCTGTAATGCAGCAAAAAGAATGAGAAATCTGTAAGTGGCATAAACAGTGTTGATTACTCTTAAAGAAATAGTATGGGATTTTAAAAAATACATGTAGAATCTGGCTGGTGTTATTCTTCCCAGATGCTATCCATTTGAAGGCTGTTTGACTGTTAGCTCAAAGCCTGACGAAGCAAAATATTTGTATCAATTAGTTTAGATGAATATATTTTTGTACTTTGAAGTTTCTCATTATTTCTATACCAGAAGACATCAAAACCCTCCAGGAAGACACTCTCCAATCAGTCGACTGCAGTCTTACATGAAGGCTGCATGAGAATCAATTTTGTTGTGCTGCTGCCTTCTGTATCAGAATGCTCTTGAACCCCACTATGATGCTGTCATGAGACTTGTTGAGAAGAAATGGCTAAAGGCAGAGGCAAGCAGCAGTCTGGCTTCATCCTCTACTGTGCCTGATGATACCTATCCTCTACATATTGTTCCATCCCCCATTCATAGAGGTTTAGGTACAATATTCTAATCCTCCTCCTAGAAGACTGAAAGCAGATAATCTAGCCCTGAGGTTTCAAAGATCAAAGAGAAACAGATACTGAATAGATGAATTAAAGCTAAATCAGACTCTCTAATTGCAATAAACCTGGCCTTCCTATCCTGCTTTTCTCACTTTTATTTTACATACTAGAACTTAATTTGTGTTTGCAAATTTACACACACTGTTAAGATCAAACTGTGAAACAGAAACTGTCCATCTCTTACCGCCTCCTTCATACTTCAATCCACAAGAATGTCTCAGACTTTAATATCAACCTTTCTCTATCAACTATTTGTACGGAGAAAGCCAATATAGTATCTCATTTTGAGCTTTTACATTAAAAATTGTCTGGTTTCTAAAAAAATAATTTGAAATTTATCCATAGTCTCCAGAAGTTGATAACCAACACTTCTGCACTCTTTTTCTGGAGGAACTGAAATTTATTTCATAGCAAAATAGGCATTAATCATAGAATTTTAGAAACTTCAGTGGAAACTGCTACTTCTGACAACAGACAAAGCATGCTCACTACATCTCACTTCAACTGATAAGACTTCAGATGGATTTCTCATTCCCAGAATCACAACATGAAAAAAGTATGAACATTCTTAGCCTAACCATTGGGCTACTGCACAAAAATCATGTTGCCACTGACTCTAGTTAATCCTACCTAAATTCTCCCCTTTCAAATTACAAACTGAATTTAATTTACTAACCCAATTCATTGCTGCTGGGATACCTGCCATGAGATATATTGCTCTTTGCACTAATATGTGAAGACTGTTTGAACAGGAAAGGATGCAGAGGAACTGAACGTGCAGTGAACAAGCTGTCATTACAAGTTAGCTACTGCTGTACAAACTCGAGAGAGAACACGGCTTCCGGGACAGAGTAGGAAAGGTACCTTCCCTGTACCTCAGCTCAGTCCTGACATCAGAGCTGAAATGTCCCCAAGGCCATTCTGCAAAGACATTTAATACAAGTTGTCTCCTCTGCTTATGTTATTTCAGCTAACATTAACTTTCAACTTTAGTGCTAGTGATTAAGCTTCCACAGTCATGCTTACCAGTAATTGTTTTATAAGGAGCACAACCAATGTGATTACAACAGCACCTCTGATTTAGAGAAGCTTGTCATACAGACAAATAACATACTGCAGCTGAAAACAGTGAATATATCTACCAACACTATTAAAGCGGAAGTGAAGACAAAGAACTGTAGAAACTCTCTGAAATCAACTGCTGATGTCAAAGACTGTCAAACTGTTTTTCTTTGAGAAACTGATAGTATACAGTACTCATGCAAATTTTTAGAAACACAAAATTAGGTTTCATACGTTCCAAGACAATTTGAATGAAAAGGATAGTGGTAGCTAATTTGCCACAGTCAGAATTTTATCTAAACAGGAACAGCAATTTACACAGTGCATTAGCATTTGAAAGAGCAGGCCTGATTCCCAGGAGTGCAATTCTCGTTTTGAATTGGTATAAATTCAATGAAATCACCAGATTAACAGAATAGTTACTGTAATTCAACAAATTTAGCATTGGATCACAGACTGCATAGTATAAAAATACTTTGAACTCATGCATATTATGTTGTCCTTAAAATGTTGCTGATTCTTCTCTTACAAAGTGAGTATATTTTTTCACCAAAGGGAAACTAGAAGTCAAACTGAATCACTCATTCCTTAGTACATCAATTATTTTTTTTTAAATTTTATATGCAGCTTAGAAATGTACTATTTCAGCTATTACATAGTTGTTCAGCAATTACACAAATTCATGAATAATGCTAAATGGGAGATACAGAATTGCCCAAAAGACTGTAATTCTAGCCTCTGGTACAGAAAACAGCTCAGGATGTCCATGATGTTACTGGGCATACAAATATAGTGCAAAATAAAGGATAATAAGGAAGTCTTACTGTGGGGTTCAAATTGCTCTATGAAACAAAACTCATTGTCTCATAAGAGCAGTGTGAAGGTGAAATTGGCAAGCACATCAGGGTGTCTGACTCACTGTGCTTGACTGAAGTACATGGTCTCCTTTGTGTAGTGGAGAAACCTTGCAACAGTTACATGAATCCTACCATATCCACCTACTTTCCTAGCCACACATATTATATATATTACAGAATCACAAAATGGTCCAACAGCTTTGCTCAAGCAGGTAAACCCAGAGAAGGGTGCCCAGGACCATGTCCAGGCAGTTTTGAAGACCTCCGAAGTGGGAGACCCCATAACCTCTCAGTACAGCCTCTGGCATTGCTCAGTCAACCCCAAATCAAAAATGAAAAATTGAAGTGTAATGTTTCCTGAGGTTCAGGAGGGGCCCCTTGCATTTCAGTTTGTGCTCACTGCCTCTTCTCTGGTCACTAGGCACCACTGCAAAGAGCCTGGCTCTCTCTGCATACTTCAGGTACTCACATACATCTACAAAACTGCCCTGAGCCTTCTATTCTCTAGGCTGAACAGTTCCAGCTCTCCCAGTCTTCCATTACGGAAAAACTGCTCATCATCCCAGTGACCTTTTGTTGTACTCTCCCCAGTATGTTCATTTCTCACTTTCCCTGGGAGGCACACAAATGGAGACAAGTAAGGATCTAAAGGCTCAAGCTTCCTAGTAAATCTACTGAACTCAGAGGACTATGAGGATTTTATATTCTATTCCAGCCATTATTTTCTCCATTATAACACAAATGGCAAGGTGGGAAATAATCTACTTCTGAAATATACAACAAATAGTGTAAATTGCCAGATATGAAAATCCTACAGTTATTGGTTACCTCAGAAAAAAGACGGAAAGGCAAATAATGCTGCTTCCTCATCCTAAATACCCACTTGATCTGCAATTCCTATCTGACTCCAGATATTTTATTGTGCTCCACACGCTCAATATGGTAGATTTCATCATGCTGCTGGATATGGACAGGCACTCACTTTTGCAAACGCAATAAACATCTCAATGAATTTCTGTTTCTCAGCTGCTTCACTGCAAAGTTAGCCATTTAATCTTAAACCACAAAGTAGTAGATTATCTTCCATTTTGTTTCTTCTGCTCAGCTGTGGCATTACCATCAATTCATGTAAGTTCTGTATTGATAAGGTTCTGTAAAGCACTGTGTCAGGAAGTGGAACAGACATTACATATAGGAAAATGTATAAAGATAATACTTACACTTTAAGGTTAAATTTGCTCTTACTCTATACTGTATTCAATTCTTATGCTTACCTATAATCTTTCTACTGTAACAGGAAACAGAAAAAGCAAAAACTGCAGAAAAAAACACTTCTGTTTTCAATTATAAAATGAAAATATCTCAGTTAAATCAATACAGTTATAGTACTGTACAACAAATTTCATGTTGGAAATAAGCTACTGCATTTTTTAATGCTCTGCAGCTTCAAGAGTTACAAGACAGAATGATAGCCTCCACTTGAAAGGTACTCTTTTAGTGTTCCAAAGAGTTTGATTTCAGCTTACTAAAACCACAGCACTAAAAACAGAAATTCATTACTGTTAGTATTCAGAAGAGACAAATAATGACTTGTATGTGTAAAGCATAGCATAATCTGTATCAGTGCTTGCAAATCAAGTGCAAAAATTCACAATAAAAAAGTGTAAAAAAAGTGACATCCGTTTTTCAGAACAAAGATACACACGTACACATGTAATGTTCTGACATATTTTTAACGGATTTAAAACAAAAAAAGAATCCAAAAGAGAAACCCAAATTTCCTCCTGAGAGATGGTTCACATGACTTTCAAATGTACTTTCCAGAATTTTTCAGCCAAATTTCACACTGTAAAAACTGCCGAGTAGTAAGTTTACCTATAAAGCAGACATGTTTACAGTGCTAACAATATATGTATATAATTGAACAAGCTGAACATGAGTAGTGCAGCATTTAGCTCAATGTTGTTTTAAAATCTTAAAGTCGCTAAACCCATTGTAATTAATTGTATCTCTTTTCCTACATCGTTCATCTACTTCTGAGTAATTTCTGACTACATTTATACCAAATATGATTTATCCTCTTGTTCTCTAACCTTTATGTTCTCAGACATTGCTGGTGCTGGTGATACTGGAGAACATCCAAAGTATCTGAAGACTGAATGAGTATCAATTCAAATGTTTTAATTTCCTTATCCACTGTACAGTTAAATGTCAGCATAATAAAAGTGAACAATATTTTATTATTTTCCATCAGAAATCTAGTGGATCTTTTGCAGATAAGAAGAAGGTATGGAATACTGTTTAAGGATTTGAACAGGAAGGCAAGAGAGGTAAAAAGAGAAAGGAAACCCAGAAAAGAAACTACTTTAAACCAGTCAGGAGTTCTGTCAATAACGCCAGACAAGGGGAAAAAAGTTACACAAGCCCGTTCTGTAAGACACAGCATCCTTATGAGATTCCCAGGGGCCAGAAACAAGTCCTCTACTTTTCTGTCTATACGGACATCAACACACTGTCAACACACTATTTCCAAATGTCAGTTTGCAAAGAAGCACACTGTTTCAAAATAAGTAGCCACACACCTACTAGCAAACAGAAATTGAGAAGCTTATTAAGTGTCCACACTTAATCAGTCTGCAGTCCTGCAGACATAATCTTGAGCTCTGAATCTCTATGTCTGATCTTCATATATTTCTTCCTAATTGTTCTTTCCTTCCACAGGCCTTATTTTCCAACAGATTCAGAAATGAAGGAAAAAACCCTTTTTTGCCTGAACTATCACAGCATTTATAGCACCACTGAAAGCCACTTGTCACAGACAGATAATGTCAGTAGTAAAGAAGTAAGACTTTTGTCTTGAAGCTGTATGCCAAGCACTGACATTCAAAGGCCCCAAACCACTACCTTTTTCCCTACACATGCAAAAAATCTCACCAACATAACAGCACACTGCAGTTTTAAATTGATGTTCCCTTCAGCCTGCCTGTAGAGGAAATAATTTCTGAAGAACTGCCCAGCTAAATCCCATTGGTTCTGTATCTCAAAGGAGGATGAAGCGAATTTGCTCTGTCTCTCAGCAGCCTTATAATAACATCCTCAGGACAATCTGTATTCGTACCCCTACACTATGCTATGCCACAATCAGTTCACCTCGTCTTGGGCAACTTCCAAGATAACAGATGCCTATGCAACTTCAGACCCCTGGAAGACATATAAGCTGGAAAGGATCATTCAGAATATCAGTCAGCCCGTATTCAGCAAGAAAGAAAAGATAATTGGCAAGCCTATGCGCACAGTATATGTATACACTGAAGTGTGGGTCATGAGATACTGAAGCTTTCATTTCATAATTTTGCAGAGGTGTAAAGTGAGCATTTGTCAGCAGGGACTGAGGTAGAGAATTGCAAAGAAAGTCTCTGACTGAGAAAAGTCTTTTTTTAAATAGCTTCTCAAATTACATTGCTATTATTCTGGCAGGTCTTCCTTCAAATACTAGTAACTAAAATGAGCTCAGATTTATTACAAAGAAAGGAGAAGATAATAACTTTGGGTTCTGTGAAGTTTCTGCGCACACTGTGAAAAGTTGTAGCCTTCTTGGTAATTTCAGTGATGTACTTCAGCTGTCAGAGTTCTAAATAGTCCTGTTCCTCCCTTTTCTGATAATGGTGATTTTAAAGTATTGACAGACACAAAGAGATAGACCGTAATCTACACTGTCCTCCTGACAGCAAAGGCTCTATTGGTTGTGCTACTGAAAGAAGATACTTAAATTAGTATCAGCATAACTCTGCTGATTAAAGTTAAGGATTCCAGGTATCATTGTAGGTGTGTCAGAAAACAGTGTCAGACTCAAAACATACAAATCAAGCTACGTGTTGGATAAACCAACTAGACATGCAAACCATCCTTGTTCCTGCTTCCAACAGGTGCTATCTTAAAATGCATTTAAACAATTTTTTAGTAGTAAAATTATGGCATTTTATTAAGACACGAGGAATCTATCCTAATGTGGTCTGAAAATCAAACTCATGGACTCCTGAATATATATCTCCAAACAGCTGATCATATACACCTTGCTTCCACATCCCTGATCTTCATACCTGCTGAACACTTACAGGAGCATTCCATCAGCTGAAAGAGCATTTAGGATGTGTCAGGGTTTTGGCTGGTAGAGATCATTTCTGACACAGAGGCTCATACGATGTTCTCCTTCGGATTTTTTTATGAAAAAAGTGCCAATCACACAGCCACGTAAGAGCTGTTGCAGAGCGCTCCTTCTACAGAGCCAAGGATGTTTCTGCTTCTTAGGCTCTACTTCATGCCAGGATGCTGGAAGTGCACAAGAAGTTGGGAGGAGACTCATCCGGGACTGCTGGCCCAAACTGACCAAGCGGATACTCCATAACACCCAATGCCAAGCTCTGCAACAAAAGCTGGGCTGCAGAAGGAAGAATGAGGGCATATTGCGAGTGGCAGTGTTTGTCTTCCCAATAAATTTACATGTGATGAGCCCTGCTTCCCTAGAAATGCCTGAGTATCTATCTGCCTGCCTGTGGGAAGCAGTGAATTAATTTTGTGGCTTGTTTTACTTCTGCACACAGCTTTTGCTTTACTTGGTAAACTCTATCTTATCCTATGACTTTTCACACTTCTGCCCTTTCAATTCCCTTCCCAATCCCCTGTGGGGATTTTTCTTCATGTAAAAGAACTGAGCAGGCTGAAGACCTGAGACATTTCCTGATGTGGAATTAATACACAAACATCTGTGTAGCATATAGATCTGTCCTGTTGAACTGGACAAAATACCTCCTGGTGCTGAACTAGCAGCTGTGTGACAAGCTAGAGTACACCAGTCCTTCAAGAAGCAGCAAGTGGCATACTTGCTGTTTCTCGGAAGCAGTAACTGGACTGCAGCATATGCGTTCCACCCTTGCATGTTGACTTGGTTAAGGTAACTGCCACAGCTGCCATCTAACATCCTTTAAGATGTCATATACTATCCCTTCACTGCAGTCCTTATGTCATTTAAAGAAAAAGCTGTCCCACTGTTTCTGCCAGAAAATGTGTAGCTGTAGACACTACTTTGCACCCTCTAACACTTAACAGATAGAGGGAAAGCTGGCTTCTTTGCACACCAAAAATGCTGTCTAATTGGTTTCAACACTGTAATTGAGGAGTGATTATTCAAAGAAATTCTGACAAGGCAGAAATCAAATACAGTACAAGAAATAGTTTAAAATAAAATGAATCTATATTGCTACACCTATATATCTAACACCTACAACTAATAAATCCTGATCTATGTAGTAAACGTGGATGCAAACAGTAAAAAATACATATGAGAACAGAACAAAGCACACCTTGCTTTGGAAGTTATTGAATGCTTACATGCGAACAGTTTCAAGAAGCTTTGAGACTGAAATTTCCCTGCTCCCCGTTTTCCTTCTTAAAAATAAATCACTGTGTCTGAACACTGGAATTGTGGTCTATTGTGAGCTGAGCTGAAATTATGTAGAGGATTCAGCACATAGTGGAAAAGCAGAAAGCTGCTGCTATCTTTGTGAGCTAGTTGAAAAGTGAAAACAGATTAGAAAAATAAGTTTTTCAATAGGCAGCAACATTGCTTTCACACCAGATTTGATGAATAAGTCCTCCCGGCGGCACTAACACCTGATACGCACATTGCATGGATTAGCAAGTTTTAGTCCAGGCAGAAGAAAAAACATTTTTTTTTTCTCCCTTCCAGTAACGGCTGCAGGTATATTATCTAATGAAAACACAACAAGATTTCTCTAAGGAATGTGAAATTCGTTTGGTGTTTCCATCAAACAATTATATGTTGTTCATCCACTATCTAGGAAGCACTGAGGCATATCCAGACCTGATTACATTTATTCTTAGCTCGAGATCAGAATACCCCACCAGGGTGGCAAGCAGTTTCTCATCTCTGCCATACCACGATGCAGGCATACACAAAAGAAGGGTTTCTAATAACAATACAGCCACATCTGCTTAATATCTTGATCATCCTAAATCAAAGTTTGATCATTAGTAGAGCCTTTCAGAGTGTTTCAAATTAAAGGATAAATTTTCAAAGACACGTAGCAGGGAATTGCAAAATGTTTTCTATTAACAGCAGTGGGAGGTAAACAGCTCAATCCCCATATACTGCTCTGAAATGTACCCTTTCAAAATGCCATATTTTAAAAGGCAGATGACTTTTCAATAACTATGAAGCTTCTAACAACAACAGTATCATTTGCACTGATGCTATCTGTCAGCTAATGCTACCTCCAGGAAAACATTAAGCCTCAAGAAAACAGAACAGCTCAAAGACATCTTTGCAGTAGAGGAGTACAGAGGAGCCCCTGCTAAGGGTTGTGCCTCTGGAGCATATACTAATCAAGTATATATTCTTATGCACTGGTGTGTATGCCAGAATTTCCAACTCTGCACAGGGCAAAGTAAAACCAGTTTGGCAACACAAAGCACTTCTGCAAGCCATGTACCCTGGGGGCACTAACTTCTACAGGTTTATCTGTAGGTACAGCAGATAATAAGCTCAGCATAAAAAAGCCTCAGAAATGCATGAAGGTTAAAAAAAGATCAGTCATATGGCAGCACAATCACCATGAAGCACCTGATGAACAGAACAAGTGTTATCATCCTATCTACTCAATGTAAATGATGAAGGAAAATGAACATATTCACAATTGTTTGCAAATTCTGTTCAGATCCACTAATTTTACAATGTGGTCCTTAACAGTTCTGAAAAACATGGCAGTTTATATAAGTGCATCAGGGAAATAAAAAACTGCTTTTTGGAAATGAAGTAAACTACACATTTTCCTCCCTTATGGTTTTTTTCATTAATAATGTAATCGCACAAGCTAAACATCAGAAGGTGTAAACAAGTTGTTAGAACTGATTCATGAGAGCTATTCTTCTCATTACAGCAAGATTTTTCTATTCAGCAAGGAATTTTTACAAGTTATCTCTGAGAGACAGATAAGGATACATGGAATTCCCTCTCTCATCTCCTTTATTAAATACATATTTCTTATTTAATTAAAAGGCTTTGTAAGATTACTTCTGATACATTTGGTCCAATGGCAAAGACTAATTAGAACAACCACAATTTGGAAGCCCATTAGAAAAGAATCAATCTCAGCAGCAAAAGTAACAAACATAAACCGAACATTACAAGTTATCTCCTCAAGGTCCAAAGAAGTAGTTCAAGATGTTCCAACTCTTCAAAAACAAAAGGTGAATAGCAAAACAAATCAACCCCTCAAAAAAGAAAGGTTATCTAAGAAGGTACTTACCACAATGTCTTCAGGAAAAGTATCCCGACTAAAAGAGCCATCATCAAACATGACCTCATAGAAAAGCTGTGATGTCACTTCAATGACTCTGCAGCTGTAGTATCTCGTATTTCTATGTTTCGCAATGACTGTCTGCCCAACTGTAATGGTCTTCTCACATGCTTTGGTTCTCTTGAGAAAATTGGAAGTACTCATCAGAATTGTATCAATGTTAAAACTTTAAATGAAAAATAGCACTCAATTAAAAAAAAACTTTAAATGTAAAATTGCTCCTTTCTATCATAATCACACAAATTTAACAAAGTATTTCATTTCATGAGAAAACAAACAGCACCTCAAGAATAACAAATTACAGCAGTCAAAAATATATCAGCAATTTGTACCTTCTCACCATTCCAAAGCAGAGAAAGAATATTAATTAACAGAATTTGTACATTTTCTTTGAAGTTCTTGAAACATGGCAAAGTTAGCCTTTGGTCTTGCATTGTTTTAGAAGGTTTTTGTTTTTTTTTAAGTATTTTATTGCGACATGATTTCTCATATTTACTTTGCTATTTTCTGAATGGAATAAAAAAATGTAATGCATCTTCAACTAATGGCAGAGCTGCCTACAGGAGTTTATCTGAGGGACTTCTTAACTAATACTGTACAGAACATTTACTTGAAGACTTCAGACAGCATTGATCACTCTTTACTTACTCAATTAGTGTATCAGTACCCATCACTTTTTCTCATTTCTCACTCAATAGAGCTACTTACATCTATCAGAACTATGGTAGTGTTGATAAAGTATGCAAAAAATCTACATCAATAACTGTTTTTAATGGCTTTTAAAAATAAAGGAAGAATAGAACCTAGTAAGTCAACAAATGCTCAGCAGTTCACATGGTGCTGACAGTTGTTAAGCATCGACTTCCAACTGAAGTATACCCAGGAACTTTCCACTTAAAAAGCAATGTTCTTTACCAGGAAGAAACATACAGGTTGCCTTTTATTTATTTCCATGGAAAATACAACAGACACAAAGGGCACAGAAACACTGTTTAATAGAGCCTCTGGTCAAACACAGATCTTCTTCCCTGCAATTTTGACTGTCCATTCATTACCTCACAAAGGTCCTTTTCTTTAAGCAAGACAAACTAATTGTGATTTTAGCTATATATACTACCAGTAGAATACACAAAGACAAGGGGCAACTGCAATAGCATATGGAAAGCACTGACTATTTTTATTAGAAATGCTTACATAAGCAGATTGAAAAAATCTTACGACATTTGCTACTGATTTACCTAAAACTGCTTTCCAAACCTTCAGAGGCAATGTATTTCTCAATAAATACAGAAATATAAAAGTGCCCCTGGAGAATCTGGAAAATGGATTTTATAGCATTAATATCAAAGAGAGAACAACACATCACCAGTACTTTATGTTAGGTTCCAAACATCCATAGTAGTGTCAGTGCACCCAGGGAAAAAGAAATAATTGACATCTCCCACTTTTGTGGAGTCCGTAGACACTATCATGCCTCTTTCTTGCACCAGTTTAAACTTCTCTGCTTCTATAAACCAAATCGGAGTATCCTGTGCCATTTCTGGAGACAGTGCACTAAATCTTTGTGTGTCAGAACTCTGCCTAACATAAGCATTTGAAAGATTTAGCTGAGCTCACCTCAGAGAAAAAAATCCAATAACGTTTCTAAAGTTTACTTCAAAATAGTGTTTTGATCATATATGTGAAGTATTAAACAATTTACCTGGATATTCCATTTTATATTGCTACTTATGTAGTTAATTCTGTTACTTAGTTTAACTGCAGAGGAGCAGATGACGGAAGAGACCATTTACTGAGGTTGCCACAGGAGTGCTAACATGTCAGCTAGCACTTCTTATCCAACCTTGAAACACAAATGCCCATCTACCAAACAATTCTTGAATTCAGTCTATTCAGTTACTTGAAAGAAATCGGAATCACAGTGGAGAGTATTAATTCAGGCACTCTTATGAGTAAACTGAAAGTAGAAGTTTAAGATTACACTACTATAATATAAGAAAAATATCCTTGTTATAAGGTTTAAATGTATTAAACATTGAAAATGGAACTCTTTTGACGATGGACTGGCAAAATACAGTGTGTAAAGAGACAATACAGGTTTACATATGACAAAAAATATTCAGAGGAAAAATGCCAAAGCTCGTTAGAAGAAGTAAGAATGAAAAAGAAATGCATCTTAGCTCAAGGAGATTATTTTTTTCTCTGTTAACTTGCTAGAATTCTTGATTTATTTTCCAGAAAAAAATATTGACAAGCACACTCCAACGACATATTGCATGTCCCAGAAAACATTTCCTGTCAGAAAATCCTCAGAATTTATTGATGTTAAGAATGTCGTTTTTGATCAGAAAGAACAGTTGTTATGTAAGTCTATGAGATTAAAGGAACAGCTGTGGTAGTTACCAGATTATTGAGAAAGCTGTAGTTTAAAAAGCATGATTTTAACACTACCTAAGCCAAGGATGAACTAAGATAGGAGCAGATACACAGAGAACAATGAGATGCATTTTAAAAAAAAGTTTACCTCTCCTTCTGTCTGCAAACCTCAGAAAGACAAGAAGAAAAAGGACTTTCTCCTGCTTTTTCTGTATGCCAGGACTCAAAAATCTTATTAAAAAAAAAATATGTATGTATGCATATGTTTATTAGATACTAACAGCTGGCTAGCCTATAATGGATATCCAAACATCTAGATACCCTCCCTGACTACAGTTTATAGAGGCAGACCTTTAAAATTCTTATTTAAATACAGTAAAGATTTATTTGATACAGAAATGAACATGAGAAACATGATTCTCCCATCAGCATTTTCTGCTCACTCCTCAGAACTGCAATTTGGGCACAGAAATGATGCATGACATTTCAAAAAATATGCCACTTCATGATTTTTGACTCATCTGTCCTTCCTATGGCATGCTTCTAGTCTCCTGAAAATGTTGAAGCTGGCAGTAGTTAGCAGACAGAGGCAATGACCATTGTATTCTCACGTATTCAACAAAAAAAAAGGTTCTACAGTTACCCCCTTACAGTATACTTTCCTCCACTGTATGAGATGATAAAAACTGTCCAGTAATAGCAAATGATAATTTAAAGCAGATCAGAGGCAAGCATGTAACTGAGGCTGTCTAGATACCTCTTCTGATCACCTTTTCAAAATGAAATATCACAGATGGATACGTTTGCTTCCAGCTGACTTTCTCTGACCTTCAGTGCTGTTTTTGCTAATCTTGTATAAATTCTTCAGTGTTTTTTCCCCAACACTACTGTCACATATAATGTCTTTTACTCATTTTCTTGTGTATAACAGAGGTTTTAATCAAAATAAGTCCTGTGGACCATTTATTCTCATCTGTAACTCCAAATGTTCTGGCAATCCGATGACAAAAAGATGTGAAGGATACATTTCATACAGAGAAATAAACATGGTTTGACCATGGAAAATTCAAAAAACACAACCCACTGTCTGTAGGCAGCAAATGACGGGGCACTGTTGGCATACTTGCACTCCAATTTACAAGCACAAATTAATATAGAATGCAACAGGACAAATTCAAACCATTCTGTATAAAACTGCTTTTCTGCTACTACCTTCAACAAATACAAGATATATACTTAGTTTTGAGACTGTGTGTATCTACATAATGCATTTTTGAAAGTTCATCTCAACATTAGAAAAATCAGATTCATAAAATGTGTGTATTTACTGTGTTTGGCATCACTATCTGGATACAAGAGTAAAGCTTTTCTTTTTGATCATCTTTATGATGGCTTTTCACCAGTAGACTTGCAAGTATTTTCCATGGCTGACATTAAAAGAGCAGTCTAGGAAAAAATACTGTAGATAAAGGAAAATGCAAAGAAGAGTTATGAAAATGTATCAAAGAATGATTTCAACACAATTTGTATGAGATTGCAGCAATGAATTATCTGGATGAAAATTTCACTTCGTCATTGCAGTAAGTGCTTGCCTTAGGTGAAAAAATACATTAATATCAGCAATAATACATTTTAATCTCACATAGTAAGTTTGTGAGTTTCCTGTTGAGCAACTTCCATGATTTACATTACAATACTGCTATAGATATATGCCATAATTTTTCCTGCTCTTTTTGGTTGCTGTGTTTTGTGTTGTTTGTTCTTTTTAAAACTTGAAGGAAGTAGCAATCCAAGATATTCCCTGAGCATTCAGGCACATTTTCACATCTAGAGGTTTTGTTACTGAAACACTGAACAACTGTAATTTTGTTTCCTTGAAATGGAGAGAAATAGCATCTTTGCTTTATGTGGAGTGCTCTGAACTACCAAATACCAGGAGAGATTTGTTCTTGCTGAAAAGAAGACGTATTTGATAACTGCAAAAATTTGCAGAGTGAATCTGCATGTCCCTTGTTCTGTTTGTAAGCAAGGAAATTAAAATAAAATAAAACACTAATTAGAATAAGGATGCATAGTTGTACCTAATAGTGAAGTGCAACATAATGTCTGCATGAAAGGCTAGCTAATAGCTAACAAAGGTATAACAAGAAAAACAATAATAACAAAAATTCCAAACCTTAAAGGCATGAGTAGGTTATTCAAAAGGTAGAATTTAAAACCAATCATAAATAAATCCTTAACACCTTTGCCACAGTCTATTGGACATACAATGGGTTATAAATCAGCTTACAAACTGTTAGTATTGGGGTCTGCAGGGGTGCGCTCTTTAAGAAGAGCCCAGCAGATGCCCCGTGGCAGATCAGAGCTGCTGCCTGTGGGAAGCTCACTTAGATGGATTGGTGCAGGAAGGATGGCACCCTGTGAGAGGGACCTCACACGGAGCAGCAGCAGAGTGTGACCGTGGAGGAGCAGCAGAGACAAAGCATTATGGACTGACCACAGCCTCTATTCCTCATTCCCCCACACTGCTGAGGGGGTAACGAAGAAGAGTATGGATGGAGGCAAAGTGCACTTAGTTTGCTTTTAGTTCTCACTGCTTCACTGTCAGTAACTGGCAGTAACTTAAATTAATCTTCCCCAAGCTAAGTCTGTTTAGCCTGTGTCAGTAATTGGTCAGCAATCTCCCTGCCCTTATCTCAACCCGTGAGTTGTTTCATCCTATTTCCTCTCCTTTTCCTGGTGTGGAGTTGAGGTGAGAGCAGTGTGGTGGGCAGCAAGCAGCCAGCCAGGCTCAACCCACAGCACTCACAGCTAACTGAAGATGATCACAGAAAAACTCTGTTAATAAGATGCTTGATCCTTCCAAACTCAGGTCTGAGGAAAAGCAAACAAAAAAACACACACTATTTTTCCTTCTCTTCAGCACATCTGATGTTCATTTGAGCCAAGTGAAAATAAAACTGCAGATCTGTTTTCGAAAAGGTGAGTTCAGTTTCATTCCAATCACCTTTGAATATCATTCACAAAAAACACTTTAAAACAGCTACAGTTTATTCATGTTTTTTTTCTTTTTGATGCAACCGAATACAGGTATATAAATCACTAAGAATCCGGGGGGAATCCCTCTCACTTTATTACCATTGTGTTGGATGGGACAAGTATGCGTCTAATTTCTAAGCTTTCAAGATAATAGCTATTTTAAAACTTTTTCTTCTCTTCTAGAGAAAGCGTGTGCTAAAATTCAAATGACAGCGCTGAAGTTGGTAATGATTTATATTACACAGATAGTATAAATTCTGCTTAAATGATCTACATATTTTTCATTAATGTTTTGTAGGTATTTTTCTTACAAACTATCATGGATATAGCGTACTGGGAAAAAGAAAAGAAAGTCTGTTTAGGATATATTAACCATTAGTTTTGGCACCATACAAACACAGAAGGAATAATCCATAGCTTCAGCTCATTTAGTATCATAAAAAAGAACAGGTGAAGAAAATAACGTGCCATTTTTGGGGTGAATTAAGGGGTCTCCCAATATAATAAGCAGATACGTTACAGGATGTTTGAAAATCTAAGGGGCTAAAGCATTAGCCACAACAATCATATGAAGTGGATATGAAAGAACATACAGGGACATTTATTTGATCAAGGAATGACTTCCCAGCTACTGATTAATATCTCACTATCTGGAGTAATGCCAACATATCTGAAAAGAAATATAATAAAACATTTAGGAAGAACAACTGTATTCTTACTGGCCATGCTTTGGCCCAGTAATATTCAACTAGTGAGTAACATTTTCTAAACAAGTTAAGGTCTCTAAGTTACCGGTGCAGACAGAAGTTGCAGTTTTCTTGTATTTTAAACCAAACTTATTGCCATTAAAAATGTATTAAGACATAACAGCCATGCAAAACACAATGATTTTGTATGTCTACTTTTTTTGGAAAACAAAAATTTTTGTAACACATAATATTTCTGGGGAAATTTTAAACAGGGCCATATAATTCATTGCCTTTTTATGAACTATCAGCAGACTGAAACTCAGGACTGGCTCATTGCTCTAGTTGGGAGGCATCTTATTATACTTAAAAGGAGATCTTACTCTCCAGTAGTCTTGTTGTTAAGATCAAAAATTCACTGACAGTCTCTTGAAAGAAATGCATGAAATACATGCATTAACTGGACTTATTTCAATTTTCACATCTAAAGGAGATAAAATACATATTTTTTAAAAAGAGTTTGAAACTTGAGAATTTTCAGCTTGTCCAGTGCATTATTTCCTCAGTGTTACCACATTAAGTTCTTCCAGTTTGCTGGGAAAAAAAATACACTTTTAAAGGCCCAAGATACACTGTGAGATTTCTCTCAACTGGAATAAGTAACCATTCATGAAGATGAAAGATATTGAACCTATGAGACAGTAATAACTAATTCTTCTTGTGTCTCATCTACAATACAAAAGGTACTTCTCAGGCTAGAAATAAAAAGATACAGAAATAATATGAATTTTCATGACATGTCACTGTTGCTTTTCCAAATGAAATAATAATTGAGTATTTGCATGGCATTGTTTGGCTGTGGCACAAAGAACTTACATATACACTACATCACTCAATATCTGTGAGAATTTGAAAGGTTCTGTCATCTGTGTATTTTCAATACATTCCACACTAACAAAACAGAGAAGTCAGACATTCATTGTGCTGTCAAAACAACATATTCAACAATGAGTATAACACAAAAATGTTCTTAGCATATCGAGTATTTCTTCTACCAGGTAACATAATGAGAAAAAAATCCTTCAAGATGCAATACTTTTCTTATGCATGGAAATATGTTAGATGGAGCCATTATACATTATGTGGATCCCTTCTTTCTTTTCTCTGAAAACATACTCCAGTTTTGCAATTCTGATGTTTAACATATCATTAAACAAATTCCTTACCACATTTTGGTTGATCTTGTGCCTGAAACAAGTGATGTAGACAACATACGGCCAGTCATCAGGCTCCATCAGCACTCCTGCAGCATGGGCACAGGTCACATGGAAGGAGGCTGGACAGTGTCCATAAGAACACTGAATGCAGGCACCCGAGGTTTTCTTAACTCTTTGTCTGCAGAAAATACATTTCTGTAGAAGCAAAATAAAAGAGAATATTTACCATACTATCACAATTCCACTTGCAACTGCAAGCATCTAAAGGACTAAAAAATTATTTATGCTTCACTGGTTACATTTTGTACCTCATAATGTGCATAGCATAAGAATATACTTTTATGAACTTGGAGGTAACTTTGTAATATGATGATCAATATGTGGTGTTTTTGTTTGTTTTTATGTACACACAATCTGCTTAGATTCTACAGTAAGAAAACTGATAAATAGCCTTATAGAAGTTTAATTTCAAATTCCATACACCACTCTGTAATCAACCCGCACCTCTCATAGTAGGTAAACTGAAAAGCCTTTATATAATTCTGCACAATGTAAGAGTAATATTCAAAAATAAAGAGAGCATTCCCACAGAAAAGCAGGGTGAGACAGGATTTTCAGATACCATTTAACTTAGCCGCCTACTTTGAGGTTGGAATAAGTACATGTATCGACAGACTTTGGAAGATTGTTAATCCAACATGCTTGTGGAGTGGTTTCTACCATCTCCTCAGATAATGTGTTACAGTCATAAATGTATTATTTATATCATGCCTTCACATAATTCCATAGCTGAAGGCTGTTCCCATGTCCCTTTTCATTTTTTCCAGTCTGGCTTTTATTGGTCATGTATTTTAATATGTGGGTAATTATCTAGGCCATAATTCCCCATTTCATTTATAAAAATGTTATGTCAAAACCCTTACTAGTGCCAAGAATACCACATTTATTCCTTCTCCCAGAATGGAGTCTACATCAAAATATTGTCATTAATGCTGTTGATTCAGATTTCTTTCTGGCTCTGCCTCAAGCTTTTAGTCAGTAACCCATCCATATGAAACAAATGAAGGGCTGCATCTGAGGTAAAGTAAATTTGGGAAAATAGCCCACCATGCTATTAAAAAAGAAAAGGCCAATATCTTACCACCAGAATATACTAACAAACATGCTAAATCAAGTAATTACTTTGGTAACTGTGTGATATTGCATACATGAATTACCTTCCGACAATTCTCATCCTGGCTAACAAAGCAACGTTAGCAATTGAACACTCTAAAATTTAGCCCAGCTGTTCCAGAACACAGTAAAAAAAAACTCTACTTAATACAGAAATAGTGAATATAATAATTTGAAAGCATACTGTTAGTTTAGGGATTCCTTCCATGTGTTCTGTATTTGTTAGATACTGATTTTGTCTTCCTACTCTGGGAACAGGATTAAGAATAACTTTATTTTCTACTGTATAATCAATAACTTAAAGCATTTCATATTAATCCAAAGGAAATTCTTCTTTCCAAGTTACTAGGTAATTTTGTTTTATTGGTTATCAATTTCTATATTCTTAAGAAAACTGCAGAAGTTTTACTGTATGAGTTAGCACTTCTTTATTTCAATGGCTTCTGGCACTCGGTGATTGATATTATTATTTCTGTAAGCTCTAGACCTGTCAAGTTCATCAGTCATGCAATGTTCTAGTTCATGCATCACTCTGAACAGAAAAAAATACTTTCAAATTCTGCCTTTACAGCCAAGCCCTGAAAGCCAAGAGCATGAATGGCTTTGCACAAGCAGAAACAAGAGCAGCATTTGACATCTAGTTAAAAGTTTTGCCCACTGTTATCTGAACAGTCCTGATCAGCATGCTATAACAGCAGTAGGTCTGAAAGACTAGTAAGATGACTTCACCATCCACATAAATGTCCCAGGGAGTAACTGATTATGCTGATAACACATTGAGTGTATGTACTCATGTGTATGAAGACATTGTCAGATACATAAAGCAACGGTTTCCTGAAGGAGCTTAAATAATTTTTGGTAGGTACATATTCAGAACTCAGCAAAATGGGAATTCCAGAATGAAAACAGATCTGAAATCTATTATACTTTAATATCATAAAAATACATGGCTCATTTTGCTTCTTTACACAAATTCACAAGTCAGCTTAACCAATATAGCAATGAGAGTGAAGTAAGAAGTGCATTATAAAAACTAATTTTTTCTTTGACAGGGGAAAAAAAAATGCACATCAAACAAAATACAGAGAATGGGGAAATGATAATAAACTGGCATTGAGAAGGAAAATGAGCAGTAACTTAGGGAAGTATGCTACTTCAGGATGCGATAGACTCCTTAAATTTCTGGCTGCACTTGTGTAAGGAACCAAATACACAGATATTACGATGCAGCTGCAAGTTTATTCTTCACATTAAGAAAAATTCAGAATAACTGTCTTCTTTCAGTAAGTACAAGAACAATCATGTCTGATAAACAGTTAACTATTAAATGCATTGTAAGGCAGTGAAAGTAATGCTGTAGATGTACATTAGCTTTACAGAGTGTCTCAGGCCTACACATGAATTTGAAAGAGCACACATATGTACAAATAAAAGGCATATATACCAGCAATTTCACAAGTTGCACTACTGTATCAGGCACCATTTCTTAGAATGGTATTTCTATGGTAAAAATGTATTTCTTACCCTCTCACTTGGGGCTTGCCTGATTACGAATTCAAACAGACTTTTTCATCTTTTGTTCCCATGCTGACATGTTTTTATATTTAGTATAGTCTTTCATGACCAAAGAAAGTGATACAAATGCTTCGTTCTGCTTTGTTTAAAAATATAATCAAGAAAAAAGAAGAGATATGATGCGATCACTGGAAAAGACATCAAAATTCTGAGAGAAGGAATCAACAGTTGTAAAGATGGAGGTTTCAGCCTCATTCTCTGCCTTCATCTGAAGTCTGATGTTTCAAAGTTTCAAAGTATTGCTTTTAGAATGGAGCTGATATTTACTCAGTCTTGCAGAGGATAGAATCTTAATGCCTTTCTGTCTGAGTTAACCTCGTATTTAAATAGGTAAGCTTTCTACTTCTGAAATTAAAAGGCTTGACATGTACACATTTGCTAAAATAAACCTATGTACAACACATCCAACTGATAGTTCTCCACTAGCCTAAAACTACAGTGAGTCCTTACCAGATCAAGTAAATTCAGCGTTCTAGATATCTAACGAGAATGTCATTTTGAGTTAATGCTTCCTAGATATTACAAAGCAGAGACAGTGAAGGAAGTGGCTTCAATCTTAATCAGAGATCCAGATGCAAAATGAATTGGGGAATAAATAAAATTGTTTATATAACTGGAGATTAAGAATATAGGACAGAACAATGCACTGTAATTTTCTAGATGGTGAAATGACCTCTTTTTGCTCCCAAAGTGAAAAATATTCAGTCATAAATGGATTTCATAATCATGGAACAGCTCTTTAATATTAACAGGTTGCAAATACATAAACAGAATGGATTTTAAAGAACTCATTCTGAGAAAACTAGATGACAGTGTTTTGCTGAAGACAGACTGTTGATAGCTTTCATAATGATTTTTATGCTTCTTACATAAACAATCTGATATTACTTCTCTTGAATATACCAGTGTTTACCAAATATGTATATATATATATCCAGTCCCTAACAGGATCATGACTTAAGCACAGTAACACTGCTTTCTGAAGCAAGGATTTATGAAAGTACAGTCTGATGGTTGTGGCAAAAGAGCGGGACTGGATTTTAGGAAACAATCTGGAGTACTTATTTCTACCCAAAGTATTTCTATAGCTTTGCACGAAGAATGATACATGTAAGGAAGGTCTATGATTCTATGACTAGCAAGCAAGTTTTCTTCACAACCATCTTTTAGAACACAAAGTCAGCACTTAATTTTGCCTGAGAGCACAGTGTGTTTCTATGGAAGCAAGCTCATTGCTTTTTTCTTTTTATCTTTCCTTTTATCCCTGATTAATTTAAACCATGCTGAATACTACAGCTATGAAACTGACAGAGTTTAGAATCAGAAAGTGTAAAGCAAAACAGTTTTTTAGATCATTCATCATCTTCTCCACTTCTTTATTCAACACTCTCACAGAAATTATATAACACCAAGAAAGCTGGTAGAAAAGAGTCAAGAGACTATTTTGTGTCCTTCTGGTATTCCAAACATAAAAGCAGCATCTTATGGGAAAGAATAAAACAATGACTGAAGGAAATTGTTTGTAATTTCCTACTGCTCAGCATGCCTAAAGTGTGGGACATTCCAAAATAATGATAAACAATATCTAAATACAGGTGAATTCTATTATATAATACAGGTGTTTTAATTATACTTTCCAGGAAAGAAGAAAACATGACATCATGTAGCATCAATAAGAAACAATTATTTTCTAATACCTTTGAAATAATGTAGTTTAGTCATGACTTTGAAATTATGTTGTTTAGTTTTGAATGAGGCAGGAAAAGATCATGAAATTACAGCAAATATACATACTGCTTTAATATAAAGCTTTAAGAGCTGGTAAAGGATTTAATCATGGAAACATAGAATGGTTAGGGTTGAAAGGGATCTCAAGGACCACCAATCTCTAACCCCCCTGCCACAGGGAGGGCTGCTGACCTGGTACTAGACCAGGTTGCCCGGTGCCCCATCCAAACTGGCCCTGAACACCTCCAGGGCCAGAAACATCTATTGTTTCAATGAAATTGCTGAAATTCCAATAGATCACGCTTCATAGGAAACAAAATACAAACACACATCACAGAATTTTTAAAACATTAAACCAACCAACGAAACTTAGTTCTTCTGAAATACAAATTGTGTGACTGCAAAGGAAAGTCCCCGCACCGTAAGTTAAAACACAAACAATCAAAGAAAACAGAATACTGGAACATTAGGTTTGTATTTTACAAAATACCTGATAAGGTCTATGTAATCTTCTTACCTAGTAAAAGATAAACTTTTGAGGCAAAAAGGAAGAAATGAAAGATCTTGTTAGAGTCTGAACTGTTGCCCACATAGCATTACTCACCACATAACCCATAATCATGCTATACTTGATATTTATGGGAGTAATTTCTTTGTATTTATTTCCATTGTGCTATTTCAGCATTAATATCTCTGCAAAAAGGCAACTCCTTCTCAGGCTGAACAGACTGTCTCTTCAGCCTCTCCTGTCCTGTGCTCCAGCCTGGTCTACCCCAGTGAACTTCCATTGGGCTTACTCCAGAATGTTAGTATCTTTCTTGTAATGCAAAGTCATCAAACAGAAGGAAAGAGTGGACCACCTTCTGGGGGCTGCTGGCCCACAATGGTATTTAGCCATCTCTGCTGCAAAGGTATCTATTTTCAACATCTCATCCACCATGATCCACAAGTCTTTTTCTGCTAAGATGATTCCAGCTTTCCTCATGCAGGATCATTATCATTAAGATAAATTCTAGTGACAGACTTTCCATTAGTCAGGCTTGGAAAGAGGCAGAGCATGACTACGCAAAGTAAAGAGTTATAGAAGACACGTAGAACATGCTAACTCGGAATATTCTTGAACAGACAATGAGTAAATTATTTTAAGAAATCGCATAGCCATTTCAAGCTCCACCTACTCATGAATTGTCATTTAATGCAAAGCACCGAGCTAAAAAGTGGTGTCATTATTTACAGACAGTGCACAAGAGATCACTGTCTCTGCATGGTTTATTTTAATAGTGTTTCATGTGAATACATACAAACACACATAGAGAATTTAACATTTTAATAAGAGAGCGGTTAAAACTAGAACAATGTGATGTGGCACTGAAAGGATTATATTCTTAGCAATATCCTGCAAGCGATTTACTGAAATGAAAAAATGAAAAGAAAGTCATTATCAAAATAAAGGTACTACCATCTCTTATATAATGGATTCTCCATCTTTTTAGGATAGCTAGTCTATATGCTGATGTCAATAAACTAAAAGGATACATGCTTTGTCTAGTATAAAACAAAATAAGCTAAGAAAGCAATTCTGTAGAATTGAAGACATGCATGTTCAAACATTCAGAAATGAGAATCTTGTCAAGTTCAAACAGAAACCTCTAATGACAATGCAAGTACACATATCAAAGTTTAATCTACCTAGTAGCATGACAGTAACATGCTGTCTTGTGTCTTAAAAGATTAGAAAATGGGAATGGACTTCTGTACATGTCCTCTGGGCAAGAAGGGGTCATGGCCAATTATGTAGGTGAATGCACTTTGCCTCTGGGAAGGAAAATATTATGCTTGTGAAGCACGCTGAATGAGGACACAGCTGCTTGTCAAGTCATTTTCTGTTGAAGAGAAGCTATTGTGGACAGAATGTGCTATTAGAAAAGAGGGATAAGTACAGCAGTTTAGTGAGGTTATGCCACTGGGTAGGAACCACCTGGCACCCCTACAGTAACTCGAGCAAGTGAGCCATGAGACTTCCATACAAAAAAAAAAAAAAGCAACAAACAAACAACAACAACAACAAAAAACACACAAAAACCCCCCACAACAATAATAATAATAATAATGATGATAAAAAACATGGGAGAAAGGACTACTCAAGGGTGGAGTAGATATGGGCTTTTGAGGTCTCAGCTGTTCAATTTTGGGAAGAGGTCAACATACACAGAATTTAAACATGCATGTCAGGTGTTGGTATCATAGTCTCAGAGGAAGGTATATTTTTTTCAGTTCTGAAAACCTTGAGGAACTGCTCAGATTATAAAGAAAAGATTATTCATTAAGCCTTCAGCCAAAAGCCAGTCTATTTGTCAGCACAACTGAGGTTAACATTATACCTCACTGGTAAATAGTGTCATCTGTGAACAGCCAAAAGTGATAAGGCAGTACAGAAAAGTTATTACATTCTTTAAAAGACAAACTAAAATGTATTAAGTATAGTTTTTAAAAAAAATACACAATGTAAAATGAATCAGCTCATAGTATCTCAGAAACCTAAGTTATTTCTGTTTCCCTCATTTCTAGCTCATGCATTAACATCACAGTAAATATTTAGACTACTTTAACCCCATTGTGGACAGGGTGAGCAACGTCTTGCATTTTTTAGTCATTACAAAAATTTGCCAAACAATAACTCTCTCCTAAAACTAAACATATTAACTATTCATATAATTAATGGCTGAAACAGTCCTGGCAAAAACGCAGAAGCAATGCCTGAAACTGTGTTCTAAACATGTTATTTTTTCCCCATCTTTTGTTTCCTTCCATTGCTTTTCCGCAGGAGATATAAAACAAAAGAACAATATGATGATTTTAGCTTGGTCAGGTAGACAAATGACCTTCTGTGTCAAAAAATCTCATCAAGTATCATCTTTCTTGCATAAACTCAGAAGTATGTGGATGTCAGCACAGTCCAAGAGTTCCGAATTTGCCATGGAAACAACATTCTTATTTCAAAATAATACAACAGCTCGATGTGGACTATTGGCATGAAAGCTTCCAATCCATGCTCATTGACAGCTTGTGGAGTGGACAGATGAGGCATGGAAAATATTTTAAATTAGTTCATTTATCTTGCTGAGACATGGGAAGAGACTGAGAATTTTTCATGTTTATAGGAAAAAAGAAGCAAAGAAATACAGAAAGGAGGAAAAGGAGGGAGAAAAAGGCACACAAAAAAAGGGGGGGTGGAAAGGAAGGAAAATGAAAAAAAGAATGGAAACAATAGAATGAAAACGGAGAAAGAGGGATAAAGAGGAAAGAAGAGAATAACAGAGGAAAAGTAAAGTGGGGAAAGGTGAAATACATGGCAGCTTTTTTACATAAACTGTGAAGCTAAATTAATCTAGATTTCACACATAATGCATTCTGTGCTCATTAGAAAACATCCCTTTATCATGGAAGCTCTTAAGGAAGAAAAAGGTTAATGTTAGCTAAACTAACATTTATTTGAAATGTTTTTGCTTTTAGCTTCACAGTTTCCCAAAAATAAGCTCTTTTTTAATTTTAATTTTTTATTTTATTGCTGCATTAAATGCACATATTTTTCATGTGTGAAGCATAATTTCCATCACAAGTCTCATAAATGACATTATTGGCATCCAAGATGAACAATGCAATAGGTCAAATACCTAGTTACTGTAGGGTTTCTTCTTTGCTACAGCTGTTACTGCAGCCCAAGACAAAGCAAGGGAGATGGATGAAGGACAGACAAATGTCCTGCAAATCATGCCACTGTTTTTGCGTCTGTATTTCTCTGTGGTTCTAATAATATTATTTTGACAAACTTATGTAGTGATAGGTAGCCTTTACTTTTACAATAATCTGCTGTGAGCTTAGATCACTCTGTAGCTCTATCTAAAAAGATTGCTCAGTGCTGAAAAAAAACATCACATGTGGACTAACATGTCTTACATGTAACATCTAATTTACAGAAATTCACACTGGAAGCTTTACTCTAACTATGGCATGTACAGAAATCTACACACGAACAAAGGCTGGAATGGAAAGCTTTTACATTAGAATCATGAGCTAGCATTACAATAGTCTGTGATTACTACAGTACCAGTTCTAATTAGTGGAAGCTTAAAATCTTGTCTACTTACTGCAATACAGAATATATTCTAAAAGCACATAGAAAACTGAAAAAATGCAGTTCAAACATAACCAGAATAATTACAGTCACAGAATCACCAAGGTTGGGAAAGACCTCTATGATTATCCAGTCCAACCATTCATCTACCACCAATATTTCCCCTTAAACCATGTCCCTCACCACATCTAAATGTTCTTTGAACACCTTCAGGGACAGTGACTCAACCACATCCCTGGGCAGCCCATTCCAGTGCCTGACCACTATGTCAAAGAAGTTTTTCTTAATATCCAACCAGACTATAGTACACATAATTATCCTAATGTCTTAGTTACTTGCAACAGAACAACACATTGTAGATGATACAACACTCAACCTTCACCAAAAAGTCCAAGAAGCGAACTACCTCACATACAAAATAGACAAGAGCTGTATCAGATGTAATGCTTCCTATTTTATTATCTTGGTCCATCCAGAGGTGAATTCTGGTGGTTTGACAGTAGAGGATGAGCCTTTTTGCCAGTATTCCATTTTGTCATTGTGAGACTGATGGCAGCAGAGGGGCAATATGAAAGAAATGATATCTAACACGGATGTGTGCATGAAACAAAGGTGTGTCACTGAATTCCTCCATGCAGAAAAAATGACATCCACTGACATTTATCACTGCTCACTGAGCGTTTCTGGAGACAAAAAATGGATGTAGCACAGTGAGGCAGTGGTGGTGCATTTCAGCACTGGCAACAGCGACTGCAAAAGTGGGTCACCTCTGCTGGTGCACAAGCATGCAAGCTCTTGTTAATCACTAGTGAAAATGTACTTGTAATGGTGACTGTGTTGAAAAATTGTGTTGTGTAGCTGAGAATTTGCTCTATCATACAGTATCACTGGACTCTTTGTTATTGCCATGGAAATAAATAGGCGGCCTTACTTTTCAGAACAAGGTACATATGTTTTGTACAGCTATTTTCAGTATCTAACGCAGATTTTGTTGAATAACAAAGCACATATGCTTACATTTTATATTTTTAATTTATTCAGTATGTTTTCCTCTTTATGAAGATTTTCAGGGACAATGACTAGAACTACAGAGGGGCTGGATTTTCCTCACATATTTATCTTCACCATTTCTCATTTTTAAATTTCCCACAGTGGGAACCATTTCACATCCCTGCTGGACATGTAATTTTGTTTAGTGTTACTATTTAGCAAGGACTGCTAGAAAGGGTCAAGATGTACTCTTTCCCACTGCAGCACTTAGACTAGTGAAAATACATTACCCAAGAAAAAGCAAATAAAGTCCATTTCTCCTGGCCATAGTGTGGACTTCTATTCAGTCTAAGGGAGTTCATTTCAGATCATTTTCAGTGTAGAATGTTTACCATTTGGTTGTATAACGGTTTTTGGGTTTTTTTCCCAGAAAATAACATTTCTCACTTTGCAAGTAATTCATTAAATTCCAAAGCCTTGATTATGGATCTCATTCCTGAATGGTAATTATGCAAGATTATTTTCTACTCTTTTTCTTCTATCTCTATTTATCTATCTTTTTATTTTATTTTATTTTATTTTATTTTATTTTATTTTATTTTATTTTATTTTATTTTATTTTATTTTATTTTATTTTATTTTATTTTATTTTCCTACCAGATGCCATAGCAGAAATAAGAGTACAAAGGTCCAATATTTAACAAGTTACAGGAAAAGCCAGCTGGACAGCCAGGCCCAAAGAGTGATAGTGAATGGAGTTAAATACAGCTAGTGAATGGTCACTAGTGGTTTGACTCAGGAGTTAGCACTGGAGCTGGCCCATTTCAATATCTTTGTTAATGATCTGTACGATGGGATTGAGTGCACCCTCAGTAAGTCTGCAGGTGACACTAAGTGCTGATCTGCCTGGGGTCAGGAAGACCCTATAGTGGACAGGCTGGATTGATGGGCTGAAGCCAACTGATCTACAAGACCATGTTCTGGGTCCTGCACTTTGGCCACAACTATGCCATGCAGTGCCTCAGGCTTGAGGAACGGTGCCTGGAAAGCTGTGTGAAGAAAAACACTGTTAGCTGACAATCAGCTGAATATGAGCCCTCAAGTGTACTCAGGTAGTCAAGAAAGTTGACAGCATCCTGGCTTGTATCAGAAACAGTGTAGCCAGAAGGACAAGAGAGATGACTGTCCCTGGTCAGGTGAGGCCACACCTTGAGTACTGCGTACAGTTCATGGCCCCTCAGAACAAGAAGACATCAAGGCCCTGGCACATGTTCAGAGATATACAATGCAGCTGGTGAAGGGTCTGGAGCACAAGTGTTATGAAGAGCAGCTGAGGGATCTGAGATTGTTTAGTCTAGAAAAGAGAAGACTCAGGGGACACCTTTATCACTCTCCACAACTGTCTGAAAGGGGGTTGTAGCAACGTGTGGGGTTTGTGGCCTTATGTTGTGCCAGAAGTTGTTCAAGTTGGATATTAGGCAAAAATTCCTTCTCTGAAAGTAGTACTGCATTGGAATAGTCAGCCCAGGGAAGCGGTTCAAGTCACTGTCCCTGGAGTTATTCAAGAAATGTGCAGATCTGGCATTTAGGGACATGGTTTAGTGTGCACAGTGGTGACAGGTCGGTGATTGGACTGGATAATCTTAGTGGTCTTTTCCAACCTTTATGATTCTTTGTTTCTGTGATAATAACACTAGCATGCAGCTTGCCTTCTTATACCAATTTTCAAAACTTGATTTCTGGAAGACATCCTTTATCCTTACACAGTGCATTCAACTCTTGTACTAATGGACCATTAAAAGATGCTTCATTGTGCCTTAATGGCATGGTATATTACAGAAGTCTGGTCAAGGAAGGAATGACATCTCCCAACCTGAAGACATCTCATACAAAAGGTCACAGCTAATAATTTCAGAAAGAAAGAAAACAAAAATTTTGCTAATATAGACCTGCCAACTATTCAGCGAATTCCTGAACATTTGTCTTTCATCAAAAATGTATTTTAAAACTGGTCCAGAATTAGATCATTTCTTAAAAAACAATCTAATTTGTACTTTGAACATTTCATTCATTTGGACATTTCATTCATATGTCTAAGCATCTGATAAATTACTAGAATGGAATAAGTATAATATTTTACAGCAAAAGCTAGGATTTGCTCTCTCTCCTGAATATTGTTTTTAATGAACCAGTGGTTCCATACCCGATTTCTGAAAAATTCTGAACACTAATGCAGGTAGTGAGGCAGCAAACAAAAGATTCCTTTACCCAATGCATTCTCCACTTTCTGTACACAGTAAAGTACAGTACAAAGAAAGCACTACACAGAGCATTTGAATTGCTGAAGTATCACAGTACAGAGTAGGTAATAAAGTGATATGGAGGCACCTGCATAACTATTTTGAATGGAAAACCTCTGTGATTTTTGCCTGACTGGGGCACAAATTGTACAAATATTCCCATACAGTATGCATGGTTCAGCATCGCTTGGACAAAATCTTGTTCCCTTCTGAGATGTCCATAGGCTGAGATCACAATAATGATACTTATCTGCATTCCAGAGCAAAAAAAAAAAGCAACAACAACACTGGAAGCAAACTACACAAATCCCATAGATCAGTCAAGTCTGTGGATTACATAACTGTCATTTCCTCTTACAACACTAATGAGGCATTAATAAATCTCCAGAAGCATGGCTCACCTTTCATCTTTAACCTCACTTCAAACAACCTCTTCAGCAGTGAGGAGGCCACATCAGGAAATGACACATGAAAGTCATTCCTGTTCATTGACTAACTCTTTATAGAACTATTTGTAAGAGAACAAAAGAAAGAAGATGAGAACAGAATCTTTTTTATATTTAGAATTCAAAATGTATGTTCTCCTGCTTTCACTGCTACATTCAAATACTCATTTTTGTTTCATTAATTTTATTTTATTCTTTTTACCTTGTGATTAACAAGCAGTTTGTAATCCTTCAGGAAGGCTGTGCAGAGAAACCGCTATTTGAAGACCACATTAAGCTTCCAGATACAATTGTCATTAAGTATGAGAAAGGCTAAAACCAAAAACAATTCAGAAGGAAAAGGAAAACTCTGCTCTCCCATAATGTTTAGTTTTTACAAACCGTATGCATTTACATTCATTTTTTTAAAATACTACTAGTAATCCTATTTTCCTTCTATGCAGTTTTGCCCTGGAGGTACAGGACCTAAAGCACTGTGTGATCTAGAGCTGAAAACGAATGACAACCAAGTAGTGACAGCTTTAGCTATCAGCAATCAGGCAAACATTTGGTTTGAACAAAATTACTGAAATTTTCTGCAAAGTGATAAAGGGTGCACTACGGGATCATGCTAATGCCCTGCACAAAAACAGCTGAGACTTCTGGGATAGTTAATACAGCATGGAAATATCTGCTGCTATTGCTGCCACTGCATTCCTACTGCCAGAAGTCACGACTGTCTGAACTATTTCATGAGAATTTTTTGAGACTAGGCTGTATCAGTTTGATTAACTCCTGCACTGAGAATGAACAAAAGAAATGGGTGCTTTCTCACGTGCCCACATCAATGTCTCATCTACAACACCAGTGCTCAATGACAAACAGTTGCTGAACAAAAAGATGGATTTCTTTTATATTTGCATTGTTTTTTCTTTATTTTTTGGCCACGTTTGCTGTACAGATTTATTGTTACTGTTTTTTAATTCAAAGCTATTCTATAAGCACATGTTTTAACTTAATATCTCTTATAAGTAACAATGATTTACAATCAAATACTTCACACAATAGACTGATGGAGTTAACAAATTGGTTTGCAAATGAGTTTCAGAGACTTATTAGCATGTTTCATTTTGTTTAACGTATTTCTGAAAGGACACATTTAAGGTCACAATGCTTGATGCGAACATTTCCAGAGACGTTCCCTGGTTAATTTTTACCTCTAATGTACTGTTTTCATTAGCTGAGGTCATCTAGACCTGAATCTTTTTCATTCTATCTATGAGCTCAGGCCTAATATCTTTTAACCTTAACAGGATCTTTGCTATCACTGAAGATTCCTCTTTTCACCATTACTTTTCCAACAGCTACCAACAGCAATATGAGGAAAACTGGTAATCCTTTTCTTCCAGCTTAATGATCTCCACAATTCGTTAGACAGAAAATCTTCTCAATTATGGATTACAGAAAAAGAACGAAGTAAAGCATTCCTAGGAACATTTTAATTAAAAATACATATTCTTTTGCAATGTCACATGATCATAGTTTCAAATAAGCAACACAGTCCTGTCATTAATTAGTGCAAAATATGCTTTTGCACAGACCTTTTAACTACCCTTTATGTAAAAGGCTGAGCAACTTTTTTGCCCTTGGATGCATTCTTCCTAACTGAATTTCTAATATTCTCTTCAAATATACTTATTAAAACCCCAAAGAGATGCTAGGAGGCATAATACGATGCATAAAAGCTTTATTTATTGAAGCTGTTTACTCAGGGACTAAAGCCAAGGCTACTCAAGTAGTTGTAAATACCCAATCAAATATTATCATTTAAACTTGTAAATCCTACAGTAATCAGAGGCAAACATGAAATTCTTCTACCAAAAAGGTATAAGAAACAGCCATTATTTAAAAAAAAGAACTGGTGGTGTGAAAGGAATGTTTTCTTTGTACTTGTTCAGTATAATTTAATAAAGTCCTTCCTCAGTGTTAGGGCAATGTCTATGCAATTCTACGCAACCCAGTTCCTAAGTCTATTAGTCCTCCTATGCTGAGTGGATTTTGCATTATTAATGACCAGTGGACAGTGAAAAGAGCTGCAAAAGGTGTAATAAAGAGATTACTGTGGCTCCTATTAGTGGAAAAAAAAAACCAAAAAAAACCACAGAATGCATTTAAGCATTCTCACTAATGCCATTTAAACTTAAATGGATTAGAAATTTTGCATTTAGAATAAGTGCAGTTCGTTGCACACTGGCTAGGCATTATTTTTGTTCGTGGCAGTATTCTGGAGACAAATAATGCTTTTCTATGATTAGGTATAATTTCTCCACATAAATTTTCACTGACAAGTAGCACATAAATCCAGTACAACAGTGTATCATTTCAAAAGCAGGAATCAAGGCAGAAGGTTTCCTCACAGGGAAAAAACAACCACCAAATAAAAAACAATAACAACAACAAAAGAACAACCCAACCATCATGTAATGAACACTACTGATTTTAAATAAATTTTGGGATGATTATCCTCTCATTTTCAAAGCTGCGTGAGGAAGAAAGAGCACTGAATTACACACCATAAGCTTCTACTACATATAAAGAAATACTTCATATTTAGTTTGGCATTCACACACTTTTACTGCAGTGGAATCAGAGTGGCCCATTCATGTTCTACCAATGTAGTTCTATATGTAATAGTTCCACATTTTCTGCAAGTCCAAAGCAGGAACCCAACTGCCCATCTTGAACCTAGCGAACCAATGTATCTCCTAAAATGTATAAAACTGTTTCATGCTACAGTGAATTTTTATCAAGACTTTTTTGTGCGTGAAAACCAAATGCTTTGACCAGAATATTGAAGGGGAGTGCTACTTTTTCTTTAGCCAGGCTATTTCAAGTAACTGTATGCAGATTTCGTAGCCATTTCTTTTCAAAATACGTAACTATGTTCAAACTTAGAATAATGAAATGTCCCTAAAAAATATCATATTCAGATATTGACTGAAAATGAAACAAAGGATAAAAAAACAGTTTTTATATACATAAATTCAGTATATTTTCTATTCAAGAGCGACTGAATTACTGATGATAGACAGTTTACTCCAAAATTACATTATCATTAAACTGATATAACTATATTTTAAAAGGATGATCTGTTTCTGAAAAATGTACATGCCAACTCACTCCAAACATTGTTTTCCCAGTGATTTAGCATGTGGGCATTGACAAAGGATGTTGTAAGCACCCTTATTAGTCCACGCTTATGTATGTTCTTTCCAATATGCGCAAGCAAAGCAGGAAGGCATTACACATCCAGTCCGGCTCCAGACAAGGAGCTGCAGAGACACTTGGACATGGGAGTTTAGAAGATTGTATTTTCAGGTTTATACAAAATCTGTGTCAATTTAAGGCTCATTTGATTTATGGAAGCTTTAACACATTTTCTTCTCAGTAATCATATTTACTTTCACAAGAAAAAGAATCGGCTTTTGACCTTGTCTAAGACCTAAAAAATTGGATGTTCAGATACCCAAGTAAGAAACTTCTGACACTAACGGATGAGTGAATAGATAAGGTCTACCTTTTTTTATCCTGGCACAAACTACTTTTTGATAAGCTTTTCTGTAGCATGCACTAGTGGAATGAAGTTTTAGAATATAATAATAACTTCTGATTGAAGGCAGCCATGCACCTTTTTACACATTCAAGAAAAGACAAGCAGGCAAAATATACAAGTTACAAGAAGAAATGAAGTTTGTGTTAGGCCATACTAGCCTATACAACCACACCACACACACAGTTACTGTCATTTGGGCTGTAGATTTTTGGGACATATATATAAGGGACACTTCATGTACCACCATTGTTTTAAAATAATTGCTCTTTCTATATTGTATTTAGGAGTACATCAAGACTGTTAGTTGTTGAATACAAGATTCTGTTACTTTTTAACCAGAAATTAAGATAATTCACCTACACAGAACACTTAGAAGGGTATTCAACAAAAGAAAGCAACATGTATTTGTGAAAAACGCAACATGCTCATTTTTCCAGCTAAAGTAATTAATTACTAAAGCAATTGTGAGTGGGAATCTAGAAAAACTACAGCAATGCTTTTTCAAAGATAAAAAATATAACATTCAATGGTAAACAAAGAGTCCAACCACATACCTAACAGATACACATTCACATAGGTATAATTAATTATGTCAACAGAAGTGTGAGTGCTTGGAAGATAAAGGACATTCTCTTTTTTTTTTCTTTTCCCTTTTTTTTTCTTTTTCCCAAGACTGCTCAGGTGAACTATCCATTGGGAGAAAACATCTACTAACTCCCACTTGTTGAGCCAGCGTAGCATTTAGGTTGGTCAGGCAAAAATAGGAAAAAAGAGAAACACAAGATGAGAATCTAGCTGCTATAACAGAGGAAGATTCAATTGTTTCTCTTATAGACAAGCTAGCTCTGTTTTAAGATGCTTTCTGCAGATTGAAAGTCATTCCCCAGCTTTTTAACAGAGTTAAGGTTCAATCCTCTGCTTCTGTTGTTGCTGTTTTTATTAGAGTTATTACTAATACCTTTATTCTTAGTGCAATGCCCACCCCAGGGAAGGGAGATTTGCTTTCAATAATCCATCTCAATACTGCTGTGGAAAAGTCCACATAAAAAGGCAGAATTACAGAATTACAGAAGTATCTATGGCAGCTGGACCCTATTTTCAAACAGATGCCAACATCTAAGCCTTAGTATATAGACTACTGTAGTTGGTTTATTGGCCTGAAACCAAGTGAATTTAACATGCATTCCCTTGTCAGGAATAGATGCTGCTGTTTCTGATTTTGTTTCAAAACCAGATCAAGGAGATTCTTACTGCAGTCATCCCTGGTAGAATACAGGTCTTATTTCCCACCGTAAATCAAGCTATTCCAGTAGAATTTTCTTCCCACTTCCATGATGACTCCTCCCGCTATTTTTCCCCCAGGAAGATGAAAGAGAATATGTATTTACCATGAGATATAATTTGCAATAGGTATCAACTATTATACAATATAAGATGTGATAGTGACATAACAGATCTCTAGTCTAATGCAAGTTATTCTCATGTTTGAATGTGCTTCATTTCAAGATGCAGCATCATTCAAAACTAGTTCTTCAATATCTTACACCCACATTGACTTGGAAGAAGACATCAACAAATAAACAAACTGAATAGATGGGAAAAAAAGCAAGAAAATAAAAATGTACCATGGATAAAACATGGAAGGTATCCAAACTAATGCTTTTGAACGAGAATTTAGAAGAAATACTGCAATTAAGTAACTGATTCAATACAGATTCATCTTTAAAACTTTATAAAGACAGAAAAAGGTCTCACTAACAGTCAACGTCTAAATGTAATGATTATGCAATACATTCAGGAATTGACTAATATCTTGTACTCTCCATGCTCTTGCACTGAGTGTCTGCATTGCGGTACACAGGACATTATAACCTGGTTCCGCAAGACTTATCTGGCTCCAGAGCATGAAGTCTCCTACTCCCCTTGTGTCACTTTGGCTGTAGTTCTTGTTTCTATTGTAATGCCAAAAGTAGAAGAAACACATAGAACTTTAAATGAAGCTTAAAGTGCACTTTAAATCACTTAAAACATTTAAAACATTTATCCCCCCATCTCTCCACCAAAAGCCTAAACCCTCCCATCAAAGAGGGCATCCAGAATCTAGACCCTGACATCTGGAATTTCTAATCATGGGCTATGCTAGGACTCATCCATCCTTTTAAACTCGCAGAATCATAATCAAAGAATCACAGAATGTCCTGGGTTGAAAAGGACCGTAATGATCTTTTACTTTCAACCCTCCTGCTATGTGCAGGGTTGCCATCCACCAGACCAGGCTGCGTAGAGCCATATCCAGCCTGGCCTTGAATGCCTCCGGGGTTGGGGTATTCACAACCTCCTTGGGCAACCCATTCCAGTGCTTCACCAACCCCTGTATGAAAAACATCCTCCTAATATGTAACCTAAACCATCTCAGTTTAAAAAGCATTCTCCATTATCCTATCACTATCCACCCTCATAAAAAGCCATTCTCCCTCCTGTTTATAAGCTCCCTTCAAGTACTGGAAAGCTACAATAAGGCCTCCCTGGAGCTTTCTCCAAGCTAAATAAAGCCAGTTCCCTCAACCCTTCCTCAATGGAGAGGTGCTTCAGCCCTTTGATCATCTTAGTGGCCCTCCTCTGGACCCACTCCACCAACAGCTCCAAGTCTTTCCTGTACTAGGTGCCCAGGTCTGGACGAAGTAATCCAGATGGGGCTCCACAAGAGCTGAGTAGAGGGGGATAATCACCTCCCTGTCCCTGCTGGCCACTCATCTTATCATGCAGCCGAGAACACAGTTGGCCTTCTGGGCTGCAAGCACACATTGCTGGCTCACATCTGGCTCTCCATCTACCAGGACCCTCAACTCTATAGAAGCAACATGAATCTGAAAAACATCTTCCAGAAGTTTGCGAACCTCATATCCACCCAGATTCTTGGCATTCAGAGCATCCAGGGTGTGCATGTCTGATATACTTTCCAAGAGGTCTGCAAGCTAAGAATCCAGTCTCTTCTGAGGTGAAAGTTTAAGGTTACTCCTGACAGAAGAGACGTCGAGTTGTTAGTTAAAATAAATATAGTTTGAACTGCCCTCTTCAAAATCCTTTGAAAATATTCTGCAAACCTATCACCAAGGCCTCATGAAAGTCAGAAGTCAGAAAACCCAGCTGTACAGAGGTCAATTATGCCTTTTGTCCTGTTCTGCTAATTGAAACTTCATGACATGACAGTTCTCTTGGGGAATTAAGAACTGTGAAGTACAAAAATCATCTACGGAGATAATACCTTTTCCTCATAATTCAGAGAGAAAGGCTGTACAGACTGTTGAAACTGAAAGACTTTTTTCTCTGCAGACTGTATATTAAGTTGCATGGCAGATATAAGAAACCTGGAGGATGCTCAAATTTAGGATTTTATGCAAGGAAAGAATAGTGCACAATTGTGGAAAGAACTTTTTTAAAGTTATCAGGCAGACCATCTAAAAACCAAAATACAAACACAGAGAAGTTGCTTTAGAATCACCCTCTAACAGTTCTTGTAAAACCAAAACAGTCATAATATGTTTCACACCCCACATTTTGGTTGATTATGAGAGATGGTCACATCTGCATCCATGAGAAGTCCAACTGTACTCAGCATTGATTGAAGACAGTAAGGAAAGTTTATTTTTCTAGACAAAAGGTATGGAATTCCTAAGAACCACTATCCTGAATTCTACTGAAGGCAACACAGCTATTACTCTACCAATTTATAAATGTTAACTATTATAAAGTTATTTAGGATTTTTGGGTTGCAGTGACATCACAGACACAGGATGCATACTTCTTAAGTTATTGGAAGTCTGAGCTTCTCAGAATCTGGGAAAACTTTACTGTGTAGAACAAATACATGCAAACAATCTCCACTTACTGCTGTAATAACAACTTATGCATATGTGGATATATAATGAACTGTAATGACACCTTATCTTTGTCTGCAGTCTGAAAATACAAAACGTAACAATATCAGCATTCAAGGGAGTGTGAGAAAATTAAGAAAAAAAGAAAATCAAGTATCTTTCTGCATACAGAGAAAGCAAATAAGCAAGTGAGGAACCCGAGCTTCTGATTTCAAAGCATAGACCAAAACAATCAAATTACTGCTGAATTTATGTTTTGTAAACACCCTTTTAATTAAATGCAGATGGTACTTTGTTGCTGACTTAAATAATTCATTTTTACTGCTGGAGTGATGTTATACTGTGGAGGGCTGACCTTGGCTATCTGTCAAGACTCCCACCCAGCTACTCTCTTACTCCTCCTTCTCAACAGGACAAAAGGAGAAAATAAGATAGAAAAGCACATAGGTCAAGACCATTTACCAAGCACAAGGAGATAATTTACCAGTCACTGTTCTGCGCAAAACAGACCTAGAGATTTTTTTTTTTCTTCCAATTTTAAATAGAGAAGGATGAAAAGAAATAAGGGCAACCACCCTACCCAGTGACCTTCTCACTCCCATATTCAAATTCACCTTCTCAGTCCCAGCTCTTCCACCACCTCCCCACCTGCAGGCAGCACATGAGCAATGGGTTCCTGTCCTCTCTGCTGCTCCTTCCTTATGCCTCATACTTCTCCCCCAATTCATCCACAGATTACAGCCCTTCACAGACTCTAGCACATGCTTCATCTCCACAAGGTGCAGTCCTTCAGCAGACTGCTCCTGCATGAGTCCTCAATACCCAGCTTTCAAACCCTCCTGCCCACCTGTGGGCAACTCCTTGTGGGCTGTAGCTCCAGCCCAAGGCTACTCCTGTGGGATGTCTTCATGGGCTGTGTCCTCCTTCAGCAAACATCCACTGCTTCACTGTGAGCTCCTCCATGGCTGCACATGGAGAACTGCTCTGATGTAATCCTCTCTGGGGTGAAAGGGGACAACTTGCTTCACCATGCACAAAGGATGATGAAGCATCTCTACTTCAGTGCCAGGAGCACCTCCTCTCCCTCCTTCTCTGACCTTGGTGTCTGCAGCATTGCTTCTCACACTTTGTCCTCTCTTTCTTAGTTACTTTGCAGCATTCTTTACCTGTCTAAAGAACATTTTCCACATGTCACCTCCACCTTGGCTGCTGGGACTAGCAGTATCCTGCAGGCCCTTCCACAGTGCCCGCACCACAGGGTGCAGCCTGTACTGTCTGAGGATAAGCAACATTCTAGAATCTGTAAGAGTTCCTGTGATTCTGTGAAGTCACTTTTACTTAATAAAGCAATGCGTCTATGCAATTTTGAATACTGCACAGTACTTCAGACTGTGTTCTAACATGGTGTTACTGTGTTAGCAGAACTACAAAAGAAGTTTTTTTAATGACATCTTTAAGTTGTTTTATCCTTAGTTATCCTGTTTTTTATCAAAAAACACATGTTGAAATGAACAAAAGATCGTCTATATATGTCATTTGTAATATTTCCAGTTATTTTTCTTGCTTAATCATTGGTCTAAAAGATTCCATTCATAATATGAATCAAACCAAACTGCTCTCTTAGAGGGCCACTCTTTTAATAAATGATGTCTTGCTCAACTGAAAGCACAGATTATACCTCCTCTAAGGCTAACCTAATTGCAAGCAGGCTGTGCTGTATCCCTCAGTCCCAAATAAGTATGAGTTGACTGCAGTTTCTTCCAGAAGAAGCAGCTTCATACATTTTGCAGAACAGCTACACAAACAAGGAGAATTTAAAATTATTTTGTATTTGTTTTTACTACATATGAGAACTTTCCAGAGAAGATTTTGCAAAAAGCAAGGGGAAACTCTCACCCAATCATATGCCGAAAACTAGCACTGCAGCTTTTGAGATGAAATACAACTGCAAATGTGTTAAATGTTGATTCGAGAAACAATAATAATGGCCGACTCATTACATTTCAGAACACTTAGAGGTTCTGGCATTAAATATGGGTCAAAACCCACTAAAAACGTCAGTAAGTGACATTCATTAAAATAAATCACACAAAATGGTACTTGTATGATAATGTTGTGACAGTACTACTGCTTTCATAAATAAAGAGTGAAAATTAAACTTTCATAGCAAAATATTTCACTAGGCTAGACTGCAAAGTTTTGACATGGTCAATTCATCACTGCAGAAACCAGACAAAGCTCAGTCTGCTGTACTTGGGAAGCTCATTATTTCATTAAAATTGAACTATATCTACAACTTCAACATTTCTTTTATTAAAAAAAAAAAATAAATAATGTCCAAGAAGTTGAATGGTAATTATCAACCTCCTACGCCACAATTTGGTTTCCCATTTAAATTAAGGAAGAAAAGTAAAAAAAATAGACATTGTAGATAAAACTGCACTGGATTCAAAATGCACAGAATGCAGATGAATACATTCAAGGAGTCATTATTTGTTCAGTAATTCAGAACTAGCTGAAATCATCTAGAAAAACCTAACAACATTTTTCAACAGATTTTTACCATCACAGAATGTTTGGAAGGGACTCTGGAGGTCCCTCTTATACAGACTGGGACACCTAGAGAACGTCTGAAAGGACCATGTCCAGGCAGCTTCTGAAAATCTCCAAGGACGGACATTCCTCTACTGCTGTCAGAAACCCATTCCAGCGCTCCACCATCCGTGCAGTAAAGTACATCCCACTATTTAGACAGAACTTGCTCTTTCCCTACTGTCCTGAGACTGTGCACTACTGAAAAGAGCTTGGCTCTATCTTCTTTGAATTCTTCTTTTGAGTATATATACACATTCATAAATCCCCACTGAACTTCACTTCTACAGGCTGACCACAGATCTTTAAACTTCTCCCCACAGGAGATATGTTCCAGTTTCTTCTTCATCATCAATCAAACCAAAACCTACAGGAAGGGTCAGTTTTAATTTCTGAACAGGATGAAACTCATTTCCCAAGTTTTTGAGGCCAGTCTTTCAGTCCAAGAAGCACAAAGTTTAACAGGATCACTTTCACAAACCATGAGTTCCAGTGTAACACCAATGGCCTCGTGCACACACTTTATCCCACTGGAAGATTGCTCATTAAATATAAACATCTTTTTGCCCATTAAAGCCTAAATATGCTCACTCTCTTTATACTGACATAGTTTTTGCATTGTTCTTTAGTTCTGCAGTTACCATAAGATTTGTCTTTTACTATTTTGTAAACATTTCCTCTCTATGTACAAACGACATTTTATGCTGAAACACTTTCTTGCCTTTAAAAAAAATTATAAAGCAAAAGATTATAAGCTAAAATAAACACTTTTGAAGCCAATAAATAAATAAATGTTTCAAAAATGTCTACGTTAAAATTTTGGTCTCGTTGATAGGAAATGAGTTTCAAATTATAAGCTTCTCCTTAAGGGTTTTGACTTGTGCAAATTTCAGACAAGAAATTTTTGTGAAATCTTATTTATTATTATTACAAGTCCAGAAAGTTGCTTCCCAGATTCTATTAATGGTAATACCTCTAAAATGATACTTATTTCTAAATAAAAACAGAAGTATGGAAGAACAGAAACATACAGAAAAAAATAGAAGTACAGAAATAATCCTTTCCTGGTAGTAATTCTTTCTAGGTATTGTCTACTACATTCAACCCAGTCTATATTGCACTGCAGATCTGAATCTGATGTTTTCTCATCACAAGTTGAAAGCTTCTACAGGTGCTAAATCATGAGGCTCAGAGAGATTGAAGAGCCTATAAAAGCAACGCTCAGAGAACCAGTAATAGGCTCTGAGAATCTTATGGACTTGATGTCTCTAGAAACTGGCAACAAAGACCACAACTGGCCACCTGATAGAAAAGTACCAGTCACTTTTCCTTCATACAGGCTCTATGTTAAGACACTTTTGCTTTCTGAAAACTAAGCACAGATGTATAGGTATAACAGAATATCTCATTAAAAACCTAACAGAGATGACGAATACTCCCTTTCACGAATTTTTGTGACAGAGATACTTGAAATCCTGCAAATAATTCTACCAATAGACAGTGGCAATCACAAAAGCCTCTAATTTCTGTAGGTGCAACAGCCATGCTTCTTTCATTTTTCAAGGAACAACTTAGGCAAAATTCTACATCAAGCAAAGAATCTAGAATCCATCTTCAGTCATTGAGCTGAGGTTACTTTTATCATAAAATCTTTCAAGTCAGTTTTATGCACTAAATCAGCTTTAGTCAGTAGCTTTGGAACCCCTTTTAACAAGCAAGCAATATTAAATTGTTATTAAACACTTCAATTAGATTTTTTATCAAAAACTACATGCTATCACTTTGCTTATATAGCCTAACCCTTTTATCTCACCATTGTCATTTAGAAGATACTTTAAAAATGTGAATCTATGTGTTTAGACACAGAGCAACTTAATTTCAAATTAAGAAACTCAGAACTCACATAACCCTCCAAATGCTGCAGGTGCTTCATTCTGAACCTTTCGTAAGCTGTAAACTTGCTATGGTGAGTTACGCACATCACAAATTATTTTACAGAAAACGTACCAAGTGATTGTGATATAGAAAATGATATTATTTTGAACCTTTCCACAAAATAGACACTACTGCTCAAATCTGAAACGCAGCATCAGCACCTATTGTAAAAGCGGAACTTGAACAATCATTCTCTACTAGCATTATTTTAAAATTACTGATGCACAACATGCTTATTCACTGGTGAAGTTAGACTTGATACACTTTAAGTATTTCTAATTCTTCTCCAACCTTCTCTCTCTTAAAACTGAACCATATTAGAATGTTTTGTTCACACATATGACTTTCCTCTATGCAGTGAAAAACATGAACCTATAAATTGTATTTGCCCCATCAAATCACCTTTTTAAACTTTGCTAGGATGCCAAGATTATTCAGAGTCCTAATCTGATCTTCCAAGTAAATCCCAAAAAGAGAAATTTAAAATCTGTAACAGGAGCTATACTTAAGAAATCTAAATGACATCAAAAAACTTTCTATGAAGCAGAAACCATTGACGAATAACCCCATGAAAAGAATTCCTGAGATTTCTCTTCTTCAGTGATGTGAACTATTTTGATATTTTCTAAATGACACATACAAGCCTTTTGATCAAATAGACACAAAACAAAACAACAACAAAAAACCAATATCCCGCACACACGCACACACACACCAAACTTTCTAACTTTCCAACAGCAATTACTACTACCAACATTTCTGCCACTTCTGACATAAACAAGTTACAATGCTTACAATTAGGGGGAATAAAATAAAATAAAATAAAATAAAATAAAATAAAATAAAATAAAATAAAACAAAATGCAACAAAACAAAATAAAATAAAAATGGAATTAGAAAAAAAATACATAAGACAAATAAGAAGAAAGGAAAAAATAAAGTAAAAAAGGAAAAAAAGGAACAAAAATAGAAAATGGGGGGGAAAAAAAGGAAAAAGTAGAAAGAAAAAAAATATCTGCATAAAATCACTGCCAAATTTTCAGAAAATGCATCTCTTGGTTTAAAGATAAGACTGTATGAACACTTTGGATATCACTCATATTGTTTCATAAACACTTTAAAGGCTCTCTGATGCCACGATGAGGCCTGCAAAGATCTATGCCAAAATAAAACAGCCGTACATGAGGTTACTCTAGCATATTACTAAATGGCTTTACTGATTTGAAAGAAACTTTGAAGAATCTATCACATAATGGGTAACATTTACACTAAATTTAATTCCAGCCTATTAAAATTTAAAAGCAATGGCTACAATTTATGCCATGTTGGTAGTATTGTACAAAACTCATCAACAGCACAGTGAGAAAATACAAAGCAAAAAATGTGAGTGGTTTCTTTTATAGATTTTCAATTGACAGCCAAAAACATGCCAGCAATTTTAAGCAAGAAAATCTTCAGGAAACAATAACTGTGTTTTACAGAGTTCAACTGTGTTAAACAGGTAATCACATATCCTAGGTAAAGAAAGTTATTACCGGGAGGAAAAGTGGTTATTTGGGTATTCAGGTGTGATCAGCACACAGTGTGTTGCAAGTGTGAATTTCAATCAGCTAGGCAAACAGCTGAGAAGAAAACAACCTTCCAGATCTCACTGTCACCTTTTTATGACACTTCTCACAGTGACAGTATAAAACCTAATTTAGTACGCATACGTAGATATTACCTATGAATACGCAAGCAAATTCAGCTCGATTACCAAAATCATGCAGTATTTTAAGCTTTTAAATGTTGATATGTTAACTTAAAAAATCAAATGTTTTTGGCATGGGAATTTTCTTCTCAGATTTTTCTGCACTGCAGGAAAGAATCTATAAATAAATAAGAAATACTTAAAATTATGTAGGTTGCCATCTAAATAAATGGCTTGGACATCAATAATTTCTCTTCAAAGCTGTAAGCTATGCAAGTTTTCCCTCTTTGCTTAGAAATAACATTTATTTATCTTTCAAAGTTTTGTCTCTTTCAGACATTAACAATTAAAGTCAAAAGTATTTAGCCAATATCTGCTTTGCACTACAAAGCTCTCTGTATTTCAGGATTATGTAGAGACGGCTCAACCCAAGCTTTCTGATACTCAATTAAAAACACACACACAAAAGGAAATCAGTCTGCAATACCTGCCCTTCCTTCCATGTGGATAAGACAAATAGAGTTCACAAAATCTCATTCACACTAACAATGACTGCTCACAAATCATTTTATCACACTCAGCCTTTAACAAGAATCTTGATATTAATTTTCTTCTTTTAAAATTGGCAATAGGTAGATTCCTAACATATAGACCTTATTTCTCATTTACTTACTTCCCTTCATGATTTCTACAATTTGGTTTTATTCTGTTCATCTTAAAAACCTGTATGAAACTGGGCTGAGTCATACACACGTATGCCACATATTTGATCAGAATGAATGTTTGTAATTTATTAGGCAGTCTAGAAAGGCATGCAGCTCTGCACTGTACAAATGTTTTGCCAATAAGTATTCTGTTTTTTAACAAAACAGTCATGTATGTTCTATGCTCCTATACAGCTCTTCATGCATTTTTCCTGTCAACAGCCTCTGTGAAATAGAGTGCAAATGACCAAAGAAATTCTGTCTTTTACAAGAGGAGAATCTCTTTTCTCTGAAAAGAAGCAAAGAAGTAGAAATCTCAAAGTTAAATTCTGAAGTACATTTGTACAACTGACTTTGTGAGAACAGATTTTGGCAAAATTAAAGCATAATGGAAAATCCTAACAAACAACTCGAATTATAATTGTGTCAGAGAAAAAAAAAAAAATCTTGAAATTAAATGGCAGAAAGAGTGAAATTAGACACTAGTCAACATAAACAAGCTAGAGCAAAACTCTGTATTTTCATGGCAGAAACAAGTCGTTGCAATAAAAATATTTCCCAGGATCGTTTAGACATCCAATCTCTTTGTACAAAAATAACAGGATGAGCCAAATCTTCCTCTTCTTAGCTTCAGATATACTAGTAAGGACCCAAAAGAAATAAAAAGTAGAATATAAATATATATATCAAATGGTGTCTTCCACCTGCACAAGTTTGATGAGAGCCCATGTCAAAGTCATTTTGATTTTCTAAATCTTCCACAATACTAAAAGCTGGTGTTAACAGCATACGGATAAGCATGTGTATATGCATGTACATATGCATGCCTGCACAAGCAATGCAACAAATGGGATGTGAGAAAATCAACACATACGGTACAACTAGGAGAGAAGATATTTTGAGGTACTTTAAATCCTACAAGCATTAGTTTCCTGCTAACGTAAAGTGGTTTATCCAGCACAGAGGTAAATTTTCAATTAATATTGAAAAGTAAAAAAGTAGATTGGATTACTGCAGACAGCTTCTAAAAATAAAGGAGACACGCAGGATAGTTATCTCTACAGCACTTTTCACTGTGACAACAGTACTCTACAGTTCAAAAACAAAACTGGATATTATAGGCAGTTCACACCAGGATAAGTCTAAACTGGATGTTGCAAAGTGAGTTAGCTAGCAAAGAGCTTTCAGTTGTAAAAGACCTCTTACAAGGATAAAAATACTTCATGATGGTCCAAGAGAACAAGTCTCTCTAGCAAAAGGACATTTGCCATATAAGTCAAGCCTTATTACTCTGTAAAGAGATCTGGAAGTTCTCCAGGATTACAGAAGTGTTGTCTGACTACAAGAGTCCAGTTCCTCTGTCATTAGGAAACTGATATTTAATATTAAAGAGGAAAACCAGTGAGCTACAGAGCAGATGGTTATCCGAGTATCATGCAGAACCAGGATGCATGAATAAGCCTTCTACTTGTTCCATTCCCTTTGGCCAACTTCTCTGGCCAACATGTTGGCTTAAAATTAAAAAGTAGACAGCTACCATTCTGTTAAAGCAAGTATATCAATAAGATACCTTGCAAAAGACCACAGAGACGTGTGTTAACCCTTCCCCAAAATAAAAAGCTCTTTAAAATAAAGATTCTATCTGTAGTATCTTTTTTATTTACATCCCTGCTAAATTACAATTGCACAAGAATGTATCTGCTATTATTTATGTGATGTCCAAAAAGCAAGTGGATACGTAATTTTTCGAATCCAATTCTGGATGTTTTCTGCAGCTGCTATTTTTGTTCACACCCTACTTCTATCTTGCCCAGTTTTACGAAGAAGTTAAATTTTATGCAACATGAAGTTTTTGAATTAATTACTCATTTTATAAATTTCGCATGAATTTACGTATGATTTAGCTGTGTCACCTTTGGACATTCCATCTCCTCTGCAATAAAAAAGAAAGACATTAACACAAACTGTCCACCAAGAGTAATTCTGTCTACAGAGTGTTTCTCTGTAACATTTCAGCTACAGGAGAAATTGGAAGATGAAGCAGGCTGCAGTGCCATCATTACGATGTTGACACATAGCTTTGTGACTCGTATTTGTCAGACTTGGACAGTGTAGTCTCTCAGCTTGCCAAGTGCCCTGCTGTGATAAGGTGCAAGGAATAAGTAAGCTGCTTAAGTTCAAAGCTGACAAGACAGATGTAATGCTTGCTGGTAATGAAAACAACATACAGACATTCCCGAAGACCACACAGTTAAATGAACTAAATGTGCCTAGCAAATGATCTCACACTACTGGGTGTATGATGGAAAATATGCCAATCCTCCAGGGAGGAAATGTTTTTCCCTAATGTTTGGGAGTTACTTAAAACACACGGATACAGTATAGTCTGTGGCTTCCTAAAAGACTATACCTTCTATTAAGAATAGCATGCAAAACAGAAAGATAAAACAAACAACTGCTAGAAGAGCCATGCTGTAAACAAGGGGAGGACAAAACGCTGCTTACTAGAATCTGTGTACTGCTTTTCTTGTAAAAATAAATAAATGTCAGAAACAGAGATTCCTCATTCCTCAGAGAGAGGTACTTTCATACGTGGAGAAAGGTAATCTCAGGCAGAAGTCCAGCAGAACATCCCCGCTCCTTGAAATTAAGATTACACTGAGTTCCTACAAATTCCTAGAATTTGCTGCTCAGCTCAACCTTCTGCCTTCTTGAACAGATCCTTTTGATTAATATTTCAACTAGGTGTCAGCTTCCAAACATGAAACTAATATCTGCTCATAACCTGAGCCGTACCTTTTTCACTTCAGGGAACACCTCTGACAAAAAATATTCCAGAAATCAGAGCAATACCTTCTGGCACATAAATTTGAAAGAGAAAATGGTGGCAGGGGAAAAAAGAAAAAAAAAGAAAGAAAAAAAAAAGTCCTGAATTCCTGAAAATGCAAACTTAATCTGAAAAGTAAACATTGTCTCTATGTTTAGTTTCTAACTATGAGCGCTGATCCTAAAGTAATTCCTCCTATTCTATTACCTCGGCCTGCAGTGTCAGAAGCGGATGTTGGTGACATGGCAATAGAGGTTCTGTGTTCCCACTACCTGTCTGGTTTCATAGCTGAGAATCTACTGTCATACAGTGTTGTGTTCTTCGTATCCTTCACAGATGCCATAGAAATAGACATAGAAATAGGAGGCATTACACTCAAAGCAACTGATGTATTTTCAATGATATCCAAATAACTCACCATTTACTCATCATTTTATCTTTTAAAACAGATTATGTACATAAACCAGTAGGGTATAAAGGACCCCAAGTAGGATGAAGGAATACATAAACAATCACTGATTCTGGGGAGAAGCACTGGTTTATCTACAACAGATGTAATGTGTAGTAAGCATTACAGTAAAATGTATTTAAAACAGCCTACAACTCACTGAATAAAAAGGTAAATATCTAGAAAATTAAAAAATACCTTTTTAGCCAAATTGGAAATAATTGCTACGATAACCTGGATTAAAATATCTGACCCTGGGCACTGAAATGATACATGGTTCTGCAAGCAAAATTCGGTATTAAATTTACATTTTAAAAGTATCTTGTTTTGGTGTGTATGCAATCACCATAAAAACAAGACACGGAAACACAAAAAAATCACACTATAACAGTGTCTCTGTGCTTTGTTATTGCTATGAACAGACACATCATATTTTATTTCCTAAAAAGATACAGTGTCATGGTGTTAAATTTTTTATGTTTTGTAAAACATTATTTATACTCTGCATATGCTAAACACATTTAACCTTTGCTAGCTGCTACATCTTAACAGCATCTCCTTTCCTTTTCTGGATCTTTTCACTCTCACACTTCCCCTTTTCCCTACCACATATAAAGGCGATGATGCCTTATCACACAAAATTTTGGTATACAAGTATCAGAAAAAAATAAGGTTTAAAAAGACAATCAAAAAGTTTTAATTTATCAAAACAATGTCAAATATGACACAGACATTAGGCAGTGTCATCAGCCATGATAAAAATGGAAGGTAAATTTAGAGTATAAACATGGCTTATAAAAGCACATTGTGTGCAAAGCCTCCACAAATAATCACAGAAAGAGACCTCAGTTCAGTAAGTTCATTCCCTCCTTATTCAGATCCGACCTGCAACCTTCTTGGTTCAATTAGAAGGCCCTGCAAATGCATTCCAGTAAAAAATTAATCTTTGATATGAAATACAATCACAAGCCCTTTTGCACTTCTGGACAAAAAGTACTATTGTCCTTAAATACTCAAATCATATTTGAAAGTGGTCACTGACCTTTAAAGCATGTAAGCACTTCTGAAAGCTTTATTATGAGGTTTAAATAAATTCAAGCCAAAATGAAAGTAAGTTCAGCATTTCTATATATTCTTTTTAATACAAATGTTATGAAAATCTCATCAAGTTATTAGAGGTCAGAGGGTTATTCTATGCCTGACAATGTAGAATATTATCTATGAGATAAAATGATTCTTTACTGCAGATATTAATATTCAATTCAAAACTCAGTATTTAATTTAGCTCTTCAATCACATGCACTTCTGGACGTAACCATATTTAACTCATGATTTTCCTTTCTCAGACAGATTACAGAACTGTCATTTTTTTGTTCTGATGCAAATATGTGAGGCCCTTTATACACAAACACAGACTGAACAAACAGGCATGAACTTAAAACATAAGCCCAACTCTTATCAGACTTACACAGCTTATTATGGACTTATTAATCATCAGAGCTTAAAAGAATTCAAAGAATTTTCACAGGAAATATCTATTGTACATAAAGCTCTCTGTTCACTTGTAGACAGAATGGGCTAGTTAACATTTTAAACACTCTACTTTCCTTCTTACAGGCATGTACAAACATTTTTAGTAAAAGACATCTACCATTTTCCATGTTTTTCTACAGACTTTATAGTTGGGTAGTACAAATACCCATAGCTTGCATTAGGACCCGCTCATTGCAGCAGATCATTTTGACAGCAAGCACTATACAGCCAGCAGTATAGATTCTTCTAGCATACTTATTCAGAATCTAATGAACAAGGCAATTGACATGAATGGACTAAATAATATTTTGTATGCGGCTGTATGTAAAAAAAAAGGCACTATATTTTTAACCAATTACATAGTTTGGTAGCATGGAACTAATGCATCATTTTCTGCTTTCATTATTTTAATTGAAAAATTGTGCTAATCTTTTTGTTTGTTTGTTTTTGTTTTTGTTTTTGTTTTTAATATAGAAATATTTTGAAATCTACCACAAAATTTCTATTTTCTTCCTGTTTTCTGTGACAGAGTGCAAAGGAATAGTTTGTGCACAAATCTATGTAAGCTACCAGAAATGCATGGCAGCACTGATATTCTCACTACACATATGTTTTATTTACTCTTTCATAACACAACTAAAACAGATCTACAGTCCTACTACAGTTTAACAAATGAATTTTATTACAAATTAGAACATGAGAAGATGTGGAGTATCTTAAATGTCTTTAATCCTTGAAACAGAATGACAGGCAGGAGAATATTTGTTCACTCTTTTAAAAGCTCATACACATTTTCCATTTGAATCCATTCTTCAGTGGCAAACCACAGAGAAACCTCTGTATTTTCAGAATTGATGTACCTTTCAAAACTATAATCTTTGGCTTTCAAGCTCACTATTATTTGCCTTCAGGTGCAAATTTTAAAGTGTATAGGCTTCTAAAAAGAACTTTATGGCCTCAGCCAGATACTGAAAGGCTTGTAGATAAGTCATCATCACAGTGTAAATTTCTTTTCAAAATAATGTTCCTCACTCAGAGTACACTTGTGCTTATACTCGGTTCACTTGTCAAATACAAATTTGAGGTCATCAAAAGCTTCAGGGCAACTTCAGCTATTCCAAAACTCATTTTCTACCTCTATTTTGTTGGAGAAATAGGATTTCAAATGTAAAAATAACAGGAAGCTCTACGGATAAAGAAACAAAGGCATATTAGAGGCATGCTTCAGTGCAGCATTGCAGTGACTGCCTGTAAAGACAAAGTCAATTCAATACCTAAGTATCTTAAAATACAGAAAATATCAAAAGCAGACAATGTATCTTGCTAAACAGTTTATTCTATTCAAAGCATGATTTTACAACTGACTAACACATAGGTTGAAGAACAGATTCTAATTATTTTATTGAGATGTTTCTTTTATAGCAAATGAAAATTTAAACACTCTCATTTACAATGTCTGCTGTTGGTGGTAAGTCATACGTCTGACAAAGGTAAATGAAGCCAGGCTCAGTATTCCTGTTGGCTTAGGTTCCTTGGCCATATGATAATAAACACTTGTATTCAACTCTATTTATAAGTGCTGTGTTTTAATAAAATAAAATGACACACAAGAGAGCACTTATTCTTTCTTAAGAGCTGCATTTATGTTTGAGAGGTCAGTTTGATTTTTCATCTCCAGAGATGTGTTTCTGCAGATATCGTTCCTGTTTCTAATTAGAGCTAAGTAGTTAGCACTCTTTTGAAAGCATAGACTACATGCAAATACTTGGGGGTAAAGACTTTGCATTCCCAAAGTAAAATGGAGTTTTAATGTTAACTTTAACAAGCCTAGGAATCCACAGTCTGTTTTCTGTGACTGGCATACACATAGCCAAAGAAAACAGGTTTTCAAAAGCAGGTGTTCACAATTAGGCTTCTCTTGGAGATGTAAGAACAAATGGAACAATGGAAAGAAAATTAAAAAAAAAAAAAAAAGAACTCAAAACTTGGCTGTTAAACTATATTTATGTGCTTTGGGCATGCTTGAAATGGAAACTAACACCACAAATACAATCATTCATAATTATTTTCCACATCACACAACTATAACAAACTGTCACAGGCTGAAACTTGCCATACACTTTTAGTTAAATTCAATGCAGCTCCTTGTCCAAACTACTACTTGTCACCAACTCTGCCTTCCGTATTAACTGCTCTTTGTGTATTTCTTCCCCTTCAATTTGCTTGTACATCTGCTGTTGCAATGGGGAGACAACTGGAACAGAGACCATCCAAGTAAAACTGTCAAATACACGACAGTAATCAGCAGTGGCCAGCATGCATTTATGACTAACCTGATCACCTTGCATAACAAGCTGACCAGAGTAGTAGGTGAGAAAAAGGCTGAGAACATTGTACAACTGGATTGTAATAAAATTTTTGACACTGTTTCCCACAGCATTCTTTGGGAGAAATTGGCTGCTTATGGCTTAAACACGTGTATGGTTTGCTGGGTGAAGAACTAGCTGGGTGGACTGGCTCTAAGAGCCATTGTGAAAGGAGTTCAAATCAGTTAGCAGCTGAACACCAGTGATGTTTCTGGAGCTCACTGCCAGGGCCAGTTTTGGTTATCATTTTAATCAGTGACCTGGACAGGTACTGAGTACACCTTCAGGTAGGTCACCTGAATAATACCAAGCTAGATAGAATTGCTGATCTGTTTGAGAGTAGGAATGTCCTGCATAAGGACCGGGGTAGGCTGAATCAGCAGGCTGAGTCCAGTCACAAAAGGCCAAGTGCTGGGTTCTGCACCTGAGTCACAACAACAACCCCATAAATGTTACAGGCTGGTGTAAGCGTGGCTGGAAATTCTGCCCAGCAGAAAAGGACCTGGAGATGTTGGTTGGCAGCCAGTTGAACATGAGCCAGCAGTGTGTCCATGTGATCAAGAAAGCCAATGCATTCTGTCTTACATCAGAGAGAGTATGAACAGCAGGAATGGAAGGATGATCGTCCCTCTGTATTTGGCGCAGGTGAGACTACAGCTTGAACACTGTGTTCAGTTTAGGGGTCCTTCACTTTAAGAAGGTTACTGAGTTCCTTGAGCTTGTGCATAGAAGACTTGAAGCAGGAAAAACTACTAGAAAACAAAAGTTACAAGAAACAGCAGGCAGGATTTCTGGAGGTCTCTACAACTGTCTGAAAGAAGGTAGCAGCAAGGAAGGCCTCAGTTTGTTTTCGCAGTTGACAAGTGATAGGATGTGAGGAAATGGTCTCAAATGGTGCCAAAAGAGATGGGACTCTTCACAGAGAAAGCGGTCCAGCATCAGAACAGACTGCCCAGGGAAGTAGTGGAGCTGTCATATCTGAAGCTATTTAAGACACATGCAGACATGGCACTAAGGAACACAGTTTATTGCTGGTGACTTGGTAGGACACACTGACTGTAGAACCTGATGATTTTCCAGGTCTTTTCCAACCTACATGACTCTGATTTAAAGTGTTTGCAGAGCAGTTTCCATACGATGTTTTAAAATTTATGTTGTGGTGAAGTATGCCTTCCAACCATTTCATCTTAGAACATGAGTGCAAGCCTCTGAATTGTAAATCAAAATTACCTGCTTCCTAGTTTAATAATCACAAGTTTTAATTTTACACAGGTAATGGAACTCAAAGTGCCTGCTGGATATGGCCATCCAGGTTAAATATAAAGATCAAGTCTCATTTTCCCATTCACCCACATGAGTTTCTCTCTACATTGAAGTTGAGTGGAAGGCCTTGCTTCTGGGTTAAAATTAGCTAGATTCCACCAATATTAGGGAAATACAGCTCAAAACTACAAGGTGTGATACAACCTGTTTTACTTCAACACACAATGGAAGTTCCATACTTTCTTAATTAAAAACACAACAACAGAATCTTCTATCAGTATTGATTTAGACTGTTTTCACTGACAAAAGAATCATTTTCAAGGGATTTGGCATTTAAAGAACACTTCAGCGTGTCACGAATTTTCAACTATGACAGAACATGATAGGTAACCCACTAAAAAAAAACAAACAAACAAAAAAAAAAACAAGTAATGTATTTTGTCATTCTATGAAAACAAAAATTTGCAAACACTGAATTGCTGTATAAAACAATTTTATAGCTACAAACTACTTTATGCAAAATACAAATACGAAATTTACTCTGAAACAAATTAATACACAGTATTTAATAATAGAAAGACTTGCAGAAAACACATTGATTTCAACCCCAAAATGTCTAGTGAATTAAAACTATTTAGCAGCAATCAGTACACATATCAACTAAGCAATAAAAATAACCCACCAATATGTTTCCATTTGCACAGATGTTCTTTAATTTGTCAAAAAGCAAACACTGACTTTTTATTTCCTTTTATATTCTTCTGTAGATGCTACATTAAAGAAAATGTCAGCCCAGTCTCTATTCTGAAAACAATAGATGCTCTGCTTATTTGTTTTTCTTATTATTTCAGAGAGAGAGAGAGAGACAGGAAGGAGAGAAAAGGGAAAGTAATGAGGGAATGGAGGAATACAGAAAGAAGCAGACAGATAAATATTTAAAACACTTAAAACAATTAGAACTATTCATTCTCACATTGTAACATTTACATCTTGTTTGGCTGCACCCTAGAATGTACTATGTCCTCCTGTAGTTGTTTTCTGTCATTTTTTGTGTGTATTAAAAAAGCAATGAAACATAGGACAGCAACTAAACATAATAGGACCAACTGTAACTAATAGCTATCCCAGACTTCAATGTAAATGAATTTTAAAGATATTTCCCAAAATTTACTTTTTAAAACATAGATTACTAATGAGAACTCAGTATGAGCAAACAATGTACATAACAATAGTGCTGCATGGTGAAGAATGATGATAAAACACACTCGTAACCTAAAAAATTGGACAGAAATGAAAGAGGAATTGGCTGCTGAAGAGAGTTACTGGCAAGCCCTAGAATTTTAAGAGGCAAAATTGGCCTGAATCAATTGCTTACAGATTCTGAGAGCTACTATAATACCACGCTTAGGGTTCTCCAAGGCAAAGACCCTGAAGTCAGTGGGCATGAGAGCATAAATGCTATTCTGCAGAATCAATAGTTAAGAAGACTAACACAATGATGACACTTCACTTATTCAGTATTATTGACAGTAGCAGAGAAATATGAACCCCATGTTTAAGGAAATAAAAGAAATAATTTACAAAAAATATCTAATACATGGGGCTTTAAAATATTTTGAGAAAATATTACATAGCCATGCAATTCCACTAAATATATATTATTAAAAAAAAAAAAATACTACAGTGTTATTCAAGAAATTCAGTGTAACTTAAAAACAGACTCAGACTTCTTGTGTTTTTCACAGCAGATTTTTCTCTGCTTCTTTAACCAAACAACAACAGTTCAGGAACAACAATTTATAGATCTATTGACATTAAATCATTACAGGGCCTTTGAGAGATTGTCAAACTGCATACTTCCCTTGAATTAGAACAAGCCTACCTGTTTCATTATAAATTCAATGTCTGAAATGATGTCTTGGAAAAGCAAGGTTTAATGAGCCAATCCAGGATTATGGTGCTTCTTTCCCTCACCGCAGGGCCATCCACTCACTACCTACAGCACTACATCGATGGCTATTATGAAGCACCTCACCTCTGATTTTTCTGTGTCCAGCTGAGTTTCTTCATCACAGTATTAATTCCAATCAAATATACAAACCCTTAATAAAAGCAAGCACTCTATTTCTAAATGTTCGAGAACTTGCAAGAGATGGAAATGGTATGTGCAGCTAAAGACAATCTGTAGTGTCTCAATGTCATTTTATTATGAAAAAGGCTTCAAGAACTGAAAAAAAAACATGACTGCAATCAATTTTCTATCAACTGCAGGAAAGAACAGAAGACGGAGTTGCCAGTTATAAATAACTTATTAACATAATTGCCTTGTACTCAGCAGAAAAGACCTAGAAATTGTAAATTGAACACTTCACACATTTTGTGCATTTTGATCCTATGCCTTTACATCAAATAATATATAATTAATTCAAGCCATCTCCAGAATGTTTCTGCTACTCTAATGCAGTTCAAAAAATGGACAGCCCATATTAGAATGAATTTCAGTACTGGGTAAACTACACATTTTTGTGTTTTCAACCTCTGGATCAATTGCTTCCAATCAGACAAGTGTCTGTGACTGTTTATGATCCTCAAAACACATAAAAATATTGAATTAACTCTCAGTGCTTCTACTAGTTATATTTTCAGATTAGGAAGGATCTGGGACTGAACATTTTGAGAAGACACTGCCTGTTCAAGCAAGATCCTGAGATATCTTCTGTCACAGAGCAAAGAGGATTTGCATGCATGTTATTAAAAAACTAAAGAATTCAAGATTTTGAAGTTATGAAAAACAAAGTTAAAGGGAAGGATGATGAAAGAACATTCACTCCATTCCTCTGTTCCACAGAGGACATTAAACTAAAGAAATCCTAAAATAGCATTCAGAAATATTTTCTAAACTGTGAAAATAGTTAGTTTATGGTCAGGTAAATCAAGAAATATTTCTGAGAAAGCATGAAGCTGGTGCAGAATTTTGATGACATCATTTCCCAGCATCATTCTAGTGGTTCCCAAGTCATTGGCTAACAGAAGATGATATCACAGTGATGCAAACTCAGTCAAATTTACTAATTTTCTTTGTAATAGAGCAAGGAACATTATCCTAAATTGCACTTGAACATGTCTTCCACTTTTGTAAATCAACCATCCAGAATGTTAGCAGTGGATATACTTCTTATATTTATTTTTTACAACAGCCTACAAAATTCCTTAGGAAAGAATTTCAATTCAATATAATGTGTGATCTGTTTTATGCATGCTTTTCAATAGCCAGATGGTAGAGATACTGCATGACAACCGGATCATACATTCTTTTACCCAACAAATTGTTCCTTGAGGCAAAAAATACATAAAGACCTCACAAATATGTACTGTGTGATATTCGTAGTTGAGGTTTCAGTGCTTTCATTGTCAGTACAAATCCAGAAGCTGAACTTTCACAGTTGATAATGGTCAGGTTTTCTGCTGTTCACCTGGAGAAAACTAAACTTCTTTTTCAAGAAATACCAGAGATTGTAAATGGTATTAATAAATGGCCACTGTATGTAATAAGCAATAGGTTAATATTAGTAAAACCTCAGTTATGTACTTCTAACCTTAAACACAGTTTAATTCTCTGCAACTGGCAATAATAATCAAAATTAAAATTTTGAATGCATTTCAAAATATTGGAATATCTTAATAGCAAAGAATACATAAAGTATATATGAATATGGTACTCACCAATTTTAGTCTTTGTAAAGGTATTCTGCTAGTGTCTATTGGTGTACGTTCTGTGACATTACCAAATCTGACTTCTGGAACAGCAATTGCACACATTACATGAGCCCACCTGTGAAAAGTGGAAGGTCAAGAATACTACCAGAAAAACCCCACACAAATAAAAGTGATGTTTCATTACCTGCAATTTGTTGTTTCTCTTTTACAAAGCAACCACACCCAGACATTTCTCTTCTAAGATTTCAGAGGACTTCTTTGAAACAGGTTAACACAATTTACAACACTAACACTTTGTGCAAACATCATTTCAGACTGGCTTCTTACTGCAATTTTTTATTTGGAAAAAAAATAAAATAAAATACTTTTCATATTGTGTTTCTTAAGTGCAATACCTTTGTAGGTGTCCTATCCAGGTGCACATGCACAGGCCAGGCTGTTTTAGTAATATGCAATTTTTCACCTACAGTATCATAAAAAATATCAAGTTTTGGAACCCACAAGACACACTGACACCACACGTATTCCATACCTATGACCCAGTGGTGGAGAACCTAACATATCTGACCTTCCTGTGACAGCTCCATGCTGTTCCCTCAGGCCGTGCCACTGTCATCAGATAGCAGAGCTCAGCATTGCTCCAATGCACCCCTCATGAGGAGCTGCAGCAGCCATGAGGCCTCCCCTCAGCCTGCTCTGCTCTGGGCTGAGGGACCCCAGACGTTCCTTGCATGCCTTGCCATCTTAGACCCTTCACCATGTTTGTAACCCTTCTGTGGAAGCTCTCTACTAGTTTTATGTCCTTCTCATTTTGTGGTGCCCAGAGCCGCACACAGTGCTCAAGGTGAAGATGCACCAGTGCAGAACAGAGAGGGAGAACCCCTTCCCCCACAGCACTGGGCCTGACGCATCCCCAGGGTACAGCTGGTCCTTATGCTGCTGACTCATATTCATCTTGCTGTCAACCACAACTCTTAGATCCCTTTCCACGGGGCTGTCTTTGAGCCTCTGACCTCCCAGCCTGTGCATAAATCCAAGGTTGCTGTGACCCAGGGGGCAAAATTGAGCACTTGCTCTTTCCAAATTTCATATGCTTGGTGATTGCCCAGACCTGAAATACATCAAAATCCCTCTGCAAGGGCTCTCTATCCTTGAGGGAGTCAACTCTCAATTTAGCATTGTCCACAAACTCACTTAGCATACATTTGAGACTTGTGTTCATTAAACAAAAGAACACTGAAGAAAACTGGCCCTCAAAAAGAGCCTTGGGAACACTATTAGTGACTGGCCACCAGCCATGTGACCTCATAATGTTTTGAGCCCAATAATGCTTCAAGCCCAACCTGCAAGCCAATTGTTCACTCATAACATTATAGTTTTGTCTAAATGTGTGCTCAACATTTTCTCTAGAAAGATACTAATAGAGACAGTACAGAAAGCTATCCTGAAATCCAAGAAGATCACATCTACTGTATTCCCTAGGTCAATCTGATGGGCAACCTTATCATAAAATAAAATTAAGTCCATTAAATAAGACATAAACCTCATGAATTTGTGTTGGTTAGGATCAATGACAGCAGCATCACTGTCATCGTTAGGGCAATCCCAGACAATAGTGTAGACTGGGAAAATAACTCATTGAGAGCTGCTCTTCCAAGAAAGACTTTGGAGTCCTGGGTATGAAAAGCTGGAAGTGAACCAGCAGTGTGTGTTTGCAGCCTGGAAGACCAACTGTATCCTCCAGTGCATTAAAAGAGGGGAAGCCAGCAGGATGAAGGCGGTGACCTTCCTCTACTGTTCCGATTTTGTGAGGCCCCATCTGGTGCACTGTGTCCAGGTCTGCAGCCCCCAGTACAGGAAGGATGCAGAACTGTTGGAGTGGGTCCAGAGGACACTGAAATCATGAAGATGATCAGAGGCTGGAGCAACTCTTACAGATACAGGCTGAGGGAGAAGAGAAAGCACAGGGGAGACTTCACTGAGGCCCTCTAACACTTAGAGGCATCTTATAAAAAGGAAAGAGACTGACTTTTTACAAGATCTGATAGAGATAGGGCAAGGGAGAATGGTTCTTAACTAAGAGGGGAGATTCAGGATAGATGTTATGAGGAAATTTTTTACTGAGAAAATAGTGAGGCACTGACATAGGTTGCACAGAGAAGCTGTGTATGCAGTGAATACCTCATCCCTGGAAGCATTCATGTTCAGGTTGAATTGGCCCTGAGCAACATGATCTAGCAGGTGGCAAATCTGCTCATGCTGGAGGGACTTGAAGTGGATGATCTTTAAGGTGGCTTTCAATTCAAGCCATTCTGTCACTCTCTAATTGTCTTTCAGGTGTTCTTCAGTAACTCACAGAATAATCTTCTCTGTAATTTTACCAAACACTGAAGTGAGACTGACAGGTCTGTAATTATAGGTTTTTCCTTTTTACTCTTCTTGAAAACTGGTATTTTCATAACATTTGCCAGCTTCCAATCTACTGGGACCTCTCCAGATTTCCCACACCGTTTAAAAGTAGCTAGAAGAGCTGATGGTGACATCAGCCAGTTCTCTGAGTTGAATTCCTTCAGGCCCAAAAGGCTTATATGAATCTAGCAGAGAATCTTGCACACATTTGGGTTTGCTGGGAGTTTATTTTTAGAGAAGTCACAATCCTAAACCTCATAGGACCTTGTAGTGCACATCACCGGTGTTGAAAGGCAGAAGCAAAGAAGGCATTAAATGTCTCCATTTTATCTGTCCCAATTTGTGAGTATCATCAAGTAGAGGACCAGCGTTACTTCCAGTACTCCTTTGCTGCTTACAGTTTTTAAAAGGGCATGCATACTTTTTTTTCTTTTAGTAACACTTTTTTTTTCCATTGCTGCCTGCCTTCAAAATTGCATTGTCTTAATAACATGTGTCTTACCATCTAAGCTTTATGGAGACAGAAATGCTATAAATAAAATGTCTCTTCAATAAACCTTAACACAAGCCTTTATACTCTGACTTTTCTAAACCTAATAGGACTTGAAATAATTGCTGTGTTCACCTGAGAAGAAAGAATCTCAGTACACAGAAAATATCTCAGAATCACAGTTGGATTTTATACTTATTGGAGAAAACAAAATTGTAATTGGAAAACACTTCTGAAAACTTCCAGAAGTTCAAAATAGCAGATAATGCTCAAAGATAGACAGAATACTGAGTACAGGTGAAAACTAAACACCATGTAGCAAGTGCAGTGTGTTACAGAAACAGAAAAACAAGAAGCTAACCAATTTTACAGAGTTCTTATTTCAGAAATCTGTAATAAAAACCCAGAGGGATGTAATGCAAAACTGAAGACTTTAGGTATAATTACAAAGAGGAAGACTCCTCCTGCAGATCCCTGTGGTTGTTTTTATTCCTATGACTAAATCATATAACCTATTTCTAAAATATTTTAACTGATCTACAACAAAGATTTCTCTGTTTTCAAAGATGCAATCCAACAGCTCCAAATATCAGAAGGACATCATAATTTCTATTTTGATGTAATCTCCTTTTTCTCTAGCTGGGAAAAGCTGGTAGCAAACAATTATTTGAGGGAGTTAAAAACAGAGCTAAAAGCCAGCTGAATATTGAGTATTGGCAAGTGTTGGTCAAAATCATGTTAATGTTTTCTGAAGTTAAGATCTGGCCCACAGATTTCCCATACAACCTTCTTCTCACCCAACTATTCACAAAATTTAAAAAAAAGAATACTGTGTAACCAATTGCAAATCACTGACAAATTCTGGACTGATAAGTGGAATGATTGCACTGCTAAACAATCATGCCACAGCTCTAAGGGCTAAAAAAAGGGTTTTATGTGGTATTGATAAGTTACTAAAAGAATGCAGCAGGTTCAGTGAAGACCCAAAATACATGAAAATACATTGGTTTGCTGCCTCTCAGGATCCAACATATGGGACACTGAAAAGAGGGTGCAATAGCTTGTCAAGAGCATGGATGATTATTTGCTATTACTTTTTCATGTGGGCATGAATGATGCTGCAAGCTGGAACATGGGCAGAATTAAAGAAAACTATGAAGGTATGGGAGTGCAAGGGAAAAACACTGGTGCCCAGGTTACCTTCTCTATTTTGCCAGCTGGAGGAAAGAGGGCAGCCAGAAATAGACATATAATGCCTAATACAAATTCCTGGCTACATGGCTGGTGCTGACACAACACTTTCAGTTTTCATGACGATGGGAATTTCTGCGAGGATTACAACATGTTATGGACAGATGGGATCTGTCTGTGTAGAAAAGGCAGGGCTATCTTCAGCAGCAGGCTAGCAAACTTACTGAGGTGCCCGTTATACTGAATGACTTGGGATATGGTGTACAAAATGGAAATGCTCATGCTATTGCAACTAGCTGGTGAATAAGCAAGGCCAACCAGAACAGTGACAAATGTTCTTTAGCTGCCTTCCATTACATAATCCAACCACCTTAGCGGTATGTACAGTTACAGTATTATAGTACTGCGACCAGGCCTGGGGCCCCCGGTACAGGAAGGACATGGAGCTGCTGGAGCAGTTCAGAGGAGGGCTCCAAAGCTGATCAGAGGGCCGCAGCACCTCTCCATTGAGGAAAGGTTGAGGGAACTGGACTTGTTTAGCTTGGAGAAGAGAAGGCTCAGGGGAGACCTTACTGTGGCCTTCCAATACTTGAAGGAAGTATATCAACAGGAGGGGAACAGCTGTTTATGAGGGTGGATAGTGATAGGACAAGGGGGAAAGGTTTTAAACTGAGACGGGGAGGTTTAGGTTAGACACCAGGAGGAAGTTTTGCACTCGTAAGTTTTGCACCCTGGAACAGGTTGCTCATGGATGTTGTGGATGCCCCATCCCTGGAGGCTTTCAAGGCCAGGCTGGATGTGGCTCCAGGTAGCCTGGTCTGGTGGTTGGTGACCCTGTACATAGCAGGGAGGCTAAAACCAGATAATCATTGTGGTCCTTTTCAACCAAGGACATTCTATGATTGTATGATCTTCTTACATCCCTCTAAGGAAATATAAATCCTCTGCTCCCTTTTTCCCTTTGAAGGGACTCTATACCAATGTACATAGCATTGCAAATAACAGGAAGAATTAGAGATCTGTGTACAGTCAGAGTACCATGAACTTACTGAGATCATGGAGACACAGTACAGCTTGCATTACTGTAATACAGTCATTGATGAGTACGTATTTTTTTGTAAAGACAGGCAAGCAAGGTGAGGCTGCGGAGCTGCACTTTATATTGAAGGAAACTGGAATGTACTGACCTCTACCAAAGGATGAATAATGAATGAGGGGAGAGCTTACAGGTGAGAAATAAGAGGAAAGCTAATATTGGTGACACATTTGTGGGTATAAACTACAGCCCCCCTCACTAGGAGGAAGAAGCTGATGAACAGATCCTCACAATCACAGGTGCTGGTTCTCATGGGTGACTTCAACCACCATGATACTTGCTGGAAAAGCAACTGCTAGCCATACACTGTCCAGCAGGTTCCTGAAGTATGTGGAAAATGACTTTTTGATGCACCTGATGGAGGAGCTAATGAAGTGAGGTGTACTGCTGGACCCCATTCATACGAACAAGGAAGGACTGGCTGGGAACAGGAAGGTTGAGGTAGCCTTCATTGCAGTGTTCATGCAATAGTGGAGTTCAGAACATGGAACAAACAAAGCAATAAGTAGGATTGCAACCCTCGACTTCAGGAAAGCCAACTTTGGCCTCTTCAAGGACCAACCTGGAGGTATCCAATGGGTTTAGAACATAAGAAGTTAAAAGCATCCAAGAGATCTGGTTGACATTCAAGCACCGCTTTTTCCAAGCTCAAGACTGATGTACTCCTAAACATAAAAAATTAAGCAAAGGTGGTGGGAGACACAGATTAATGAGCAAGGAGCTCATGGAAAATTTCAAAGAGAAGAAGAAAGTCTACAGAATGTGGAAAAAAAGTCTAGCCACCCAAGAGGATTATAGGAAAGTTGTCGGGGCAGGCAGGTATGCAATAAGGAAGGCTACATCTCACTTGGAACTAAATATGGTAAAAGAGGTCAAGAAAGGCTTCTTTAAGTGCGTCAGCAGCAAAGAGAAATTGTAGACCTGCTGCTAAATGAGGTGGCTGTCCTGGTAACAAAGGATACTGAGAAAGCAGAGATACTGAATGCCTTCTTTGATTCAGTCTTTGCTGCTAAGACTGCCCCTCAGGAATTTCAGATCCTGAAAATAAGAGAGAGAAAAGGAGGAAAGGAAGTCTTCCCTTTGGTGGACAAGGATTTGGTTGGAGGTCATCTAGGCAAACTCAGTGCACATAAATCTATGGGCCATGATGGGACACCTCATCTCTGTCTCGGAGAAGGTGATGGAACAGCTTTGTGGAAAGAGAAGGAGGTTACTAGGAACAGTCAGTACAGTCAGTATGGATTCAGCAAAGGGAAATCATGCTTGGCCAATCTGGTAGCCTTATGTGATGCTATGATCAGCTGGGTACATGAGAAGAGAGCAGTGGATGTTATGTTCCTTGGCTTCAGCAAGGCTACTGACAACACTGTCTCCCACAGCAACCTTGTAGCTAAGCTTAGGAAGTGTCAAATGCCCATAGAAGCTGTGAAGTGTCCTCCTCTGGAGATATTCAAAACCCACCTGGATTCTTTCCTTTGTAACCTACTCTAGGGAATCTGTTTTAGCAGGGGGTCAGATTAGATGATCTCCAGAATTCTCTTCTAATCCCTATGATTCTGTGATTACATCAGTTTTTCAGTTGTTGCTCAGCAGTGCTTACACGGAGCAAAGGAACTTTTCTGCTTCTTATGCTGTAATCGAGGAGCTAGGGGTGCACAAACAGATGGGAGAGGAATGAACCTGGACAGCTGGACCACACTGACCAAAGTGATATTCCAATATTGTATGACGTAATAAACTATAAAACTGCAGAGAGCTGGCCAGGGGAGGGACCACTGCTGGGGAACTACATGGACATTTGTCAGTGGGTGATAAGCAACTGCACAAGGCACTACTTGTTCTGTACTTTCTGGTATCATTATTTTCTTCCTCTTTTATCCTATTTGACTGTCTTTTCCTCAGCCTGTTGGTTTCTTCTGGTTTGACTCTGTTTCTCTCCACGCTGGAGTGGGAGAGGAGAGAGCAAACAGCTGCCTAATGGGTTAGACCTCAGCAGTTACCTGATATATTGTACTATCATAAAAATGCAAAGAAAAACACTAATGCTGTTAGTAGTATGATGTCAGCAACAATACTATTTTTGACAGACTGTGACAGACGCATACTCAGAAAAAAATTTCAAAATCCAGAATTACTTTAATATGACTCAGATTAATTAATTTAAAATATTGTTTCTAGGAGAAGTTCAAAGGTTCTGTATTGAATTCTGTAATAACAAATTTCCAGGACTAAAGAATAAAATACACTTCAATGTTTGATAAGATTTGCTCATGCAAACAATGACAAATGAGCTCTCATTTGCTTTCTTTACACAACGACAAGCAGAATAGAATTTGAAACAAATAAGTGTGTGCAAATACTAAAAGAAATACACATTTTAGCATCTAACTATTTCACAAAATGCCAATGACACATTTCAGGTGAAGCAATTTTAATTCTGCAAAGATTCATCTTAAAGGCACACTGTCAAGTAATTAAGTTTACAAATGCTCAGTACATGGGAACGGGTTAGGAAAAAAAATTAAAACAAAAATGTGCAGTCTCAAAGAATATATTACTTACTTCTTGTCAGTAGTTTGCTTTAATGCACCACCTCTCAAATTGCAGAGACAACATTCCTAAAAATAAAAATAGTGTAGAAACAAGTGAGCTTTATGGACTGGTTACAAAGCACTCTTATTCAGCTAATCTTAAGTACATGTAAATTGCTAATATATTTCAGTACTGGGTTACAACCTGCCACTTAGAAGCACTGCATTTCCTTCCTTACAGGGGGAAAAAAAAAAAGGAAGAAAGAAAGAGAGAAAGAGAGAAAGAGAGAGAGAAAGAGAGAAAGAGAGAGAGAAAGAGAGAGAGAAAGAGAGAGAGAAAGAGAGAGAGAAAGAGAGAGAGAAAGAAAGAAAGAAAGAAAGAAAGAAAGAAAGAAAGAAAGAAAGAAAGAAAGAAAGAAAGAAAGAAAGAAAGAAAGAAAGAAAGAAAGAAAGAAAGAAAGAAAGAAAGAAAGAAAGAAAAAGAAAGAAAGAAAGAAAGAAAGAAAGAAAGAAAGAAAGAAAGAAAGAAAGAAAGAAAGAAAGAAAGAAAGAAAGAAAGAAAGAAAGAAAGAATCTAATAACAAAGAGTGACAATTCAAAAGAGCTGAAGAAAAATAACTTTTAAATACCACTCTTGAATAAAGTAGCAGAATCCCTTTGAAGGCAATACCAAATGAAAAAGCACTGAGCTAGTACTGCAACAGAAAGGCTGGAATTGCCATGAAACCTATAACAGTAAAACACAACAAAATGATACATAATTAACTTAATAAAAGTTAGGAAGAAAGCACCGTCTCAGAAGCCACTGATTCAACTCAAATAACAAAAGACATTCTGTGTTTGATGCTTTCTTTTAAGACTTACCCTGACAACAAAGTATCTCTTTGCAACTAATGAATTTTCTTCACAATTTATGCAGGTAACATTTTGCCTTACCTACCAATACCACGGAGAACAGGTAATATATATATTTTTTTTTTTCATACAGTGCCATTTTAATGTAATTAATGCTATTGCAAAGGTGCAGAGGAGTTTCATTGCTTTAAACACAAGAGACCTTGGATCAAACCCCACTTATTCCAGGTTCCAGTTCGCTGGAACTCTTAAATCCAGACATCTAAGGGCTTAGAATAACAATCCTTTCTGGCATTCAAAGGAGCAGAAACAGGCAGTTTCTACATAAAGAAAGGAAAAACGGCCATAAAGGGGCTGCTCCTGCAGAACTGAGTGAGTTTTTCAGAATTTACTGCCTGTAATTTTACAGAGACTTGATCAGCAAACAAGTCAATAGGATTATACTAACATTCCACAGGACTTTTCCATTTGGCTGTTACAGAGTAAGTAAAAGTGATCTTTCCAAAGCCAGCATTTTGACTCAATCAGCTGTACCTCTGTGGGGTTCTTGCACTTCATCTAATGAAATCTCCTCCTAACAAAACCAGACAGAAGCTAAATGGGGCACAACTACAGCTAATCCTATAGCACTTGCACCCTCTTCCACGTGGTTTCTCTTTAGATCCTTTCTTACAAACCAGCGAAGGAAACATCTCTCAGCTCTTCCTTTGATGAAGAGCAAGAGGAAATGGATGATTTTTTCTGCTAATAACATGAATCTTTACATGCAGAGCATGCCAACCATTGCATTGAGCTACTGACCAATAGAATGCTTTGGTTTTCATACATGACAGTGGGAGATGCAAGATCAGAACATCAAAACTAGGTTGGCAAGCTCATGACCATGTGAGAGAAATCAAATGAATGAACCAAGCAGCATAGAAAATAATACTAATAATGGAACATTCACCCAAGAACAGGCTAATTCCTGCAGTTCTGCAGGAGTAGGAAGCTTACAGTGCAGGGGAGGAATAACATCTGCAGACTGAATTTTTTTTCCTATGCAAGGCCTGTTGGAACTGAAATCCACTTATACCAGTCTTCGGTGCGTGGACAGTGATTGTAGGCAATAACCAAACAAGTCATTTTGTGGAAGATGCCAACTGTAGGAACTTGAAAATGTCATCAGTGTTTATTGCACACCTGGGCAGATGGGCCAAGAAGTAAAGTCTATTAGATTTTATATCATCCTTGCTTTGCAAAGTATTGTCCTACATCTGTGCAACATGGCCATTACTACTCGTCCAGCTTTGACATACTGCAAACAATGAACACACAGGGGAAGCAGTTATTAGAAGTACTATTATTGCTAGTAGAGACATGCCTGCTATGGACAGCTGTGAGATCAGACATACATTAGCACTTGTGACCCCTGTCCTCATACAGAAAGAATGAGTGTTCACTGTGTGTACAATTCAGGAAAAGCAACAGGCTTTGCTGTAGAGCCTCACTGTAGAACACATCTTACTCACTATTACTTTGCAAATCTTTTAAGCAAGTAATTTCATGTCATATGCATTTGCATAAAATAATAATTTCTTTTGCACATTATTTTACACTTATCTAAATTAAATCTTAGAATTTTTTAATTGCTCACCTGCTTAAAAATCTCCATAACTTTCTAGAATTATTAAAGAAAACACTCTTTTCCAATAGCTGCATAAACTAAGCCATTCTCATATAATTCACAATCATTATTACACTAATGTTTGCACTGCATTTTAGCATTTTAGATTTTTAGTGGAAACAATGCTTTTTTCTTTTTTTTTTTTCCCATAACAATCACACTCATAGGTTCTGGACTGCAGAGTTTTCCTTGTTTACAATTAAACAGTGAATTTTGCAACCACCATTCCTAATCTGTTCTGTGTTCCATTTCTCTGTTTCAGCCACTGCTAGAAACCACAGCAAAACAGTGTGAATTAACTGTACTCTCTTTGGTACATACATCCAAAAGACGAAACATCTTCATTGGAATGATACACCGGTATTCAAGCATAGCTGCATACTAATTATTATTGCATGGATGAACACAGCAACAACAACAAAGAAGTCTGTTCACAGTTATTTATACTTTAAAGGGAATGCATCTGGTTGTCTTGTGTGCTTTTTGCACACAGCCAAAATTCAAAGTCATAATAACTGCAATGCTCTTAAGAAAGGCTTTCACATACTCCCTATTTGCTTACTTCATCAGCAGTAGCATTCTGTGTGGATAAGAAGCAGTTTGACACAGCAAGGAAACAGAATCTAGTCAAGCCATGGGTGAGGGAAAGTAAAAGTCAAATAATGGTTATTCCTATGGACAGCTATGAACATTGCTCCACTTGATCCTCTTTCTTGTTAAACTGCTGTCTTTTTTCTTCTGCGACCCTGTAAATTACAATGGCATCTCCAAGGAATAACATTTACTCAGTTCAAGGAAATACACATGTGTGGATGGATAAAAACAGTATAAATAAATCACATACTATTTCTAATTAATTTTGTCTGACATTTTTCCATATTCTTAAAAAAATGTGGTGATATAGTTTCCATAATCAGTCTAACAATCTTTTCCAGTCCTTTCAACATTCCTGCCAGCAGCTAACCTGAAGCTTCTCTGCTTAAGCTTTTTTTCTTTTTGCTTTACAGACACGAGAAACAGATTGTTTCTTTAATTTTTGCCAGTTTCTCTCTGCAGCTTCTTACAAAGTTAATTTTTTACTCACTATCTTAATCTGAGGTCACATTTTCTCCTCTAAAATGCAAAGAGAGCAAATCATCTGTGATGTCAGGCAGAGCAGGATTAGCTGATTTTGTGTTAATTCATTATAGCAGATCCTACTTGCATCCCACATCTCTTTGAACAGCAACAGCTGCATGCACCAAGGCCCTCAGAAACACTCCTACAGAAGTGACTGGTACAACTGCTCCACATTCCTGTGTTTGTACTCTAGCTTCAGCAATTTGAACTCTTCCCTATTCAAGAATATCTCAATAACTGAACAAAATCCTGTTCATTTCCACCTATTCTTATCTTATGGGCCTCAAAATAAATAAATAAATAAATAAATAAACAAATAAATAATTTAAGCATCTACATCTTCTTTTTGTTCAGTTAGTACCACCTGCAACAAGTGGTAACTAAGAGAAAATTAACCAGGCTGTGGATGTTCAGGTCAGGAAAGATAAGACAGTTTGGAGTCTGAAAAATGCCAATACAATTATGAGTGGCTTGGAAAAAGACTTGACTAAGTAGAGCCATACAACAACCAGGTGGTTGCTATCAAAGGACAACAGAAGGCAGCTAATTCTAGACAGACCAATAAAAAAGGCTCTTTGTAAAATGTTATTTAAGTTTGCTGCATGTGGATGCTAGAATTTTACACCATTTGAACAGGAAGGTCATAAAAAAATTCATCAATGGCCACCTTCTACTGAGCAAATACACAGACACTGCCCTTGCCTACAGCAGTTTCTTATTTGCATATTGTTATGGGTTGGGAGAGGGTTAGGGAATGTTTGCCTAAGGTTTACACTCTTCGCAAGGTATTCGCTTCTGGCCTTGCTGAAGACAGTGGGACAGGTTACCCAGTAAGGCTGTCAATGCCCCCTCCCTGGAAGCATTCAAGGCCAGGCTGGATGGGGCTTTGAACAGCAGGTGTCCCTGCCTATAGCAGGGTATTGGGACTAGATATCTTAAAGGTCCCTTCCAACCCAAACCATTCTACAATTCTATGATAAGTATACATTCTGTGTGGTAGACTGAGGTAGTGAAGATGTTTATGTTTTCAGCACTGCTTCAGTAAGAAGGACACTATTTATCCAATTCACAAAATACTTGTTTTTCATCTCAACTATGTTCCTATACCTCTTTCAACCGTGATTAGTGTCTAACAGTCCTATATATTTCTAGTAAGAAATCAGAACAACTGCTTTCATTTTTAAGAATGTGCTGCTGCAAAACTGTTAAAGAAATGCTGACTTATTAATCACGTTTACAAGCCTGTTGGTAGAAAATTATAACTAGGTAAAACAGCTATCCAATCTTGAACTCTGACACAGCCAAGTGGCATAGATACAATTTCTATGGTTAAGACTGAGAAACAAATTTTGTCTTCCTCAGGATGCTCTGGTTGGCTTTTTCAAGAGCAACCTTTAAACAATCAATGCCCTAAGTGTTTCACCTTCTCCAACTGCCCTGCAACGCCGAGCATCACATCTCTGAATAGGACTAATTCAGATGGCATTCCTGCCTCTTCACTTATCTGATGTCCCTACCTCATTTATTTTGGTACCTACATTTTTGTAATTAAAAAGAGTCAGTGATTCTCATAATACATTTGCAAATGCTATTTTCAGAAACTGTCTACTTTGGAATATTTCAGTCTTTCCACGCCACCCTAAATGGTGTCATTTCTCATCACAGCATGCACATCTGAAGTAAAGAAGATTGAGGGTATGACATGGAGAATTAAGCGGCTGTATAGGAAACACTCTCTGCAACCTTTTTGACTCAGTTTTATGAAATGTTTATAGCATAAAGAGTAACTGTTTCCAAGCATCCAAGAAAGACTGCAGATATCCTCAACTTTGAAGAGAAGTCAAAAGGACAGAGATTAACTGTGTTTTACATAAATAAAGAAATATGAAGAATCAAGGGTATAAGAGACAGAATAAATTATTTTCCCTTGGAAGAATGAGACTGCAGAAATCACCACCACACTGAGGCTAAGCATTTAGCAAACACACAAACAAAAATGGAACGATAGCCTTCGTAGTGATAAAAATATATACAAGATTATTCTCATCACTCTAAGACAGTATTTGGAAACAATGCTAAATACTAGATTTAAATCTAAACATCAGTAGATGAAAAATTGTTTTTTCAAGAGATCAGCACCACTGTTCAGAGCAGGATATTCTGCTGCTGGCTATTTCTATCTTTCACCCTGCCCATGCAATAACTTTGTATTCATCTTCCTGGAGACCATGTGTGCTCTCTGAGGAAGGATTTATGTTGGAAATGGTTGTCAGATAATCTCTGGTTCAATTTCAGCTCCAAGCAAGGCCAGATTGCAACTGACAAAAATCATGCTTTAGCCTCCAGAGAACAAACAATTGCTCAGTAAGATGAAAATACCCAAATGAATCCAAGCTCAAATACAAGCTGGGCAACAAGTGGACAGAGAGAAAATGCTCTATGGAGAAGAACTTGGGAGTTCCGGTGGATGAAAAGCTGGACATGAACCAACAGTATGCACTTCAAGCCCAGAAGGCCAACAGTACCCTGGACTGCATCAGAAGAGAGGTGACCAGTAGAGCAAGGGAGGTGTCTGTCCCACTCTGCCCTGCTCTCATGAGACCATATCAACATGTCCAGGCTCCTCAGCACAAGCAAGACATAGAGCTGTTGGAGCAGGTCCAGATGAGGGCCACGAGGACCATCAGACCTCTCCTATGAAGACACGTTGAGGCAGCTGGTCTTGTTCAGGTTGGAGAAGAGAAAGAGATCTCATTATGGCCTTCCAGGACCTAATGGAAACTTATAAAAATGATACAGATAAACTTTTAATTGGTCTGGTAATCACAGGATATAGGGGAATGTTTTCAAATTAAAGGAGGGGAGATACAGATCAGAAGTTAGGAAAATATTCTGTACTAGAAGTTTGGTGAGATGCTGGAACAGGCTGCTGTGAGAAGCTGTGGATGGCCTATCCCAGGGAGTGTTCAGCTTCAGGCTGGACAGGGTTCTGAACAACCTGACATGGTGTAAAGTGTCCCCGTCCATGTTAAGGGGTTTGGAACTAGATCTATAAAGTTCCTTTCAACATAAATCTAAACCATCTTACGAATCTACGAAATACAGAGATGCTCAAGGCAACCAACCAGGCCTTTTCACATGAATATCAGTGGCAAAGGTTACCTTGGTGGCCAGCAAAGAAGGGAATTTCAAGAAGCTGTTCCTTACTGTATGAGTTATGAAGTATTGGAATAAGTTTCCCCACAGAGGTAATGACTTCCTTCTTAAGCAGACAGATGTACTGTGGGTTATTCTATATTAGCACTAGGTTGAACCTGATAATCTGCATAGCCATCAACCTTATCCATCCTGTGACTCTGTAATCTGAAGGTCTAACTGGATTTTGGGTCTGAGATTATAAAGATATTGCCCAGATTTGATACTCTTCATCTTCTATGACAGCATCACAGAAACTCAGTGTTTACAAACCTTCTAAAATACGCAGTGTCAAAGACTTATATTGTAAGCAGTGTACGTCCTGGTAGCAGACTAATGCCAAAACCAGAAATACGATACTTTCCATCTCTCATTAGCATAATTAGCTAAATAAGTTAGCAACAGCATTTGTGATTCTACAAGTAAGTCATCTTTTTGGAGAGAAGGTGAGAAAAGAGAAAGGTAGACAGACAGATGGACAGACAGATAGATCAATACATAAAATCTAGAGTTACTTTTCCAAAAAGGAAAATGCAGATAATCTGGCTTTTTTTTTTTTTTTTAAGCCATTTTTTACACTCAGCCCAGAATTTTATCAACAACATCAAAATGCTTTAAAGCTGGCTAACAAAATCAGACTGAAAATTAAAACACTTTATGCCAACTTACACGTAGCGAGTTATCTTGGCAGTTATCAGGCTGTGAAAACAGGAGTTTATAATAGAAATGCTGACATTGTACCAGTGAGAAGGGCATGACTATAAAAAGACTATTCAAAATCATTATTTTTAGTGGGGTGAAACAGGGTAGTTTCTGGGCTTGAATGAAGAAAGCTCTTATGTGCTACTTTTCAAATGCCTTGCAGAAAAAAAAGAAAAAAAAAATCTATCAACCAACGTACTCTACCCACAAAACACATACAAATCAAAAGACTGAATATAAGCATTATAAATATATAGCTTTAGAAAGCTTGATCCGCAGAAAAAAATAATAAATACAGGACACTGTTTAACACTTGCCACTCAGCATAGGATCTTTGAAATACATACAGTTCTTGAATTCAGTGACAACTGACTGGTTTAGATGCTGTATTATTTCTGTAGTGCTATGAGAGTTTAAAGTAATCCATGAAAAGTTACCTCTTCCTCAGTACTGCTATTAACAATGAGGTTACTATGAAGTAAGACAGTGGAGCACAGTTCCTCACTTGCTCATATCTTTCTCTTTTTTGTCCGAAATCCTTTTGTCCTCTAAATGATAAAAGTACTTATGTTTATGTACTATAGCTACTAGATCACTACATCCTTGCACACTGTACACTACGTTGCATTCTCCATAATGCCAGTCATTATTCATCCTGACTTCACTAGCTTTCCTTAGCTGAAGCATTTAAGATTAATGAGGCGTTTGTTCTCAATCAAGACACTCTATATGAATACAGTTACATTTTCAGGAGCCATGCAGATGACTTATTTAAAATTATTTGATTTTTTTTTTTTTTTTTTTTTAGATTGATTTATGGCTATTTTTGTCCATTAGCATAGATGAATTTTCTATCAGCCTTCCACTTGTCAATAATCATTATCAAACAGGACCTACTGTGTATTGGACTATAAAGATATATTATCATGGTTCCAAGAGCATCCCAGAAGACGAAAAAGTAAAGTATTGTAAAGCATGCTATTTCAGCAACTTAGAGAAGCTGCAAATGCAAGAGAACAGTATGCTTCTGAATCTCAAACACAGTTTTCCTTGGGGAATTCCATTTCATATTATCATCACAGAAAAGTCTGGCTATGAAAAATGTGTCCACTAATGCATTTTGCTGTTTCCAAATTTTAATAATATTCCTCATTGGGATTCACACAAAGTGCAATCTCATTCAGTTACTAATACAGCTAGAACTCTTATGCTTTCATCCCTTTACAAATCATAAGAGATATACAAAAACCTAGTAGAGTTCAAATTTTCTATGAATTTAATATAACTGACTGAAGTTTAAGAAACTATTATCCATAAAGCTAACAACAGTACTTTATAGTTTAAGCAAAGGAATGAAAAGCAACCTTCCCTGATATGAAATGAATTATAAAGTCTAAATCAAGATCTGCAAAATTGTTTTCTTTCACAGTATCCATTTTATTCTCCAGTGCAAAAACTTCGCCTTCTCTCTGTTTTCCAACCAGTTTTCCCTACAAGATTTAAAGCTTTGCCCAGAAGGGAATTCTTCAAACACGTCTTCCTCAGCTCAGTCTCCCTCTTCTAGGAATAATTGTGCCAAGAAAGTAAACCAAATTTCAGACATTGATGAAGATGCATGTTTCGGGCAACAAATACTTCTGATGATAATAAAATCTTCTGACTTTGAACCCTTTTCTAAAGCAATAATTGAATTTTTGTGGGTCTGTAATTCTTACTGCCAGATAGATCTTAGTTTCACATCTTCCACAACTGCAGTGCTGTTAATGAATGCTTGCCCTGAGTGAGAGTTAAAATCAACACTTTTCATGCAAAAACATTAAGTCCGAGCTGTCTTAGCTGGATTGAAAAATACACTCAATCAATACTCCCCCCAGTTAAAAAGGGCGTGCAAATAAGTAATTTACTTCAATTACGTCTCCCTCTTCAGAGAGGTTTGTGGTACTACTCAGCAATTTCAAATAAAATATAACAGCAGATAAAGAAAAAAATATATACAGATAAAAACCTGATTCATAAAACAAACAAACCAACAAAAATAATATAGTTAAAAGGTGGCATAAAACTTACAGCTGCAGGTTGGCATGACCAACATAAATGCATATTTTTAAAAGGAAAGTAATCCACTGATCATCAGTTATCTTTTCTAATAAGACATTTTTCAAGAATAGTTAAAATAAAGCCACATGTCTCTTAAGTATAAAGCTAAGATTATATGACAGCTTTTAGGATAACCTAAGGTTATTAACCAAAAGAAACAGAAGCTTTGTGTTATAAAGACAAATAGGACCCAAATAAGAATCAGTAGTTCTTAATAACACTGACGTCAGCAAGGAACTGCTTGCAAACAAAAATACATTAATACACTCTGGTTGTTTTTCAAACTGATGATTTTTCCTCCTTGAGAGTCACAGTTACGTAGCGTTGCAATTAATGCTACTGCTCAAACAGGCAAAAGAGAACCACGGAAAAAAAGTAACCTCAGTGTCTATTATGTTAGTCTGACTTAAGGCACGATCAGTGCTTCTTCAGCTACTCCTGGAAAATGCCCTTCTATCATACTTTCAAGATTCTACAAAATCTCCACATTCCAGTATTTCGCTATATTTAGAAAGAAAATTTCACAAGGTGTCACAGTATTAACACAAGCTTCTGCTGATGAAGTTTAAAGCAGTTATAACTTTATCTTGTCCCTAAACTGAAGGAAAGGCAAATGATTATGTTTGTCTTTGATTTATTCTGATTATTTTGCATATGACACTACTACTTATTTCCTTTCTATTTTCTTTCAGCTATACTGAACAAGCTTAATTCTTTTGAGCCCTCCCTTATGGAATTACTGACATCTATGAAGAATGATTAAAATTCTTTTTTTTTTTTTTTTAGATTTTTTTAAAGTTTTTAATTACATGTCATTATTTTTCAGCCCACTAATGAGATTTTTATTTTATTTTATTTTATTTTATTTTATTTTATTTTATTTTATTTTATTTTATTTTATTTTATTTATTTTATATTATTTTATTTTTTTTATTTATTTATGAAGCATGTGCGTTCACTGCCGCATACTTTGTTAGCTGGGCTCTCATCAGACATCAAGAGAATAAAAAGATAATTTCATGAGCTTCACTCATGGTGTAAGCTTAACCATTCTGGTCTGATGCTTCAGATTTATAGAACTGATAACTTTGTGACCAGAGTGTTCACAACTCTGAAAGGCAGGAAGAACTATTGCCTGCCCAGGCACTCCCATCTTATCAGCACTACTGATAGCTTCTGTTTAAGTACGGATCACAGAATATCCCGCGTTGGAATAGGCTCACAAGGATCACTGAGTGAAATCCATGGCTCTACAAAGGATCACCTAAAATTCAAACCATATTACTGAGAGTGTTGCTCAAATGCTTCTTTAACTATGGAGGCCTGACGCCACATCCACTTCCCCAGGAAACTTTTTCCATTTCCAGCCACCAACAGGAACTGTACCGACCTGCTGAATTCTGCCATAAAATTTATCTTAAACTATTTGTTCAATACACTAATATTTGACTACTCTACAAAACAGTGAGATTCAATCTAAAATAGTAATCCCAACCCAAAATAGTAAAACTCAGCCTACAAAATGTCCAGGGCCCATGATGCCTGCAGAAAATTCATTAAGAATGCTTCTGTACTGATCTTTTCATCTCAGTGAAATATTGAAGGGAATAAAGAAAAAACATTTTGAATAACACCTGGCAAACAACAGACAGTTGCGGAAAAATCCCTGACATACTGTGTAAGTTCAACACCTTGGCAATTTCACATGAAATATATTTCCCTATCTCCCATATAATGACCTTAAATTACTTAAAATAGACCACTCTGGATTTCCACATATGCGTCATAAGGACATAAAGAGCAATCAGCAAATGGTGTACAGAAGTTTATCACCCTCTGAGCGACTTAGGACTGATGAAAATGATGGCTGGGATGGCCTGAGATACTGAGTGTCGAAAACAGATCCACACTGCTCTACGTTTGGCAGCTGCTCATCTAGATCATCATTCTTGTGTGGCTTGTGTAACAGAATTTAAAGCATTACCAAAACTCCGTGAAAGTTAGGATGAATCAACTCTTCTGTTTGTTTCTTTTTCACATGGAGCTACCATCTCAAATATATACATATACATATATATGTATGTGAATATATATATATATATATAAGTAAGGCATTTCTTCTTTAAATGTATATCATTTGTCGTTGCCTGGGTGCTTGCAAATAACTGACAGATTCATCATTGGTTTAGTATTTCCCTTTGAATCATAGAATCACAAGGTTGGAAAGGACCTGCAAGATCATCTAGTCCAGCCATCCTCCCTTTACCATACCTACAGCAAACCACTAAACCATATCTCATAGCTCCTCATCCAGAAGCCTCTTGAACACTGCCAGGGATGGTGACTCTACCACCTCCCTGGGCAGCCATTCCAGTGCCTGACCACTCTCTGAGAGAAAAAGTTACTTCTTATGTCCAGTCTAAACCTCATCTAATACAACTTGTGACCATTTCCTTGGGTCCTGTTTGCTGCCTGGGAGAAGAGGCCAAGCCCCTCAGTACGAGTTAGGTCAGAATTCCTCAGGTCACCAACACTATTTTTATAAAGAGGGTACTAAATTTTCCAGGCACATCACAGAAGCTTTGTAAATTCTCAGAGACTACCACAAATACTTCTGAGACTGCTTCAGCATCTCAAGAGTTTTGAGAGATGTTTTTAATAGTAAAAAGAAAAACTGAATTGGGTAGCATTCACGTCTGAATAAATAGCAGCACTATTTGTATCCCCGATTGTTGGATTTTTCCTATTTAACTTGGCTTGCAGATTTCATATCTACTATCACTTCTATATCTTTTAGCTGACAATGAACAGTTCTCACTGATACGCAGTAACAAGGATAAGTAACAACAAAAAATACGAGATAACCAATTATGTAGAACAACTTTTATGTAAATTTATTATGAGTGAGGGATGCTAAATCTACAGCCCTAGGGAAAAAAAAAATTAAAAAAGAAAAAACGCCAACAAGACTACACACGAAAATAAAGTATATAGATAGGAAACATGATTAATTTAAAGTTTCTAAATTTGCCACGACTTATTTCTTCTGATACCTCAAACATTTGATCTTAGAACAGGAACACATTTTCTTTCAGTATAAATCTAATCAATCTTCAGCATTTCAGTAAAACTCCCCTGAATGACAACTTATGACGAATTTTATTCCACAGACATTTCTAAATGAAGACATTTTGTAGGGCATCAGTTCATGTCAGTCAGGTCACCAAATGAGAGCTATATAAAAACCAAGTTGTTGGCATTAACCGTGCAGATTTGTAGGTGCATCAATACATATAAAAGTTTGTGTTAATTAAGTTCAAGAGCAATTCAGTTAAAAGTAATAGCTGAAGTTTACATTAAATACATTGTCCTAGTGGGCAGATATGCTACCTGTTTTCTGCAGAGCAAAAGTAAAACTACTTTCCACTCTTATGGCCTTCTTTTTTCCATTTTCTGAAATGTGATTCTTTGCAAAAAGCAAATATTAAAAACATGTTGCAAATAAATTCAATTTGGCTATTTTCTGTATGTTTTTACAATTCCAATTATTAATACACTTCCTCGCCTTATCTCCTCAAATAAAATGACCAAAAACACTTCCCATACCAATCAAATCTTCCTCATTTTTAGAAAATTGTATGCACTGTAATAGAATAAAACAAAACATCTTCAGTAAAACACCTGCAATTCTTTGCATGTGAGATGTTAATGAGTCCAGGTGAAATTCTGAAAACACTTCATTTTCAACAAAGGAACACTGTCATTCACTGAAATTTTTGTCCAGAAGTTGGCCAAAGAAAAATCCTAATTAGATTACTCTTGAATCTGCCCAAATTTTCCTTTACCTATCATATTATGCTATTTCCCCTCAGTCAGTATCAGCCAGAAAGCTAGGAGGACATGTACAGGAAGAGTAAAAGCAGAATACAGAATATATTCTCCCCCTCTGCTCTGTTCTCATGAGATCTGGAGTATGGCAGTTAGCTCTAAAGCCCTCAACATATGAAAGGCATGGCTTTCACAGAGTAGGACCTGGACCAGGGGGAAGCCATGAAGATGATCAGAAGGCTGGAGAAATTCTCCTTTGAAGACAGGCTGACAGAACTAGGGTTGTTCAGCTTGGAAAAGAGAAGGTCTCAGGGAGACCTCATCACAGCCTTTTAGTACCTAAAGGGGGACTTCGGGAGAGATCAGGAGGGACACTTTAGCAGGAAGTATGGTGATAGGAGCAGGGCAATAGCTTTAAACTAAAAAGAGTAGACTTAAATTAGATATATGGAAGAAATTCTTCACTGTGATGGTGGGGAGCCAGTTGCAGAGAGAAGCTGTAGATATTGCGTGTTCATTCCCAGGTTGGATGGGACTCTGGGCATTCTAGTCTAGTAAAAGGAGTCTTGCTACATGGCAAGGTCATTAGGCTAGATTATCTTTAAAGGTCACTTGCAACCTAAGCCATTCTGTGATTCTATAAAATTAAAACTCAAGTCAGTCACTACATCACTATTTTTGTTCTTACAGTGCACATACCACTGTGTATATCACAGAATTGTAGAGGTTAGGAGGTACCTCTTCTGGAGATCAGCTAGTCCAGCCCATTCTACTAAAGCAGGTTAAATAGGAACACATCCAGTGGGGTTCCAACTATCTCCGGAGGAGACTGGATAGTCAATCTGGCAGCTCTTTCCAGTTCTCTGTAATCCTTGAGGTAAATTAGTTCTTCCTCATGTATGGAACCTCCTGTGTTCCAGTTTGTGCCCATTACCCCTTGTTCTGTCACTGAATATTCTCTTCACTTCCAAGTCCCAGAACTAGCTACATCAAGTATTAACACATTTTAGATTGTATTTTGTTTTACAGTTTTTCAGTGACTTTTGATAAATATCCATACTATGACAAACACACAAAGAATAAGATGGTCTCCAAGTTTCTCTGCAAATATGTTACCATCTCTATAGCAATAAGCATCAGATTTCAAGCTAATGCTCTAACTTTTTTATTTTTTAATTAAAACATCTAACTCAATCCTACTGATGTCATACAGGGAATCTCATGAATATGAATGTCCTTAGAACTCACTTACTTATCATAGCTCTATCTTCCCTGAAAGGAAATTAACACAACTTTCTGATGAGCAGTGGGGCTGCCTACCCCTGTTTAAGTGACAATCATATTCCAAGTTAATAGTAAACTTTTATTTGCTAGTGTAGACGTTTTCTTTTCCCCTTGACCTTCCCCTGACTCTAGCACTATAGTCACAAAAGTAGTTCCAAAGATCCTAAAACACACGATTGTCTGATAAGGAAGCTATAACAAGATTTTCTGGTTACCTATGCAAGATGAAAATTGGATTCTACCTAGTAAGAGTGCCTTGCCTTCTAAAATGAGAACACATTACAGAGACAGAAATTGATTCAATAAATATTTTAATAGCTATGCACTGAGAGAACACAGGACTAAACATTATTAATGGACCATATTCTTGTAATGAGCAATTCTAAGCCACTCTTTTCATTTTGTTTTCCCTAGCTTAGGTAATATCTGCAGTAAAAGTACCAGTTCTGCTTTTGTTTCCTTAACTCTCAGCATCCACAAAATAAAATTAAAATGTTGATAGTGGAGAAAAAGCTTTTACATTTATTGTTACTTCAACTTCGCTGGCACTACCACTGAATTCCTTACAGGTGTATTTCACAATTGCAAGAAATGCTATTTGACAAAGTGATACCTTATTTTCCTCTAGTTTTAATCCTCATTTCTTCTTTAACATACATAAAAGTTTTATAATGTCATTAAAGGATTTAAAGCTCTTGAAATACATGTTTTTAACTCAATAACTGAATGAAGAAAAGCTGTGCTGGTATCAAAACTGATTATCACATTTTCTCAAGCCATTTTAAGGAAAACAAATATCATATGACTTACCAGGGTAGCTGATAGATTGGTACAACATAGAATTTTAAGCTGGTTGTCATTTAAGTGGATATATATGTAGAGGTTTTGCTAACCACCAGCTGTTTTTCTACTTATTCCCAGCTGTATAAACTATTGCTTACTGTATTTTATTAAGATCGAACAATAGGCATTTGAGTGCTTCAGAAGTAAAACCTCTTTCTGTCTGTACATCACAGTAAACCTTAAATGCTGTAAAATAATAATTTCATTTTTGACTGTAATTTTTCTCTCTCCCTTTTCTCCAGCTGCCCACACAGACATATTTGAAGTCTAAAATATTTAGAGGAAATCTCATTTTATCTCTATTATCTGCAATTAAATTGCCAGTTGTTTCCTTGAACAAGCTTTTACACACATACATGCATATTTTGTTTGCAAGGCCTTTTTCTTGAGTGTGTAAACCTCCAAGTCTGTCTCTCCAGATTCAGTAACTTTTCACAATGAAATCTAATAATGTTTTCAAATTATGTTTCCTCAACAAAAGTGTCTTTAGTAGCACAGAAACAGGGTCTATTCTATATTTAATCTGTAGTGTGTTAGATAACCAAACAATATGTAAAACTTACAGCTGTCCACGCTTCTGTTCTGCATCGAGAACATAACCATTCATTATGGATTTCATGAGAAGGAACACCATAGCAACCTAGAATGAGAAAGCTGATTTTAGTAATATATTCTGTCTTTCTAATCACAATGTCATACAATTCAACTATGTACAAACAGCAGTAAATCATATACTGATATCAAGGAAAGTATTCCAGTGCAAGGATTATTCTATATATATAGAATATATAGAATATATAGAATATATTCTATATTCTATAGTGTGTGTGTGTGTGTGTGTGTGCACGTGTGTGTGTGTAAAAGAAGAGCCACAGCAGGGTATGTTTTTATTTTCTGTAACTTCAGTAGCAAATCATCAATTCCCCCTGCAGTAACAGGGTACAATTTTAATCAATGTGCTGACATTCTACGCAATTACACTGCACCTCTATTTAAGGCTTTCACTTGGACTTCTTAGATGTAAGCATTCAAGTTCTACTGCATGTATAAGATACTACAGAAAAATCATGCATTAATCAGTCACTTGAAATTAAGGATGTAATGTGAAGGAAACTGCTGTATTAAAAGTCAATAGAGATATACACAAATCCTCAGTTTTAAAAGGATATCACCCTTACAACTTGTTAAGGAAACACTAACATCACAGAAGGGTTTAAAATATGAGGAGTAAATATAAAGGCTTAGTGTTGAACAAAAAAAAACAGAAGTCTCTGCTCCCTATAGTGGAATGAACATTGCAAAACTAACTTCATTATTTTTAAAACAACCATTAACACACAACAGAACACTTAACATAAGGTTAAAAAAAAGTTAAAAAATTATTTCAAGCATTAATTATGGAAATGTTTTTCAAGTGCTTTCTTAGACATACCAGAAGCTTATTTATCTATTACTTATCAATAAAACATAATTTGAAATGGCATTGCTACCAACTGAAATAGTAATGTATTTACTTGCATGAACTTGTACACAACACTTTGCACACGAAATAAGAAGACTTGTTCCATCTTCATCAATTAAGGCATTTGATGGATAGTTTTCAGTGTTTTCTTCACTATAGATAAAACACATCTCTGGAATAAGCGGTCTAGACTTCTCATTTTCAGTCACCAGTGTTTCTTCTATGTTTGTTTCTTTGTAAGTAGAATTTTCTTCCTCAAGATTGTCTGGCTGGAAATAAAATAAAATCTACATTTAAGTAAAAAGAGGAGAGTCTTCCTTTCTGCTCTTTTTAATTATCATCAACTGCCTTCTCCTCATGCAGCTCCTGCACTAATAATGTAAGAGCTTATAAGAAAATTAACTACTACTGGTTATCTATCACAATCATTCTATAGTTCCTTGTCTACTCAAATAATAAAAAAGCACTCAGTCTGAAAATTAGCATTATTGCAACAGTGTTCAATGATACAGTACAATGACTCCCAAGAAACCCTTCAGCTGGATCCAGTGCAAAAGGTCACTTTCCCAGGTCTCAAACAAAAAGGTTTCCTGCTTAGTAGCTGCAGAATTAGTATTATGTCAGCACTTTTAGCTGATGTTTGGCACAAATTTCACAAGCCAATATCAAACTGTGTCCTGGATTAGAAGGTTTCTATAGAAATACTGTTCCTGAGAAGGTCCAAGTACTATGAAAAGGTATTTTTCCAGCACTGTAGGAAGGAGATGTGGAAGTAGTTTTGATGAAAAGCATTTGACAAAGGACATATAAGGAAGTAACTAAAAGATATGAATCTGTGTGGATTAATCACTGTCATGCTTTTATGATTTTTGGTGACTGATATTCCACATCATAACATCATGTAGGGCACTGGGAGTTAAAGTGTTAATGCTCCAGTTCCAGGTACCTGTCTGGAAGAGAAGAACTACATTCCCCAGGGGGCTTGGCAGTCAGAGAGCAGATAGAACTCCTGACAAGGTCACTTGATATCCCTTTCTCCTTCAGCTCACCTCCCTTTTGCTCATCCTGACCACACACATTGTTTCAGCACTACTGTAAGACCTACAGCTTTCAGATACTCTCTGATTACATTTGATTTATTTGCCTCAGTTCTAATTATATTGTATTACAGTGCATTATCTTGCCTTCTGATACCATATTTAGTAAGTCAGTTTGCTTTTCCTCAGATCGTTGCCGCTGTTTTTAATTATTTTGGGGTCCCCTGTTTCCCTTTTCCAGTGGTGTAGATTTTCTGAAATCCCTCTACCCCACTGGTCACAGAACTAGGCTGAACCAGCCCATAAACCATTGACCTTCAAAAATGTAACTTTCTGTGTGGGTAAGCATACACGCACTAACACCAATCCAACATAAATCCCAAGCAGAAGGCATACGCTCTCTGTAACAAAAGATAGATGCAGGTGGATCAAGTATCATCTCTAGTTTTAACAGTACTGAGTTTATTTACTTCCCATACAGCCAAAATGAGTAAGTTTAACTTATTTTATTGTACTAGCAATTTTCAGGAAATGCTGTAGCTGGACAGCTATTTCACACTCCTCACAGAGATGAAACTTAAGGATCTTGCTTACCTTGTAGTACGGCATGAGAAGAGTGCAAATAGCACAGTGGGGCTTCTTCTTTGCACAACACGCATTGTATTCTTTTTCAGCATTGAAATTAGGTGTTCTTGTCTGCCACAAGTGGACCAGAGGCCTGGCCCATGTCTCAGTCTCTTGAACTTCCTCTTCAGTAAATGCAGTTTCAGGCAGTTCTTAAAGAAAAAAATCAGAAGAGATAGTGGGCACAAACTGGAACACATTAAGTTCTGTCTGAACATCAAGAAACACTTTAATGCGTAGGTGATGAAGAACTGGCACATGCTGTCCAGAAACATTGTGGAGTCACCCTCCTTTGAGGCCCAATAGACACTTGGACATGGGTCTGGGCACCCTGCTCTGGGTGGCCCTGCTTGAGCAGGGGCTGGACCAGACAGGCTCCCTCAAGGTCCCTGCCAATCTCAACTAGTCTGTGATTCTATGAAAGCAAGCAATTGAATATATTCCTTTCCTTGAATGGAGAGAAACAATACTGAATCTGTCATGTTCACTAATAGCGAGACCAAAGAATGCTAAAGAAAATCTGAGAGTGAATACAAATGCAGAAGTCTAAAGGAATTATGCATCAGGACAAGCACACCAAAAAGCACTTTGACATCCTAAGCTGACTACTTCACAGAAAGTATTTGAATAGCTCTTCAATTTACAATCTGTATTCATGTCCTTATTCATAACATTAAAACTATCTCAACTGCTCCAACCTCAGCTCTGAAACCAGAGGCCATGAACTCTGCCTTAAATCCCTCAAAGCTGGAACATCACATCTAGCCATGTAGCACAAGGCAAGTTACTCTTTCCACACACAAAACAGCACCAGTCAGCTGTTTAGATCACCTATCACTCATTTTCCAAACAAAAAAAAAACCAAAAAAACAAAAACAAACAAAAAAAAAAACAAGAGATGAATGTTATCGCCAGTACACAATTGGGGAAATATCTGCTTTTGTATGTAGCTGGACAGGTAAGAATAGCACATGCTGTAACCCACTGTAAGAAACAACTGTTTAATAGTATCAGAGAGCTGTTTGGGATGTTGTATAACACAGGTGACAACCTTTAGGTTTGCCTAGGCTGCACAGAGTGAAGGATTGTCTTGGGATGCTGTCCTTGCTGTTGCTGAGTGATGGATGCACCCCTAGGGCTGGCCAGGTTGCTCTACAGGGAAAAGCCACTGCCATGATGGCAGGGCATGAGGCTAATTACTAGCTGTCCGGGGCCATGGGTTGGACACGCCTGTTGCAGAAGTTCATTGATTCACAGTGTGCCTGTGGAAGACTTCAATTTTAAAATTCTGAAGTGACTTTAAGAAGTTCAACGTCTCTGGAGAAGGTGGAGAATAGAATCAGATTGAACCCTGAAGAGAAAGAGCTTATCCAATAGGGGCAATCTGAAAATGTTGCCATACGCTCTTGAAAAAGGCACCGAAAAAAGGAATCTGGAGAAAAGTAGGCATCGTTGTCTTCATTTCAGCCGAGATAGAGTTAATTTTCCTCACAGAAGCTGGTATAATGCTGTGCTTTGGTTTTAGGAGATCAATATTGACAACACTGATTTTTTAGTTATTGCTGAGCAGTACAAACAGTCGAAGACTTTTCAGCTTTTATGCTGAGGAGGCTGGGGTACACAATAAGTTGGGAGGGGACAGAACCAACACAGCTAATTCAAACCCATCAAAGGGGTATATTTAGGAGGAAAAAAAGAAAGAAAAAAAGAAAAGAAAAAAAAAAGTTTATTTCAGAAGGAAAGTCCAAAAACATGTTGTGGAGTACAGGAGTATATTAAGTTGAATTATCACTTTCTTTCAGCCCATTACTGCCTTCATCCACACTACGAAAATTCAGTAGCTTTGCAGGTCTCCTGGTATGTTAAATTGTTATGAGTTGCTACAAAAGCATTATAAAGTTGACAGCATTTTTATCAGCACTGAATAAAATATGGATTTAAAATATTGTATACAAGCAGTCTTAATGTTTCCAAATACATATATACGATGAAAGTGAATTTTATTCCCTTTTATATTGTTCCTCATGAGAAGTAACGTAAATTCAATAAGAAATCGCCAGTAATGAAGGTAGAAGGACAAAGACAAAATGTCTGCCAAAAAAAGCTGTCACCAAGTCAATATTCAGCAGCAGTTCTTTACTGCGGATAATAGAGCTGTAAAAGAATAGCAACAAGAAAACAGCTGAAGATAAGAAGGAAATAACATAAAACGCAGGCATCACTCTTTCAGTTTTCTGCACAGCTTTTGTTGTTGTTGTTGTTAAAGGCCTTATTAACCTAAAGACAAATATTAAAATTACCAATTCTATTACTTCTCTTACTTGCAGTTTTCCAGAATTGGCTTCATTTTTGCTGCCATTCCTTTCTCCCTAAATTAATTTTTGACAGTATGAAGCTAATAATACCATTATTTTAAATGTTCACTGTGTTTGTGTACTCATAGTGAAAGGATTTTGTCAATCTAGGCAAAGAAAACAAAGAGAACACAAAATTTGTTGAGAAAATCTGCAACTTATGACTCCTCTATCTCTTACCTACTTTGATAGCCTTTGATTCCATAACTGTGGGAATAATAAACTCCCACCAACCCCAAACTTGATCAGGATCTGCAGTTCCATTTGGATGCATGTAAGTCTAAGAGTGCAATGTAGTTCATTCCAGGATACTCCAAGCGCTTGCTAAAGTCATGAGAGGCTTTTCAATTATTATTCAGTCATCTTGGGGATCTGGAAAGGCCCCAGACAACTGCAAGCTGGCAAACACTGTCTCAGTTTTCAAAGTCAATAAAGAAGATTCTGTTAAGCACTAGTCTGTCAGTCTGACTTCAGTGACAATTAAAAGTTTGGAGATTACTGAAAGATTGCTGACCAATACTTGAAAGACAACACATTCACTGATCATAGCCAACATGAGCTCATGAGGCATAAGTGCTGCTTAATGAACTTATTTTATTATAAGCTTTACCATTGTCTCTGACAATATCCTGGACAAATTATCCAGCGTATAGCTAGACAAAAACATAAAGCGTTGGCTGAACAACTGGCTGACAGGCCAAGCTCAAAGGGTGGTAGTAAATGGAGTTACATCAAGCTGACAGCCAGTAGAGTTCTAGTAAAGATCTCAGGGTTCCTTTTGAGTGTCAGTTCTCTTTAAAGCTTTTATAAATTATCTGGACAAAAGACTCAAATGCATTCTAAGAAAGCTTGCAGATGATACTAAATCAAGATGAGTTGCTGCCTCCCTCTAGGGTGGACAGGCATTGCAAAGAGATCTTGACAGACCAGAGGGCTGGGCAATTTAACAAGTACCAGATTCTGAACCTGGGAACAGAATTCTGGGACAAGGAAACCCTGTGAACAGACTGGAAGATGAGTCTGAAGGTTGAGAGGCTGAAGACCAGCCTTTGCAGAAAGGAATCTGGGAGTTGCAATCAGTGCCAACACAAATATGAGCCAGCAGTGTGCCCAGGCAGCATAAGGACTAACAGTGCCATGGGATGCACCAGACCCAGCCCTGCCATTAGGCAAGGGGAGCGAATGCCCCGCTCGGCACTGCACTGGTGCCATCTCACGTCATACACTGAGTGCTGTTCTGGGCACCCCAATACGGGTAGAACACAAAACTATCAGAGAGCTTCCACAGGAGTGATACAAACATGGTGAAAAGTATAGAGGCACACAAGGAGCAGCTGACATCCCTGTGTTTGTTCAGCCCTGAGCAGAGGAGCTCCCTTTGGTACGCTGCTGTATTGGTTCTGCTTTTGATGAGATCTGTATTTTTACCTTAATTACATATGAACTCCACTATTTCTGTTTGCCCTTGTGCAATTTTCACAGATCATTTGCAGACAGGAGTGACAAGAACACAAGGGACGGGAAGAAATCTGACATCACTCTTCAAACATTTTTTTTGCTCTCCAGAGCTTTGTATTTTCAAACCTCATTCCAAATGAAGTCAAGAGCATAACACCGTATGCATACTGGACTGCATCTTTCACCACCTCTGAAAATAGAAATTACACTTTTACTAAATTTTCCTCTTTCCAGCACATTTAGAGCAACTATTTCCAGTTTTAGTTGTTGTTGTTGTTTTGTGTTTTGTTTTGTTTTGTTTTGTTTACTGGAAACCCTTCTATATTACAGTTGTTACGGTTTGGAAGTAATTATCCCTTCAACTCCTTTGAGAGAGGACTGCCTTCCCAATGAGCCTTACTACAGCCTCTTAGTCTATGAAGGCTGCTTTAAAAGTAATGCCTTCTACTTTATTACATTGACCTACAACATCAGAGGCAGATGGTGGCAGTATGGCAATAAAGGTTGGACTTTCCCTCTAATATTCTGTTACTTTTTGTTGCTGTATGACAGATGGCAGCAGAGGGGCAGTCTGACAGAATGGTGTCTATGAGGTAAAGGTGTGTCAATGAATTATTCCACGCAGAAAAAATTGCACCCACTGACACACATTAGCGCTTGCTGAACATTTAGGGAGACCAACCAGTGGATGTGAACACAGTGAGGCAGTGGTGCTGCACTTAAGCAGTGGCAAAGGCAATAGTGGTCACCTCTGCAGGTGCAGGTTTTTACAAGAATAGTATGCAGGCTCTTGTTCACTGCTGGCAAAAATGCACAGATACTGGTGGTAAGTGTGTTGTACAGTAACGTTCAGTAGTTGAGAATGTGCTCTATCATTAAGTTTTATTGTGCTCTTTGCATCTGTAGTATTTTCCATGGAAATACACAGGAGGCGTTGTTTTTGGAGCAACCTACATATCTGCAGGAAATCTGACATGCAAGTTCTCTGATGTGATGCTCCAACATGTTACTTCCTATGACTTCTCACTCTTTCCTACCATAACAAGCCCAGTAAGACATCCATTAAAGGAAGAATATCCCTCCTACTTTCAGTAGACTACCTAGCCCAACACTTTTTATAAGAATGTGACACATAACTGGGAGTATACAAAATCAACAGTACATAGAATGGATGTTCTTACTAGCTATGAACTTTCTGATCTTTGTATGTCTTACAATTTTCACTACTCTCCAAATATTTTCTAGGAAACCTCAGACTTAATTTATCCTCTCTTTCAGGAGCTTCAGAAATATTATTCAATCTATCTCCTCACAATCAACATTCACACACCAAAATCACGAAAAGTCAAACTAAATTGATATGATAAATGAAGTTACAGAGTACGTGACTCTCATTACAGAACATGACAACAATGTTGCCTTCAGCAGCTTTATCACCACCTAGAAAATGCAGTCTTACTTGTAGATGTTCTGTATAAACTGAACTTGGGAAGTTTCACTTTGGTTATTTCTTTCAAACACAAACCAACATCACTGATGGGAAGAATCCTAATGTCAGTTTCTTTGCTGGTATAGAAGGAGTCAGCTTTCTCAGACAAGTTACATACTATGAACAAAAACTGTCAGTCTAATTATGCAAAACAGACAAGAAAACAAAGAATCAGTTCTCAAACCATTCTAAAGAAAGTCTAGAACATTAAAAAAATCACTTGATACAACAAACACTACTGTCCTGGAATATCTTACAGACATTCCTTTCTCATTCATGTGAAAATTCTTAAGTACTCTTTATGTCCCCCAGAAATGTGGAAAACGTGTTTCTTTGTTAAAATTATTTTGGTATTTGCTGAGTAGTATCCAATTTCTCTTATTCTCTTTAATGTCTTGTTTCATTACTTAGCACGTATTTGAAAAGCAACCTCTGACTTAGCCTAGAAGGAATTTACTTTCCCAACTCACATAGATGCGAGTGGACTCAGGATGGTTCATGTAAATTCAGATTTTTTTTATCAGATACATATATTATAATCACAAATGTGACCAGCACTATGCTCCTACACAATAGTATAAGAGACACAAAGTAACTGCAATGTCCAATTTTCCTATACTCAAAATCTACCTGAAATTAGGATGCTCGAAGAATGAAAAGTAATTTGTAGTGCCCACAACGTCCGAAAAATTTCAGAAGTCCAACAGTCGTAAGATGGCATGCTTCAACTATATATCAGCGCAATTTCCTTATATTCAAGACCTGCCAAAAGCAAAGTTTCCCCTCCAAAAAATCACATCTACTTTCCAAGGCCAGCGTGTAGCATTTCGTGAAATACTATAACAAGATTTTTCACTCAAAATCTTACATATTTACACCTTTCTGCAAGAGTCCACATATACTGTTAGCACGCTGCTAGAATGCGTTTTAATACCAGTCACTTATGCAACAGTGCCAACCAACAACATGCCATGATTCACACCATTATTTGGTCAAACACACTTGGTGATAAACTGACCTGCTTCTGTGAGCAGCTACTATTGGACCAAAGAGATAATTAGAAAGACTCAGATCAGCCAGTGCAGTCATATAAAACATGCTGTATGTTTGCAGAGAGTATTTTCTTCATAAAAACATTTGTAGCACAGCTAAGGAATATGTTTTGATTTTCATGTCTGTCATCACCTGGATGAAATCATAGAATCATAATCACGGAATCATTGAATGTCCTTGTTGAAAAGGACCACAATGATCATCTGATTTCAACCACCCTGCTATGTGCACGGTCACCAACCACCAGCCCAGGCTGCCCAGAGCCACATCCAGCCTGGCCTTGAATGCCTCCAGGGATGGGGCATCCACAACCTCCTTGGGCATCCTGTTCCCGTGCGTCACCACCCGCTGTGTGAAAAGCTTCCTCCTATTATCTAACCTAAAAACCTTCCCTGTCTTTATATAAAATCATTCCTCCTTGACCTATCATAATCAACCCTTATACAGTCATATCCTCTGTTTATGCGCTCCTTTCCAATACTGGAAGGCCACAAGTAAAGTCTCCCCAGAGCTTCTCTTCTCCAAGCTAAACAAGTTCAGTTCCCTAAGCCTTTCTTCACAGGAGAGGTGCTCCAGCCCTCTGATCATCTTAGTGGCCCTCCTCTGGACCCACTCCAACAGCTCCAAGTCCTTCCTGTGCTGGGTGCTGTACTCCAGATGGGGCCTCATAAGAGCTGAGTAGAGGGGGACAATCACCTCCCTCTCCCTGCTGGCCACTCCTGTTATCAGCAGGGGTGCAGCACCCTGCACTTGGCCTTACTGAACCTCATTTGGTTTTCACGGGCCCATTTCTCCAGCCTGTCCAGGTCCCTCTGGATGGCTTCCCTTCCTTCCAATGTATCCATCCTGCTGCTCAGCTTGGTGTCATCTGCAAACTTGCTGAGAGTGCACTCAGTGTTACTGTCTGTGTCACTGATGAAGATGTTGAAGAGCATTGGTCAGAAGACTGACCACTGTGGGATACCGCTTGTGACTGGCCTCCAATCACTGACCACATAGCTCACCACAGCTCATTGCTCATTGGCACAAAGTCCTGACTAGGATTCTATACACGTGCTTATCAGAATTCCCTGGTTAGAAGTCAGAAGTGTCATTTGTTTTTACAACTTACATTCTATAATAAGAATTAATCAAGACAAAAGTGAATATTGCAATCTTGATACTCTTTGATAAAGGACTGTCAACTTATCCATATCCTATGGGATACATCTTGCTGCCAGAGAAAATAAAATGTAGGGGCTACATCTGTTGTGCATCTGAACCAAGAAAATTCAATATACATTTGCAGATCAGCTGACAACACTTTTCAAGAGATTCTAAACTTTCATGCATAGCGCATAGGCACACTTGAAAAATACTCAAAAAAACATCTTAAAAGTCTCCAGTTGATCTATCTATTCCTGTTGCTTCATCTCAACCATACCACTCTAGATACAGTAATTATTCCCATAGCAACAAATATTATATCAAAAAATCAAACTGTAAGTGCAATTTACACTTCATTTTCCAAGGCAGTCAGCACCGCTGCAGGCACGTTCTGCAGCAGAGCAGGGGACTGCCATGTGAGAAGCCACTTAGACTTGAACTAAAAGAGGGGAATTTACATTAGATCTAAGGAAGAAATTCTTCACTTAGCGGGTGGTGAGGTACTGAAATAGGCTGCCCTGGGAAGCTGGATCCCACCAAGTTAAGGAGTACTTTTGTAAAGTGGACATTCAGTCTATATGTAAGCCCTGATGGATCTAACTAGGAGGAGTGATGGATCTTAAACATGTCACTAGAAGGTGGCTCTTGACAATTCAATAGAGTATGGTGATCCTGAGAAGTGCTTCAAGACTGAAGAAAAGTAGATGTCAGTCTTATCTTCAAGAATGGCAAGAAGGAGAGCATAAGAAACCACATGCCAGTCAGCATGGGAATACCAAGGGGAAGTCATGCTCAGTTAACCAGATTGACCTTCACAACGAAATGACTGGCATAGTATTTAATGAGAGAACAGAAGATACTGTCTACATGGACTGTGGTAAAGCCTTTGACACCATCTCCCACATGATCCTTATAGTGTACATTAAGATGAACTCTAATCTCAAACCAGCCACCTCTTTTATGACTGTAAATAAATCTAATTATGTATAATGCATGTATAATGCAAAAGAGGATATCCTGTATATCTAAGAGCACACAAAGTAGTCAATTCTCCTTTCTGCCTAACAAAAACTTGTAGTCTCTACTGAAACATTCCTTAAGGTGGAGGCATATTTTGTATGTATATCAAGGCACTGTTCGTCTGCTTTACATGAAAATACTCTGTGAACTATGTGATCCATCCAAAAATAAAATAAAATAAAAGAACAACTAAAATGGAAGAAGACTCAGGAAAAAAACCTAGGGAGTGACTGACCACGTCTGTTACAAAGGAAGCTGAATTTATCACAACATAAAGAGAATCACAGAATCACAAAATTGCAGGGGGTGGAAGGTTCCTCTACAAACCATTGAGTTCAGCCCCCCTGCAAAGCAGGCTCCCTACAGTAGGTTGCACAGGTAGGCATTCAGGCAGGTCTTGAATACCTCCAGAGAAGGAGAAGTTGGTCTTTGTTTTAAATAAATAGCTGTATCAGCTGTGTGGATCATCTGGTTGTGTGAATGACTTTCCCAAAGCAGATCAGAAGAGTGTGAAAATTTTGTTAAGCCCATCAGATCAAAAAACAGGAACTGTATATGTGGCTCAGTCCAACATACAGCATAAATACTGAACAAGGAAATTTCAGTTGGAAATAAATGGAAAATGAATTTTGAGGACAGCAACAGGTTTGAGCTGACTTCAACCCATGCATCACTTCCTGGCAGCTGGTGACATTCAGCATCTTGATAGTGAGTGTACAGAGACCAGAAATTGGAACCACAATTCTGTTGTGATCCAACTGTATATTTTAATTGCTAAATTATGGTTGCATTGTGATTTCAGTACACTGCTGTAATCCCTCTGCTAATTTTAAATCCTATGTAACATAAACTATTTCCCAGAACCTGGTCAGAGAGTAACAGACTCAGACACAGACATAAAATTGAATTCTGCTGTACTGGTATTGTGCACTGCATGCACACATGAAAAGACTGAGTGAGCTTGGCTAGAGTGAGCATATGCTTGGAATCACAGAATTGCTCAGGTTGGAAAAAACCTTAAAGATCATCAGGTCCAACCACAACCTAACCATACTACCCTAACTCTAACAACCCTCCGCTAAATCACGTCCCTGAGCACCACATCCAAATGGTTTTTAAACTCATCCAGGGACGGTGACTCAACCACCTTCCTGGGGAGCCTATTCCAATGCTTAGCAACTCTTTCTGTAAAGATGTTCTCCCTGACATCCAACCTAGACCTCCCCTGGTGCAACTTGAGGCCTTTCAGGTATTTGAAAAGAGTAACAAGGTCTCCCCTCAGCTTCCTCTTCCCCAGACTAAACAGCCCCAGTTCCTTTAGTTGCTCCTTGTAGGGCATACTCTCCAAGCCCTTCACAAGCCTTGTTGCCCTTCTTTGGACCTGCTGTAGCACATCAGTGTCCTTCCTGAAGCAAAGTGCCCAAAACTGAACACAGTACTCAAGGTGAGGCCTCAACCAGTGCCAAATACAGGGGCAGGATGACTTCCCTACTCCTCCTCAACACACAATTCCTGATATAACCCAGGATGCCATTGGCCTTCTTGGCCACCTGGACATACTGCTGACTCATATTCAGCCGACTGTCCATCAGTACACCAAGATCCCTTTCTTCAGGGATCCCTTCCAGCCACTCCTCCCCAAGCCTGTTGTCTGGGTTTGCTGTGACTAAAATGCAGGACCCAACACTTGGCCTTACTGAAACTTATACAGTTCACCTTGGCCCATCAATCCAGTCTATCCAGGTCCCTCTGTAGTGCCTTTCTCCCCTCTGGTAGATCAACACTCCCACCAAGCTTGGTGGAAGGGAGTGTTAAATCCCTTTCCTGAATACACTCCGCCAATATGTCCTTATTTTGATTCCAGAACCTTGCCAATACATCATTAGAGGTATCACTGATCTTGGTACGCTTTGGCAGTAAACCTGTGGAGTGGTCTTCATATTATAATAGTGACATGTCTGCACATCATCTCCTTTCAGTAGGATGTTTAAGTCTGTCAATATGCACAACAGAATTTTTAAACATAAAATAATGTCTGTTTCTTTAAACTTCTACTATACCTCTGTCTGTAACTGCTTCACACATTCATGCAGAATTCTACAGTGGATTAATACCAGCCCCTAAAAAGTGGTAACGGGATAATATAAGGCAGGATATTCCCATACATTTAAGAACCTTGTCCCTGCCATCTGTAAAAGTAGTCAGAGATTCTGATTTTTCATAACCAACAAGACATTTTTTGCTTCACTATAATGATTTGTTGTAGTAATGAGGTTAAGGTAATGAGGTAAAAGGGAAAGTAGCCTTTTTCTCCAAAGAGAATCAGAAACACTTAATGAGCCAATTAGTGACTTTAAATAAATACATAACAGCTGTTATAAAACATACCATATCAAACAATAATTCAGCTATAGTAGTACTGACACTAGAAAATAATCAGCAATGCCCAAGTTCATACTAGTTCCCACTGTGACGTTTGTACCAGAAAAGAACATTTATTATGAAGAATCAGTTAATCACTATAATATAATTTAAAATATAGTGATTCTCACTTATGCAAACAATAATATACACCTGTATCCCTCTACATATTTAAGAATAGGGAAATGTTTAATGTCTAGACAAAATGCAACCTTAGTCCAGAATGGGTTTTGATACAAAGACAGCTCCTTCCAAAACAAAGTACAGATGAATAGTTGCTTTCCAAATGAGTAAGTGAATGAAATAAATGTTCTCGCAAATGTTATTGGTTTAATAGTTCAAGCCAAACTTGTTCCAACACTCAAGACCACTGCTTTGAACGATTTTTGCTTACTAAGTTAAACTCAAATTCTCAGATGGAAAACATTTGGGCCATTTGCAGAATGGATTGTTGCCAGTATTTGCTGATTTAACCCAGCAGATGTGAAAAGCCATAGATGCTAATACAGTACAATTTGCTTTTGCCAGTCTCAACAATGATTCTGCTGCTTGGGGTTATGTTCCACTGATGATTCCTGGCTTTGTAGAGCAACATTCTCTGCTATGAAGAGCATAGCAGCATCTGTTATTTTTCAGGTAGTTGAACATAATCTCAGCCCTGGGAGGCATTATATATAGTTTGAAATGTCCTGGAGGAACTAATAAAAAAAAACAACAAAAAAGTCGGTCAGGGAAATAGACTTGGAACTTCGAACTTCACTGCTCCTGCAGTATATCAGCAAACCCAATTTCAGATGCTCTCTTTTTATTTTAATAATGACAGTCTAGCTTTCATAGCAAAGCAGGAAAATACAAATATTTAAATTTCTCGCAACAGTACTCTAAAATAGATACATATTTTTGGTTAGAGTCTAATTGCTGGATTATTAATGAAGGCCTCAGTTCTCATAAAAATTGCATGTGAAGACAGCCATACTGAATCAGAGCACAGGATGCTTTATTTAAAAAAACAGTTGTGGCAGATACCAAGATGTTTTCCGAAAAGGTCACAAAAATTCAGAGTTCAAAAAAAAATCTTTAAGGCTAATCTGAATGATATACTTACATACTGGGATACTCCAATTTTTCTAAGGCATATTATTAGAGTCCCATAATGAAATCTGCATTTGTTTTGTGATTAAACTGTGTATAACAATTGCCACACTTTGCTAAGTATAGTAGTATTGTAAATATGTAGTACTGTCCTGGTTTTGCAGGGCATAGAGTTATTGTGGCTTTATAGTGGCTGGTACCATGCTGGGTTTTAGATTTAGGATGAGAATAAAGTTGATAACACACTGATGTTTCAGTAGTTGCAGAGCAGTGCTGTTACGGTTTTGTGATTTCTGTTGTTGGTATTTCACATCAGAACATCATACAGAACAGTGGCAGTTAAAGAGTTAAATGTCCTGGTTCCATGTAGCTGCCATTTTGGGCACTTGGGGGTATTCAAGTGCTAACACAGAGCTGAGGAACTTTCAGCTTTCGTACTGCCTTGACAGTAAGGACCTAGGGATGATCAAGAAGCTGGGAGGGGACAGAGTCAGAACAGCTGGGCAAAACTGGCCAAAAGGGGCATTCTATGCTATCTGGCATCATGCCGAGCAATAAAACTGGGAGATTTGCTCAGGGAAGGGCTGTGGTCACTGGGGGCCTGGCTGGGCATCTGTTGGCAGGCAGCAAGCAATTGCACTGTGCGTCATTTGATTTTTTTTTTAATTTTTTTTTGTTTTTTTTTTTTTCCTTTTTTTCTTTCTTATTATTTCATACAACTTCTCACACGTTTACCATTTTCAGTTCTCTTCATCACCCCACTGTGGGGGGAGAGAGCAAACGGCTGTGTGGTGCTTAACTGCCTGCTGGGTTAAACCACTACATACACAATTGCTACACTCTGTTAAAAGCAATTTGTACTTGCACTGTGATTTAAGTGCGCTGCTGTATCACTCTGATAAATCAAAATCCCACGTAACTTCAACTATTCAAATAAGAAAATTTTGCATTATGTTTGAAACCCTGCATGTATAGAGTATTTTAAAGAACCCGGTCAGCATGTATTAGATGTTAGCTAGCACGGTTGGAAAGATATTTCCAAGGGTGAGTAATGACAACTTCGTCAAAAACAGGTTTTCTGACATGGTATTAGTTGCAAATAAGAACCTAGTAGAGAAAGCCTATATTGTAATTAAGAACAGGCAGCAATAAGACTGGCTGCAGACAGGACCACTACCATTTTGAAGAGCGAACGATCACTACAGATACTAGCGAAGGCTAGCAAAGTGCAACCGCTAACTTTGAAAAGGAGGGATAGAAAAGCTATAACCAAGAGTTTTATAAACAGAAAAGTAACCCTCTGGTTTTACTGATAATTGGGATGAATTTGAAAAACATAAAGGTTCTAGAAATTTGAAGAAAAGGAAGAGCAGGGCTTGGCTGACTGTTGGTAAGTTATTTGTGAGTACTGCAGCAGTCAGAAAAGAGCACATAACATGCCAGAACAAATAAAAATAATAATAATAATAATAATAACACAGGAAAGATAACAGCACAATAGCAATAAACACAGAAAATCAAAAGAATTTCTTAGACTCAAAGTTTCAGCCTTACATAATAGTACGTGATGCCCATATGCAAAGGGATCATTTACTACTGTCTACTGAAACAGACCCAAAGTGATTGCCACCATTTATCCCAGGAACAGTCAATGATAAAAGATATCTGGTTTAGTATCGACCCTCCTAAGAGCAACAGTTCAGATGACTCACAAGAAGAAAGTACTATGAAACTGTTTGCTCCCATGGCAAAAGACAATCAAAGACAAGCAAAAGGCCTGAACCAGTTGCAACCCTCCCTATAGACTGGAGACATTCAGCATCATGACAATGAACATATTATTAAACAGTAATCAAATTCACACTTGTATCATGACTGGACTGTAAATTGCAAGTGCTACACTCTCCTAAGCATAACTTGCACTTATATTGTGATTTAAGAGCATGCTATATTACTCTAGTGAATAAAAATCCCTATATAGCTTCAACTGATCTCAAATAAGTACATTTGGTATTCTGGATTAAATTCTACATGTGTTAAACTTCTAAGAGGACCTTCAGACTATGCTGAACACAACCTTTTCTCCACCAAAAGGTTAAGTCACTAAAACCTGATTTGCATTACTACACTCCTGAAACTAAGCAAGTTTAAGAGAGCTCTGAAGATTCATGCTGCAAAGTATCAGTTTGCATCTACATAATGTGTGAAACACTCTTACAGTATTAAACATCTTCATTAAAAATAACAAAACAAACAAACAAACAAACAAAAATAACAAAAAAAACCCTTCAACTTGATTTGGCTTCCTTGTTGTTGAAAAAAATATATTCTCTACTTCAAACAGTGGACCACAGAAGTACATATTAAGTGTAAGGGGTAAAAATCAATCTTACCTCCTTTGTTCCCAAAATAGCTGAACTTCTTGCTGAAGAATTTAGCTGTAATAGCTAAGACATCTATTCTCAAAGATGTCTACTAATTCCAGCTACCAAAGTTGAAACATAAGCAACACATTTTCACTGATACTAAAAAACCTGGAATACCAAGTGATTCCACAAATAAAACAGACACATCTGAAAAGCAAGTTAAAAAAGTGACTCACTGATCAAGAAACCACATATAAGTAAGTAGATGGTAGGAAGAACTGTCAACACAAAACATAAATAGCAGAGTTGTGTTCAAATTTCCATTTTCATATCTAATGTATATTATTGCAATTCCAGTAATTTCATTTGTCTTTACACTGTGCAAGTTTAAAGACAAGCCATTCTATTTGCAATTTAGTTCAAAGAGGCATGTCATGAGAATTGAAATAGAAGCAAAAGAAAACCTGCTGGAATTTACTGCATAGCCTATCAGCAATGTAGCTGGCAGTGCAAAATCAGTACATGAATAAACTACAAACTGAAGACTGGCTGATATCTGCTCTTTTAAAAAGCTTTAATTCACAGCTCCACAAAAGACTTACTACCAGCTGCTTTCTCCATCCCATTCCCTTATGTAATTTTTTTTACAATTTTTTAATGAACAAAACTTTTCTTTAGTATTCCAGTTCAGTTTGCTCGTGGACACTACTTACCAGCCAGAAGCTGTGATCATCAGATAAAATTAAAGTGGAATTTCTAGGTACTGTACTTCAGACACTACTATTGACCGCCTTCTAGTACTTAGAACATATGGACAGGTAGTGGACTGGCTTTTTGCATGGTGTGGCAGGACAAGGGGAATGGCTTTAAACAAAAAAAGACCAACATTTGGATTAGATGTTAGGAGGACATCACAGAGGATGGTGAGGCATTGGCAAAGGCTGACCAGAGAAGCTGTGGATGCCCCATCCCTGGAGGAATTCAAAGCAAGGTTGGATGGGGCCCCAGGCAGCCTGACCTAGCGAGTGGAAACCCCCACAGCATGGGAGCTGGAACAGGATGGGCTTGTGGTCCCTTCCAAACAAAGTCACTCTGGGATTCTTTGACTATGACGTCCAAACACAAGTTTGATTTAGTAATAATATACCATACTTTGCTGTTGTTTCAAGAGCTTACCAAAGATCATAAGCATGCACTTTTAAGAAGGGTAAAAAGGATGACACAGAAAACTACAGACATGTCAATCTGAACTCTGTGCAGATCTTCATGGAAGCTATCCTAAGGTACATGGAAAAGAGGGACAACTAGCATGGGTTCAGCAAGGGCAAGCCCTGTTTGACCAGCGTAATGACCTGGGGGATAAAGAAAGTAATTATCTTGCTAACAAGTAAAAAAAGCTTAGCAATGACTTATGTCAGAAATAAACACAAGCAAGGCACCTGGCTCCTACTTGTAACCAGTTGTTGTTGGGAGGGTATAAAAAGCTGTAAGCACCTACAGTAAAGGTCCTTCGTCCTTCATTCTGCACCAGCAAGGGAGTCTACACCTCTCACACCACATGCAACAATGGCCTTTTATGATGATGTCACTGCATCAATGGAGAAGAACCACTGATGTCAGCTATCTGGACTTCAGAAAGGCCTTTGACACAGTGCCTCACAACATCCTTCTCTCCAAATTGGAAAGATATGGATTTTAGGGGTGGAGTTGAGCGCACCCTCAGCAAGTTTGCAGATGATACCAAGCTGTGGGCTGTGGTTGACAGGCCAGAGGAAAGGATGCCAGCCAGAGGGACAGGCATGAGCACGGGGCCCAGGTGTAGCTCATGAGTTCAACAAGCCCAAATGCAAGGTCTTGCAACTGGGCCAAGGCAAACCTCACTACCAATACAGGCCAGGTATGAAATAGCTGAGCACAGCACTGCCAAAAAGGACTTGGGGGTACTGGTGGAGGGAAACCTGGACATGAGACAGCAGTGTAGCCTTGCAGCCCATAAGGCTAACCAAATCCTGGACTGCATCAGTAGAAGTGTGGCCCCCAGGGCAAGGGAAGTGATCCCACTCCTTTACGCTGGTGAGGCCTCAGCTGGACTACTGTGTTCAGACGGGGAGTCCTCAGCACAGGAGAGACACAAACTGTTGGAGTGTGTCCAGTGGAGGGTGACAAAGATGATTCAAGGGATGAAACATCTCCTCTACAAGGACAGGTTAAAAGAGCTGGAGCTGTTCAGACTGGAGAAGAGCAGGCTCTGAGGTGACCTGAGAGCGGCCCTTCAGTATCTAAAGAGAGGCTGTAAGGAAGAAGGGGACGGTTACTTTAAGAGGGCCTGTTGTGACAGGACAAAGGGAAATGACTTCAAACTTAAAAGAGGGGGGAATTAGGTTGGATATAAAGAAGTCTTTTACAATGAGGATGGTGATGCACTGAGCAGGTTGCCCAGAGATGATGTGGAAGCCCTGTACCTGGACACATTCATCTCCAGGCTGGATGAGGCTCTGAGCAACATCATCTAGCTGCTGATGTCCCTGTTCACTGCAGAGCAGCTGTCATAATGTGTACCTTCATCCTAGTATGATGATCCATGTGATATCAACAATATAAAATTACTGCATTGCAGAGAGTCAATGAAATATAATAACTTCTCTACATAACAACTAAGATAGTATTTTATTTAATTATTCCTTTTTATTTAATGCCTCTTGAGCCACTGTACAGACAGTGTACTGAAAACCAACACTGGGTGTTTATTAATACCCTATTGCAGTTAACTAACATGTGCTATGTCATCAGTCCAAAATGATGTGGTAGGTTCTTCTCTCCCATTTTCCTTCTGCCTTCTATGAATTTCCCAAGCTATCAAACAATCCAATACTTAATATCTTCTATAACACTGTGAAAGTTGTCCAGCCTACTTGTCAACACATGCATCTATAAAAGCAGAAAAATACAGAAAACTCTCTTCCAATCTTCAGGTATCTCCTGCGTAATAATAGTGGAGTCCCTGCATGGATTACTAAAATGGATATTCCATCAACACTGTATAGAGTACACGTGCTAGAAAACAATGGCATTCTATCTCTCTCAGGAACCAATTTCTGTGGAATTTTAAAATCTTGTAATATGATTTTAGAAATAGCATTAATTTTGTACAGTTAAAAATATATATCCTCAGACAAGAAAAAGCAGTTAGAACAGCAGTATTGGCACTAAAATCAAGTAAGTTTCAATACTGATGGTTTACAATACACCTTCAATGGTAGCCCTACAAGGCTTGATTTTTTTGTTTGTTTGTTTGTTTGGAAAAGAAAAATAGACCACCGTAATACCTTGGGACCAAAGTAATTTATCACCCTCTGTAACAACACCACAGGTATCTAATCCTCCTTAAAAGTAAATAACATATTTACTGTGTTTTTCTTTCTCTTATAGAAACAGAAGTTTGACTCCAGAAGATATGCTTACAGAAGAGATATCTGTCTCCTTAGCAAACTTCATAACCAGTTTGCCTGCTGACTGTATAGCTGCCCTTGAGGAAGCTGTTAAAAGGATGCACTAATCAGCAGGAATAACATTTTCATTCTGGCACACTTGATAAAAAGAAATTACAAATTTCTCTGTGTCTAACGCTATTCTATTCACTCTTTTAACAGGTGAAGTATATTTTTAAGCTCAGAAATCTGTTCAATTAGAATTTTAACGTCTATCTAGAGGACAATGAGTCTTGATGAACCCAAACACCACTGTCCAGCAAATGACGGATAAAGGATAGAGGAACTGGTCTGTATTTCCTTCTTCAATCAAAATAATGGTCCTGGCATTCATGTGTGCTCAATCTGCAGCAGATTGGCTCTGCTTGTGAAAGATGCCAAGGGACAAGAGCTGCTCGTGGCTATAATCAGAGTTGCCAGTTCTTGCCATTTCTGGAGATCAGCTGCTAGCTTGAGAAGAGGACCAAACACACATCAAAAGCTTTATCTTTGACCTTTCATCACTTCCCTTTCCTAAACAGTTACTAAAAATTTTAACCTACTTACAACATTACTAAAATTGCTTTATATAACCAGACTTCTTGCTTCAGTTCAAGCATATCTGACAGGATGCTGACAGCGAATGCAATAAGTGAATGAAGTTTTATTTCATGTCTTAACAGAAGAAAAGCTACAGCTCTAAAATCAGCCATTTTCACTATCCATTAAATTCTTGTCCAAGCCCCTATTTCCATTCATGATAGCTTTCTCACTTCATGTTTTATTATCTTGGAATGCAAGGAAAGCTGAACTGCGTTGAAATTCTGAATCACACTTAAAAGAAATCCACAATGAATTCAATCCATAGAATATTATAGTTTACAGCAAAGTAAAATTTTAGTCAGTTTGACTCTAAAAACAGTTTCTAGTATTGCATGCCCAAACATTGCTGGAAAAAAATCTGTGGGACCAATCAATGCATTACAGAAATCAGTATGCTTACTCCTTCTGCTGAGTCCGCGTTTTACTGCTTAAGTGAGCAGAAATATAACTGCACTGCATACAGAAGACAAATATTACCACAGGCTAATGTGCATACACTGATGCTAAAACCAAGCATCACCACAAAAAAAAAAAAATAAATAAATAAAAATAAAAATAAAAAATCAATATTCGGGATGGGACTCAACTCTTACTGTACTGCTGCACTTCTACTTCCAAACAGAAAGCTTGAGCTATAATTTTAGGTACTCATTCCCCAGACCCCTGTATTTGTCATTATTCATTATTTGAGGAATTAATTCCACATAAATAAATAACTCAATTAATGAAAGTTGAGCATCAGATATACAAAGGAAAATACTTTGGGGGAAAGAAATAAAAAGGTTTCAAAAACAGGACAGCAACAGGCCACGAAGAATCAATCAACCAAATCCTTTTTCTGTAGAAGAAACATTCAGGAAACACACACATGAAGTACACACAGTGGTAACAAGAAAATACAAAACTCATTGTCAGAGCAGTTGTGAGCAAAAAAGAATACCAAAAGCTAAAACCTGAATTTCTGCCAGAAGACTCTCTATTAATATAAAAATTCAGAAAGTCTCTGCTAAGATATAAGCATGCTGTTAAATATGATATCATTCTATTTGCAGAATTATAATTCTGAAATGGCTGACAGTGTCAAAGAATGCTGCCTTCTCCTCATTAACTGTCTCTGATCACCTCTATTTGCAGAAACTTCCTCATAGAAGCCTAGCATTTGAACGACTTCAAATATATTAATTTGAATATAAATTATCTGCATTAGAAATGGCTATAAACACACTATCCAACTGAAGTAATGTGATTTGCAGATGAAGTCTAAAGCTCTACTTTCTTTAATTCTCCATAACAGCATCAGCCCATTTCTTCCTCTTGCCTTCCTTCCTCCATTTTGTTTATGAATTGACTGAATCCAGTAAACCCAAGTATAGACCAATATAAACAATCTATCAATGCACATATCCTCCCTGTAGAAAAACAGATAACAGTTAATAGTTCCAAGAGATGACAGTATCATAGCCATTACTGTCATTATTTCTGTTCAGGAACTACACAGAAAAAGGACTAAGTATACACACCAATGAAAATCTGATAATTCCAGAATGTGAACAAAGCATACTTCAAAAGGGGAACATAATCATTAAAACATTGAAACTGATCAGTCCCCTGATATCTGACAATAAACATTCTGAAATATGATAAGAAAAATCTCCTTTCGCTGGCATTTGACTAGCAATAGATCTCTACCTCATATGTCATGTGTCAGCAAAGCTAGTGAAGCTTCAGTTTTCCAGTCTCCCTCAGCAGTTCTTCCATCTCTGTCCTGGATGTAAACATTCTATTCACCAAAATCTATCATCCTTCTTCTGTGTTCTCACAAAAGAATGCTGACAAATTAGATCACAAAGAGAAGCAGACTCATGAAAATAGCATCAAGCTCCAGTTCCAGCTAGAAAATACCAGTAGCTGCCACGTCCAATATAACTCTTAAATACTTCCTTCAGTCAATAAGCAGACAGATGTTTAATAGTTACTTGAAAAGGTTCTTTCCTAACAAAAATATAATCTACCAGGACAATCATTTAGACAGGAAAGACCGGAAAGTATTTAGTGGTATATGACTTCCTGTTTGGAAAGCTGCTATTTACTCACAAGACTAAGATACCAGGAGGCCAACAAACTACCAAATAGGGCTGCAAAACAAGCACAATCCTTGAGATCAGTAAACTAGTGTCATGACATCATCATCTGGTTAGATGGTATCACAGACAATCCATGCTTAAGAGGGAATTTTACGCTATGTTTTAACTGTAGCTAATGTTAAATAAGCATCAGCAAGAAAAAGGACTCTAATCTCTAATTAAAAAAGAGCAATTTCACTACAACGTACCACATATTTATATCTTTAATTACTTCACTAGATGAATCTTAATATTAATATCATCTTTTTTTGTGTAAATTATCGTAATACTTTCTCAAATACTCTCTGCCAAGCCCTCAAGGTATCCAAACATATCCATATATGATACAGATCATGTGCCTAAGCTGTCTCTAATTTTCAGAAAGATGCTTAACAGCTAATTGAAGTATTATGTCTGGCAAAACTGAGGTTCAGATAAAGAAAAAGAGAGAGAGAGATTATGGCTTTTTCAAACAACTGATAAAGAAGAAACAAATCAAATATTTTTGTCCTGGAAGACGGAAGGAGATATAGCGATGAGTTACAGTTAAAATTACAGCATCCAGCTCAACAGTTCCTAAATTGATGCTAACTAGAAGTGTAACATTATTTAGTTAAAAGAAGAAGAATCAATTAATAAGCATGCTGACTCTCTTAGAACTTAAGGAAGACTACTTGTGGCTGTAATAACCAGCTACTCTTCAGGAGCCATAATAACTGAGAAAGAAAAAGATCAGGAAGCCCAGCAAGAACACTGAAAATACAAAATTACTGGATTAAACAAAACAGAGGTACAAAACCTGATAAAAACTGAAGCATAAAGCAATGTTGGAATCAGATTTCCAACATGATACTAGTTCCATTCTGCACTACAAAAAGAAACAAAATGGCAAAGGGTGTGTGAGGATCAACCCTTATATCTGCCCACTCATGGGTGCTTTAGCCTTGCCTGGGTCTCATTTAGCGAATATAAATTGTCTTGGGCTGCATATATGCAGGCTGCTCCAAAAGTAATGTGTCCTATTTATTTCTATGGAAAGGACAACAGATGCAAAGAGCAGAACAGTGCTATTCAATAGAGCGAATTCTCAGCTACAAAACACCATTTTTCAACATATTTACCACCATTGGCTATGCATTTTCACCAGCGATGAACAAGCACCTGAATGCCATAATTATAAGCCTGCACCAGCAAAGGTAACCCACTGTCACCACTGCTGAAATGCACCACACAGCACCTCTCTATGCTCACATCTACTGGTAGTTCTCCAAGAGCACTGAGCAAGTATAGATAAATGTCAGTGGGTGCAATCTTTTCTTTAAGGAGGAATTCAGTGACACACCTTTGCTACATGAGCACTTCCATGTCAGACACCGTTCTGTCAGACTGCCCCTCTGCAGCCATTTGTCACACAGGAACAACATGGAATGGAATGGGAAGGTTCAGTCTCTACTGCCATACCACCAACATCTGCCTCTGACATGGTGAGCCAACAGAATAAAACAGAAGGGATTACTTTTGGAGCAGCCCTCATAAAATAAATAATAATAAAGTTAATGTATATAAGCAACAAAACCTTTTAAATAGTTTTCTTAAAATGTTAAAAAAGAAGAGAGAAGAACTAAAACATAAAACTAGTGGGATATTTGACCTTGTTTTTGTGAAACTAACACACCAGTCTGGTACAATGGCAGTGACTGCAGTTCTTAGTGAGGCCTCAAGCTGTTCATCAGAGACTTCATAAAATTTTCTCTTCTTGTACCTAACCCTTGACAATAATTATTCAAAATTCACAATGACATGAATAAGGTCTGACTGTGAAGAGAAGTATATTTTCTCTGCTAAGATAAGGATCATGAAGGTCCAGTAAAGATCTATTGTCAAATTCCTTTATCAAAGTGGAAAGCATTGCTGCATATTCTTCACTATTCAGGGCCCTGAGTATAGCCACTATATCAAAATGCATACAGCTTTTGGCCATCATCTGAGTCAGCACTGCTGACTCAGCTTTGCTTTCAATTCCTGGCTGACTTTATTTCCTCCTGGTCTCACATGGTAACACTGCCATTCTACCCACTTAATGAAGAAAGGTACAAAAATGTGGATAATTCCAGGACAAACTACAACTCTGTTCTACATACACTCTCCTTTCGGAAGTCCCAGAATTCCTACAAAGGCTTCTTTGAAATGACCCCTTGGTTACCCCCCTTCAAGTGTTAGATGGGAGAGAATTCATTTGCTTTGCTTTTTTCTTTTTATTAAGTAACCCCATAGTGGTCACAAACATCAAACCCTTTTTAAACATATATAAAAGCGTTCATAGACCTTGATGTCTGAGCTTGAGTCATTAGAAATTAACTGCCAACAGTCACTGCAATGTCTTCAGTTTTGCAGCTTATCCTGGAAGTGCCACAAGAAGAATAGCAGCATATGTCCTCCTCAGTCATCAACTTCTGCATCTTCAAACTGCCCTGCAACTGCTGGTGCAATGTCCATCTCCATCCAATCTTCAAACTCCCTTATGGAGTCTTCTGTTCTCAGCCTGGCCATGTTGTACTGACTGCTGACAGACTGGGCCAACATGCCCTCTAACAGCACTGCCCTCCCTGTGCCCTGCTTTCTGACAGCTCTGTGTCAATAGAGCAGAGGTTGTCTAGGTGTTGCTGAGCAATGGACACATTTCTGGGGCCACTCAGCTTGGAAGAGCTGCCACTTTTAAAGGACGTGTAGAGGGTGGGCTACATTTCAGGGCCACAAGCAGCCCACAGGCCATGGGTTGGACTTGCCTGTGTAACTGGAAAGGATTCTTAAGAACAATTGCAGAAAAACAAAGCTGTGAATTACAGAACTAAAACAGTAAGGTAATACAAACAAAGTATGTATCTGCTTTCTATTTTGAAGGATATTTTTGATGCACAGTTCAACAAAGTTCACATGTTACATCAGACAGAAAAAAGCAACTTTATTTCCTAGCTCTGGCTGGATGTATGTGATTACTGGGTAAAGCAGATTTGCTATTTATTTCAGAGATGGAAATCATTACTATGGGTAAACATTTTAGCTTTTGTAGCTTGTCCACAAGATGGAGAACCTCTAAAGTTAAAGCACTCGAGTGAGGTAACCAATAAAGAACATCTGATAAATTCTGAGCATTTTTTTTTTTAACTTTTTGGATCACCACAGTATCTAATTACAGAGCGCTACATTTAATGTCTGGAGAATTATTTTGCATTTATTGAGTACAGAATCATGTTCAATATATCAGTGTAGTTTACTGTAATTACTTATGCACACGCTTCTTTTTCTTATTTCCTACTTCACTGTACCCCTCGAAATGCCTTAAGATACCAAATAATATATTATTAAGGTACCATACAATACATAATAACATCCATACCAGCAATTTATGTTTAAGAAACAAGCAAGCATATACAAAATTGTTAACTAATATTCAGCTTCTTATTTATGGATTTCAGTCAAACAATGGAAACTAGTCAGTATTAAAAAATAAGTACTGTAAGTACCTAAATGCTGAATCAGAAACCCTGTCTTGTATGTCCCCATGCATGTTACTTACCCTACTTTCAGTTGCTTTCCAAGTCTTCAAAGTGAGCAGAAAACTGATCTAATAAAATTTTTAGAGAATTATTCATCTGGGGAAATGGTGAGGAGACCTTTTGCTGCTTCTCACTTTCAGAGATTACTTTCAGTACATCTAGACACAGAACTGTTTTATTCCATCTCTTTTCATGTTTGTGAAAATACATATTTTACTTTCAACATCTTCCACATAACTCCTTAGATACAGCTAGAACCATGAGAACTGTTAGAACAGTTTAACCACTACAACAGTTTATATGACTAAATGTCAGATTCTGCACCTGGAAAGGGGTGATCCTGGCTATACATTCAGTCCCTGAGATAACACGCTGGGGAGCTGCCCCTCTGAAAGGGATTTGGGTGTCCTGGTCAACAGCAGCGCATCCAGGCAGCCAGGAGGGCCCATCTCATCCTCAGGTGCACGAGCATGGGGTTGCCAGTTGGTTGAGGGAAGTGACTGTCTGGCTCTACAGTGCACTGCTGCAGCCTCACCTTGAGTACTGTGTGTGGTTGCAGGTGCCACAGTACAAAAAGGGCATAAAACAATTGCAAAGTATGCAAAGGAAAGCTACAAAGACGCTGAGGGTTCCAGAGGGAAGACATGAGAAGAGGCTGAAGTCCCTTAGCTTCTCCAACCTGGAGCAGATCAGGCATAGGGGAGGCCTCATGATGGCCTGCAGAACCTTGAGCTCTGCTTTCTGGTGACAGTGACAGGGCTTGAGGGGACAGCACCAACAGCTGCAACAGGAGAGGTTCACATTAGCTATCTGGAAGAGATTCTTCACTGAGAAGGTGTCTAGGCACAGGAACAGGGTACCCACAGCAGTGGTAGTGGCCCCAAGCTGTCAGAGCTCATCCTTATGGGTCCAACTTGGCATATTCTATGATTTTATGATTTTCTACCCAAAGATATTGGAAACATAGAAGAATTCTGTTCGAAATGATCTTTTAAATAACTTGTAAAACAAAAGAGTAAAACAACACAGTAAAATCAAAACAACACAAATAGGAAAGTTCATTCTTTCAATACTAAACTAGGCTGAAACCTGGAAATCAAGGCATAAAAAAAATCCCAGAAGTCAGTAACATATTTCTTGAATGAGAACTACAATACCTTAAAGGATTTACTCCAAAATGTCCAAATTCTGTGAAATAGGCAAACAACAAGAAAAAACAGGCTTTCAAGCAATATAGGGGAGCTAAGACTTACACCTAAGGCCTTTATTAAAAGGATTCTTGTATCATTTTTATCTATGTTTACACAACGAAAAGGTTATAGAATCACAGAGTCATAGAATTGTTCAGGTTGGAAAAGACCTTAAAGATCATCAAGTCCAAACACAACCTAACAATACTACCCTAACTCTAACAACCCTCAGCTAAATCACGTCCATGAGCACCACATCCAGATGGTTTTTAAACACATCCGGGGATGGTGACTCAACCACCTCCCTGGGGAGCCTATTCCAGTGCTTAACTACCCCTTCTGTAAAGTTCTTCCAGATATCCAACCTAGACCTCCCCTGGTGCAACTTGAGGCCATTTCCCCTCGTCCTGTATTACCCATTACCAGTGAGAAGGGACCAGCCCCACTCTTGATGCAACCATCTTTCAGATATTTGAAAAGGTCTCCTCTTCCCCAGACTAAACAGCCACAGATCCTTCAGTTGCTCCTTGTAGAACATATTCTCCAAGCCCTTCACAAACCTTACTGCACTTCTTTGGATCTGCTCCAGGAAGCTCTTAAACACAGCTGCTCTGAGAAACAAGGAAGATTTGCCTGGTGAACACACAACTCTTACTTCAGTTCTATTAAGAGGGTTTTTCAACAATAGATCCAACGTTTTCAGGAGAACTTGAACAGTAAAAATAGTGTATTCAGAGGCCATACTGAATGGTTTTCATGCAGGCATCCTACAATGTTGGCATCTCCCATACAGAAAGAAAATGTTGTTTGTAAAAATATCCATATATGGTTTAAGGACAAAAAAGGACTATAAAAATTTTTGCTAAGTAGTACACTCACCTTCATCACTAGTTGCTTGCTGTTTAACCAAAGTCATTGGAGATCTAGCTGGGGGTTTATTTAGCGGATGACGCCAGCTCTTAGATACTTTCTTTCCTTCAGCTTCCGCTGACTGAAAAGTAAAAGAGCAACTAACTTAGCATGGAATTCTACAATTAATTTTGAGCAACAAAATCAGTCTTCTATCAACAAGCACAGACATCAATTTCTAAGTACTGAGACAAAAATATATATAACTGGATTTACATGGAAATTCCATCCTCCCTTATACAACCCTACAGACTTCAAGCTTTAAACTAACCAAGCTTCAAGAATGAACAGCAATGTTGCAATCTCTGGAAGTGAATCTTTCTCAACTCCAGATTTCAGTGACAGTGGGAGAAAGCACAAAACAAATCAGTTGCTGATTCCCCAATGGAGGAAGCACAATCATACTGGCAACAGGTTGAGAACAATCTCACACAAGTCCTATAGACCACATTGTTTTGTTCCTCGGCACTAAGAAAGCAACCCAGCAGGCTCCACATCTGTGCCTTGATTGCTTTGAGAATTAAAAACTACATATAAACTGTAAAGTCAATCACAAGACATATTTATTATGATTAGCAGAGGAAAGACGAGGCTGAAGCACTGGACAGGTTGATGATGTGGAAGAAGATACCAGCAAATTATAAAGGAAAAGATCTGCTTTTTTAATTGCACCTGTGAAGCACACTTGTAAGTTTTAAGTAAGAACTTATAACACATTAAAGAGTAAGCAATTACACTGGGAATATTTGAAATCTCTTATGTTATATGCAACATAGAAATGGCTGAGAAGCATAGAAAGAGATAATCTCCAATACAAGATGCTTATTAAAACTAACAAAGCCAATAAAAAATCACTAGTGCATACTTCCTGACTGTAAAATGCTCAAAATGATTTTAATTTTACCTCCCAGTTTCCCATTAAGACTGGCAATCTGGCAGTAGATCACCAGCTCCATCTCTGCCAAACTGGGAAACTGCCAAACTTTTAAAACTATTGTGACTAGCACTACAGCTTTGTACTTTTCATTATGCTTCCTGAAATCAATGCTACTCACCCTTCCACAGCACAACAGCAGCTCAACAGAATAGAACAGTTAAATTCAGATCAAAGGAGCTTTTGAACACCATCTAGTCCAACTGCTTGGCCACTTCAGGACTGAGAGCTAACGCAAAATCAGAACACTGTCCAAATGCCTACTAAAACACTGACAGGGATGGCTTACTAATAATCTCTCAGAAGCCTGTTTCAGTATCTGTTCATCATCATGATACAGAATGCACAATATGAACCTCCTATGGCAGATTTGTGCCATTCCTGCCCCACCACAAGTTCCGAAGAGCAGAGCCCAGCAGCTTCCCCTACCTGGGGAACTGTATTAAGATTCACTCTTGGTCTCCTTGACTGGGTAACCCAATCGTACTCAGCCTCTTCCCACTGGACATTAGTTCCAGCCCTTCTACTAAATCCTTTGCCCACTTCAGGATTCTTAACATAAGAATGGGTAAAAAACAAACCGAAACATTTTTTGAAGTAGAGTACTCAATTCTAATTGTGGATAGCACAAAACTGTGAGGAGTGACTGACTCAAAAGAGTCATTCAGCCATACAGATAGACCCTGACAGTCTAAAGAGCTGCGCTGACAAAAATACTATGAAGTTTAACAAGATAAAATGCAGTGTCCTGCAAGTGAGAAGAACAGCTTCAAGTGCCAGGACATGCTGGTGGCCACCCAGCTGCAAAGGAGCATGGCAGAAGAAGCCTTTTGAGGTCCTTGCAGACACCAATTTGAACTTAAGTCAGCAATGTGCTCTTGCAGCTATGAAAGATAATGGCATTCTTGGCTGTATCAGACCAAGCACCACCGTAAGGCCAAAGAACTGATCCTCAGCATTGGTGAGGCCACATCTGGAATTCTGAGTCCAATTCTGGGCTCCCTGATTCAAAAAAGACAGGGAGAGAGTCCAGTCACCAATGGGGCTACAAAGATAATCAAGTGACTGGAGCACCTCTACTGTGAGAAGAGGATGAGGGAGCTGGTACTTCAAGATGGAGAAGGTTCAGGTGGAATGCAAGAGGTACTGTCTAAACACCAGGAATCACTTCTTTACTATGCAGATGATGGAGCACTGGCACAGGTTGCCTAGTGGCTGTGGATTCTCCCTCCAAGAATATCTTCCAATGCCAGCTGGCATTGTTCTGGGTACTGTGCTATGGGTGAACTTGCTTGAGCAAACACTGTTGGACCAGATGACCTCCAGAGGTCCCCTCCAGCATCTACTGTTCAGTGATTATGTAATCGTTTGTGTTTCCGATTCATCGCATTTCTGGTCAATTAAAGCTCATTGTCTTGTTAACACTGGCAGACAGTGACCACAGGAGTACCTTGAGAGTCATTGACAGATCAGATTTACAGATACAAAGTGAGATTAGTAAAAATCTGAAGTCAGAGGGAAAACATATCAACATGTGAGATCCAAAAAATCCTCCCTTTCAATTCTCACTCTTGTCAGAACACTTCAGAACATGCAGAAATTAAAATCTGATAAAAATCATGCACATTCTTAACTGCCTTACTATGGATATCATTTCTCATTAGGAACAGATCTGGCCATGTATTAAATCAGAAATATATTAACATAATGATGAAAATTTGCTTCACATACATTGGATGTTTCCATGTCATCATCTTCATTCTTTTTTACAACTGGCACTTCATCATGTCCCAGGCTACTTCCACTTTCTAGGTCGCTGACATCATCCTCTGTAGAGACATTCACCTTTATAGCTGGGCTTTCTGCCTCAGAATTATGCTCCGGGCTCTTCAGGAATGGTATGGATGATTCTGACTTATACTGAGTTTTCAAGCTCTCTTCTTTCTTACAGCTACTAGAAGTGGGCACACAGGCCCCTGAATCTTCAAATGTAACGAGGGAGTCACCGGAATCTTCCTTGCCCTCATCAGCTTTTGGTTCCATTCCTAAAGGAATAAGACAGGAAAATGAGTCTGAAAGGATGATTCCCTCAGGTCAAAAACATGGCTTCTTAATAAATCTCAAATGATATTACTGCATTTCATTTCAAAACAAACTGAATTATTCAAATAAAGAATATAGTTCCTCATTTAAAAATCATACAAAAATAATATTGTAGTAGAAGGACATACATAAAAGTGTAGCATAGGTTTGATCACAGAATAAATTAAATGTAAAATTTTGAGTTTGGAGCGTGAAATATAGCTTTAATCTTTTAATGGGCATTTTGTGTTCAAATTGCAGCAGTTTTAAGTGATTCAAAATAATCAATATTCATGTAGCTTGTTTACTCTGACAGCTCGCAAGCACTTTTACTGGCTGGAAAAAAAAACACAATATAAAAGGTTGGTATATTGACCTTTATGATCTGCATTTATATGTATTATGCCAGTTTTACAAATGAAAATAAACAAAGACTAATGGTTTATAATTAGGAAAATATATTCCAAATAGATACCAAGAATATTTTTGAAAGCGACAGCATCAGTCTAAAAATGAAAAGCAATTAGCATAAATTTATAGTTCAGCAATTACTGTAATTTCATATTTCAGTGAAATTTCACCCTTCAGTGCTGAACGGTGAATTTGTGTGGATTTTACTTTGTTGTAATTCTTTATCTGCGGATTTTTCCATGGATTTCCATGTTTTCTGGGTTGTTTTCAGACAGAACTCTATGCCACACAGCCCAGTGTACTTTTCAGCAGCACTTCCAAGGGAATAAAGTAAAAGGTCTCTAAAGTCCCTTTTCACTTTTTCTTCGCAGTGATTATTTCAATGTGCTCTTCTGATAAAATGACAGATCAAATTAGAAAACTGATAGAAAGCCCATCCAGTAACAAAAGAGAATCTGTGCAAATGACGACTACTGTCCCAGTACAGCATAATGAATTACTGGACAGAGATAACTCAGGACAAATCCGTTCAACTGGAGCTAGCTAACATCTAAAATGGTGCTTTCCTCTACAAAGGTCTAGCCACCAACGTTCAGTGGCACAAGGGAAAATGGAGAGTGCTCCACTTTTCTCCCTGTTCCTTCCCTTCTCAACGAGCACATGAAGGAAGCTAACTAATCACTATAACTAATCATGAGTTTCTCAGTGCTCAGGGAACACTTCAAACCTCTGCTGAATTTGGGGGAAGTTGTAAAGGAACAGCACCACAAAAAGCTTCCATATTGGAATAATCACTGTGGTATCCTCACAGGGCTCAATCCTCCTTCTGTTTACCACCTCTAACATAAGTAACACAACTATTAATAATTAAAACCAGAAAGAGTCTGTATATGTGCAACCAAATTTTTAGTATAAATTTGAAATCACAGGACTGCTCTGAAAAGTAAGATTTTGGTTTGCCTTTCAGACAAGGGATGTATACACTTGAACTACAGTGAAATTCAATATTAAGAGAAAGAATAATCTGCAGAATATATTAAACATATCAGTAGATCTCAGTACAAAATCACTGTAGGGAACAGAGCACCTTTGATTTGACAATACCTTTATAACTTGCATTATCAGGCAGCTAAAGGGAAAGTGACAGTAATTTTGTAGTCTCAAAATAGAGCATATTTTTGCACACAGACCACTTTTAATATGCAGTATTCTTGATAAAAATACACGCAGTGCATTGCAAATATAAATGTTCAATACTGTCTGCATCAGTGTTGTCATCCCATGTCATTTCCTACTTTATTTTTTTCTTTGCTGTACAGTTGATATTACGGGTGCTATAAAGATGCTGCTGTTCTCAGTTCTTTATAGCAATTTGGTCATTAGCTTTTACTGAATCAACCTTCTCTGTTTAAATTTGTAAGTACTTAGCTTTAGTAAGCTTACTTAGGATAGTACGATGCTTTAACATCAACTGATCAGTGGCATTAGAGAATCTACAGCCTACAACTTACATGAGAAAAATCATCTGTCCTTATCTCACCTGCAACCTTGACATTATCCAATAAATGTTGATCCAGCTGCATTCTACTACTACTTTCTTCTTCCCCAGAAGGCACTTCTGTATTTAGCGGTCTCACTTTTTCTTCTGGTTTTTCATTGACCTTGAAGCCATCAGTAGTTGCTTCAGTCTCTTTGATTTCTGCACCAGTTGCCATAGCAGGCTGTCTCTTGCCCCCTGGAGTTTTAAGCTTTTTAGATCGAGATCTGTTGTGCTGGAAGCTGTTATAAGAGATATTGCTGTCAGAGTAGAGTCTGTCTTGGATAAGATAAAATGTCTACCAATATATATGTCCCCTTCACCTGCTTAAAGTGGTAAAACCTGACAATTTTTCATCTTTTTGTGTTGAGATAGTGTTTACAATTTATTAAGTGATAGATTAACTGTTTGATTTAACCTTCTAATCTTTTTAACCATTCTATGACAGAAGTTATTGAACTGTAAAATAGTTCTACGTAACTATCACTTAACCAGCATCCAAAATAGTTTTTTGATGAACCATTCTTTGGAACGTGAAAGAGATCAACCATTAAGAAATTATTGAATGCAAAACTCTCTCAAATATGTTAAAGCCAGGTGCTGCTTCCTATGCCAATTCTAGCTAAAACAAAAGAAGTTGAAACAAAAGAGCTGCAAGTTTCTTTCAGGAACAGGTTTGCAATTTATGTGCTCAGGACAAATGGAAGAGGAGATTGGAGTCCAGTTTCAAATTCAACTCTATGATACCAAAAGAGAACATCTGTATCTGACAGATTATATATCACATTGTAAAGCTGATGATGCATTTGTGGTAAATGCCCAACTGCATGGGGAAAAACAAAGGTCTTGCATGTTAGACCCTAAAAACCTCCAGAAAAAGAAAAAAAAAAAAAGTTTTGTTAACTCTATCCCTTTATCCATTACCCTCTAATCTATACCTTTCAACATCCTCTAAAATATTAACAGTATTTCTATAAAATTGTAATTCCAGAAAAAAATTAGTCCAAGTATGACACAACCAGCATTATGACTGCTTTTATGCAGTTCTATTGAGGCAAACTATTCCAGCTTCAAATGTTGAAGTTACATAACATAAGTACATTCATGAAAGCCCCCATACGTGGTATTTCCATTTTCCCTCTGTTACAACTTACGTAATTCCCAAAATCACAATTATTATAAATTTCAGTTGACAAATTATAGTAGAAATGAAGCTGAACAAATAATTAGGTATTATTTGATAATGAAAAAGAAAATCCATAAAAGTCATGTTTGGCAAAATCAAGACAGGAAAGCAGTAGTGTAGAAACAAAACATATCTGTGCTATGTAAACAAGTAGCATGATTAGCACCAAGAAAATGAAACCATCTATAAGACTGATTCAAGAGGTCAGGATTTGTAATCTTCAGTGCCGAGATGTTTTTCCTCCTATTTTTGTTAGTGGTGGAAACATAAACAACTGAGATTTAGACTCTTATGATCTATCACTGACCTGAGGTAGATAAAGAAATGTTTTGGCTGCTGCACTGAGTCTGCCAAATAAGCAATGATATCTCCTTAGAACTAGAGTGTATTGAGGACTAAGATTGTTGCTAGAGGCATCATATGGCTGCTGGGATTCTGCCATGGCTTCTTGCTTTGTTTTTCCAATTTAATCCCTATCTCACCCGTGATGATGACACTTCTCCCTTGTTTTTGGATGCAGAAGTCGCTAGAAACAATGATATTTTCTATGGAGTAATGTTTACTAAAGAATGATTCTAAACTCCATGCAAGAATGAATTTTGACAGTCTCTATGTTCATTAACTTCAACTATGCATGTTATTTCTGAGTTAAGAATGAACTTCTTATAGTCACTCTGAAAGAAGACTCACTTATCCCTACACGTAAAATAGCAAATAAAAATAAATCTATTGAAGTAAACAAACTAGAGTAGAATGTCAGATAAATACAAGGAAATGGATGTCATATTGAAAACAACCAAATGAAGGATAAAGAAACAAATACCTCTTGGAATGTTTCCTTATTTTTTTTCTTCTCTGTAGCCACATCATTACTTCAGGTGTAGATTCAGGAGTAGGTTTTGTATGATCAATGGTATATAAATCTTTGCCTTGTTTCCACAGCTGGTATCTGTCTGGCTGAAACTTCCTCACAAAAACATCCATGGATATTGTCACCATGTCTTTTCTGCAGGTGCACTGCAAAAGAACAGAGGAACCTGAGTGACAAGTACAATACACCACAGACTATAGTTAACAAAATCAAATACAAAAATCCCACGTGTGAAATCCAGTTCTTCTAGTGGTAAGAAGCATTCAAAGATGCTAACTCAGGAAATGTGATATTCCAGGATACTATAGAGGCACTTCAGCTCAGTTAAGACTTGGCTATTTCTAAACCTAAAAACTAAAAGAAGCCATAGCCTCACTTTAAGATCTATTTACTGTCCTTTGTAAACTTAAGCATAATATATTGAATGCAAACATCGCATGAATCCTCAGAAGCATCATTATTTTCTTCTTAAAAATAAGCAACATATTAGCCACATGTCCAAAAGGTATTTGCAGGAATTTATAGGGCTCCATCTTTTATATCTCTTCTAACGAGAAACTTCTTAGTTAAGAAATGCACACAAGTATCACACCAAATTTCTGTTTTGTTTGGGTTTTCCTACAAAGAGGAACAGGCAAGAATGTAGAGCAGACACTTAAGTTTCTTATGTTTCAAGGTCTAGAACACTATGTTATAAACCTGTAATCTAGCCTTCTGTGCAATGTACACCTTAAAATCTCATGCACTATTTCTCATGCACTATTTCTCTCATCAACTTCACTTTGGCCTCTGATCAATAATCTTTGTACTGTTTTCTTTCAAATGCTGTGTATGATGGAATATTTTATACTAATTGAATTAACAATTTTGAAAATGTATGGGATTCTTTGTAAGAAACACCATAAATACTAACAGATTATTTTAAAACTGAAGCTATTTTACTGAAGCTTCAAAATACTTCTTAAAAGAGGATGCAACAAATCAATCAATATGCCTGCAGTACATACATTATTCAGACTAAAAGCAAATTGGCTAAAAAAGCAGATTCTTAAGTGGAAAGACTTTTGAAGAATTTAATACTACAGATAAATGACTCTGTTAATGGGCAAAACTGAGATAACGTTTTCTTTAAGGTAGACAGTGATATACAAAAAATGCTAAAATGCTAAATACATAGCCTGGCTTTCCAGTTAATTTAAAAGGGGTGAAAAAGCATGGAAGGTGTTTACTCTTATAAAAATTGAAACACGCTTGTGACAGACTGCTAGTGTTTATTAGCTTGCTTTCTGTGGGATGGATGCAAATTCTTTTGTCTGCTCTTTCTACCTATTTCTAACCCACCTTTCTTCTTCTTGAAAACCGTTAAGTAGTACAATGAAAAGAAAGAACACCAAGATGCACTAACACATTTGCTTTCCTTTCAAAGACAAAATAGGAAAATCTGAAGGCAAAAGCTAGCACATGGCAATGACTTAATGGGAAGTTACTGCATACACAAAATCTTTTTAAATGATTTGCCAAATTTCCCTACCAACACACATCACACCACTGTCCCAATAAAATCCCTACCACTACTGCTGTAGTAATATGTAAGGACTGCCAAGCAGAAAAGCCATGTGCAACCTGCAGACCAGCGCAATCGCAAAGTTAGCTTCAGAATCCTACTTCAGGATCTTAAGCTGCTAAAGATGTACACCTCCGTGTAAAAAATAATGGAGAAACATCATGCTCAACACTACTATTGCTTGCCCAGAATACAGAATATAGCATATATAGAGCATATATATGCTGGCCTTTTTAGCAATGGGGGGGAAGAAAAACTATCAGCAACTTTAACCAATTGGCCTATACAAATGTGATACATATTTGTAATGAGAAAAAACTACCTAAGCAAGACATGCTTAGCCACAATTTTTTTTTTCCCCCAAATAAATATTATTCATAAATGGAAGCGGAGAATAACTTCTTTGATTATTCTCATTTGTTGCACTCATTCAGAAAAACTGGGATGAATATGTCGAGCTTCTAGATCTATTCCTGTTCAACAACTACCAAAGCATCTTTCAAAACAGGATTCTTTACCTAACTACTCTCAGCGAGATTATGGTAAGATTCATGCTTTGACCAGACGTATTTTGACCATATCACATCTAACTAGGACCTAAAAAAGCTCTTAAATTTTTTTTAGACCATTAACAACAAAATTCACTTCTTCATAAAGGGAGAGTGGACATCTATAAAACATAAAGCAACAAATATACAGGTTAAGGAAAGTATCAGGTTGTTAAACTTTACATGCTGTACAAACGACACAGAAAAAAAATGGACTATAAAAATCATCTAGTCAAGGTATTTAGAATCAGAATCAGCGAAGTTGGAAGGACCTCCAAGATCATCAAGTCCAGCCATCCACCTACCACCAACATCTCCCACTAAACCATGTTCATTAGTACAAGATCTAAACCATGACCCTTAACACAGGATTTCTCGGATCACATTTTTTCATATACTTTCCTAACTGTTTATAGTGATTAAAGCTTTCTCCATGGTACACTGTCAATGATGAATTTATAGGAGAGATATATTTCATTTAATTTAGATTCTTCTTCCCAGTTTAACTTCAACTGCACTGTTTAACAAACCATTCCACCTACTGTCTTCCACCCTTGATGCAATATCTTAAACAAATGATGCTCAGAAAATGAAAATGAAAAAAAAAAAAAAAAAAGTTTTTTTATAAACTTCAATTAATAGGTGCTGCAGTTAGAACTGCATTCTATGGAATACCTGTAGAACAAGTGTTTGTCAGGCAGTGTTTGCTTGCTGGACAGAATTTAATAAATCCTAGTAGCAATAAACGTTCTGTGCCACAGGATCAGGTTGTGATGCATTTTCACACTGACCTTCTGGCAACTTCTGCACTGCTGCAGAAACCTTTGATATTAGTTAGCCATCCACACAACCTGCAATAAACCAAGCTCTCCTCTGACAGTCAAAGAAAATATAAGCAGTTCCTTCTCATGTCCAGTCATACAGAACACAAATTCAAAACATCACTTTCTTTAAGGGCCTTTTTATACATTCCACGATGTGTTAAGTAAATAACAAAACAACATACTTCTAATAAAATCATTATTTGTATTCATATATGCATAAGCAAATAGACTGCAATATTTGTAAAACAGTCCAATATTTAAACACTGCATTAAAAAATATTTTTTACTTGATTCCTATTTCCAATTTACTTTCCACTTAACCATATGCCACCTACACATTCCTCTACCAATAAATTAATAAATAAATAAGATTAATTTTATATTTAAAAATACAGAAACATGGAACTAATTCCACCAGAGCCAGATGCCACTGTTAAAAACATCTGTTTTCACCCAGAGTACCAGCATTCTCTTCAAACCCTGAGAACAGAAACACTGAGGGGAAATTAGTGAAATAAGACCATCTTTTTCTACCTCCCTGACTTTCTTTCTGTTTATGTTATCCGCCATTACTGCCCTTGCTTTCTTGGCTCACAAGACCCAGAACGGACTGACTTAAGTAAGACTTCAGTGTACTGAGTTAAGTAATAGAATTCAAAATGGAACTAAACAGCAGCCTATGATCCAAGGAACTAGATGGAGACACACTAAGATCTGAATGAAGATATCTCCACATATATATAGCAAGAGCTGAGAAGGGGCATTATATATGTGTGTATACGTATACACGTAAGTGTGTGTGTGTATATACTCTGGCTTCTAATAGAACAACAAATTAATATACAAGATAGCATGCCTGTTCTTCATGTGTTGCTACCCAGAAAGAAGATGACACCAAAAGAAACAAGAGTGTATTGTCATGTTTAGCGTAGTGAAAAGAGTATCATTGCCAACAATGCTCAATTTATATAATAAGTAGAACAAGAATAGTAAAACTATGCCTCTGAAGCTTGACTGTTTTAAGGTTCTCCGCTGCTATTGTATGTGCACGTCTGCTTTTTTGTGAGGGGTTTCTTTTTTCAAAGTAGTAGGAAAAAAAAGATGAGTTGAATCGTTAGATGTTAACCTTTCTCTCTTCAATCTCATTTTATTCTTTATGTCTACCCAAAATCCTTCTCCTCTCTTGCTAGGAATCCATCCTCGATGCCTACAGACAAAAACCCTTTGTCTGGAGCTTTTCTCTGCTGCACATCAACTGCCCTCTATCCTTCTCTTACACTGTGTTGCTCACCTTAGTACATTTGGTCTGCCCTTCCTCAGTTCTAGACGGCAAAGGCTTAACTTAGACTATGTCAGACTGCTTGCATTGAAAACAGGAAGAATTCTGACACTATGGAGACTGCATTTACTATAAATAAAGTAATTCTGATCTCCTGAATACCTGAAGTAACCAAAATATATTAACACAAAAATATTTTAAGAATAGCCTGTGCAATCATGTTTATATATTACAAATCATATCATAAATTGTACTTGTTAGCCACTAATGCAGGTGAACTATAATGCTATCCCTCATCTTCATCATATAAATTCCACAGTCGTGACAGAGTCACAGAATAACTTGGGTTGGAAGTGACCTTAAGGACAATCAAAAAATGTATTAAGAAGTGTTAAGAATAACAAATCAACATTATGAATAGTAAATCACAGTACATAATGGCTTCTGTCTGGGGGAAGGAGAATTCAGCAATGAAATTCTTATCAGAGAGAAATGACGTGGTCAAGTCTTGTGTGAAGCACTGAAAGCACAGTTATATTCATTAAGTTTCTCAAGGTATGCAATAGACAGCTGCAATAGCTTGGCTCAGTTTTTCAAGATCAGTTGCCTAACATCTGTTACACATAGATATTCTGCAGCATCTGTACACACTGTGTCAAACAATAGGCTCAATAAACTACTGATAGGTTTATATACTGATAACCTCACCAGTTGTTAAGAGGAAAATCCACAGAGGATAGGAACTGCAAGAATTAACACCTAACACAGTCTTCTTCTAGACTGTCAATCTATTAAATCATTGTTTAGTCAATAAGATTCTTAAATTGAGTTCATGTTTCCCCAGAAACACTTCATTTGTGCTCCTGCTCAGCAAAACAGAACAAAATTTAGCAAACTTATATATGCTTTCCAACAGATAACAAAGATATCAATCCTACACACATGTCCAGGAATTTGATAATGTTTTGCAATTATTAATGTTTTTTCCTGATAACAGAAAAGAGGAAACCAGACCACAGAAAGAACTGTTTGTCAAAGTAACATCACAGACAGAACCAATACTAGAATATATTTGACTCTCTGCTCATTGATCCAAATGGTAAACCTTACTTCTGAATTTAAGAAAATTATTTTCTCAGGCATCTAAAAATATTTTTTTCAGCCCTCTCTAACAAACCCAATTCCGCCACAGAAAATGAAAATAAAAATTAAATAATAATAATAATAATAATAATAAAATTTTAAAAAGAAGTCAAAACATGGAGGGCAGAAAAACATTAATGAAAATCAAAATAATGATCTGGCCCTACGTATTGGAATACTGGGAAAAGAAGTAAAGCACAGAAATTAAATAATTTCCAGCTACCCACTGATATGACTGAGCTTTTAACAAAACCTGTTAAGGAAAGAAACAGTAGATATCCAGTGTTCTAACCCAGTTTAAATCCAAACCAATTAAGTTCAAGAGCACTGTGATCCTTAAAAACTAGCAAACAAACAAACAATATACTCCAGTCTTCCTAGAAAATCCAAAAGCCTGAACAGCAATCCTGTCAGAAACGATGCAAACAAAAAAGCACTAATAATATTTTTTTATATATGCGGTGTAGCCTTAAAGAATTGTCCTTCAAGCATCATTGCAAACAGCTATCTTCAAGTCTTCCAAAGGCAGAGGAGCTAACGGCTGAATTAATCATGGAATAAATGCTGTCCAAAGTTCTTCTGGTTTTATTTATGTAGGTTTTTGTTCACATGTCAAGTATTTTTCCCAAAAAAATCTCTACCAGTAATTTAAACCTAATCAGAGAGATTCCTGTCTCTCGACATTTCTGACAACATCATTTGTTGTCAGAAATACTAGTTGTTCTATTAATGGCAAGAAAACTACCTGTCAGTACTTTCAGCTCTTCAGAATGACCATGAGTTAAAGCATAGCATAATAAGATCTCTGTCATTCAAGTTTGCTGGGAGGATTTGGGAATCAAAGGGGAACAGAATTACTGTTTGAGGGTGTCTTATCTGCATACAGATTTTGCATCCAAGTTTTGTTTTTTTTTTAATCTAGCACACACATATTTCCATACTTATGGCGCTGCACATATTTAAAATTAAGGCAGACTACAAAGTCTTCCAGTAACAGCTGTTTGGTGAGTATGTTATCATCAGTGGTTTTCTTCCATTTACTGGGCTTCCAGATTTTGAACAACCAAGCAACAATGAATGTCTTATTTAACAAAAGCATGTCATAAAGAAGGTTGCCTGCTAACTTCTAATTTACACACTTCTCTCGCCACTTGAAATTCTTGTAAAAACATTACCAGAACATAAAGCAATTTACAGTCTGACTATGAGACTTAAACATGCTTTATATAGACGCATGAAGAAAATACATATACAATGTACATATACACATATGTAAATATATTTTACATATATGTGTATATATATAATACATATATATAATGTATTAAAATTTTAATTTTTTTCATAAACAGTGTGATAGGGGCAAAGCCAACATGTCCTAACTTTTGAGGAGTTCCTATTCATACTTCTACCACAATTTCCTTTCAAACTGAGGTAGCAACAGAAGAAACCAACTAAGCACCTTAAAGTTGTCTGAAATTTCCCCTTAGCACAGGAATGTTCATAGCTTCTACCAAATATAACCTGTTCAGAAATTGTCTAGCATCGGTAGCTTAGCTGGATTTTACACTGTGTTTTCTCCTTCCCCCCAGTTCATTAATTAAAGTAAAAACAAACAAAAAGAGTTGTTAAATCTTTACAAGGACAAAGAGAATATCCTCCACAAATGGGAGATTTCCTCTCATTGCTAACAATGCAGCCAACTTAACACAATGAGAATACAAGCTTTGTTACGCAGCTGGTCTAGGTTTGCTAAGGTATGAGAGGAGGTGAACATAAAATGACAGTAAGGATGAAACAGCAGACTCTTCTATGACTTTATCCTCTAACACGTAAAAGCCATATGGAAATCCCTTCAAAAGTTTTCATGTTCAGACATCGGCACATTTTTAGTATAAACTACTTGCAGGTCTATGAACCAAATGCTTCAAAACCTACCACTGGCACACAGAGCATGAAAACCCAGTGCTCACAACCTTACTGTCATGATCTTGGAACAGTAGCTGAAGTATTAAAAATTACTCAAAAAATACAACTTGCAAAAATGTAAGAGCCAAAAGAGCAGAACAACACCATTATGTATTTCACCTGCCACAAAAAGAGATAGAGTATCTGAACCAGAGGAAAATTCCTTAGATGAGGTATGCATTCAAAATAGGGTTAAACCACCCCTAGACATTTTTGAAAGAAATTGAATATGTTTCTGTTGACTAAGGCTCTCGCACACACACAAAAAATCCCGCAATCACTGATGCGATACAAAGCCCCTTCTAGCAAGTACTAAAGTTATCAACAAATACATCATTGTCATTAAAGATCCTAGAGAAACATCTGCCAACAGTCATGGAAAATTGAATTCCTTCCTGGAAAATATGAGTTTCCAAAACAAAGTAAAGAAAAAAAAATAAAAAAGAATAATTAAAAATAAAAATAATCAATGAACAGGCTCAGTGTACACAGAGACTGAATTAAATTTATATTCCTAATGAAAAAAATGTAAGACCATTCAAAGCAATGGAATTCCCTTCCTCTCGAGTGAAGAAAAGAATGATTGCATCTTGACAATGTAGGCCTTGCTGGTTTGCAGTCTCTAAATGCATGACAATCAAATGAGGGACTCTGACAGAAGGTGATAGCCAACACTTCTCTCCCTTCAGATAACTGAGCACAGGTCTGCATTTTGCTGTCCAGGAAATACAAAAGGAAAAAAAAAACAAACAACTAAACTGGTGTTGTAGAACAATAATATCATACAAAACGGACCTTAAAAACTTCAGAAGCAAAACCTGCATAGCAATCTGTAGAGAGCAGACTACATACATGTATAGTCATATATATATGGTCCTTCTCCCACACTCCCACTCAGTCATACAATCTTCTACCTTCTACTGCGAAGTTGGGAAGTTACAGCCACCAGTGATCTGCACTGTTGCCAAGTATGTACCATTAACGTGTTCTCTAGATGACAGCATGATTATGCATGTTCACACTAATTCATACCTCTACCTCAATTCATTGGTGTTAGGAGCCTGTGAAGACCTATGTTCATAGTAGTATTTTCTTCAATTTAAAAACAGTATTTTCTTCAATAGGTCATAGCCAAAGGATGAATCTTAATTGGTCAAGTGTGTTTTAACAACACCTCCTAACCATGCCTCAGTATTTTTAAATGTGGAGACAATTTAAGATATATGATGTTACGATGATTTTGCACTTAGCAAACTGTATGTTTAGTCTAGTATTCTTAATTTTTTATTTTGCTTCTTTTTTAATCATTAAACAGAACTCAATAAAGAATTTGAGTAATTTTATTATCTTTCTTTTCAGACTGATATAGAATATAGGAGGATCATATAAGGTCTACGTGCCTTCTTTCATAATTACTTTCTAAATAATTAAAACTGTCATCAGCCAATTGTTCCCTACATCCTGACAAAAGCTCACAATTATGTGGCAATATTATGCTATTATTAACACATTATTAACACTTCTGCCAAATGAACAGAGGATGTTCTACCAACGATAATGCAAGGTGATAAAGAACTTTAAATAGAATCCAAGATCTGCAAAATCATTTAGGTTGGGAAAAACCTCTACTGTCATCAAGTTTCACTGTTAACACGGCAATTCCAGATCTACCACTAAATCATGACCTAAGCATCACATCTATGTATGGCAACTCAACCACTTCCCTGGGCAGCAGGAACTCTATCAGTGAAGAATTTTTTCCTAATATTCATGCTGCCTGGGAGACTAACCCTCAGCTTGCTTCCAGTTCCTTTGAGGTAACTGAACAGAGCAGTAAGGTCTCCCTCAGCCTCCTTTTCTCTAGGCTAAATAACGCCATATCCCTCAGCCACTCCTCGTAAGACTTGTTCTCTGCACCTTTCAACAGTTTTGTTGCCCTTCTCTGGACAACTGACTGGAACCTGGGTAGTCACAATGTCTAATATAAATTAATGAAGCTCCCATAGGAAAAAAAAACAAACAGAACTAGAGCTAGATTCCTAGCGGGCCCCAAATTTAAGACAAATAGTTCATTACCAGTAGCTGCTTGATTATTTCAAGATAATAAGGTAATCAGCTTTACTTCATCACAATCAGATCATGTGGGATGTTAAATATGAAAAATTTTAACTGAAGTTTTTTGGTATTCATAAGAACATAAATACTGTTCTAACACCGACGCTTCCTTAACAACATCTGGTTCAATCAAACAGACATAAGATTTTATGCAGAGCTCACATTACTGTAAATATTATTTACAGAACATAAGATGTATTCTTTCACTGATTTCACTCCATTCTAAAGCATACATTTATTCCACCTGAAATAAATAAAACTGCTATTGAAATGTAAAGGCTTTGACATCAGAGAAATGCTTACACTTCATGCAAAAGAATATTATATTACATGCCTTTCACTCAGAGCAGCCTTTGCTGCAGGTCTGTATTTGGTAGAGAAGGAACTGATAAGACCAAACAAATGGTCCTATGTGATATCTTGGTGGCTTTTTCATCTGTGCGAAGTCCATTAGTCAGTCAGAACCCATCCAAAAAAAACCATATATATATCTGTATCAACTATGTATTAACTTCCATAAGTCCAATACATTTCTACAGGATGTTCCATCCACACCTGCAGCTAGCCAGAAATCTGTCATAAGCAAAACTGGTGTAAGTTCCATAGGCTAGCAGGCAGTACAAAAGAAAATACAAACTCATTCTGGCCAACTGTACTTCCAGTTGCAAAAAAAATACAACTGTGTGTTATATACAGTCACACAAGAAAGGCTGCATAGAGAAATATGTAAAAGAAAGCAGTACATGCTGTTGTTTTATTTGTGTTTGAAAAAAATGCCAGTTAACATTTATTAGCTGTAAAAGAATAAAACATATATAAATATATTTGCCATTCATTAATGTGTTCTTTAAGAGAAAAAAACATAAGCAGCAGTAGATGCCTAATAGAAAGTGCAAAGCTTTCTTTCAGTTGTGTGACCCAGTAAATTGAAGTGGGAAAAAAAAGCAGCTTTAAAAGTACAGAACAAAAGATGAATACGAAATAATCTTAACTGTTCTAATTGTGTGTTAAATATACTTTATATATTTATATACTCAATATTGCAAAGCTGAAATGCTGAGATCAGCTCAAGCCTTACTCTGCCTTTATACACTGAATGAAGAAAGGAACATATCCTCTCTATGTAAGCAACTACTTAAACCATTCCTAACAAAGATAACTTAAAAGAATAACAATTTGCTAAGCAGTTCCATTAGTTATTAATGGATATGTTTGCTCAGCATATAAAAAGCTGCCAAATATTTAAATAAATTCAATGTTTACATTCTATAGTTGTCCTAAGGATCATAACCCAGCAAACCCTGTTGAGAGTGTCAAGTCTGGCATTCAAACAAGAATCCACTTCACACTGCCCTCAAAGAATCACCACTCACATTTGACTTGGGGAAAAACTATCATTATGTCCTCGCATCAACATGATTATTTCCAGAAGTGAAGACTAATGTCAAATTACGTCTTGATTATTTAGCAGCAGGACGAAGAGGAGAACAAATTAATCTATGCAGAGAGTGGAAGAGAATATGCAAATGTCTTCAGATAAGATGGAAATGACCACGGAATTTTTATTTTTGCCTAATGTTTTTCCTTACTCTCTGCTAAACATATGTAAGTGCTTTAAGTCCAAACTCTAGAAGATAGCACTTAGAAGTTCTGTGTTCAGCACGGGTCTCTGAATACTTAATAGGGTTATTTTTTATTTATATTGCATGTGATAAGAGCAAATTAGATCATTAAATTTTAACATTCCATGAAGAAATGATAATGGCTTTCTGATGATGTCGGAATAGTCAGTATAATACTTTTGCATTTACTTTTCCAGTGTGATCAGCATCTTGTTTTATTGTGCAGATGTCACTCTACCAAATTATTATCGGATTGTTCCATCTTTAAATAGATAATTCTATGCCATATGTTTGTGTAGGAATAAAGATTCTTGCATTGAAACATACCATATTGCTCTTTCTCACTAAAACACAGTTAAAGAATTAATGTTTAACAGACACATGCCGTGTATCTATTCAACCTGCCTCAGGGGATGACGTGACACTGAAAGGGTAAAGTTGCTTGATGTTGTTTTCAACTGTAACCATCTCTAGTCAAAAAGAACTAGTAATTTAATCTTAAGATTTGTACACTAAGGAAATCACAACAGAGAAGATAAAGGAACAGAGAATTATATTCTTTGATAAGTTGCCTTTAAGCTTATCTTCTGAGAAAACACAGTTTCTTCAGCTTCTGTTCACTTCAATGGAAGCTGAAGATACAACGTGGAATTAGGTATTCTGTGAACATAGGTAGATTAAGGGGAAAGAAAAACCGCATTCAAGAGAAACCCAAATGGAAATCAACTTAGGAGAAAAAAAAATAAGTTTCAAGCAAGGGTCAGCAAAATTGTTTTTTAATCCAAATTAATCTTTAGCACACTATATTTTTATTTCGCAAAAACAGCAATGAGATGTGCGCCTCAAAATCTTTTTTCTTTTTCTTTTCACATACTTGTGAAATACTATCCCTTCCATCCTGTATAGTCTGAAAAGGGAACGTGAACATTTCAAGCTTCTTAGCCAGTTCATACAAATAAATACTGAAGAAAATGCAATGGAATTATTCTATGATACACCCTGGTTCTTTTGGATAACATTCTTCAGAGAATGTCAAATGTAGTAAACTGAGCTGTTTACATACCTGATCAAAGTTTGCTTGAAACAAATCACCTAACAAAAAGCCAACAATTATGATAGGAATCTCCACAACCAAAACTGTTTTGCCAGGTACCTACCAAGTGATGTAAGGATCATGAGGATTATTTCTTTCTATGTTAATTTCTTTCCAAAAAATGGAAAAGGAAAGAAAAAAGAAAGAATGTGGTATATTTTAAGTACTAAGTCATCTAAGCGACCACCTGTTACCTTTCCTGTTTTGCTAATGACAGCTCCCAGGCAGGCTGAGACTCTATTGTGACTCAATTTCTGGGGATAGTAACAAGAAATACTCCAGCTTGAAGAGAGAAAAACAGCAAAAAAGCAAAAAAAACCAAATAAACAAACAAAACCGATCTGAGAAAAAGCAGAGCCAATGGTACACCGTGCCCTACCACTCAGTGGCCTTCTAAGATGAAGTTACTGCAACAGCGGACAAGGGAAGAGTCACTGATATAATCCACCTAGCTTCCTTAAGACCTTTAACATTGTCACTCACACTGTTATCACTAAGTGATAGGGATATGGGGCTGATGGATGGACTGTTAGAGGAATAAAAAATTGGCAGAGTAGTCACATACAAACAGTTATACTGAAGAGCTTGATTCCAAGTGGAAATCAGTAATAAGTTATGTCCCTCAAGTCTCCATGCTGGTACAAATCATCAGTAGAGGCGTTAAAAGTCACTCAGGATGAGGTTTTGAGCAATCTGACCTAGTAAAAGATGTCCAGATGTCACTCAACCCCCCGGTATGGGATAGGAAGTTTGACTAGATGACCTTTAATGGTCCCTTCCAACTCAAACCATTCTAAGATTACATGACTATGATTCCTATTGCACAGAAAGCAAGATTATGTTTTATGTTTTTCTCTTTCAGGAATAAAATTAGCCCAAACCATTCCTATCAGATGTTTTTGCAGTTCCAATTAGAAACATTTAAATTACATCTACTCTACATACATTGTTCCACACTTGGCCCACCAGGTCGGCAACTGTAATATAAAGAACAGAACTATTTTTTTACATATTTTCAAGCTATTCTTACAAGAGTTCAATCTGGAAATTCTCTTCCACTATGCATAAAAATTTCTTTGTGCTAAACACAAACATGAGTGTGCCTAAACACACTCATGGATCACTTCTATGAGTAGTTCATATTTGTAACGGAGTGAATGCTTTTGAATCTGCAAGTACAGTATCTCTAAATTCAAAAGGTTTGCAATAAGACCAAATGATTTAATTGCCAACCTGGGTAATGTTCAATACCTTGTGTTTATCTAACAGATATACGTATTATACCTGCAGGGGACAATTTTTTTTAGAGCTATTAAATAAGCAAATGAAATTGAAATATTTGATGCTTAACAAATACTTGACATAAGTCTACCAGACGCCGTGCTACAGCACTACCACATTTCTGCAACAGTGCTTCTTAGGAACAAGATTGTTTTCTTCACAGAAAATAAAAAAAAAACTCCTACGGTTTGGAAGCAGCAATACAATTAAAAGATAACAACTGAGTAAAAAACTGCTCTTCCTTTATAAGAAAAAGGCCACAGTTCCAGGGTTTTAACACAGTGGTGATTAGTTTTCATCAAAGACAATATAATTAAAATAACAATGATATCAAACGATACCAAAGATTTACCAATGAGGCAGCTGCACCACCAACCACTCCACACTGTCTTTGGACCACATTTAATTCACAGCATGGACACAGCTGGGCTCAAGGCTTCCCACCTTTCCAGATGATGTTCAAGTTGTTCAAATAGCATTTCTAGGTTTCTTGGAAATGTTTTATGCTTGGGTAAAATGAGGAACAAGAAAAAGCAGATTTGCAGCACTTAGCAGGCAAAATAATTCCTCTGCTTCAGGACTCAATAACACATTCTGAATGTTTATGATCCTCTCAGCCTGTTAGCTAAGAGAAGATTAAAATGCTTAAATCTGTAACATGTCTCAAACTATCCACAACAATCAGTAGGTCTATCTTTGATTCAGAATTTGTGACCACTAATTAAAATGGCCACTTTGCTTTTTTGAAACAAAGAAGCATTTAAAATTTATTCCATAACAGATAACTCTGAATGAAAAACTATGCCTAAACAATGAAACTCCATCCATTTTTCACCATTTTAACCCAGTTTCCTCAGATCATGCAGAGTTCCTGTTTTTCTGTTAAGTAGTTGCCAAGCACTTCCCAGAGAACAACACTTTTAACCATTTCAGTTGTTTGAATTAATCTCTCTGAGCCATGGCAAGCAAATACATCATTATGAGCTGGGCTTCAAATAAATGTTTTCACAATAAAAATTATGTGGATTGATTCTTACCTTTGACTACTGGGAGATCTAGTTATTTAATCATAACAACTGTTTCATGGTACCTTCTTTAACAGACTTGCTATTGAATTATTTGTCTATACAGCACATTTCCAACACAGTCACATAGCATTTTCCTTGCTGCAAGACCACATTTCATACACTGGAACTGATTTTATTTGCATCTTTTACAGAATTCAAACAGAAAATAAATCCACAACAGTTATCTTCTCTGCTCCAGTTAAAAGCACAGAGCAACACATTATATACATACATATATATATATACATACAGCACTTTGCAGCTGACACACATTATGAAAGCTACTAGTTTCAGGTGACTGGAAGACACTAACATTTATTTTTTCAGGCTTTGAATTCGTTTATTCTTTCAATGCTTTACAACATGCTTGTAAAGAACAGCACTTCGCGGTCTCTACGAAGTGTTGAAATCAATGTTGAAATCAAGATTTGGAAAAGAAAAAAAAAAAAAGAATAAAGTTAACATATATTTAAATACATTACGCTGTCAAGCACATCAAGAATCATTTCTAGACAGATTTCTCCAAAAATAATGCCTCTTGTGTACTTCCATGAAAACTACAACAGAAGCACAGAAGCACAATTGGATACATTGCATTCTCAGCTATAAAGCACTGCTTTTGCAACACAATCATAACCAGAACTATGCATTTTCAACAGTGATGAACAAGAGACTGAACACCATGCTCACAAAAGTCCACACCAGTAGAGGTGGCCCACCATTGCTGTCACCACTGCTGAAATGCACCACCACTGCCTCACTGTGCTCACATCCACTGGTTGGTCTCAGCAAGCATAGATGAATGTCACTGGGTGCCACCTGTTCCTCATGGAGGAACACAATGACACACCTTTGCTACCTATGCACATCCATACCAGACACCATTCCATCAGACTGCCCCTCTGCTGCCATCTGTCACACAGCAAGAAAATTTAATGGGATATTGGTGGGAAGGTTCAACCTCTACTGCCATACCATCATTTGTCTCTGATGTTGTGGGCCAGAAAAATAAAACAGGAGGCACTACTTTCAGAGCAGCTCTTATATATTTCAATAACACCCTTGGGTAGTTTATAGTAATTAATTACTAACTGGGAAAAAAAATAAAAATAAAAATAAAAAAAATTTAAAAAGCACTCTAATGCACTAATTAGGTTTCTAAAAGATTAGCAAAATTTGTATTTTAATGAAAATTGCTTTTATAGGAAATAAATGTCAGAATTAAGGTAACCTGCATGAAAACATACAACACTGCCTAGAATCACTGTAAACCTGGCAAATACAGTAGAGAAAAAATTGACACTACAATTTGCTCTGAAACTGAATAGAAAATAACAGGAAAACTCAAAATCATATGCAATTTGGCATTTTTCATTTTACTTTTTTTTTTTAATGGTTTTCAGAAACAACTGGAAAAAACAATGCTATTGTTCTAAGTCAGATTCTCATTAAGAAGATTTTAATTTACTTTGGTTTCCATTCTCCAATTAAAATATTCAAAAATAGACTGGTGTAATTCTGAACCAGTTAGAACTGGCAGCAGAGCATGCTCTTAATAACTGCCACCTCCAAGGGCAGCCTGCTTGACAGAAGTATGTCTACAAACTAGTTGAAGCTCAAACATCAAGAATGTTATCAGGAATCCAAAAACGGGAACAAGGATGTGTGGTTTACCTACAAAAAGCATGAACAAAAGATCCTCACACCTGATGCACAGACTTATTGAAAGTACAAAATTTCTGGGTAATATTTTTTTCTTTCAAGAAATCAGCCAGGGGAACCAAAACACACACAAATGACAAATTAGCTCCCCTGGTTTCGCTTCATTTTGACTAAGGAACATGTCATTTATGCAGTGAAAGCAAACATTGCTGCTAAGAGAATACGGTTGGTTTCAGTTTGTTTTTTTTTAATCACTCCTGATGGTATTTGTAGATCTGTCATCTGTAATAAGGTAAAGCAAACTGACACTACTGAACATACAACAGGAGCTGATCACCTGATCAAATTAGGAAGAATGTCATTTTTCAGTATCGGCCAGTGTACGACAGTGATATCTCTTGTAGGCAGACTATAAAATGTACACAGAGGTAGGGTTACTAATCTGCAGTATTTGCCTGATTGGCTACACATAATAAATCTTACATTCGTCTCATCTTTTATAAGGGTATGGCAACACTTAAAAGACTGCTGGAGCTCAATGGTAAACACATAGATTGGGAAACTCCAAAAGGGCACAGGGCATGATTTACCACCCTGTTTTTAATACAGCTGCCCCCTCAAAAAGCAACAACTGATCCACTCTGAAAAACTGACTTTTTAGTACAGTGTCTTTCACTTTTAATCAAACAACACCTGTAGTACAGGAAGCAGGTCTCACTACTACCTCAAATACATACAATCAAGTTCCATCATTGGAACTCCATCATTAAGACTATAATTGAACCACCGCTTTCCTTGTCATTACTGGAAAGCATCTATTAGCAGATCTGATTGCACAGATCAGTGAAAAATATTATGTAGGAAAAAAGCTCACAGAAGAGATGCCTCTCTTCCCTCTACAAACATAACTTACTAGCCAAATAAATACTTTGGTACCCCAAGTAATGAGCAGTTAGTATTTCTACTGACAGTAACACAATATCATAAATATTTTGTTTTTTACTTAAGGTCTTTATCAAGAGAAATTATTCTTTCATAACTGCCTTGTAGTATACTTCTCACAATGAGGAAAACAGCACAGTACAGCTCACAGACTGCAAAAGAGTAGATTCAGAGCACTGTGATAACAGGTAAATGAACAAAGGAGCTCAGGAAAGCTAGCACATGTTTAAGGACAGCCTCCTCCAACTGCATGACTGATTCCATCCTGATGTGCAGGAAAATCAGGATGTTTAAAGTAGCCTAAGCTTGTCTTGTCTAAATTCAAGTCTGACCACATGGGAGTTGGAGAAAACAAAAGGGAAATTTTGGGCAAGCAGGGGGATGTTAGGAAAGTCAGAGCTACAGCTCAAACTTACGTACACACAAGAAGAGCTTCTAAAACCATTCTGACATAGAAACATAGAATTGCACAGGTTGGAAAAGACCTTTAAGATCATCAAGTCCAACCACAACAAAGAAAAGTGTGAGCAAAAGAACGTGTGTAGCAAAGGATGCATGAGCAAGTAAAGCTGAATGGGAAGGGTGATTTAGTGACCAGAGACACAAACAAGACAGATGCATTTTCTCCATTGCAGCCTTTGAAAAGTCCCTATATCTTCTGTGCTAATGGACGCTGTTTGAGAGCTACTAGCAGTCGATGAGAAGCATGGACTGATCACCAAAACTCAATCTGTAGAGCTCCATACAGTCCTAATGGGCTGCAAACACATAGCCAGTATCATTAATTGCTGTCTATCATATTTGAAAGGTTGTGAAGATGACAGGGGAAAGAACTGAAAACTGGTAAAATGCAAACAATGTAGACACATTTGAAGGTTAAGAGAACTGTATACTAGTTGCCTTAGTTAGGTCTCAGTAAAAATAAACAAACAAGCAAAACAAAAAAACAAGTCACCTTGGAATACATTTCAGGGCATCAACACAAGTCACATCTGATCAACCTGAACATCTGTGATAAAGATGACAAGGTTTTGGTTGTTTGTAGAAGTAATCTACCACAACATTAGCAAGGCTTTCCCACAATCCCAGTTAGGATCTTACAGTCTGGGTTGTGGATAACTCATAGGATAGACAGGCTAGAAGAGTTGTGGTTAGTGGGTTGTATTCTACCCAGATAACAAGTTATCCTGGTAACAAGTGAAGTACTGAAAGGGTCTATAGTGGAATCTCAGTGATATTTCTATCAGCAACCCAGAATAGATCAGGAGTACACTGTCAAGTCCGTAGATGACACCAAACCAGTGGATCAGCCACCACGCTCTAAGTCAGGGTTGGTGTTCAGAAAGATCTGGACAAGTAGAAGGAATGGGCTTGACAATAAACTAATGGAATTTAGTTTGTTCTCATAAATGCAGAGCCCTGTCCCTGGGACAGCATACATTAGATGACACCTAGATTCTGCCTGACAAGAGCAGCAGGAGTCTCACCAAGATGGACTTACTCAGCCTGAAGAATGGCTGAGGCAGTTTCAGAGAACAACAGATTTCCACTAGTTGTGATGTCACCAAGAAAACAGGCAGTGACAGGACAGTGAGAGGCAGAGGGAATAAAGTGAAACACAGGATGTTCGGGCAGGAGATGAGGACAGACTCCTCCCTATTTAGACAGCCAAAACGAGTCAGGGACCTGGACTGATCTTACAGTCTTATAAAACATCAAAATAAAAACAATAAAACTGAAGGCTATAAAAATACATTCAGGGTAACTCTCACAAGGTTAGTGAATTTTCCCCATCAGTGATTACGGGTGGTGAATTTTGAGAGTCCTTAGTGATGATTTGCATTCAGTTTAAAACCTGTTGCTAGCTAACAAGAAGGCAAACAAAAGAGACTGGCTTATTCAGAGGTAAAATCCAAAAATCTGTTAAATAAATCCACAAACTTAGAACAGCATATTCCTCTAGGACAGGAAGAAGGAAACCAGGTGTAGCTGGGGGGGGGTAACTCCCTGCAGTGTCCCATACAACTCTGCGCTCTGCATTTGTGGTTAGAACAGCACTGGTATCACACCACTGTTTTGGTTCTTGCTGAGGAGTGCTGGCACATCATCTGGGCTGGCTCTTCAACCTCCTCAAAGACCAGCAGGCTGAAATGGGCAATAGACAGGAAAAGACAACCCCAACCAAAAGGATACTGTGTGCTCCATAAAGTACAAAGCAAAAAAAGCTGTCCAGTAAAAAGAAGGGGAAACTCCCCTTATGAAAGTGTTTGTCTGGCCAAGTAACCACTGCATGTGTCAGGGTCCAGAAAGTGAACACTGTTTGCAGGTGGGAAACGGGGAATAATTAATTTTTTCTCATTTTGTTTCCACATAGCCGTAGTTAGCTCTTTTATCTCATTAAACTGCTGCTACCTCAAACCCGCAATTTTTATATATTTGTCTTATCTCATTTTATCCCCAGCCCTGTCAGGTTGAGGAGGGCTAGCAAGACAGCAGCTGTAAGCACCAATCAGTGTAAAACCACAGACACCACAAGCAACACATTCACATATTCACAGCAACATAAGCAAATCCCTCCCCCATGAAAAAAAGGGGGCAGAGGGGGCAGAACAGTGAAAGGTGGAATCTGTGCAGAGGTAGCATGAACAGCACCTACTCTTAGCCAAAGGATCACTCCTCAAAGGGTGGAACAGATCAGTGACTCGTTAAGAGCTAATTTCTGATGGCACTGCACCCCTACCATCACAAAATCTGAATAAGCTGAGGGAGCTGGTGACTGGCCCTCTGGCACATTGCACTTCTGACCTATGCACACTGGAACAGCACAGGAGATGCATTCACTTCTACATTTTCTATCCAGACAGGAGCTACGCTGTTTATAAACGGAAAGAAACCATTTATGGTAAGATCATGCAACCATGGCCAAAGAGCAGTAGTATCATGACATTCAGAGACACAGTATGGAACTCTGTGCTATGCTCAGGCCCAGGAAAGCTCAGCTAACAGTGGGGAGATTGCACAGACTTGCTGGCAGCTTGGAATCCTCTCTGACAGGCAGGACAGCCTGAGCAAATTTATTCCAGCACAGAAGGACTTCCATCAGCACAATACTGATGCAGAACCATTTTAACCACAGCTATCAACGCATGCTGAGAACAACAGGGAAGGATTGAATGTATTCTGCAGCCCTGCGATAAGGACACAGGGCCCAAAGAGCCATTTACTGCAATCAGTTGAATCAGAAGTTTGCTTTAAGTGCTATGGGAAAAACTAAGAACAAAAGCTGGGAGCTGTGTGTGTAAAAAGAAAGGCCGACCTTTCCTCCATCTATAATCGTTGGGTGTAGCACTTTATTTTAGTCTCCAGCTTCACAAAATGTGTTGAATGCGTTTCTGGAAAGTAAACAGCTGCAATAAATCAGACTTTTCACACTCGGCAACTCTCCAAACAGCACTGGGTCTCAATCTGAACATCTCTTACATCCGGACAGGTATCTTACATGAGAATCCTAGACTCCTTGAATTGACATTTTATCATGTGGTACAGTGACCCACTAGCAGCAGTTTTGTGCACAGAATTCATGTGATTTTTTTTTTCTTGTTTTGCTTTGTCTTAAGAGCAAAGAGATTTTGAAAGCCAAGCCTAACAGATTAAGAAGATAGAAAAGACTAGAACATATACAAAAGGAAAAACAGAAAACAAGTTACTGTTCCTTCCCTGGCCAGTAAGTCTGAAAATAGCTCACATGGAAATAATTTATAGAAGGCTGTGCTTAACTCCACACTTTAATAACAAAACATTGCTTTTATGTAGAAGATTTTAACATAAAACAGAAACTTTCATGTCACCACACAGGAAATTAAGGTATCGCTGCAGCTTATGTTAATGTGCCTGCGTTAGTCTTCACGTATAAGGGCACATTAAAATTTATAATGAGAAGACATACCTCAGGATTTAAAACCAGACAGAAACTAGCATAGACATCCACAGATAGCAGAAAAAAAAATTGTACTCCAGTTACAGAAACTCACCGTCACTTAAATAAGTACACATTTTAGTACAGGCTATAATTAACTTTCATTTTGTGAGTCAGACATTCTAGAAGCCAATGTTGGTCGATTTTAATGCACATTACACCTCCAAGCTCACTACAGAGCGGATTTGGGTATAAATCTACAATGTTTTTGGTGGTTTTTTTCCTGACAGAATATACTGTACCTTAATATCAAGCTATTGTACCTAGAGAATTGCAGTTACATTGCACTCGTCCCTATGGAAGGAAAGACATATCTTGAATCCCCAATATAATAAGACCCAAAGCCAGAAGTGGCATTTTTAATGTAAATGTGACTGAGGCATTTAAAAAAATAAAAAAAAAAAAAAGACACATTCCAAAATGAAATATAGTGGAGAGATTAGCAAAGCCACTGTGATTCAAATAACAGTGAATTCTCCAAGGGTTCAAGCTTATCTGAGTTTCAGCAGCAGCATAATACAGGGAAAGTCCAAATCACAGATGCAGGGATTATGAAGCACTACAGCAACTAGATACACACCACTAAATCACAACCATAAAAATACGATTTCTTAGCAATTCCTAGATGAAGAACCTTTGTTTTAAGATTAGAACTAGAACAAAAGAAGTAACAGAATGTTGTCTAAACAGTACATATGTCTACTGGTGCGGGTGCCCAGGTGCTAGCAAGGGACAGCAGAGGCTGGGGCTGTCCCATCCCATGCTGGATGTGGCCAGACAGGTGCCACAGGGAAAGCAGAGAACAGACTGCAGCAGAGCAGGTGGATGTTTCCTAAAGGAGATGAGGCCTGTGGGGAGAGCTCATCAGGAGGAAGGGATGGGCAAAAGTAGAGGGAGAGACAGAGAATTTCCCTCTTTGTAATGACCACATGCCCCTACCCATCCCATGTTACACATAGGACAGAGGGATGTAGAGTCAGAAGAGGCGAGTAAAGCTGGGAGCCTGGGAGGGTAGAGTGTAAGGTGCTGTTTGGTTCTGAGTCTGTTTTTTTCCACAACAGGAGTTGGTAAGCTCTCTCCTAGTCTTTCTCTCAGTGCCTGAGAGTGTCTCAGCTTGTTTTCTCCTTCTGCCTTTCTGGCGAGAGGGAGAGAGATTTCAGCATGTTTTGCCCTTACCTGAGGCTACCCCGCTACCATAGCTAAGGTTGAGAACAAGGAAATAAAGATGGGGGTAGACTGAGACTAGGTATTAGGAGGCCCTCAGAAGGTAATTCAGCACTGACACAGGCTACCCAGAGAGCTGTGGGTGCCCCATCCTTGAAGATGCTCAAAACCACATTGGATGGGCCCTGGGCAGCCTGGGCTGATGGGGAGCAGCCCAGGCCCACGGCAGGGGTTGGGACTGGGTGGAATTTAAGGTGCTTTCCAACCCAAGCCATTCTGAAAATCAGTGATGAGTGCTTTCTCCCCTCATATCTAACATTGTGAAAAAGTATTTTATACATGAAAAGAATATTTGTAGCTGTGGTAGACACTGCATTACAATTCTTAGTAAGACCCACATCTTACACCTGTAAAGAAAAAAATAAGCTTTTCCAGATTACAGCCAACAGTTTACTCTTATATCCTGCAAAACACAAAGTAGCTTTTTGGATGGCTTTTCAAAAACACACCGTTCAAGTGCTTAATTGGTGCACATTATTATATACACTTAATGCAGATAAAACATGCCATACAGAAACTCGTAACGTTGGTTACATTGGTAAGAGCAGCAGTAAAGTCTGTACAGAACTGCCTCAAGACAGAAGGGTTTATCCTGAATAAATATCAGACTTAATCCATGAATTAACTGTTCTACAATGCAGCCAAATTAATATTGCTAGTCATCTGCATAATCCCTGTTTTAAACACTGTTATTGTTCCAATAAAGAATGTTTTGGCCTTATTTCACTTTTTTCTCTCTTTTGATTACTGGGACTTCTTTAAGTTTATATAAATTCTACATCTCAAACAGACTTATCCTTTTTTTATACCTGAGAATCAAATGGAGAGGGTTCTGACTCTAGTTTTCCACAACTAGAATCACTTCCAATCATTCCATTTATTAACATTCTACAAGCTCTCCTTTCCCATGTGACTGCTTTTTACTTACTTTCTAAAAACATAATGGAATACTTGTTCAACTCAGCTTATGCCTTTTTTTGAGAGGTAATGCCTCACTTGACTCTTCAACTATCTTCTTAACCAATTAAGCCCTGTTGACAAGAGTACTGTTGAAAGCTATGAAAGAATCCGTATCCAATCGTCCTTGGCAACCATGGCATACACCACAGAAGGATTATCAGCGTGCTCTAACATCTATGCAGAAAACTCCTATGCTATTTTTACACAAATATTTTATCACAGAGTTTTCCTGCTCTCATTACTACCAGATGTACCCACCACAAGATGTAATGATGTAAGCAATGACAAAGGCAAATCTCTATCGTGCAAACTCTGCGTACAGCAGATTTAGAAATCAAAAAGGCAAAGATGCCAAGAGCTTTCAGCACCTTGTGTATACTGCAGCTTTTACCACTCCTGCCAGCTGTACAGCTAAACCAGCAGCAACGCTGTCTGGAAATTTTACAGTAAACATGTTAGCACACTCAAGACTCCAAAGGGAAAATACAGAATGATTTTTTGAAAAATAATAAGGGAAAAAAAAATCCTAGAAGTAAGTATGCACCAAAGAAAAAAAAAGCAGTAATAGTTGTGTGGTCCTAATATATCAGTTTAGAAACTCCTGAATTCACTAGATAGAGTAACACGCTTCTAAACAACTGCGTGCCAGGCAGCTTTCACATGTGTGCATTCAAGGTGTTACAAATTAAAAACAAGTGCCAAAGCCATTATCCACCCTCTCCTAAAATGCCTGAACCAAAGAGTACCAGGCTCATGCAATTACTGTTCATGCTAATCATCACTGCTGTGAGATGAATCAGGAATGAAACATACCCATTCGTTATTAACAACGATTTGACTAATAATTTTTGACTGACAATTTCTCTAATAAAATGCATACAAATTGACAGCCTTCCAACACTTCACAACCATACCTTGCAGTACCTCTCCTGAACAATAATGAGAAAAGATACCATTTTATACTTTGTAATTCATAAATTCAGTGTTTCACTCATTCCAGTCTGGGCAAGCAAGTACCATCAGTCTAAACAGATTTTTGTACATTTGGCCATGACAAACAGAAACAGATGGGAATCCACTTTCTATCTAGTATGTAGAAAAGAACATATGTAGGTTTCTTAAAACACGGCTAAGAAAGTTTTTCATCAGTGTTGACATTTGCCGAACACCAGATTCTTTTTCAAGCATCAAGGTTAGAAAATAAGCTGTAGCTCATTATATTCACATACCAATTTGTTTAGTCTTTCTACAACACAAGTCAAGCTGGATTTCAAGACTGCTGAACAGTTGCTGAAAGGCAGTACAAGTCAATATGGAAGAAAGAACATGAACACAGAGCCAGTAGCATTTTGTAAAGCATACTTAGAAGCACTGCTACAAATTAGAACAGTGTAACACTGAAGTATTATTAATATAATAATATATTAATATAACTTCAGGGGGGAAAAAAAGTTTTTATAAGTACGTCAAAATAACACATCAGAGAAAAACGAAAGGATCCATAGTAATGCGCAAGGTGTGAAAGGAAGCCTGAATACAAAGATTAGAAGCAAAGAATTACCAAGCACTTTTAAATGCAGAGATATTCAGAAATGTACCTGTAACATGTATGTTAAAAATAAAAGTTGGTTCAATTTCATAGTAACAGAATAGAACAGTTAAAAATGTATGTATTCCATGGCATTTCAAAACAAAGAATCACGAAAGTCATGGAATAACAATCTTATGACTGACTTTAAATTCCCATGTTACACATATTGACCTTGGACTAGGTTTGAAATCAGCATCACTACAGTCAATATTTTTTAGCATACAATTCATGTCCCACTTGAATTCACATCTAAGGTACTTGCTAGACAAACTGCCATCTGCAAAAGCCTAGTTTTCTCCACTGAGACTAAAACCAAGACCGACTAGATCAGTTGTATGTAGCAAGGCTATGATAGCTAAAACCAGTCCAGCTACAAGCAGTTGTATAATATTAATACATTAATTAACTAGTTGAAAGTGTAAGTCCTAACACAACAAAAACAGAAAGCACACAAAATAAAAATTCAAATCAGAAAGCAGATTTTTTTTTTGCAAAAATCAAGTCTTAGGGATCTCCCTAATATCATGCAGCAATACGTTTCTTTTCTCAAAACTACTAAAATATTTAAGTGGATTTTTTTTTTAATAAATACAGAAATCTATTTCCAGTCAGAGGACAAAAATAAAAGTTGAGAACAATCAGTAGGGTTATTAAGTATTGCAAACAGTCCTACTGTTATTGAAAGCAATTCACTGCATTAATCCATTAATGAGAACAAAAATTAATCCTGTCTAAATTATTTTAATTACAACATTTTCTGAATAAAGAAATCATTTATACTGCCTATGCTCCATATTGCTTAATAAGTAAAAACTAAGAAAAAAAACAGAAGTGAAGGTCATGAAATTAAGCTGACAAACTCCAATTTTCTTTCAATGAAAAAGAGGTTTTAAATGCATTTCATAATTTCTATGGATTCTGTCCTCAGAATTGCTGCTTTAAGAGAAATGAGTAAATCCACAGCTTGAACCACTTAACAAAGAAGAGTTGTTAAGTCTTATATTAAGTGACAAAGAATTTAAAGATGAAAATTAAATCTAATTACTAAAAGAACTGAATACTGTTCTCTAGTAGTATGAAAGATGGTCCATATTCAATCTTTTCAAAACTGTATTCCTTCATAACTCACAGAAGGCTACCTTGTATTACTTAACAAGGGAACAAACGTGGTTAGGGTCGAGATATTCTGCGGTAAACTCGAGAGTTTAACTCATTTATTGTGTGCTACCATTGCTATTTCTACCAGTTTTTGATCGACTTAACTAGCTACATCTGGCAAATTTCTGATAATTTATCTGATTTGGCTCTTAATGTTTTGAAATCAGTTATGGTTTTGACGGATAAATAAATCCTACACAATTTACTCTCAGATGGATGTCACAAAGAGTAAGTTTAGTTGCTACTTGCATATGCTTGACAAAAAAAGAGGCTTACACTTAATTGTGGTAAACATGTCTCTATTCAGGAGCTTCCAATTTAGTTTATGCTACATGGAGGAATATTTTATCAGCCTGGTAGTGAGCACTACACAGCATTTGCTAAATGCTGTGGAATGGATATTCCATGAGGATCATGAGGCATCCTTCCAGTAAGAAAAAGGTAATGTTTCAAAAGGTAATGTAGATCATCTTATTCGAAACTAAAGCATGCCCTCGATTGTATGGTTTTGTGTCAATACAGAGAATAAAGAAATACTATTCCTCAGTATTCTCTTTTCAGAGTAATTAAGCCAAATCATTTCATTAAACATATAATTTTCAGTGACACTCTCTCTTTTCAATACTAATAGTTACTGATGTGTTCTAGCCAAATTTGACAGAGTTCTCTGAAGAGAGACTTCATCAGCTTCAGATGAAATAACCTATCCCCATGTTTTCCATTATAGCACTTTTCTTAACGTAAAATGTCAGAAATCCAGTAGAAAGGTGAAAATTTTCATCACTCAGCAACCATAACAAGAATATGGGTAACCAAAATAGAATGTGTGCTAAGCCCTGAATTCTCTTTAACACATGCTTAGAACCAGCGATGTGGACACACATAAAAACACACATTTTAGAAAATGACAACTTTTCAATTGCATGTTGTTACAAAGAAAAGTAGCTTTGTAGTAGAAATGTCATTTTGAGCATATGCTTAAATTAGCAAACAGATTTACACAGAAAACTATTTCCCTCACTTATTTCAGATTTTCTTATTAGCTCAGAAGCATATCTAATGTCACACAGTTCACAATACCTACTTTTTCACAAAATAAAAGTGTGCTGATGACAGGCAATACAGTTATCTGAACACAACACGAGAATTCAGTAGCAAATGCTGTACTGAAACAGGTAACCTTCACCACCACAAATGGTCCTTGTGACCATTTCTTTGAGAAGATCATAAAAACTCCATTTGCAAAGTCATTCACTATCAGAAGTAGAGAACACAAAAGATGTATTTCTGTAAGCTTTCCTCATTACATCTTTCCACACTTTCAAAAAGCTCCATTATCTGTCACCAAATATATTGTATCCTCTAAAGTTAAATCAATCTTCAAGATTAACTTCAGCAGTTTGACAACTTGAGTTCAATAGAAAATATACCATAAACAACAACATCTAACCCCTGCAATATGAAGAATTTGGAAAGGCTGGTTCTGGTTCTGCAATAAGCCAGTTCTTGCAATAAGCAATAACAAATGTGAGTTTAAGAAAAAAAATAAAAACAAAAAAGAGCCTTGCTTTACAGTGCCTGACATCATGACATCATTGCTGTAATGTTTTATACTGCAAAACTGCAGAAGATGGAATCACATTTACTACTCAAAAAAAAAAAAAAAAAGAAAAAGAAAAAGACAATTTAGTCTTTAGGATGAATCTATATGAGTTTAATTTTTACAAAGAAAAACCAGTGTCAATGTAGAGTTTCACACATGGTCACTGTCATCTTTTTATGTGTTAATGTGACAACCAAATGCTTAAGGAAGAGACAAAAACATTAAAGCTTTAAACTCTGGTGCTATTAATATATAAACATTCAGAGAAGCTTTCCTCCACATATAATGCTGACATCTTGAAAGAAAGAATCCATAGCAATGTTTCCTACAAAGAAAGTTACTCAAGTGAAGAACTTCTAACAGCCTTATCCCAACAGGGATTCTATAATATGAGCCATTCTGTCCTTCAAGAAACTTTACATGGACTTGGGAAGTCCAAGAAAAACACCAAAGTCACCTGGAATGCAGAAAAGTCTTCCCCTTCCCTCAACCCCAAAACTCAAGAGAGCAGTGTGAGGAATTACTGCCAAAATAAGGACATGAAATCCACATACTTACTGGGCAAGGTTATTCTTCAGCTACCCCACAAACAACGTTGGAGATTCCTTCCCAGTGCATTTCTACATAACGTAACCATGCCCTCCTGTATGTTTCTAACAGCTCAGAGTCACAGAGAATCATCTTCCGGATAGGACACATCTTTGGAAGTCAAAGTATGGATGTGTGTTTTAATTTCCTCTGTTAGCCTTTCAAATGCTATATGAAAATCGGGCATCTCTAATATAAAAAAAGAAGATCAAGGGGATAACTTTCAGTACTCCTATTTTGGGAAGAAGGAAGTAGCACTGTAAGGCATGAATTATGGTCTTGTCTCTGTAAAGCCAGCCGATGTCTCCATGAAGTAAAGGTAATCCTAAGGAAATCTCAGTTCCTTTCTCTCCAGGCCCATTCTGTTCTGAAGCAGTTTTTTATATTTAAACAGCTCAGCTCCTGAGAGCAAAGCGAACAATAACTGCAGACACGTAAACAAAAACATATAATATGGTATCCAAGGTCTGCTATGCAAACCTGAAAGCAGATTTCTACTCATCCTCTGCTTTGCTGTGATTCATCTGTGGAAAATGCTTAAATATTTTACACCACATTTCTCTGGAAAGTGCAGAACTGTAGAATGCGTAAACCGTAGAAAGGTCACCTTGATGTGAGTGGGGATTAAAACTGCAAAATAGTGGAGCCATAATTCAAATAGATTAAAAACCATCAAGTCTTTCACCTGTTTTTTAGAAAAGTAAATAAAAACATTAATCAAAATGCAAAAGCATATTTTAAATTCTCATGTTCTTCCCTTAGCTGTAGGAAATGCATATGTAAACTTCTTAAAATTCACTATTTAAAAACATATTTAAAGTCTGCCTGAACTAAGCATCTGACCTAGAAATGATTTTCAGAAGTAAACCCCAGCTGAGCTACTGTGTTTACAATCATGATTACAACTGTCTCATTTTCTAAAAGCAAACATAGCCATAGAGTATAAAATTTGTCTCCAGTGGTTATAAGTCCAAACACTGACTGAAGAAATCCTCTCTTATCCACCAGTTCTCATATCTTATAATGAGCACTATCACACAGTGGAGTAATTAAGAGCTGATCTTATATAGGAGAACAACACTGGGATTTACTCATGGCACAGGTATAAGGCATCCATAATGAAACAGTGCAAGAGAAATGCTGGGAAAAAAAAAAATTACTTATGGCCTTTATCTGAAACTACAGTAGCCTTTGTTTGCTAATACCGCTAACATACTAGGTCAATTTTAAATCTTGGAATCTGTTTACCCTGTATAAATTGATTTATACTTTCACACACAAAATAAAATCATATTTATTATGAATGCAATATACTATTTTTATTGACTATATTCACTTCATATTATGAATGTTTTTGATTCAGAGATTTCAATTAATAGATACAGAAAAACAAATTTCCAGTGATGAAACAAAAAGCAGGGAAAAAAGAAAAAAAAAAAAAGCATTATACAGAAAAAAAACATGTCTGGAAAAAAAAAAAAATCATTAAATTCATATTGCAAAACTGCTCAGCATACAAAAACTCTTTGCTAAAGTTTGGTGTTTATGTTGTTTTCAAGGAACGCTCACATCACTAAAGTTTATATGCAGTTGATTCTTAGAACAAAAGTAACATAAATAAATTAACACCTAACAAAAAGCACCATGTATCCATCCAGTTATTTCTTCAAATTTACTTCATTATATGACCAAAAAAATCACTGTTTCCCTACCTGCTCTTAGGCATAAAACACTTTTCAACTTCTGTTTTCATAAGGTTTTTACTGAAAAAATGTTAGTCGTGAGTACCTAAGAATCTCCGTTGTTACCACTTGTACCATGTACCTGGTCTACTACTAAATGTGATGCAACAGCAAGTTTTGTACTGATCCTTCCTGTGATTCTCCAGATCAAATACGACATATTATTTATATCATGAATATAATTCATATCCTCATAATCCCTTGTAGCAAGAAGAAAACAACGGTCAGAACTGCTGCCTGTTATATGAAAATGAATGAATGCTTCTTAAAGAAGGCATCCACTCTTTGTAACAATTCACTAGAAAAGATTACAAATGCTTTCACATCATACTAGTTTTAAAACACCATGCACTCTGTAAAATAGCTTATCACGTCATGCATTTGCACATGCTCCTATGTGCCTTGGATTAAAATTCTCATCAAACTAAACACTAAACTCATCATTTACTACTTATTTATCTGTTGGAGTATACCTACATAGAATTTAAAATATTTGATTTCTAATTATTTAACTTCTAGATATGTAATTGTTTATCATAGGACAAAGGACTCACATTCATATTTTGATCTACACAGTTTTAATTCACCATCTGCTCATCCTCAATCCCAATACACTATGTTAATGTAATATCGTTGCTTCATAACATTAGCTGAAAATGTCAGATACATCTGTAAGGCTTTCTTTTTAATAAACAGCTATTTCCACAAAACCCCTTGTTGTACACTTACAATATTTAATATTTTCTACTGAATTTTAGAAGAGATTACTTAATTCATATATTTATTTTTAAGCATCAAATATTTTGAAGAGTTTTTAGGTTATGTCATCTTTTTTTAATGAGCACTGAAGTTACACAGTGATTCCATCAATGTCATCTTAAATCAGAGCTGCTGTGTAAAGAAAAAAGTACCTGCTACATATAAAGATGCTATGGCATCTTTCCCCTGGAAGTACTATCTTCCCAAAGCATCAGAAAAGAAGGACATCTATTTTATGAAATACATTGAAGAATTTCAGTAAATATTAAGTATTCTATGAACCACAGCAGTACATGCCTTCTATAGGTAAAACAATCACTGTTCAAAATTAAACCTTGGTTCTAATGCTACCCTAAAGACATGGAAAATCCCTCTAAATTTTCCATTTGCTAACAAATGTGATATTTCTGATATCAGCATACAGACATGTCCTGGATTTTTAACACAGTACAGATAGTAATGGCAGAGTCAGTGACAGGGTTTAGACTTTGTTAAACAGTGCTGTTTCTAAAGTTGTATAATACAAAAAAGGAATAAATAAACAAATGCTTCAGATATTTAAAAAACAAAAAAGCAATTAAAGCATAAAAGCATGCAACCAAATAAAGCTGTTTCCCCTTGAAGTATCTTAACCAAGTCTTAATAAGATCAGTGTCTTTTATTCTCACAGAAACATGACAAAATAAAGGAAATCACTCATTCGTATATTGCAAGTATACCAACAGAATCGTACAATTATTTAGGTGGGAAATAACACCTTAACTCAGCAAATCCAACATCCTCCTAACACTAAAATTTCACTGCTAAACCACATCCCTAAGCATCACGTCCACATTTCTCCTAAACACCTCCTGGGGTGGTGCTTTGCATGGGTTTAGTTTCAAATCTAGTTGTTCTACAATGTGCAGTGTCTTATCCTAAAGTAAACACTGGTTCACTTCCAATGCATAACCACCCTCTTTGGAAAGAAATCCTACCTCAGCCATTCCACGCACACCCTGTGTCCAAGTCCCTTCACCAGCTTTGCTGCTCTTGTCTGCACAAACTTGAGCAATTCAACTTCCTTCTTGCAGCATGTACCCAAAACTGAACACAATACCCAAGATGCGGCCTCACCAATGCCAAGTGCAGAGGGACAATCTCATTCCTAGTCCTGCTGGCTACGCTACTTCTCATGCAGGCCAGGATGCCATTCACCTTCTTCTCCACCTAAGCACACTGCTGGCTCATGTTCAGCTGGCTGCTGACCAGCACCCAGCACCCCTCTCCTGCTGGACAATTTTCCAGCCACTAGTTCCCCAGCATGCCCTTGTTATGACCCAAGCAGCAAGCCTAGCACTCAGCCTTGTTGAATGCCATGCAACTGGCTGTTGCCCACTTATACAGCCTACCCAGGTCCTTCTGCACAGACTTTCTACCCTCAAGCAGATCAACACTCACACTCTGTGTAATGTCATTTGGGAGCTTACTATGGTTGCACCCAATCTTGTCCAGAGATTTTATCTAGTTGATAAAAATGTTAAATGAGACTGGCTGCAATACTGAGCCTTAGGGAACACTGATTGTAACCATCTGCAAACCACTTTTAACTTCATTCACAACAGCCCTTGGGACCTGGCCATCCAGACAGGTTTTTGCCCAGTGAACACTACGTCTGTCCAAGCAGTGAGCTGCCAGTCTCTGCAGGAGGGTGCTGTGGGGAAACACTGTGCTAAAAAGCAAACAAACAATATGCACAATGTTTCTTTGTCAACATAAGCGGGTGATCTTACCATAGAAGTAGACCAGGTTACTCAGACAGGACCCATCTTTCATAAACCCATGCTGACTGAGTTTGATCAGTTAGTTGTCCTGCATGGGCCACATGATGACACTTTGTCCATGATCCTCCCTGGCACCAAAGCCAACAATTATCCAGATCCTCCTTCCCGCCCTTATTTTAGACAGATGTCACATTTTCTAAGCTCCAGTCAACTGCGATCTCACCGGCTGGCCAGATCTGCTGGTAAATTACAGAAAGTAGCCTGGTGAACTCTTCTGCCTATTCCACCAGTACCCTTGGGTGGATCCCATCCACCTCTCTAGATCAGTGTATGTGTTCAAGCAGTGCAGGAAGTTTCTCACCATTCCCCCCTGGATTATAAGGGATTCATTCTGCTCCCTGCCTCTGCCTTCCTGCTGAGTGGACTGGGTATTCCGAGAACAGCAGGTCTCAGTAATAAAGACTCAGGAAAAGACAGACATTAATTACCTTAGCCTTTTTCACATTTTTTGTCTCTCCCTCTTCATCCAGAAAAGATCAGAAATTCTCCTTTCTCTTTCTTTTCCTGTTTATGTACTTATAACAACATTTTTACTTCCTTTTGATATGGTGGCCAAGTTAAGCTCTAGCTGGCCAAAGTCCTCCTAACTTGTTCCCTGCATAACCTTGCAACACTTCTGTAGTTGACCTAAGATACAATCAATGATTCTATTAAATATACTCTCTGTTTAAAAAGTATCTTTTGTGTTTTCTCGACTTATTTTTTAAAACATACATATGCCTGACATTATAAACCATTTCATACCAATTCCAATGTTTCAGTATTTATTTATGTAATTGTCACTTGCATATTTTGCATTCAATAATTCTCTATTTTGTACACCACACTGAGCTAAGTATAGGCAATACAACACTGCAGTACAAAGGAAACAAATGTATACAGGCACCAAACAAAATGGTATATAAGGCTTTAACAGAACAGTGTATCGGTAGCCAATCGCAACAAAAAGAGCAACTGAAACTTCAAGGAAGAATCCACATAGAGCAGGAAATAGATTGATGCTGAGTGCTGACTGCATCCAGACACCACAGTTAACAGAACACAAGCAACAATGGTATGAATGTACTTAATTGGGCCCTGAGCATAAGGTCTGCTAAAATCGCAGAGATCAACATGAAGAAACCCAAATCTGTGATAAAAACTCAGAAGTCAGTGTTCCCTTGGCTGTAATTCAAGACAGACTGCTTGGACACCTTAGTAAAAACGAATAAGTCAGCAAGAGTGAATGAATGTAACAAAAAGAGTGAGTGAAATCTACAAAGAAATGCTGTGAATAAAAGCAACTCTGTTTACTTATTTTTCAGAAGCACTTTGTCTTCCTATATAGTCCTTCACAGAGCTTTTCTACCATTAGAAAGTGTATGGAAAATAACACCTACTTTGATTGCAGCATAACCATTATCACTGGAAATAGGATCTGAACCCACGCCAAGAACAGGCCATTCAACATTTTGCATATTCAATTGATTTCTGATCTTTCAATTTTGCTGGAGTCCATTTTGAATAATGTGTCAGCATAGTTTGATTCATCTCCAAGCCCAAGTGATACTAAAACTAAGATTTATCAAAGAGTATAACAACAAAGCTAAAGAAAAGTGGCAGTGTTGTTCTGAGTGTGTTTTGTAGACAAAGCAAAAATCAGAGAAATAATTTGAGTTTCAAATTTAGTCTTTCACTTCGAGACTATGGGAAGCAAGAAAGTATCTCAAAAAGTGTAACAAGTTGGTCACTGGGGATAGCTCCAAACTTACTCCTATGCAGTACACAGCTCTCGAAGTAGTACCCTGACGCTACTTGAAAAGGTCTCAGCACAGTCCAGATGGAAAGGATTCCTAAAGGAAAGGGCATCTTACAGAAGTTTAGGATCGAACACAATAGTGGTAAGTTCAGCAATGGAAGACAAAACAGCTGATCATGGCCCGACATTTTAAGACCTGTTTGAAACTACTGCAAAAAGTTCAAGTAAAGTGGAAAAGCTACATCATGGTGATGCAACCCGATAAAAGGATCCAAGTGAGAATTCATATTATTTTTATAAAGATCAGAGAGGTAACATCATTGGCAAAAGATGTGAAGTATCCTTAGTTCTTCACAGAATCACAGAATTATCAAGGTTGGAAAAGACCTAGAAGATCATCTAGTCCAACCATTACCAATACTTCCCAGCTTAATCATATTCCTCAACACAACATCCAAACGTTTCTTGAACACTCCCATGGTCGGTGACTCCACCACCTCCCTGGGCAGTGCATTCCAATGCCTGACCACCCTTTCCAAGAAGTAATGCTTCCTAATGTCCAGCCTGAGTTCTCCCTGGTACAGCTTAAAACCATTCCCTCTAGTTCTATCACCGATTACATGAGAGAAGAGGCCAACCCCCTGCTCACTACAACCTCCCTTCAGGAAGTTATAGAGAGCAATAAGATCTCCCCTGAGCAGGGACATATTTATTTATATATATAATCCTTATATTTTTAGTGTAGCTATTCTGCAGTTCTGCAAAATTTCTGTTGCCATACTGTATATGGTCTAACTGTTGGCAACAGTACATGTTACCTAAGACGACTACTCAAGATTCACATGAAACTACAAAGGCGTATACTTATAGATACTGATCAAAACAATAACATGGCCAAAAAAAGCAAAGATACTTGAACAGAATACAGGGCTGGAGGGGCATGAGAGTGCAGCAGGTAGAGAAGCCTGCAGTTCTGTAAGGAAGTTTAAAAATCCAGAATGGAGTCCATATGAGCTGAAAAAGGGATTGGAAAAAGGCAGGAAGAAGGTGGGGAAGTCTGCACTTAAGGAATAAACATAGCGGGGAAATAGGAAGAAAAGGCCTTTGAAGATCAGAAATCTGAAACTGGAATGAAAAAAGAGACATAAATTAAGACAGGGGAGGTTTGGGGTAGATATTAAGAGGAAGTTTTTCAACACTGAGGGTGGTGACGCTGTAGAACAGGTTGCCCAAGAAGGTTGTGGATGCCCCATGCCCGGAGGCATTCAAGGCCAGGCTGGATGTGGCTCTGGTAGCTGGCAGTCCCTGCACGTAGCACTAAATGATCACTGTGATCCTTTTCAACCCAGGCCATTCTATGGTTCTATGATTCTACGACTTCATGATTCCATGATTCTGTGTAGGTGATGAAAGAGATTTGCATGGATAAGGCAGAATAGATCAGGCAACGTACCTGGTGCCTGATTTAATGGTTGGCAATTCTTCCTGCAGCAAGGTACTTGGAACTAAATGATTTTGAGGTCCATTCCAACCCAAGCCATTCCATGACTCTATGAGTGATCCTACATGAGTACCCATAGGCCAACGTCAGAATGGTCTACATCTATTGAACGCTGTTTCCTACAGATCTCATAGAACACTGAGGACTTCCCAATTTTGCCAAAAAACAATGTAGTCTACAGGCTCAGTTTAGGTTGTATCCCTTCTGCTAATAAGCAAGAGTGTAACTTGCAACAGCTACCAAATTTGAGATTTTTATCTCAAATATATAAGATTCGTACTGATGATTTACAAGTCCAAGCCCCACTGTAAATCACACTACTAATTCCCAATTATTATTATACTTTTTTAAAGCACATTGAAATATTAAATTAAAGCAAAAATTAGGAGAATAAAGGTTGCAAATTAAAGGAATTTTCACATAGGAAACACTAGGATTGAAACTCCAGGAATGCTTTTAACCCATTCCTCTACATCTATGTACTACTGTATTATTTTTCACCATATGAACACACTTATTTCTAATGCACAGCACAGGTGTATTTTAGGACAGAGCAAATTTTGTAATTGCTAATATTTTACATCTTTGCAGACACTTGAAGATGTAAAGAGAACGAAGAAAGGAACTCCCTGTGGCAATAGCAAATCTAACTTCTCAAGGATAGAGAACACCTACCAGATGAAATGGATTCTTTCCTTTATTCAGTCACAGAGCTCCTGTGTGATAGTAGACTAAACACAAAGTCCAACTTTTCATGAGTGGCAGCCAATGAAATGTTACATACTGCTTGAAAGAAGTCTGCAAAAGTTATGAGCTGTTACATCTGCAGTTTAAATCAACCAAACTGATGCTCAAAGCCCTGGAAGAAAAAGCTAAAACTTAAAACATTATTGGCACCTCATTTTTGATACTTTAGATGAACAAACTGTTTCAGCCTTTGTATCTTTTGAGCTTAAGTTTCTGAGCTGTAAAATGCAGATAATGATATCACCTAATTCACAGACTAGTGTTAAATTAATGTTTATGAATTTTACAGATGCAACAAGGAAAAGTACTACAAAAAACAGGTTTTTACTTTTTTTCTTTTCGTTTTGGTTCCAGGTTTAAATAATGAATGGTATGACTACACATTATATACTCAGAAAAAGGAACATAAAGTGAATGAACATAGCTAATGAAGCAACATCCAGTGGAACAAAATACATTTGCTTGTAAAACTCAAGATTACATCATTGCATACTACCTTAATACAGACATTAAAGAAAACGAGCCCTTAGTTTTGACAGATTCCATAGTGCTTGGTCTTGTAACACTGATATTCCTTTTTGAATAGTTTCTACACTGGTGTAAGAAAGAAGTGATATTCAAGAACTGTTCGGTTTTAGTCTACACTAGACAAAGAGATACAGAGCATTTTCTTGATGTCATGAAGACAAGTCAAAATACACAACACACAAATACCTGAAAATCTTAGGTTGACATGCCTCTAAAACAATGTGTGGTCTATTTTTCTTGTTTTTACCAGCAAAAGAGATGCTTCATGAAAAGTCCTTATTACAGCAACAAATGTGGTCAGAATGCAAATTCCTACTGGCTGAAAAAGAGCTACTGCATCTATAAAACGTGTAGTTCTCTACCCTGACATACACAAGTGTTATTTTCACCTAACTGATGACTAGGCATCCTAATTTTCTTCTATAGTAAAGTAAGTTTGCTACATTTCTGACTTCAATTTCTTAAACAGGTGTGTGTGTGTGTACGCAATTATATATGGGTGGTGAACATCAAGCTCACTATCAGCACAGCTTCCGCGATAAATGAATAAAACATTTGGATGGAAAATCAAAGCTTAGCAGAGTCTATGCTAAAGATGGTACATCTACTCCCAGAAAATCTCCAGAACCGTCATATCACTGAGCACTGAAGCTGCTTAGTGATGTGCAAGGACAGTCTGTTTATGCCCATAAACAATATTTATCAGCAAACAGAGAAAGCTAATGGAAGAATTAAAACAAAAACAATAAACATTAATGCACAAGGCAATTCACTTGGCTGCATATCTCTGGCATGACAGCAAACAGATGACACTGTATCTGTTTCTGCTTCCTGGAGAATCAGCAGTAAGGTGTGCACTGCTCTATACCTGACTAATCCTGGGTAGAAAAAGTGAGCTTTCTCTACAGATCTCAGAGGTTTGAAGAGTTTGGTCTACTCAAAGCCAACTTCAGCTGTTACTTTAGCTTTTAATAGGTAAAAGATAGCCAACTGTTCTGTCATTGCATAAAAAAATTGTGCCGAGCTTTCTTTTACTAGCAGATTACCTAGGAGAAAGGCTAAAACTTTACAGGTTAAACATGTTCCAACTACTGTCAGTGGTGTAATGCAGACACCATAGAAAACCCCCCAGAAATATTTTCTGTTTTGTTGTTTGTTGTTGCTGATGTTTGCTCCTTCATTTGTTTTTTAACAACCAACCTTAAAAGTTAAAGTTGCAGGATTTACCAGCTCCATTTAGGTGACTGATTTAAAAACATTTGTACTCAAATAGTCCAAACTGCTCTCTAAAGTTTCTGCTGTCTCTGCAGAGTACTCGGGATGATAATTCAGGCAAATCCATTAAAAGTAAGAAACTATGGAAGCTCAACAAATTAATGCATTTTCAGACTCAGTTTAATTTTAAAGGAGAGATTTAATATCTTTGTTTCCAAATAAAACCCACCTCATGTTTAAATATTTTTAGCAAATAGAATGTATTAAAATTCAAGCACAAAGTGATTTCAACATGAATGTAAAATCTGGAGTATAAATTTTCCTGCAGACTGGTTTTAAATCACAAACCTAAATATGCAGACAGGTACGTAATGGAATTCCTCAAATTATGTAGGAGACTAATTCAGAACAGCTCTCCACTGACATTAACCAAAAGAAGACCTCATCACCCCATCGAAAAGTATCTTCTACCATAATACACGAGACTGCATCCTGTGTGCACAACGAAAGCCAGTAGCTATTTGAAAGATGACTGCGGATTACCATATCAGAGCTTTATGAGAAGTAAACACTGGCTTCCCTAAGGCATCTCAGAAAGACACACAGATAATGTTGAAAATACCACCAAGAAATTTCTAAGATCACAGCCAGGATGATTTCCTCAGTCTTTCATGCCCTCATGCACCTTTTTCTTGAGAACTCTGATGATAATGACAAGACTTCTTTTAAGAATGCATTGTGAATTTACTTCCAAATTACTGCCAAAAATAAATACTGCAAGTCCTACGTTCAACACTATGAGCAAGTTACTGCAGCAGGAAGCAAAGCACTATAAACAATCATAAACATGAAAAGATGCTTGATTTTAAGATTCTCTTCCCTGTATGCGATATATTATTCTTAACACTTAAATTTTAATATTAATGCAGGCATATTCTGCCTGGCCATCTGTTTTTTGTGATTGTTCCTATCTCTAAAGCAAAATGACCAAAGAAAGAATATGTGAGTAGTTAGATACTGCTACTTTTTCATACCTGAACATTGTTACACACAAGACTGAAAGACAGATAATACTCCTCCTCACACATAAGAGTAAAAAGAACTGCCCATATCTTTCCTAGAACCAGGGAAGCCAAAGGCACTATATGAATTTCAATACAAGCACATTAAAAGTGAAATCTGAAACACTTTTTATACTAAATGCCCTCTAAAATATTGGTGAGTCTCTTCACAGCTATCCTTCCCAAACATAACAGCAATTTGCAACAAAAACAAGTTCAACATACCTACTATTCAAACTGAACCCATGTTAGACTGCATCTAATCCTTTTGGCCAAGTTGAAACTTCTAATTTTCCTTCACAATAATTTATTCACATTTAGTAAACATCATTATAGATCTAGCAAGGCTAATGTTGTCCTTTACAGATACATATTCACTAAAGATGCTCTTCAAATTCATTTTGTTATCATCACTTAGACACCTCTCACTGCCTTCATACAATGAATAAATACATCTCACCAAATGTAAAATGCCAATACACGACATCCCAATGATGTGTAACACATACAGTGTAGGAAAGGCACCTTTACTTTCCACTACTTTCTTCTCTGTAGTACATTTTCACAGTTGGTTCCTGTATCATAATCCCTTCCAGTATGTTTTTACATATTGTTGTACCATAATTCTTCAAATAAGCATCTTCATTTCCAGTTGCACAACTAGACACTGTGCCTTCCAGTACTCGAAGGGAGCATATAAACAGGAGGGTGAACAGCTGTTTATGAGGGTGGATAGCGTTAGGAATAGGGGGAATGGTTTAAAACCGAGACAGATGAGGTTTAGGTTAGATACTAGGAGGAATTTTTTCACACAGAGGGTGGTGATGCACTGGAACAGGTTACCCAAGGAGACTGTGAATGCCCCATCCCTGGAGGCATGCAAGGCCAGGCTAGATGTGGCTCTGGGCAGCCTGGTCTGGTGGCTGGTGACCCTGCACAGAGCAGGAGGGTTGAAACTGGATGAGCATTGTGGTCCTTTTCAACCCAGGCCATTTTACGGTTCTACGATCTCTATGAGTCTTCTTTAAAAGCTGTTTACTTTCAAAAACGTCAGTCAATATATCAGTAATCCCACCTCCTCTCTTCCACCAGCAGACAGCTCACTGTCTGGGACTGACAGCTCTCTCAACCACTTATTGCAAATTCAGACACACATTTGCAGGCCTTAAATATACAAGATGTTTGAGATGTGTCACTGAATTCTTCCATGAGATAAAAATGGCACCCACTGACATTCACCAATGCTAGCTGAACCTTTATGGAGAAAAAACAGTGGACGTGAGCACAGTGAAGCGGTGGATGATACATTTCAGAGGTGGCAACAGTGACAGTGGCCATCTCCCCTAGTGTAGATTCTGGCATGTATGCCCTTGTTCATCATTAGAAAAAATGCATGGCTAATGATGCTGACTGTCTTGAAAAACAGTGTTTTGTGACCCAGAATATGCATTGCCAAATGGTGTTGCTATGCTCTTTGAACCTCTTGTAGTTTCCATGGAAATAAATAGAAGGCATTATTTTCAGAGCAACCCACATACATATTTTACCCCCAAAAAATGCATACAATATATTTCCAAAATATCTGGATATTTTCATTGTCAGAAATATTACTCCCAAAAAAGCAGACAAGAAAGAACAAATATGAGAAGCCAAAAGTAAGCCAAACTGTTGTAATAAACAGCTCGTTGTCCTCTGGCTTCTTTTTCAAGTACCTTCCTATTTAGAAATATCTGACATCTCCATTTCACAAGAATTTCAACAAGATGTTGTTTCAAAACAAGCAAAAAATAAACAAGTCTGAGACACATTTTTAATCCAACTTTAACAAAGCAGGATTCTTTTTTTTTTTTTGTTTTGAAATTATCTATTTTGTAATATTTACTTATTACCTATTCATAACTTAAAGATTTTTTCACACCTGTTACTACAACAATCACCAGCTGGCACAACTCAGCAAGTACCAATTTTCAATCAATTAAATACACTGACTAGAATAACGATTTCTAAGGATATTCCAATTTAGAATTCTACTATACTAATTACAATGATCGAAGTAAAATTAACAGTAATCTCTTATTTTCTTTCATATTGCAGTTCTGAAATAACATCACATTCTATTTACTGTATATGGCTTTAAATTTAATAAAAGGAAAAAAAAATTAAAAAAACCTTTTCATTTTCTGTCTTCTTTTCAGAATGTCTGCTCCCTCGTAAATCTCAGGAACTGATTTTTATTCTTACACCATACTCATTGAATCAGTATTTCAGAATGTTCCTCTTTTTATCTTTATACTCATTATTTCATTTCCCAATGTAGAAAAGTGCAGTGTATTTTATGCATACAATTACTACAGTTTTGCTGCATATATTTCCCCTGGTAATGCCATTACTTATTTTAAACTCAAAAATGTGGAATTTAAGTTGCCAAATGAATAATAAAATAATCAAGACTATTACTTTCCTCCTATAGGACACACAGTGTTATCTGTTCTGTAGCGACATGAAGTGAAGAACAACACACTGGTTTTCACAACAAGAAAAGTTGTTGATGCAAAGTGCTATTTCAAAACATACTTGAAGATGAAGGGCAAATGATAAACACCATTCTTCTTTAACTCAGGGATACACCACATTCCCAAAATGGTTTCTTAGAGGTGATCAACATTTTTATTTGGAGTGTAGGTTTAAAACTGTTCAGTATTCAGTTCAGATACAGCATAATTTAGACAGTCTTACATTCTCTTGAAATCTCAGCTTCCTGCTTACAATATCTTACCTCAAACAAGGCTGTCATTAAACAATGTACATAGTTTCCACCTAGCGAACTCCAATTTCAATCCATTTTATTCTGACTTCAAGAAACAATTTAAAGCACATAAAAGTAATCTGAGTTTGACTGATGTATTGTAAGTTTCCTAATTAAAATTAAAAACATGGGATAGAAGGGTATGTCCTTTTGATTCATCTTAAATAAACAAATTAATCACTGCAATGACTTTTCACCCTACTGCTAATCGTTAACAGCCATATTTATATTCCTTTGCTGCAAGGATGCTTTGAAATAATAGTAATTAATAGTAATGGCAATGGTAATAGTAATGGTAATAGTAATAGTAATAGTAATAGTAATAGTAATAGTAATAGTAATAGTAATAGTAATAGTAATAGTAATAGTAATAGTAATCATCTTGTGCGGTTTGGAAGGGACCTTAGAGATCATTGAGTCCAACCCCCGGGATTCGAGCCTCTGTGCTGCAGAGCGGCACTTCTACCACTTGCGCCACAGGGGCATTTGAACATCCGGGCCCCAGTGTTGCAATGCGGCATTCCTACCACCTGTGCCACCGGTGGTATTTTTTTTATATTGAATATAAAGACATAGTTGCATTTCAAGGAATGTGTGGTTGTTGAAAAAAAGTCTGAACAATTTTAGGCTGTTCCTAAATTTGCTACTAGGCCTCACTTCTCCTATGCATTACCATAACAGAATAAAAGACTATCCATTTTCTTCCAAGTACCTGCTTGCTCTGAAAGAGCAATGATTTGATTCAGAAATGCCATGGAACCCAGCAGGGCTGAGATTACTTCCATTAAGACAGCAAAACTGAAGAAAAAAAGAAAAGACATCTGACTATAGCCTCAGAGAATATGCGCCAAATAGCATTTCCTTAACATGTTCTAACAGATTAAGGCACAGAAGAGAATTTGAATTGGAAATTAATTCTTTATCTCCTGTCATGAAACACGGACATTATTAAAACAAGAAAATATGTCAGACATAGTACAATCTAATCCTTTTTAAGCTCTAGCCCAAAAAAACACCTAGCTAATGGTCATCAAACAAATTACATGAAGGTAGAAGTTTAAACAAAAGCATATTTTAAATAGTGTCATACAATTGTCTCCACAAACATGGAGAAAATGTAAGTTATTCAGCTTTATCCAGCCATTTCCATCACTTATACTTTCAATAACAGATGTCAAAAAGAGAGAAATAAAATGAACAGTTTCAGAAGTATATAGAAAAGAATCCACATAGCAAATCTATTTAAAAAATCCAAAACAAGTATTTGTGGAAGAACTTCCATCTGAAAATCTGCAGACCACTGATATTTGGGTATTAGGCACAAATCCTGGTATGAACACAGACAAGATCTCAGAAAATACAAGTACTGTCTTCACAGCTTGGGAATACACATGCAAAATCAATTTTAACTCACTTTGCACAGGAGTTCATACTTGTCCTCATCTAGGTCATAAGATATCATATTATTAGTCATCCTGGATTATACATTCTCATTAGTACTGCAGCATCTTGGTACTGCAGACTGGCATGAAACTGACAATGGACTGATGTATTCCCCTCATTAAGTACAACAATGCCCCTTAATGGTGATCTGTGAATTGCAGATGTATAGCTCTGAGTCATTTCTGTCAAGTACGTGACAAACACTCATACACTAAATTAGTATCTACAGATCAAACCTAAGACCAGCAAGGGGACAGCAGAATTTAAAAATATCTAGAAGCATGCCAGGTAGAAAGCATGCTGTTTTTTGCCAGAGGATCCTTTACCCCAGGGTGCCAGGAGAGAAAGTGTACGTAAGGCTCAAACCAACTCCCTTTTTGCTGAAAACAGTAAGGAAAAGAGTCCTCCCTCACCAGGTTTGCACAGGCATCTTCTCCCAAACTTTCCCTTCCCCCTCAGCTTCTATTCTTGCTAAAGCTTCTCTGAAGTACAGATTTTAAATACAACCATTAGGGCAGTTCTACAGATCAAAGCAGGTTCTACAGATGTTATACAGTATATTTGTGATATATAAGGTGAATATCTGTGATATTTCACCTTACACATGCTTGTAGTACTGTACTAAATCATAGAATCATAGCATTACCCAGGTTGGAAAAGACCTCAAAGATCATCAAGTCCAACCGCAGCCTAACCATAGTACCCTAACTCTGACAACCCTCTGCTAAATCATATCTCTGAGCACCACATCCAAACGGCTCTTAAACACATCCAAGGACAGTGACTCCACCACCGCCCTGGGGAGCCTATTCCAGTGTTTAACTACCCTTTCTGTAAAGAAGTGTTTCCTAATGTCCAACCTAAACTTACCTTGGTGCAACTTGAGGCCATTATCCCTCATCCAGGATATTATCCTGCAACCAGGATGACTGCCCTTGTCCTGCTCACCATACCATTCCAAGCCAGGATGCCATTGGCCATACTGACCACCTGGGCACACTGCTGGCTCATATTCAGCTGACTGTCCATCAGCACGCTAAGATCCCTTTTCAACAGGCAAAATAAGCACTTTCTTGAAAATGGATTGTTTTAAATGCAAAGAAATGCAAAGCAAATGCAAGAGGAATCAAGCCTGTCTACTGCATGAGAAGGAAATGTCAGTTTTCTTTAAGATTATTTTCCTCCCTCAGCTTCACTCAAGGGTGAAAGGAGATTATTAATAGGTACAAGAAATAGCCGGAGGTATTCAAGGTGTTCACCTACTCTAAGAAAACACATATCTCAAAACATAGATTTGATATCCAAGAAGGTAACAGCAATGTAGAGTGAGACTTGAATCTTCTCATATTGTATTATCCACAGGAACAACTGGACAAGTGTTAGATCAAAGAGCAACCAGTTGGTAAGTCCAAGTTGGTTGCCCAAGTGTTGTCAGCTACCTCCATCATATTTGTAGTGCCTTCTGTCTTGCATAATCATAGAATTCAACACTTTTGAGATCAGACAGTAGTTTGAAAGGCACTCGTTACTCCTTTAAAAAAAAAAAAAAAAAAAAAAGCATTCTAAAGAAAGTCAACAGAAAAAAAGGGGGGCAGGGGGGATTAGGGGTGGTTTGGTTGAAATAAAATAGTAAAAAATAACAAAGGAAGAAGGAAGCAGAATACTTGCTATTTTCTTTTACTCAACAGTTCCATGCACCAATATATTCAATTTGGGGAATTAATGGTTTTATCAGAATAATCTATACCACATATCATACAGACTCTTTTCACATATTTAATGAGACCAGGAGCAGCAATACCAACTACCCAACAGTGACACTCTCATCTCAAGTCCTAGAAATCATTACAATGAATTTGTTTCCAACTGCAGTCGTCAGAAAGAAAAACAGTTGTTTTCTGTACACATTGTTTCCTATAATGAAAATGCAGGAATACAATTATCTAGGTTATATAAAAATTTAAATGGAGTTTGAGACACAGAGGTTAAAAAAAAAATAAAACCTTTTCAAAAAATGCGATGACCTTACACACAACTGCCTAATATAAAACCTTATGGAAACACCAGATCAAAATGCATTTCTGACAAGAAGCCTGTCACACATCATTACCTTGGTTTGAAAACACGTTCTAGCAGACAATCTGAGTGAGATGCTAGAGATACATCTGCTTATGACTGGCTTACCAACTTCCTCTGCAAATCATGTTCTCAAACTCTAAAATCTATAAGCAGTGTCTGATTAATGCTTAATAATGTGCTCACACCTAAGTACATCTCCACTAAATTCAATAGTCACCTATACCTGTTACGTAAGCGCAGTGAATATTTTACATTTTAATGGAAATCTGCTTAATCAAATTGGACTTCTGTCTCCGCTTGTCCCAGGTCTTCAAAGTAAGGCTCTTCTGTCATTCATTCAATACCACGTATGTAATGCATAAGAATGAACTGTGACATACATATCTGGTTATTACTAACTGTTGTATTTTAGTAACAAAGAATGTTTTTACACTCCCAAATGATTAGGAAAAAAAGAAATATCCTCCTGCTTCGTCCTAAGACATGGCTCAGTACCAAATGACTGGGGACATGGCAGGATGATCAGAAATCTTCTAGTTAGTACATTTTCAGAAGGCACCATTACTCTGCCAAGACACAGTAGATGATCACATGCATGTGCCCGGATGTAGCACTGAAAATGAGAAAGGCTTAGCTCTGCAAGCCATCCTATTAGGCTATCTGCTTCTTCTTTCCCACTTAACCCTGGTATAATGGATAATAAAATCACCAACTGGAAGGAGATGTCGGTAAAACTGTTTGAATTCATTCCAATTAACTGGTTTTAAAAAAGATGAAACAGCACGGAGGAAATGAAAAATCTATGATCCTAGAGAGGTGATTTTTAAACTACTTACCTAACGTGCACACTGCTAGCCAGATCTGCATAAGCAAACTGTGTTCATTTTAACCATCTAACAACGTAGTACTTAATTAACCATTTGTGTTTATGAGTGCTATATTTATACATGCAAATGCTGAGTTTTTTCTAAACCAAGTTTTATAGTGAGAATAATTATTACTTGGCATTTATGTTTCCCAGCCTAGGACTTCAGTACCTACTAAAGTTGATTTGAAATTGTTCCCATTTTGCAACAAACAGGCTTATGGAATACAAGACTATGTAATTTAATCAAACCATATAATTAGGGGCAGTTTGGGAACAAAGAATAAATGAGCACTAAGATCTGTGCAAAAAATTAAATATAAAAGCCATATCATACTAATACACACACATTCTTTAAGATCTATTCTGCTGTTCTTATCTGCATGCAATACTAAAAGCAGTTTAATTGTTATTTGCATTTTAAATACGACAGTTTATAAAGTGGCAAATTAATCTTCAAAACTATTTTAGGAAATAGAGGAAAACCAGCGTAATCCAATGATTTGCAACAAAAGTAAAGAGATGGATGCAAATGCCTAAGGTCATTCAGCAAGCCAAGGGCAGAGCTGGAGCTAGAACGCAGAGTCTTTTAATCCCAGCCTCATGTTTTAACAGTGGTAAACGCTGCCTGTCCCAGTCTGTTAGCAGAAACTGCATGTACTCTCTGACAGTAAAATAGACTCTTTGAATGTGTGATGCCCAAAGGAGAAGATGAAAAACAAGAAACCATATGTCTGAAGTCTTTCTGAATATGCCTCAAGAGCACCAGAAATAAGAAAGCTTTTCTAAAAAAAAAAAAAAATAAAAAAAAAATCTGCTGCCCATGAATAACCATGTTAAGATTCTGAATATGTTTTGAAAGAACTAAATGAGAGTTTAAATGGTAACACAGAAATCAAAGAACTGTGGTAACAAATCTGTATTAACATGATGTACACTAAAAGGCTACAGCACCCACATTCCTTAATGACTGTAAAGGCTCATCATATCACCCCAGCCATAGGACAAAACTTTCCTTCTCACAATGTGCAGAAAGAATGAGTTTTAACGGAGACTTGAATCCCTTTTTTCTCAACACTGCACATCTTACTAATCACAGCTTATCACACGAGTATGCAGTGCGTACATTAATATCAGTTCTTTGTACGAGATTTAATTCCAAAGTACCACCAGAAAACATAAATAGTGATGACAGTAAGCCTGAAATATTTTGCAGAAGTCTGTCCAAGGAAACAAAAAAACATTACAAAAACATTCATTACCTGACAGCAATGCATACTTCCAGTAAAAGAAAAAAACAGTAATAGTACATGTTGCCAGGTCTGGATATTATCGGCTCGCTTATGAACACAGAGAATACCTACCATACGGTACAACTACTAGAAAGTTCTACAGCCTTTTAAAAAGTGTATAAGGAATACTAATACCACAGTTCATTGCTTTTTCCTCATGAGTTCACATATTGTCCTCAGTATTTACAAGCAGGTGCTCTTTTAGTTAAAACTAGAAATAAAAAGATCAACAAATTAGATCTTTCCAAGGAAATGTATGGTTATATTGCCCTCTGCTGATGAATAGCTAAAAATGGACATAAAACCAGAGCTCGTGCTCCAACAAATACATTTTAAAAAACATATATTGCTAAAATTAAAACGTTTGTCCTGCTATAATTCTATCATACTCCAAATGTCACTTCTGTTTCCTCAAAGAATTATCAGCAAACTAAGCAATATAAAAGACCTGAAGCAAAAAAATAAAAGCTCTTTTTTTTTTTTCCTTCAGATTTCTGCTCCAAGAACTGGAAAATAAACGGGTTTAAGATAAATTTATCTGCATGGTCTCACCTTGAATCATTTCCTACGTGAAAATATATATCCAATCAAGCTGCATTTTCATTAACATTCGATTTGCTCTTCAAACGAACACAAAATATTTAGCAGTAAGAAAAACAATCTACTCCACACTGATGTTAAAAGGCAGTTTATAAAATGTAATATGTAGGAGAGGTAAAATTTGGGGAAAAAAAATAAGAAACAGTGCATCTGGTCTATAGAGGTTATGTGATGATAAAAATAGCTTATAAATCAAAGTGTTTGCTCCCATACAGCCTCCAGGTTTCATGCTGGTTAAACTTTGGATTTACAACTATTCTGATCATTAGAAAAAATTCTTGCTGTCTTCTTTAATTTACTTTTTTTGCCATTACTATAGCTTACTCCTAGCAATGCTGATGCATTACTAATACATACTGGAGCCAGAGATAACCATGTGAGTCAGCTAATGAAACACCTTCTATGGGAAGAGTTTACATAAAGTGTTGCTCATTTTATCCTTGCCCTTATCTAGACTAGTTAATTATCTTCAATACAATTAGTTCAAATGAACAGCAGCCGAGCAGACACAGCTAAATGTACTTTGAAACAGACTTCAGTAGATTAAATTATAGCGTAAATTCCTTTCTAGCCTTTAATTTCTTGGTCCTGCATACGCTGAAGTACAATTGCTTTATCTTAACTGCAGTTTCATGACGTGTTAATTAGATCACACTAGGTAATTTCATCTCATACCACATCCTTAAACTCTAATCTATGTAGGCCTCTGATTTCCTTATATTGTTCCTAAAATATGATTAGCAACACACACAAAAAAATAACATCACCTTGGAAACGAGGCAGTATGTTGTCCCAGCACACAAATAATGATCTTACATTTTCTCTAGGTTGTTCTCATTATGCCTTTCTTAAAAAAAATACATGAGATTATAAAGGTTTGAGATAAAATAGGCAAACAGAAGGAAACCATGCCTATGATGTATTCTAAACAAAAGGGAGTTGTGTTCATCTTAATATCAAGCTTTATGCACTCTTATGCTCAACATGTTTAAGATCATATAAAAGAGAAAACTAAATTATGATAGTCTTAGATCTTTATCTTGATGGAATTAAAACAGAACCAGCAACTGTTGTAAGAGGAATATCCATTATACTTAAAGATACATATGCTCATTTTATTTCTACACTGTTCTTATTACTTCTACACTGCCTATCACTATTTAGCACCCTATCAAATCCATTGCTCCCTGCAGCTTTCTGAGAAGAGGAAGCAGAAGGTGGTGCCAGGCTTTGCTCCTGGGACCCAATGGCAGAAGGAGAACAGCACAGAGCTGCCAGGAGAGGATCAGGATGGGCATCAGGAAAAATCCAGTCATAGTGAAGGTGGTTAAACACTGGAATAGGGCTCCTAAGTAGGTGTCTGATGCTCCAGGTTGACGCTCATCAGTGTTCCAGAGGCATTCAGACAATGCCCTTACCAGTCAAGGCATTCCAGCTCAACAGTCTTTGAAGATCCCTTCCAACTGTTCAATTCTACTGTATCCCTTCAAAGACTCTCTAGGTAGTAAGTTCAGTTTCTATAATATATACCCTTGACTACAAATCAAACCCAAATTTCCTTCAGATCCACCTATAACATTCATATCCACTATGGCCAATGCAATCAAGCGAGGAGATATTCGTGCCTATTCACTGCATGTTTTTCTTTTCTAAACAGAAACTTAGACTAGAATTTGAACTTGAAAATGTCTTCTAAAACCATGGTTCTGAAGCACATATTACAATGACCATAATTTAAAAAACAGTTCCTTTAGAACAGCCAAGATTAATATTTGGCTCAGCAGAGTAACTGCATAATTGTTCCCTAACTCGTGTTGCTCTCAGTCCCTATATTTTCTTCATGTAATTAAATTTCATTTACCTCCCAAACCCACTGTTTGTAGGTTCCACATTTTTAAGACATGTCTCAAGGGATTTCATACATATTTCTGAGAAAAGAAATGAAGTAAAATATTATCTACTGAGGATGGTAAACATTATCACATGTATAAAGCATTTAGTTAACGAAGCAATAAGCAGCTATCCCAATACATATTTACTGGTAATAACACTGGCAATCTCTAAGCTTACCAGTATTCATGAAATTGAACTTCAGAGACAAGACCAGAACTGACATGCATAGACAGCAAACTAAGAAACAAAAGCTGAGACACGTGAGAATGCTTACATTTTTACCTGTTTTTACAAAAAAAAAAAAAAAAAAAAAAAAAAAAAACACCTTTTTTTTAACATTAAAGCGACAAATCAGACCCACAAATCTTCAAATATATGCTTTAAAATAATGTAACCTAAAGGTAAGCAGCTCAATATCCAAGCCAAACTTGGATTTCCAAAATAGGTATTATTATCACCAAGACAGGTATAGTTGGAAAACACTTCATTTTTACCTAGAAAGCCTGAGCTCCAGTTGAAAGACTGCAGCCACCACCATCTACATATTTCACCAGAAAAGGCACCTGACCACACTGAAACTGTTAGTGACCACTAGACATCAGGGATGCTGTCACCTTCTGTAAAGGACTTCAGAGTTCATTAAGAAGGTGAAGGATATTTCAAACAAGATAGAAGCTATCCATCTTTCTCACCACATGCGTCCCTAAGCCACATTAAGAGAGTGTCCTTGTAAACAGCATTCTAATTTCTGAGGGAGGATGGTGAAGCCTCCCAAGTATACCATGTCAAGCCACACAAACAAAGCACTGTATAAACTCATATTGTCCAAATACAAGCAATTGGAGAGGCTTTCTAGAATTACATATTATTTCTGAGTTATCAAAGCAGAAAGATCTCAACAAAAACACATAAATCTCAAGTCAGGGTACATCCTTGGATGGGAGGTCTTACTCCCATAAAAACAATAATTGCACTTGATGGAAAAATGAATGGGTGATTTCTGGCCAATCTGAACTAACTGCTGGGAATAAAATGAAGTCTTAAAGAAATCATGAAAAGCAGGCCAGACTCTGAATCAAAAGTGCACACTGTAAGGACCCAAAAGGTCACAATGAACTTGGGATAAAAGCAGCAGCTGAAGGGAAAGGCTGTCACTGTGGTTTTAGAAACAGACATCCGAAAAAGAATTATTCTCTTAAATTGAAATGATGATCAAAGAATTAACATGTTACAAAAGACGCTGGAATGAAAATAGGAAGAAGTGGTAAGAGACTTTATTTTAAAGCTCTTTGAGGAAAAAAACCTAAGGCACCCGAAGCTGACATGATAAACTGATAATCGTACACAATAAAATGAAGCAATTGCTCACCAAAATTCTCTAACTTTCGAATTTGCACTAAGGCTGTTGTGCTAATTTTACCCATTCCTTATTCAACATTCCATCTCATTTGTCTTCATTATTGCAAACCATCCAACTTCATGGCTTCCTTCTTCCTTCTTAATGAAATTCATGATACAACAAAATTGCAAACTAGATCTTTCCTGAAACGGACTTCTTCTGTACTTACTTTCCAAATGACAGAAATCAGAATGAAGAATGTTAAAAAGTCACTAACCTGTCCTGGTATCTAGACCAATTCAAATTTAAAAAAATAAAATAAAATAAAAAATATGTATATATAAATAGTAGGTCTGTCAGAAAAATTATTGAACATATCGAACATGAAGAGAGTAGAATCTGCAGAAAGCCTAAAGAGCCGAAAAATGGATCACAGGCGGACTACCACAATTACTATTTTAGAATTTATTAAAGAATATGGGTTATGTTTAGAATTTGCCTCATAGAGACATGATGACCATTGTATAGTATACTCTAATAAAAAGCTGTAAGCAGGTTGGTTATATATCAATAATGTAGTGCTGCCAAGCAGTCGCTGAAGTAATTAAAAAATGCAAGTCTATTTCACAAATGCAGAGGCAGGTATACACAAGTAAAACAGTAGGCAACACTGCAGGCCTAGGACAGAGTGGCTGGAAAACTGCACAGAGGAAAGGGTCCTGGGGGTACTGGTCAACATCCTGCTGAACATGAGCCAGCAGCGTGCCCAGGTGGCCAAAAATGCCAATGGCATCCTGGCTTGTATCAGAAATAGCTCTGCCAGCAGAAACAATCATCCCTCCGTACTCAGCACTGGTGAGGCCACGTCTAGATTACTGTGGTCACTTTTGGGCCCCACTGTAGGAAATACATTGAGGCCCTGGAGGGTAACAAAGCTGGCAAGGTGTCTGGAACACAATCCTCATGAGGTCTGAGGGAACTGGGATTATGATGCAGGTGGGCCTGGCTCCGTGACAGCGGGGAAAAGGGACCCACAGACTCACATCCAGGAAAGTGGGGGGAAAGAAGGAAAAAATGGCTAGAAGATGAGCCTACATGAAGAAAACAGCATCAGTGAACTAAGGAAAAAATATAGCAGTGGAATGTGAGATTATACAATATAATACAACTGGAAATGAAGCTAATAAATTAAATAAAATAAAGAGTTTCCAAAACTGTACTTCTTATTCTAATGCTGTAGACAAAACAGCCGGAGAGCAAAGAGAAGCAGTCTCATGACTCCCAGTCAGTTTTATCCTTCTCGACAAATGGAAAACAGAAAACAAAATGAAATCTGCAAGTAGCAATTCTTTCTTCTCTTCTGAGACCAAGAGACCAGAACAACTGACAAACCATGGAACCAAAGCATTAACTTTTTAACAGCCAGTTTACTGCATGTTGTTACAATGTGGAATACCGATGAAGAATCATAAAAATCATGACATTTTAGGCACTTCAGTCTGGAGAAGAGGAGACTTAGGAGTGACCTTACCGCTTTCTACGGCTAGCTGGAAGAAGGTGTGGTGAGGTAAGAGTCAGCCTCTTCTCCTGTGTAATTAGCAAAAGGACTAGAGGGAATGGCCTCAAGCTAAGCCAGGGGAGATTCAGGTTGGATGTTAGGAAATAGTACTTTTCTGAGAGAGGTCATGCAATGGAATGGTGGTGGAATCACCCTCCTGAGAAGCATTTAGATGTTGTACTGAGGGACATGATTTAGTGGGAAATACTGGTGATAGGTGGATGGCTGGACTGGATGATCCTGTATGTCTTTTCCAACCTTAGTGATATTATGATTCTGTGATTTTGGGCAATAAAGAAACTAAAAATCAAAAACAGCAGTAAATGGAAAAAATAGAGAGTAAGTATCAGAATGAAACATACCTTTTCCATCAACAGACATGGAGGAACCATTCAAATTGTGACAATTAAAAAAAAAAAAAAAAAAAAAGTTTAAAATAAAAAATCCATTTATAGCAGTGAGAAGATTATGTGGTAACCATGGCCACAAATAAACTCAGGACAGCAAGATTAACAAAAGTAACTCTTACTCGTTTGTATGAGAGTTCTAAGTGGCTGCCATATTACAAAAAAAGTAATTGTACTGAGAAGTAAACATTAAGTAAGACATCTACTGATTCACATAATATTCTATTGGAGATAAACGAAGTGCTCTACAGCCAATCTACATATCTCAATAGGCACAATACAGCTGTAGTACACTGCAACTTGTTCATTGTGATACTGATTGATACTCCTGCAACATCCTCAGGAATTCAGCAGAGACAAAATTACATGTCAACCATAAGAAATTAAAAATAAAAGTGTTTCCTGGTACAGGAAGCTCTGCAGAACTATCCATTAAACTGCATTTCATAAAGGTATATTCCTTCAAAAAGGAAATAGAAGAACACAATTAAAATTATATTTATTTGTGCCTATTCAATCCATAAATGATGCATAATTGTCTAGCAAAAAAACATTTGCTTCTTGTTTTTGCCTACAGTAAATTATAAGATAGCAGAAGTTTCTAAAAGCTAGCAACAAAATCCTGAGCAGTACAACCATAACAAAGAGAGGAACTATAAAATTTAAAAAAAAAAAGAGAGGGGGGGTGTGAGTGGGGTGGAGGGGGAAGTGTCTCTAAGAATTCAGTTTTTCTTCTTTTCTCTGTATGTGACATTTCAAGAAACCCCATGAGCCCTTCATAGAATCACAGAACCACAAGGCTGGAAAGGACCTACAAGATCATCTAGTCCAAATGTCAAAGGCTTTGCTGAAGCCTACACAGACTACATCAACAGCCTTTCCCCCATCTTCCAATCTGGTCACGTAGTTGTACAAGGAGATGAGGCTGGCTGAGAACAACCTGTCCTTCATGAACTCGTGGCTGGCTGGGCCTGATCCCCTGGACACCACGCACATGTCGTGTGATCTCACCCAAGATGATTTGTTCCATAACTTTTCCTGGTACCGAGGCCAGACTGACAGGCCTGTAGTTCCCCGGATCCTCCTTACATCCCTTCTTGTAGATGGGAGTAACACTGACAAGCCTGCAGTCCTCTGGGACCTCTCCAATCAACCAGGAGCACTGGTAAATGGCTGAGAGCGGCTTGGCAATCACCCCCGCCAGCTCCTTCAGCACCTGAGGAGGGAGCCCATTAGGTCCCATGGACTTGTGACAGTCCAGATGGAGCAGTTGTTCTCTGTCTCTACCTGAATCACTGGGGGTGTGAATCACTGGGGACTTCCAGATCAGGGCATGAAGTGCCCTGAGGATAACTGGTCTGCCCATTAAAGACAGATGTAAAAAAGGCATTGAGGCCCTCAGCCTTTTCCTTATCCTCAGTGGCCACATTCCTCACTGCATCAAGTAAAGGATGGACATTTTCCTTGGTTCTTCTCTTACCGTGGATATATTTGTAAAAGGATTTTTTATTCTCTTTTACTTCAGTGGCCAATCTGCATTCAAGTGGGGCTTTTGCCTTCCTAACTTCCTCCCTGCATACCCTAGCAACTTTCTGGTAATCTCCCCAAGTAGCCTGTCCTTTCTTCCAGTGGACATAGACTCTTTTTCTTCCAGACTCTCAATAGTAGTTTCCAGTTTATCCCCACTTGTCTTCTTCCCCCACGGCTCGCCTTATGGCATTCAGGGACAGCCTGTTTTTGTGCCTTCAAGATTTACATCTTGAGGAGTGTCCAGGCTTCCTGGACACCTTTACCCTTAAGGAGTGACTCCCAAGAGACCCCTGCTACAAGCATCCTGAACAGGTCAAAGTCCATCCTGTAGAAGTTCAGGATAGCAGTTTTGCTAGTCACCCTTCTGACATCTCCAAGAGCAGAGAATTCTACAATTTTATGGTCACTCTGCCCAAGACAGTCCCCAGTCTTCCCATCTACCACCAGACCTTCACTGTTAGTGAAGAGCAGGTCTAGCAGGGCACCACCCCTGGTAGGCTCTCGTACCAGCTGCATAGAGAAGCTATCTTCCACACACTCTATAAACCTTCTGGATTACTTCCCCTGTGCTGTATTATATTTCCAACATATACCAGGGAAGATGAAGTCTCCCAAGAGAATGAGTGCTGCTGATCACGCAACTTGGCAAGCTGCTCACAGAATGCCTCGTCCATCTCTTCATCCTGATTAGGTGGTCTATAACAGACCCTGACCAAGACATCACCCCTACAGGCCTTCCCCCAGATCCTTACCCACAGACACTCAACTTTATCAATCCCAACCTCTAGCTCTTCAACATCAAAACAGTCTTTAATATAAAGGGCCACACCACCACCCTTCCTTCCCCATCTGTTCCTTCTCAAGAGCTTGTAATCATCCATCACAGCACTCCAGTCATGGAAGCGGTCCCACCACATTTTGGTAGTAGCTAGGGAGGACATCAAGAAACAACCATTCTGTGTATCCCTTGATCATACAACTTTCCTTCTAATAAACTACTTTTCAGAGTCTTTCACCATCTGTACAGAAGTTAGCACCAGTGATTATTTCAGACGTGGCCAAACAATGAAGCAAATGACATGAAGAGATTTATGTTTATCTTTCAGGTCACTACAAAGTTATCAACAGACTAAGATAACAAATGTGGCATGAATCTTGTTTGCCTAAAACAGAGCATTCCATTTTAAGATTTACTGAAGTAAACACATCCCCTTTTCTAGACATCTGCACACCTGCTGTATTCATCAACACAATTTTGATAATCGGGGCATAAAAAGACAAAAGTAAATTTTCTTAAGGACCAAATTACAACAGTGGGAAAAAATATATATTAAATGTATATATATATATATACATTGGCTGACAGTCTGCATTCTCATTTACAGTTAGTTCTGAAAAAACAATATGAATTCTAATCTGCTTTCAAGGCTCGTATAATATCAGTAACCTTTTTGTATCCTTTTTCAGAAGAGTCACAATGAGTGACACTCATATATCAACACAGTCAATTCTGATCATCTGTTCAGTTTTGCTACTATATATTTGTGTTTTCAAGCATTTGAAACTGCAGGCAAAATACAACTCACACAGTAATGCAAAATACAGCACTGGCAACAACAGGCCAAACTTATTGTATGAATACAGGTAAACTAAGTGTTAATCCAAGCTGGAAACAAGGTATTTGAGGCTACCACTTATAAAGGTATCTGCCTGACATAAATATTTGCAAAGACCTCTGTGAACTCAACTAGTTCAATATATTCAGCTTTCCAATCTACTGCTAAGTTACAAGGCATTTGCCAAGCAATTAGCTCTACAGCTTTCTGCTCAGCTTCTCTGCCCTTCAACAGCTTCAGTAACCTTCACTTTCCATGACTTCTCCTTCACATGCATAAATGCAGAAATATATCACATGCTTATCACTGCACACTTACAAATAAAGGCATATATTAGCTCACAACAATCTCAAAATTCTCTTTTCTAACTGCTAGTTGTACTAATAACATCAAACAAACAAAATAATCAAGTAGTGATGTGCTTTTTAACATAGCGTTCATGTTATGAATTTATACTATACAGCAAGTCTTTCATTTTGGACTTTTTTCAATATATGCACTTCTGTGACCTGGTAGCTATCTTGCCAGAAAATTATTAAGAGGTCATAAAAGTTTGGAAGTGCAATTCAATGCCAGACAGACACCAGATAACAGGAAGAAACCACACAACAAATCACAGAATGAAGAAGAAAACAAGAAAATTATGTTGCACTTAAATTATCATCCCAGCAACTTCAGAAGGTATTGCTGGCAGCCATTCATGTACTATGAGCCAAAAGAAGCACCTACATCATTTTAGAACTTACGTGAGCATAGATGTGCTCAAAAAAAAACACAGTCATTTTCTTTAGCCATGTTGTGAATAGCTCTGAAATGTAAAAGAGGACTACCAAATTTTAATTAAAAGTAAAAATCCAAATGAATTGCAGCAGCATAATCAATAGAAATTGCATTATTTAATTAAACAAAATTCAATTGAAGGCTTTCTCATAAAATTAATTCTCTCTGGATTTAAAGCTTTCAAATTCAAACTGTTTTCTACCAATTGTATAGGTATTACAGCAGCCAATAAAATTTCGAATTAGTCTAAATTAGCTGCTATGTTTTAGACACATTACCTTTATGAAACAAAATACTGATTCTGATGAACATTGGAGTTTAGCAACAGTGCCCAAGAAAGAAAGCCAGTTCAGTCTCCAGACTAATCTGTAGTATTACTGCCCAGTTGATTAAGGAGACCCATGTTGCACAAAGTTAACGCCTCTCCTCCTGCAAGACAAGCACTTTGTCAGTGTATGACAGAAGAGCTATTTCACAGAAAACAATAATCTGCCTGCAAAAACACAAGCAGGAAATGTTGCAAAGCAACACAGAATGTCAGAACAGAATGCCCACTGATGAAGACTAAAATACTACCTGAAATGAAACAAAAAACTACTGCTGGACTTTCAGAGATGCTGAATTATGCTGTTGGCCAATAGGACCTATAAGAATTCAGCACCTCCCACAAGTCAGAAAAACATCTGTTGGGTTGTCATTATTGCATTATATAGCTAGCACTCAATTTATCCAGATAAAAAAATGCAAGAGCAGATTTTTTTCTGTCATTTATTTCCACACAGATTGGTGAGACTGAGACATAAACACGGAAGTGACTTGCTGTAAAAAATACGCAAGTGCTAGGCGACTGGATCTGTGAAAGCCTGCAGATTTGTCGCCCTCCTCTAACACACGTCATACTGCTACATTTCACAGGCCAAAGATCTCTAGTACATAGCAGTAGAGATTAGAAAACACTTGCTAGATTCCTCTTATCAGTGATCTGTCCATCAGAAGGTGATAAATGTTTATAAAACAGTCTTCCATGTTTTTATTCTTACAGATTTCCTTTTTGTTGAAGGAGAGAAATAGGCAATATATTGGCAAAGGAAGCCAACTGACTGCTCTGCTAAAACTGCAAATTTGTTCTGGATGTTCTGGACTTAGAGATCATAAAAAGAAACATTACAAAACTGATGTCAATACACTATAAAGGCCTCTCCTTTCAACAGATTCAGCTATGAGGAGCTGCTGATGACTGACTACTGTACATACATGTGTATGAATCATTACCGTTAAATTAACACAAGGCATTCAATTTTTAATCAACAAATAACAGAAAGCTGCCTGATAACAATTATGAGTAAGTCGATGTTTAATGATTTTAAAAGGAAGAATTCAATCAGAATGTTTTGAAGCAATTTATAACTTTCAAATAATGACAAGTAAGCCACATGCAACTTCTAACAGCTATTGAAAAGAGCGTGCACTATGGAAAGAACAGCCCAGTACTATTACCGATGCTCAGATTCCCTATATTCTAGCTCCAAGTATCAGACTAGCAGGACTGTATACTCTACAGTCAGAAACTGGCTTGTCCAGAATTACCTACTTTGCCCAAAACTTCTACTGTCAAAAACAGTTTGTACAAGTAATTGTAACAGAATACTCCTCCATCTTCCCAGAACTGGTGACAATGTAGAAATAGCATTTTCCAGTTTGAAAAGGCAGAATGCAAAGAGCAACAGCTACAGATAAGTTCAACACAAATCTTAAACAGGCAGTCAAAGATTAAATAGACTGAATCTGACAATTATGATTTTTGCTCCAGATATCTTGAAAGCAAATGGGACTAGGGTATACAAAACAGATAATAACTTCAGGAAGGCAAACAAAATAGAGACTAAAAATGAAGAGCTGGGGCTGTTCGGCCTGGAGAAGAGAAGGCTGTGAGGTGACCTGATAGCAGCTTTCCAGTATCAAAAGGGGAGCTACAGGAAGGAAGGGGAAAGACTCGTAGTAGGGTATGTAGTGATAGAACAAGGGTAAAGTGAGGGTGGTGAGGCACTGGAACAGGCTGCCCGGAGATGTGGTGGATGCCCCATGCCTGCAGACTTCCAAGGCCAGGGTGGATCAGACCCTGAGCAACCTGATCTAGCTGTGGATGTCCCTGTTCGTTGCAGGGAATTTGGACTAGATAGCCTTAAGAGATCTCTCCCAACTCAAGGATTCCGTGATTCTATAAATAAAAAGTAATATGATCAACTTCTGATCACAGATGCCTACAAATTGCACAGATTCTCTGACTCCACACATGCTTTACAGCTACAGAGACAGAAGCATCCTTACTTTCAGCTGAAAACCAGCAGTAATTTTCAAGCAATCACACAGTAGACAGAAGCAGAGAAGGTACCTCGGTCTACTCAGGCAAACAAGTACAGAATCACACAAACCCTTACAACAGCCAACGGAGCACCACTACTTGATCACTTCAGCCTCCAGCATAAAACTAATCTGACTTCAGATCCTGAAGTCAAACTTGGTAACACTCTGCTTAATGGGGTTAACCTCATTCAGATTAATAAGAATTAGTGTCTGTGAAGCAAGTAATTATAATTAGCAAAAAAAATAATAATAACAAAAATATTCAACAAGTGCTTTAGTAAGGAACCAGCAATTAAATTTATTTAACTGTGCTGTACACAGATCTTTACCAACAACACAAGAATCTTGGCTGCTAAATCACATTAGTTCTTTATTATCAATCTCAATGAAAATTTGATTTTAAACACTTACAACAATGGCAGAGAAGACATCAAAATGTTTCCTCTCCAATCCTGAACCAAAGCAGTGCATTTAGACTATAAAGGAACAATCTTGCAGAAATCTCGCTATATTTCTCATTAGTACACTTAAACAAACAGTCCAATAGCTGGATACTGTACTAAGACACAGTCTAACACTTACAGACAAACAACTAACTTTGCTGTTATTTTCCATGCAAAAAATTTCCAGTTCTGCATCAACTAAACTATTTCCTTTTTAACATCCTTTGTCTTTTTGTTCCAAGTACTAAACAAAACAAAATTACTTCTTGTAGGAAATTAAATTCATGATGCAGGAACAAAATATTTATTCCTTATAGCCAACAATAATCAAATAGTAAAAGTAAACTGAAATGGCAAGTGCAGAAATTATAGGTTTCTCTTGGTTCATCAAAGCTCTCTCATTAAAACATCCACAGGACCCTACTTTCAGGATCTCCTAACATCAGTTCATTTTTATTTCACTGTTTCTTCCCTATCTATGCCAAAGGTCTTCTGATATAATGTCCACAAACACCTGGCCTCCGTTTTGGGCACAGAAATGTCTGAAAATGTCTGAAAATGTCTGAAAATGAGTTGAAGAGAGCTACAATTTATAGATTAACTCCCATCAAGCAGCTTAATATAGTTTTCTCTATTTTATTTAGAGCGTTTATCTCAAAAGCTGAATCTACGCCAACGCAAAACAGAGTAAAAATAAAAAACCTTTTTTCAGGACATTACTTGAACATGCCAACTTTCAGCTAAACAATGTTCCACCAGTGTTATCTCAGCCTGCAAATTCCTGTACCACATCAAGTAAAAAAAAACATACCATCTTCTTACACATGGCAAATTCTATCACGTGAACTTATTTTCTTCTTAGTGCCTCTTCGAAACTACAGTACACATAGAGTACTGCATTTCAACTCTTCAATGTTGCTTATTCTCATTCTGATGTAGCAAATGTTTAAAAAAAATAGCTATTTTTAGAGTCTCTCGTCATTTTTATTATTTATATTATTCAGTTGTTTATATAACAAAGTCTGCCATTCATCATAATGATGGTACTAGTTCTGTAACTGAGTTTTTAATGCATTCTGTGTTTACCTGGCCAGCTCTTAGTAGCTGTGAGGCTGCAGGAAGGCCTTTGCAAGCCAGAAGGCCAGAAGGAGGCACAGCACATAGAGCACCTTGAGCTGGTGCTGCTGTTTGTAGGGAGCAGCCAGTGGCAGGGCAGGAAGGATCAGTGAGCTGCTGCCCATTGGGAACAACGTGGAACAGTGCTTGAAGGGTGAGCCCTGTGGTAAAGAGCTGTATTGGAGATGTGCTGGGAGAGCTGCAGCCTGTGGGAAGCCTGAGCAGGATCAGTGCAGGAAGGACAGCATTGCATGGGAGAAGAGGGAGGAGAGAGTAACCTGGAGGAGCAGCAGAGAGGAGACATTACACCACAGCCCCCATCCCCTGTTCCCCTCTCTTCTCAAAGTGAGGAGGTAGAAGGGGGTGAATGAAGTTTGTAGTTTTTATTTAGTTCTCACTGCTCAAAGATGCAATAAATTGTATTATTCTTTCAAGTCTGTTTTGCCTGTGACAGTTATTAGTGAGTGATCTGCCCATCCTTGTCTTAACCTATCAACACTTCCTCACTTCATTTTCCTCCCCAGTTCCATTGAGGGGGAGTGAGAGATTAGCATGGTGGAGCTTACCAGCTACCTACACATGCTAAATCACCACATCATGACACAAGTGTGTCAACAATTCCTCCACCTCCAACTACCTTGCTCTGAAATCACAAATACTGTAGGTAGGTGTTCAAACTTAAAGTGATGTGTCCTCCTTCCTTTCACAGTCTTGTGCATTTTCTGCTACTGGGCATACTTTACTTCAGTGAAACAAAAGGGACTCTCTGTTCACTACCCAGCATGAAACTTGTACAAATACAGTAACTCCAAGAGCCAACCTTTCTTCTTTTGTCCACTTTGGCTGACTAAAAAGACCCTTCATTTACAGCAAGCAAGCACATTATATCCTTTTCTTATTATCTTTCTGCAACCATAATTCAGAGTGTGATGAAGATGAAGCACAAACAGAACTAAGTCTTATTTGCTTAATTAAGCTTGCAAAGGCAGCGTTCTTCCAGCTTCTAAATAAACAGAATTTCTTCAGCACATCATTTTGATGCAACATGAAGCTATATCTTATCAGACGCCTCACTTATTCAAAAAAATGCCATCATAATGAAAATGATTTTATTTCCCAAACTTTCCACCTCCAAGAATCAAATACACTTTTATTTAAATACAATTATTTCTTAAGACTTCTGCCAAAATGTGTATAGACTCTCCAATGTCCCGATATCTGCTTTGACAGTAATTGATTTAACGAAGTTAATGATGAATACATGAAACCACATTACATTCAGTGAACAAACTTCATACTATTACCTGAAGTTGTACTGGTTATAAGCTAAGAACAGGATGAAATAATACATCTTTTTCTTTAGTGTTAATATTGTAATGAAGCTGACAGGGGACTATATATTCTGTGATGAAGATGACACACTCAAGGTGATTGATTCTACCTTTCCACTCATCAAGTTGAAAGCTGTTAATGCTTCAAGGCAGCTAACAAACCTTAGAAGCTGAATGTGACTGCATGAGCACTGAGGTCTTCATTCAACATTTTTGGATGTGAAATATATAAAAAAGACTATTTCAAGATACATTTAGATAGCTTCCTTTTTGTAAAGCATGTAGTTAGGTTTTGCAGTTAGTTTAATCTAAAATCAAACCGGTACAGGTAAAGATCACTAAAGATCTTTTTGTAGACTTCTAAGATCTCCTTACATGCAGCTAGTTTTAAAAGAAACGTTCAAGTAAGAAGTGCACTGGAGTTACTAAACCTCCAAATAAGATGTTCAGCTCCCATCTCACATATCTGCAACAATACATAAGATCATCTGCACCAGAAGTAACATATATACTATTTACCCTGATGTGGTTATCTCAGGATATGGGTATATCATCCACTCTTCATTCAAAGTAAAGGATTTTGAATTATGTACTTATAAGAATATGATTTCTTTCAAAGAGTGGAAATGAAGAAAACATGGATGTTTCACATCTGCAATACCAACTACGACTCAACCTTTCTTCTTCATTTTATCATGATTTTCCAAATGCTTTGGGGGAGTGAAAACTGCAAGCACATGCTCATCTCCATCGTATGTTTGGCATGACTCTGTTCATACAATTTATAATTCAATCTGTGATATACTCTACCTAAAATCTCAAACCTCTCATTGTCATTAGTATCACAGATAATTCATATTGCATCACTGTTTGCTCTGAAGTGGTACTGTTAAGTTCTAGTGTATAGTGAAACTAATAGTAATTGCAGGAGGATTCACATCTCATCTGCTGTTTCAATAGAAAACAAATAGCTTAGTGAGTGAAAGTAATATTTACACAAAGCTTTTTCTCTATATACAGATACAAGTTTAAAAAAGAAAAAAAAATCCATATATATCTGTGCTGCCAGACAGTATCTGGAAGGACATAGGTAGGATATATGATATATGATAGCAGGATGCAGTTAATTTTTAGCACAATCTCTGCTTAGGAAAAGGGAATAAATAAGAGAGTATATTGACAGGGTATAAACAGGAGAATATACTGAAACTTCAAGTGCCTGGGCATCCACTGCCACTTGAACCACCTTTTGGTAGCTGTAGCACCAGCACAACCTCCAAAAGCCACACAGGTCTCATGAAATTCCAGTTCTCTTACAGCTTGAAAGAGGAAAGCAAAATATCTTACCCACTTCACATAGTCTTAGAAACATGTGTTTCAGCAACTGACCCAAACCCAGAGACTATATTATAAGCCTCAAGTTCATAAAAGCTATTTCTCAGTTGAAATTATTGTTCTGTGAAAAACAATCTGGAATGAAAGTGGTATCTGCTTACAGGCTGACATTAATATATGGACAGAAAGTACCCACTGACGATAGTTTTTCGCAGTAAATGAAGGATAATTGTAATCGGCTTTCTGGTGAAAAGTAGTGGAGACAAACTGTATTGATTTACCCAGAGATTCATGTAAATTATATTCTGAAATAGAAGTTTATTGCAAATTAATGACTTTTTTCAGGGGAGGAAAAAAAAAAAAAAAAAAAAAAAAAGATCACTTTGTTTGTTGGTGATAACTGCCATAAAACAAAAACTTCCAAACAAGTTGGAGCAAGGGAGTATCCACTGAATATGCCAATGTTGTACATTTGTTACTTTGATAAAACAAACTTTTACCACATGTCACACAAAAAGAGCAGTGAGACTCAGAGAATGCCACAGTGTGAAAAAACCACACAGTCATATTAAGATTCAGAATATGAGCTTGCTATTATTGCACAAGTGCAATTATATCCACAAAGTGGGAAGACACGGGAAACAATAAAACATAACTCTCTATTACATATGCAGGTAAAAATATCACTATTATTTCAAATAGAAAATATGAGTTGGCGGCACCTGCAACTTCAAACACCACAATTCTAAGAGATTCAGAATGTTCAAATGAAGGTACATCACAGTATTCCAGCGTCTATCTGTATCACTTGGATATATACACGTGGATATTGTAGGGGGCATTAGAATAGGTTTAAAACAGAAAGAAAAAAAAACAAGAAAAAAAAAAACAAAAATGTAATTTCTTCAACTTAGTAGCTGTAAATTCAGAACTATAAATTGTTAAGAGAATCATGCCATGAAAGTCTTTTAAAGCTGCCTGAAGTAACATTCTATTTCTAAAGCAATTACAATTCTAAATTCAACATCTCTAAGTATTACAAAACTGGAAGAACACAAGTTATCACCTATTGAGAAACCGGCCATCTCTCCACCACAGTGATAGATCTGAGGCCACAGGAACCAAATGTTAAAACAGAGGTGTTTTATAGGTGCTGTTCTCAGGAAATGATAAGTTAGTGATATAAGAACCAAACAGAGGGTGCAGATGATGGCAGCAGTAAGATAAGCAAAAACTAAAGATAATAAAGATTCAAACCTTTCCTTTTTTATCATTTAATAAAAAAAGAGTGCTCCTTGACAACCATATAATTGACAGTATATTGATGACCTTATGACTGTGAACATGCAAGTGTAGAATACACAGCAAGTGGCACACTAACATCATGACCAGACATGGAAAGCATGTCTCATCCCCAAATCCTTGTAGTATTTCACTACAATATGAAGGGAAGTCGACAATATGAAGGGAAATTATGATTTCTATTAAGTAAAAATATTTATCTTGCGCAACTTGAATGAGGCTGCTATCACTGCAAACTGACGTATCAACATGTGTTTAAAAAAAAAAAACAACAAACCAAAAACAAAAACATGACTTTGATGGCAGAACATAATTCAAACTAGCAAAATGAACTGATGCAATAATCATTTATGAGCTCACACATAGCTATTGCTGACACTCAGTATTAAAATGTGCGTATCAGACTAGCGAAATTTTTTTTTAGCCCAGACTTTCAAATCATTCAACACAAAATAGCCTCTATGGCCTCTTTTAACAAACTATTATGTCAGTAAATTCTGGGAAGTGGAAAACTGCTATTGTATACTCACTAAGTATAATTTCTTCTCTCATATGATTACATAAGTCATACATATTGTCCCCCACTGCATGTTTCATAATAAACTGGACATGGCCATTCTCGAGACCACAGCTCTCTTTAACATAAACAAATCAGGATAGTAAATAACTTTTTTTTTTCCCCCTTTAAAACAGTCATAACTGCTTGAGGCTGTTGCAGCACAAAACCAAAATATCTTCACAAATGTCTCCAAACAGTCAAGCTGAAAATCTAAGCCAAAGTTTCATTTAACAGCCTGTCAGTTTTTTGATGTGAAGTTAATGAATGCAGTGGCAAACAAATCCATCAAACCTAACATCAAAACAACTGCACTTCATCCCACCAAAGGGAAAAATACAACCTGCAGGCCAGCACTTTGATGCAACCTATCCACAGAAAAGGTGTTGCTAAGCAGCTCCCACCAAAGAATATGCATGAATAATTACCAACTTAATTTTACAAAAGTGAGCAATTATTCTTAAGTGGCCATAGTTTCAACAGAAAAGGTTGGCAGACTTCTCTCTCTTCAGGTTCTGCACATCAGCTAAAGAATAAAAAGCTTTCCAACACAGAACTCTTCAACATTTAAAAACATATCACGTTCTGAAATGAGCTATAATACAAAGGAATCATTATAATGATGAGTAAAATCACCTAGTGTGACTTCTATCCCTGATAGAAGGCAGTAAAATTTACATACATTTACACTGAAGGAGAGTTCTCAAGTGGTGCCAGAACACACACACAGCAAGCAGTGGGAGCAGCGTTTGAATATGCCAGTGTTTTCCCTTTTGAGAAAGCTTTTAACTGTATGTATAGGTATTGATGCAGGCAAGGGATAACAGCCTTGTGAGATGCTGAGACAAATGGATTTGGAAAAGCAAGACATAGGGAAACATTTGGATTTAAACAATAACAAAAGGAAGAGGGAAGGAAATAGTCTAAAATAACCTGTCTAAAATATCAAGTAAAGAAGAACTAGAGATCCCTCTTCTGGAGATTCTCTTCAGAATCTCCACCTCAGCTCAGCCTTGTGTTTTGTGAACTTCCTTCACCCATCACGATTAGATGGAATCATGCAGTTCAGACACTGTGCACAAGGTCAGACAAAGTGTTATGTGAAAGGATTCACTGTAAATAGGAAGTTCTTGTCTACACTGACACCTTTCAATCAACACTCATAAACAGCAGCAAGATAACAGAGAAATGCTAAGAAAAAAAAAATGGATTTTATCTAGACTTAAATCTCTTTCCAGTATCAAACTGAAGTGCATATAGATCACTGGTCCTACCTACAGGAGCTAGAATTTGGGTAGGGCAAAATCAGGACTGAAAATCCCAATTTTGGCACCCGTAAAATGAGAGGTCTCACACTTAAAGCCTTGTATGATGGCAACATTGGCATTTATGAAAAGTAGAAATCACAACAGAAAAAAAGAAATACAGATGGGTCACAAATGTTTGAGGAGCAAGGGGTAAGGATTTCCTTCCTACATTTAATGAAGATTAATTTTTTTGCTAAAGGAAAACATGACCTTTCTCAGACTATAGAAGTCTCTTTCCATTCAACCACTTCAAAAAATACAAAATAATTCAGTATTTATATTCTGTGATTGGGTAGCTGAGCATAACCCCATCTTCAACATCAAGTTTCCTGCAGTGTACAAATTAAAGTACGTACCTACAAAACTTATGAGCTAATTACTACTGGCCTAGCTGCTTTACTAATAATAACAAAATGTAATGGTACGATGACTTCATTAAACTACATATTTCCAATCTACTCATATAAATGTTGCTCCATTACGAAAAAGACAAAACTCACATTCCACCTATCCCTATCTTGTACAATTTTAAATTTTCAAAATTCGTGTCATCTGGAAATTTAGTGAGGGTGCACTCAATGCCCTCATCCAGCTCATCAATAACAGTGCTGAACTAGACGGGTCCCAGTACCAACTCCTGAAGAACACCCCTCATGACCAGTTGCCAATAGGATTTAACTCCATCACCACATTCTGAGCCCAGTCCTCCAGCCAGTAAAGAGTGTATCTGCCCAAGTCAGAACCTAACACTTCCCTAGGAGAACTGTGGGAGACAGTGTCAAAGACTTTGCTGAAGTTTAGGCAGACTACATCAACAGCCTTTCCCACTTCCAGCAGGCAGGTCACCAGATCACAGGAGATCAGCTTGGCCAAGCAGGACCTGCCCTTCATGAACCTGTGCTAGCTGGGCCTGTTCCTCTGGTTGTCCCCCATGTGTTGTGCAATCTCACTCAAGATTATCAGTTCCACAAGCTTCCCTGGCACCAATGAAATCAGGCTGACAGGCCTGTAGTTTCCTGGATCCTCCTTACAGCTCTTCTAGATAGAAAGGCATCACATCATCAAGCCTCCAATCCTCAGGGACCTGTGCTGTTGACCAGGAACACAGAAGGATGGTGAAAAGCAGTTTGCCTATCACCTCTGCCCAACTCCCTCAGTATCTTCAGGTGGCTCCCATCTGGCCCCACAGACTTGTGGCAGGTCAGCTGGCACAGTGGGTCTCTAACCATTTCCACCTGAATCACAGGGGGTTTATTCTGCTTCCCACCCCAGACTTGCATGTCAGGGGGTAGAGTACTGGTCTGACTTTTTAAGACAGACATAAAGAAGGTACTGAGAACTTCAGCCTTTTCTTTACCCTCAGTGGTCACATTCCTTGCCACATCCAGTGAAGGATGGAGATTCTCCTTATTCCTCCTCTCACTGTTAATATATTTATTAAAAAAATTTTGTTCCCACTGAACTCACCAAACACAGCCTAAAGCAGCAGCAGTCATAGAAAAAGACACAGCTGGGAGCAAGCTGGTAATACTTTTCATATGTTGCCCAAGTGAAAGTCTTACACCAACCCTGTAAAACAAGGTGGATGTACTTTCCTGATCCCAGGGCACAGCTACCACAGGTAGGCAGGCTACACATACCAAAACCAAGATCACGAGTTCAGCATTTTTAATGGCAGGAAATCATTTGGGGAATCTGTATCTGTAGTTTGTGCTTAACTGATGTTTACAGTACTTACGGCCTAAATGATCTCTGATTTAATTAACATTTGCAATCGATTTCACAGAATATTTATCATTCCATTTTGTGCAGGAAAGCAATATCGTCACACAGCCTAAATATTTACTGCAACTTTAATGGAAATCTTTGCCTGATTTTATTTTATTTTTTTTCCAAATTAATGTAGAATGAATATTGACTGTATTTCAGGAGTTTTTCTTTTTCTAAGACAGAAATTCAGCTGTAAGCAATTAGAAGCTATTCTGTAAAAATGAATGTGTTCCTGTAGGAAGACAAATAATCAGTCATCAACATGCAATATTCTCTGAGGAGACCAGAGCAACTAACTGACCTAGATACTGCTGTATTTTGCTGACACAGGCAATTTCTGCAGTACCAAGCCAAGCAACTAAGAGACCCAAACCATATTTTTCAAGTACAATTCTTGTGCAAATAACATAAACAAAGAATAGATAAGTTAAACACAACATCAGCACTCTGAACAATGATAAATGAAAATGTAAAGCTACTTTTTTTTTTTTTTATCACATTATCAGAGCACTTACAAAAATAAAAGTACCCTTTGGGCACGCAGACCAGTATTTACTATTTTCAGGAAATTTTCTAAAGTTGTTATAATAGCAATCATAGCTACACTTAAGCATTTCTTGAAAGGCCATAATAAAGAAACATAATATCTGATTTGCAATAGCTCTGGAAGTTCGTTATGCTTTCAAAGTGTCATGAAATTACACTTCAAGAATAGATTTCTCTTTCATCAGCTGGTTTACCCTATTGGTACAGCATAAGCAAATACAGACACGTATTACACAGAATATCACTTTATCTCACTTCTCGCTTACGTAATTCCAGTAAAAATACTTTAAACGCTATTTGTACTTCCTAGCATTTTCTTTTTCATTTAAAAAAGATTTAAAAAGAAGCTTTGTCATGTGTTTTCTGTAATAACTCATAGAAATAAGTAACATTAAACACTTCTATCATTTGCCAAAGAATCTAGGCTTCTCATTTGACTCAGTTCACCCAGTTCTGCATCCATGCCCTTATTCTTCTCAGCTTCATTTCACTGTAGTACTGTACTTAAATTCTGAACTACCTTTGGCAGTGCACTCCTTGCCCTCTCACCCAGCCTGGTCATTATGGCCCAAGGCCTACTGCATACAGTGAGATGCAAAAGATTTTGTCCTTGGTGACTCGTAACAGTCAGGGCTTCATTAAGACAGTTAGCAACCACCACACTGACTCAGACTGAGTGCTTTGAGAACTGAAAACAGACACATAGCTCAGCAGATCCAATTCTAAGCTGCATGACTATGAGTCAATCATCTTACTCCATAAATACAAAGAAGCCTAAGAATCCCATTTGAGAGTTCCTCTTGCAAGCAGCTGGTTGCACACCAGAATCTCCCCCTGAGACACCTCTCAAGGTTACTTAACGCCTGCGCAGAGATATACCCTGGATAAGGTGATGCACTCCTGACAGATTCTCAGTAAACTATTTATTATTTTTAAGCTACACAAGCTTTGCTTAGATTTGATGTCAGATTCATTATGCACGCTGCCACCACCACCACCACCACCCTCTGTGTAGCAAATAGTCTAATATAGCAAATATCTAGCCATTTGAAAACTTGTTAAGTCGCTGTCATGACTGTTCAAATTAACACATTATATCCATTTTATATTAATAAATATCTTTCCGTCTTCCTCTTATGAGTGATGTGTGCAGTGCCTTAGCCTCCACCCATGACTACCAAATATTTAAACATCTTTTAAATGACTCTGTAGTTGCAGCAACCTGGACAAGCTTTGAAAGTGGGCCCATGTGAACCCAAAGACATTCAATAAGGCCAAGTGCAAGGTGCAAAATCTGACATTCTCAAAGACCTTTCTGGAGGCAACCCAAAATCTGTGAATGAAAATTGCCATCCCAAACAATGGGTCAGAAAGCCAACACTGCTTTATTGTAGCACAGCAAATTGCTCTTCACTGCACACATGCCCGGGATCTAAAGGACAACGATTGAATGCATTTTAAAATGTGAATATTCTCACTATTTCCACCAAGTACCTGCCTATTCCTAGAACTGCAACACATACTAAAATTTCAGTACTTCTCATGCACTGTGTTAACATGGGGTTTTTGCAAAGGGGTCTTCAGTGGTTGCAGGGTTCCACTGGGAGGTGTTATCCAGGCAAAAGGTCATGTGTTATGTAGGCCAGGTCCCATATTAGGTCAAGATCTCTGCAAAAAGACATGGCTGTTGACTAAGTTTCTGATCAGTGTGTCAACTTTGTTATGGTGCCTATACTATTAACCCCATGGTCTCTGATCATATCCTGCTCGACCAAAGGGAAGTCTTCTTTTCCTCAGAATCTCTTTCTTACCTCCAGGGTTCAGGATTCCCAAGAGGCAGTCTTGAAGCAAAGAAGACATTCAGTATCTCTGCTTTCGCAGCATCCCCTGTTACCAGGGCACCCACCTCATTAGTAATACACTCACATTTTCCCTAGCTTTCTTTTTACTGTTAACACACTTAAAAAACCTTCCTTGTTGTCCCTGACCTCCCTTGCAAGATTGAATTCCAAGTGAGCTTTAGCCTTCCTCTTTGCATCCCTCCATGCCCTGACAGTTTTTCTACATTCCCCCCAGGTGGCCAGGTCCTTTTTCCACAAATCCTACATTTTCTTCAATGCACTGCAGGAACCTCCCGGACCGTGCATGCCTGGCTGTCTTGCTAATGTAACAGATATCAAGATGGTTAAAGTATCCTGTAAGAACTAATGACCAGAATTACACGGCTGCTTCCAGCTGTTTGCAAAAGGCCACATCACCTTCCTCTTCCTGATCAGGTAGCCAGAAGTGTAGGTAGCCAGAAGTATACATCCACAACAGTGTCACCCATATTAAGCTGCCCCTTAATTATCATGCACAAGCTCTTCCTTTGATCATCATTCACTCCTTAAAGTGAAGCTTAATACATTATAGTTGCTCTCCCACACAAAAAGCAGCTCTATCACTTTACCAGCCTATCACTCCTAAAGAGGATATACCCATTCATGACAGCATTCCAGTCAAGAGAGCTTCCCCATCATGTCTCCATAGTCGCAGTGAGATCATGGCCCTGTGACTGCACACATCTCTGGTTCTTCCTGTTTATTTCCTATGTTGCATGCATTAGAATACAAGCGCTCCAGGGAAAAATAGGGTAAAGGTACCTATAGATGAATACAAGATTTCATGTAGGCATACTCACTCTTGGGTCATCTGGCCTTCTGGCTTTTTCCATTACAGATACCTAAGGAACATTTGCTACCTCTACTGTTGCCTTGCTTCATTCCCTAGTCCATTACAGTGGCATGAGCATTGCCATAACAGACACCAATGACTCACAGACCTTCAGTACACTCAGCACTTGAAAGCTTCCATAAATAGAAATTGGTTTTAAAGAATAATAGATTTAGCTGAAAACAAAATTCAAATTCAGTAACTGAAACGCTGCTGGGAGGTAATTAATAAATAAATAAATTAATAAATAAATAAATGAAGAGTAACTACAAATAAAACTGGCAGGAGTAGATGCTACCTGATAAATAAATAAAAGAAGAGCAATTATGAATAAAACTGGCAGGGGTAGACACTACCTGAAAGTTCCCCACTTCTCATTGACTTTAATAGATTCCCACCACAAAGAATCAACAGAAATCCCTTTCACAACAGTCCTCTGCAGTGACTTACCAACTTTGCTGCTTTTCCATAATCAATCCATCTGATGGTTGCAAAGTTCGTTGACTCTGCACAGTTGAAGCCATGGTTAAATCCCGCATGGTATCCGTATGGGAAAGTGATCATGAATTCCCCTGCTTCTTGTGTAACCTGTTGCATTAAAAAAATAAAATAAAATAAAATAAAATGAAACAGTGAAGCATATTACAAAAGCATTTCTGGTCTTGGACCAATTAAAATTACACTTTTCCTTTACCATTACCCAGACAGAAAAATATTTCTCCTTCCACACAATTGTCATTTAATATATTGGAGGTATTTTCTGATAAGATGGAGAAGAATGGGGCACTAGAAAAGACAGAGGAAAGAATGTTCCAATCTTCCTGAATGAGAGGAATCAGAGGTATAATGGACTAAAAATATCCACAGTTATCATCATAAGTACTAGTATGCAATGAAGAAATTATTCTGTTCACCACCCTCAAGATGATTCTCTAAAATGGCACCAGAATTATTCTGCTGTTTCAGGGGAAAAAAATCTTATTTTCACCTTCTTCTCATACTCACCTGAGGGACTGATTATGCTTTTAAGCTACAGTGATGATCAAGCATAAAATAGGAGAAACTAAGTTAGTGAGCCTTGGCACAGAAAATATGTTTTATACCAGTGGAATACACTAGAAGGAAAACAGTGAAACATATTACATTATGTTAACCCAAGGCAGTATCCTCAAATCATTTTGTATAGGAAAGAAAACTACAAATTCCAAGGCACCAGCTCCTAATTATTACATTTATTAACATATAACAGGATTCTTGAGCTAGGTATACCATGCAGAATGTCTGAACTTTAAATTGTTAATTTAATTGCACAAGCATTACTTCAGAATTTAATGTAATGTGCTTCTGTCCTTATCCTCTTTTTCCTTAGCCACAGTTTAAGAGAGAATAATTCTGGTACTACTCATGACCGTAACTCCATATACCTGAAGTACAGCTGGCCTCAAAGAAAATTCTCAAAGAGGAAAAGCCTGACTACACTTAAGTTTTGGTATTGCATTAGAAAATAAGCAAGGGTAGTTCTGAGTCATTATTCTCTTCTTTCCAAGTACAGCAAAGAGCAATCAAAATAAATGCAAGCTGAGACTACTGATTCAACAAGAAATTACAGGTAGAAGAAAATTAAAACAAAAACAACAACAAAAAAAGCTAAAAATACTAAAAATACAGTGACAGTAACTATATCTTGCACGGTCTCAATGAGCCCTAATTCCTAGCAGTCACCAGCACCAAACATAAGATTTAAAATTCTTCTAGAGGAAAATTAAAAAGTGGGGTAACATAAGCAAAAGATTGGTCAGGATATTCTCTTTCAAGGTGAAAAAAACAACCTCTTATCTTCCCACACTTGGATGGACTGGTGCTCTCCTCCGGAGATGAAGAAAAATACAGTCAGCACTTATTCGTCACTCACTAATATCTGTCCAAGAGATTAAAGCCTCAGAAAAGACCACCAAAGTCTATATCAAGGACAAACTAGTCAGGGACTAGAAATGGTACACTGTCTCCTCAACCATCAGACAAGAGTTAATCTGTAAACTAGAAGAAATAAAGGGTCAAATGAGTTTTACATGAAAACAGCAACAAAAGACAGCAGCACTAAAAAGCAATCTATCTAAGCTCAGCAGAGGAACTGAGTAATGATGGATGTCTGCTCAAAAAGATGTATTCACTGATTACAGGGAAATAAGGAGACTTCCTAGAGATGAAATAGATTTATTTTCATTGTATGACAATGCTTTGCAAAAGCAATACAGTAAAAAATACTCGTACAATTTTAAGTAGCAAAAATTGAGAGACTTGAAACAATTCTATAAATCAAAGTCACAAATTGAGACATTTTTTCTAATAAGAATCTGATTTTACAACCCCCTTTTCTTCTCTCTCAAAATTTTCATCTCCTACTTTTTGAAATTCCTTTCTGTGCTTTTTACGTGTGGTGCAAGAATAAACACAAAGGTTTAACGCCTCACCTATTGATATAAATTGCTGATAGTCTTATGGGAGGATGCAAAGAGGGAAAAAAAAAAACCATGAAAAATATGCTGAGCCGAAATATAAAGCACTGCAAAATTGTATTTTACATTTTTCATTTGCATTTTGCAAGGTTAATATTTTGGGAGGTTCATATGTAGCATATACATGCAAACACAGATACAGATGCATATATTATAAACGCTACTATAGTACTTCAACAATCACTGTGGGAATGTTTAAGAAGGATTATTCTCAATGCCAGCAATTCCAAAATTTATCTCAATACACCCTCCCACTGCTGACAGTTTAGCAGGTGTTCTATTGCAACAAGCACCAGTTCAGCTGCCACCTGGTAGGCGTAGGCTGTCTTATCAGCGTTCAGCACATTTCCAGTTCCATCACTTTGAGCCATGAGAGATCACAGCCTGGTTTTCTCTATTCACTTTCTCACTGAATCCCATTAATTACAATTACACTCGGGTACAGACTGCTTCCTCCTAACACTAGGTGACAGAACCAAACTTAAAATATTTAACTATTTCCAGCACTTTCATTTAAAAAATCAGAAAAACAGATCCAATCAATGCAGTGAAATAAGAACATCAGATCCCTTACCCAACCCAAACGTGTGGCAATGAAAACAAATGCACCAGCATTCACCAAGATGCTACCTTAAACACCAACCACTGAAAATTATATACTGCTCAGGGTAATGTTCAGTGAATTCAACATCATAAATCAAGCCATAAAACCTTCTGGTTTGGAAGGATACATCTGACACTTCATGATAAAGCTTAAGATTACGAAGGGGATCAATACTTACCTGTATATTACAAAAACTGAACTCAGCAACTTCAATGATAATATATCATTCAGGAAACAAACTTTTTATGTAATTTATTCAAAAAAAACTTGTTTTCCAAGGCAGGCCATATCATTCTAAAAGCCCATATTTCTCTAGTTTTATACATATGTTAATTTAAGCATAAAAAGAGAAGTAATCTTTCAGAAGGCATGTAACAAATGAGTGGCTTTATACCACATAAAAATCTACCTTACTCTTTGCTTCTGTGCCTGAAGAATAATGCTGTATTTCTCACACTTTTTTAATCAATCTTTAATCTTCTTAAATTTCTATCTATTCAGTTTTACCAAAAGCATTTAACTCCCAGTACCAGTTACTGTCAATTTAGTAATAACAATGCCACTGATAACCATTGTTATTGCAGACAATGGTGTAGATATTTGAGAATATTTTATATTGTTGAAAAATATCTGTTGTAAGATCTCTCTCAAGGCATAACAGAGAAATAATCTTTAATTATATTTACTTCTTGAACAAAGGATTGATTTCGGATGGTATTAAGGCTACAGAGTAAAATATAGAGCAAAGTCACCCTACCAGTTCTAAGATTATTTCATATTCATTCACATAAAATACTGCATGCAGTATTTAATATCATTCTACATAACATATATAAACACATAATTTAAGTATTTTTATGGGCTATGTTTAATGCTGTTAGATAAACATCAACAAAAAGAAATGGGAACTATTCCATAATCTAGGCAGGGGTATGTGGGAAGCTAACTTCATATCCAAAGGCCTATATGGCATCAATATACAAACGCATCCTGAAATGAAAGCTTCAGCAATGAACAAGGAGTGCGGTGAGGTCAGTTTATAGGACTTTCCTGCCACAAGATGAGAGTAAGAATTACGACCGATTTGTTGATCAAAGGGCTTTTAAGACACTGGAACACAAACAGATGTTCAGGCAGGAGACTGTGAATCAGAGTGTACTCTTCTGAGCAGGCTTGCAAAATCTTTTCATTTAGAAATTTAGAATTTACAAACTGTTCAGGATACGGAATACACATGCTAAGGAAAAAGCAATACAGTAGAAGCACTTCTACTAGCTGGCACCACAGGAAATTAAAAATTCAAGAGAAAATGTTGAGTGAAAAAAAAAAAAAACCAGAGAAGAAATTTTTGAGACTAACAAAAAATAGAATACTTCAGCCGTGTTTGAAAGCTGTCAAGTTTTAAATTTACCCACAAAGAAAAGGCCCTAAACTTATTCTTTCCACTTCCTATTAATAAAAAGTTCCAGTTCACTACTACCCAGCACTGCAAAATAATCTTTTTTTTTTTTGTTTTCACATTTCAGCTTTTTGTACATTTTAAATTAAATAAGTGTTCTTTCAGTTTCTCTATAAATAGTCTGAGGCTTTTTTTTATTTTACAACCTATGCAGTTGTATTAAATTGCACCAGAAAAACAATCCAGATTTAAAAAAAAAAAAGCATACATAATAAAATATTAGGTATGTAGCTAGCAGTCATACAGCTAGTTAAGAAGGGTCTCAGTCACTAGACAATCATATACAGGCTTGCATGGAAACGGTGGTCCATTGAAAGCACAGACACTTTCAGGTACAGATTGTGACAACTGCAAGCTGTCATAACTCTCCCCTAGAGAATCCCAATCTAACTCATGTAAGATCTCTATATGACAGGCATTCATTTTCACTGTTTTAGGGAGCCAGGGTCTAAAATGTATGTTTTTACCTCAGAGTTGCTTCTGCAATACAAAACAATACAGTACAATCCTTACAATAAACACAGTGTGACTAGACACACAAATGCAGTTTAGAAATAAACACCAGCGTACCTTGTCGAAAGGAATTCCGTACTTTTTCAGTATTGAGGGAGAAATCAGAGTCATCTTGTGGCGAAGAAAAGCATTACATCCATGAGAGCTGCTTGGGAAGAACCCTAGTAAAGAAAGATAAACAAAAGTGAGTATCTTCTAATTAAAACAATAAGGAAATTTTCCCCCATTACTGTTCACTCTGCAACCCCTCCATGCATGAAAATCAAGCTTGCCACTTAAATTCAGGATTCCACAACAATCAGATTTACGTAGCACTTGAAGATCATGCAGAGTGAAGAAACAAAACCTTCTGCTTACAAAAAGCTGGAAAGCACGGCAACGTCATTTTTAACTATTTCCCAAAGTTCAGAGAGGTTTGGGTTTTTTTGGTGTTTTGAGAATAGCTTTTCTACTTTATTTCTTGCTTTCTTTGTATTTTGAATTATGTGAGCAGAAACTGGTGTGAAGCTATTCAGGTTTCAACTTCCGTGTTTACGAACTAATCCACTAACTCCACTTAGTTCATTAAGTAATGACCAAATCCAGCTGATGAGCACGTGGAGATGAATGAATAAAGGGAAAAGCAAAAAATCTAAGATGATGTTTCAGCATGACTACATTTTAGTATCTCAGTCTCTTTGCAGGATAGGAATGGGACCTCAGCAACAGTTCAAATATGTGATGCTATCTTTCATTCTATAAAATGAGATCAGTTTCTTTTCCCCTCAGCCTTCTAAACAGTAAGAAAACACTGTTACAATAAGGAATGTGGGGGAAATTTAGAAGGACAAGGAGGGCAAATTTCCATGACACTCATTTAATCCTTCCAGACTACATCATAGAAAGAACAACAGAGACTCAAAAAAGAAAATGGCATTGTAGTTAACAACAAAATGCCCGTGAAAAGTTCAGACTGAAAAATGAAGGAGTACAGTGAGACACACCTAATCAGCTGCTGCTGTCTCTGCTCTCAGTCCCTGTTCTAAAGTACAGATGGATTCCCTGCTCCTAAGTAAGGGTGACTTGTGCTGAGGAAATAAGGAATGCTTCTGGCTGTATCATAATGCAACGTTACTGAAGTTTCACAAGGTTATAGCACTAATAACCCAACAGCTAGAATGGCTAAGGGAAACAGTTCACTTATTAACCAGCAAAGATTAGAAGCTTTTTCTTATCTTTACAGTTATCAAGACAGTAGTATTTATCTTGACAGTCTTCTTCAAGTTTGTACCAGATCGTCACCAGGAATCACCAGGAGAGACAGTATAAATAATAAATTCACACATTTACCAGTCCCAGAAAATGTATTACTTTACTGTATCAGTCATAAAGCATTTGAAAATAACCTATTTTTTGCTGTTAAACTTCATTAATTTATTTTGCTTTCTTCTGGAGAGCATATTTTGCAATGTTGCTAAGACTTATTAATACCAACAGTTCACTCCATCCTAGGTCACTTATTTTCAAGTGATTTCAGTGACTTCAGAAAGCCTCATGGACTACTGCTGGAAAATAAAATACTCTCTGAAGTAATTATTTCAAACACTTTTGCTTAATTTGGATGAAGCAGAATTAAGGCACAAAGGAACGCACTATCACAAATCCATAGGAGAAAACTCAGCTAACAAGCTGAAAGAAGTGATGGTTCCATATCTCAGCCTCTAATGAGTTCTCACTGTTAGAAATGTAAGAAGTTTCATCACTCTTAAAGCATTTGCTAACTACATAAATACTAATTTGTCTGATTCTACTGGAAAACCAACAAAAACAAACAAACAAAAAAAAAGCCACTTCAGAAGACCAATTTTTTTCTGAGTTCAAGAAAAATGTGTGTAACATATGTAATGCTATCCTATTACAGAGACCTGTCCTGAGAAATATGGACATGAATTAAAATGAAGCAAATGGTATTAAAAGTATATATTACATTTTACCAATTACTTTGCATCACAACTGGAGAGTGGAGAAAAAACACCACCACCACTGTGAGAAAGTCTCCTTAATGACAGAAACAAAAATAATACAGGAAAAAACCTTTTTGATTCATCTATGCATTAAATAGTTCATGCTTGAAGAATAAAAACAATCTCTGAGAGAGGTGCAGATTTCCTAGGGTTATCCAAGGTGTAAACGCTTGTTCATAGGAAATATGTTAACCAACAACATTGTTCAACTGTTCTCAAAAAATTTTAAGTGTTTTACTGAAAAGGCCTTGCAAATGTATGGAAGTAGTGAGAAGAGTTCACTCAAGATATATGAGAAAAATTAACACAAGCAACTAGACTAATGATATAAAAACATTGCTTAGATTGGACATGAAATTAGCCAAGGTCATTTAATAGTAAAGGGACTGACATTGCTTTACTGTGTTTGCACAGGCAGTCCTTACTAAAAAAAGTTCACTTAGGCAATGAAGGTGTAACACGCACATATGTTAGCAGAAGTATTAAGGCATCTTATTAGGATGTCCTGAGATCAAATTCTATTAAAGCTTGTCACCCCTAGTTGAAATTACCGTGTTGGGTTTTTTTCCCACTCTACTGGAATTGCAAATAATGCTTGTTCAATTTTTGCAGAGTTCAGTTTCATCACAGACGTATGGCTTCACTAACATAAAAGACAGAAAAAGGAAACAACTCCACTAACAGATGGCTCCAGTGAATACACTGCAACTACTCTGGCTAAATTAGTATCTATAGCAACTATAATAATCGTAACTTGAAATCGACAGCCAAAAATTCACAAACCTGAGCAACATTAGGAAATAATAGACTGAAACAAACTGAAAGAAAATGATCAAAGGTGACAATTGAGACTGACAAAACAACTGTTATGAAAAGCAACAAAGAAATCCCATTTCCCAAAGCAAGAAGAACTTGACTGAGTTGTTTTTGTCTGAGGAAACAGAATTTGTACCAAAGTTTGGTACAATACACTTAATTAGCTCAACAAACAAACATCAGAAAGCAGATGATGGGCAAATAGATATCCAAAACTTCAGTTGTACCACTACGGTTCTAAAAGATGAGAAAGAGTTGCGACCACTCCAAACACAAGCTTTCTTGTTGAATTCTAAGCAAGCCGCAAACAACATGGAATAGCAGACCACAACCTGTTGAACATCCATTATGAGAAAGTTACAGGCAACAACTGTGATTACAGAGCTCTCTCAATGAAATCAAAGTTGCTGTGCCACTATAAAATATTTTTCCAGATTCTTTAGAAGTCTGCACCTGGACATACATATTTTTCAGTCTCATTCACAGCATCTTCTCAGAAATGTTCCCTTTCAATAAAGAAGTGAAGAAAGGAGGGTAATGTGTCTTTATAAGACGGTTCATCAGAAGGTCTTTTCATCTGCTCTAGCTGAAAATAAGGTTACACAGCCTCTTCCTTCAGCAAAGAAAAACCCTGCGGGAGAATGGACTAACAGATATAAAAAGACCTATTAACGTGCTGAAAAGAGGACACCGCATTAGAAGCATCGCAAGACCTTTAGAAACACATTAAATGCACAGACTCTCTTGCAGCATACTGACATTTAAACAATAAGAACGCCATATAGTTCTCTCTCTCTCTTCATTAACCTATTATTTTAACACCACAAGCGAATTCAAGACATTCCTGCAACACAGCAGAACCACTCCCAAATACCAATCTCATGTTACAATTAACAAGTCACAGGTTTACAAATCAATCCTGAATACACAGTGAATTTCCACACCCAAGAGAAAAAAAATACTGCCATCTATCTAGATTTTACCTAACACTCAAGTTCCCTATCAGATTCAATTTTTTTGTAGAATCAATTCTACAAAAGCAAGTATTTTGTGATAATTCGCATGCAACCTCATTTTCACAGATATCTCTTGAAAAGTGGCAGACCTCTTCCGTACTTCTAATTATAACACAGTACACAAACTGATAATTTAAAACAGCAGCATCTCAGGGTCCTGGGAGCTGGCTGTGGTTCCTGGGCTCCATCATGTTTGAATAGTTGTGGCTATGAGGCATCAGAAAAGGGGGAACACCACTTTCATTTACAAGAAAGGTAGGAAAGAGGATCTGGGGAGATAAAGGCCAGCGAGCCTCACCTCTGAGCCTGGGAAGATCATGGAAAAGATCCTCCTTGAAGACGTGTTAAGGCCCATAAGGAACAAAAAACTCGAGACAGGTTGCACAGCTTCAGCATGGGAAGGCTGTGCCTGACCAGCCTGTGGCCCTCTATGACAGAGGCCTTCTATGACGACATCCATGGACAAGGGGACAACAACTGATGTCACCCACCTGGACTTCTGCAAGGCCTTTGACTTGGTGCCCCACCACATCCTTATCTCTAAATTGGAAAGATATGGATTTTAAGTGTGAACTATCTGGCGGATAAGCAATTGGTTGGAAGGTTTCAGACAGAGGGTTGTGGTCAATGGCTGTATGTTCAGGTGGAGGCTGCTAATAAGCAGCCTCCCCCAGGGGTCCAGTACTCTTTAACATCTTTAACAGTGACACAGATGATGGAATTGAGCGCACCCTCAGAAGGTTTGCTGATGACACCAAGTTGAGCAGTGTGGTTGACATGGCAGAAGAAACGGACACCATCCAGACGGACCTTGATAAACTCAAAAGGTAAGCCCCTGTGAACATAAGGTTCAACAAAGAAAAGTGCAAGATTTTTCACTTGGGTCAAGGTGACCCTAAATATGTATATAACCTGGGAGAAGAACTCAAGAACTCTTTGAGAGTATCCCTGTGGAGGATTTAGGGGACCCGGTTGATGAAAAACTTAACAAGATCCAGTACTGCGCACATGCAGCTCGGAAGGCCAGTGGTATCCTGGGCTCCATCAGAAGAGGAATGGCTAGCAGCGCAAGGATTGTCCCCCTCTATTCTGCCTTTGTGAGGACCCCATTGGAGTACTGAATCCAGGTCCAGTGTCCCCAACACAGAAAAGATGTGGAGATTTTGGAGAGGGTCCACAAAAGGGCCACAAAAAAGATCAAGGGCTGGAGCACCTCTCCTACAAAGACAGGCTGAAATACCAAGCCTTCTTCACCCATGAAAAGAGAAGGCTTCAGGGAGACCTCATTGAGATTCATTTAAAGGGAGTATATAAACAGGAGAGAAATCAACATTTTACATACGTCCATAGTGATGAAACAAAGGGAAAGGTTTTAAACTAAAGGAAGAGAGATTTAGATTAGAAGTCAAGGAATTTTTTTTTTACTGAGAAAGTGGTGAGTTGCCAATGCCAGCTGCTATGAGAGTTTGTGGTTGCCTCGTACCTAAAGATGTTTAAGGCCAGGTTAGACAGAGCCCTGGCCAATCTAATCCAGTAGTTGATCTAGTGGCTGGAAATCCTGCCTGTAGCAGGGGGACTGGAACTTAATGATTCCTGAGGTCCCTTCATACCCAAGTCATTCTATGCTAAGAATGTGATTCAACAAATGGTGGACAAATATTTGGGTACAAACACATAAGCAAAGGAAGAGACAAGTAAATGTAAGGTCCCACTCAAGCTTTTTATCAGGTTTCTATAGTTAGCACAACAAACAACAGCAAAGAGTATGTGAAAACAGCCTTCCGACTTCAAACAGCCATGAGCATGCTCTCAGATGATTCCACAAAAGTACTCCAAGACCTAACATGACCAAAATTACTTTTAATAAACAACTTGTTGTTGGTGGTGGTTTTGTTTGTTTGTTTGTTTGTTGAGTTGTAGTCTTACCACTGTGTCAATGAAGTCTATTCTACCTCACCAGACATTAACACCACTTCACAATTTCTGGTTTTACAGTCCATATTCCAGATACAAATCAATTCTTTCTCATATTAAGGGGAAACTAGAATAAGTCGGTACTAAGCAGATTGCATGCTGTCCCTGAGGAAGACAAGATTCGCACATAAAACAGTGCTGCAATGAGAGACATTACAGAGTACATAAAAAGATCTGAGGGTAAAGTCAATTTTAAAATAAGTTTGGCTCAATAAGCTACTGAGGGCAGTGATCATTGATACCCTGAACAGTTTTATTTCGCTTTATTTTTTACCTCTAAGAGTATAGTTTATATCAGAAGATAATATTGCCATATCACTGTTATCACAAGTGAATCTGTAGTGATCTGACTCAATTTTATTTACCTTCATCTACTGCACACTAAAGTAAGCGGGAGAGTATTCTGCATGGCAACATTCTCACAAAGCAGAGTCAATTTGTATGATACATAAAGCAGGGAGTACAAAAGCCACAAATGAAGTGCTGTGAAATATGAGTGTTATTATACCCAGATGAATATGTTAAGGGCTTGCATTTATTATCTCTTAGATGTGACTTTCCTAACTTGACTCATATAACTATCAATTAGGAAGAAGTTAATTTTCTCAACTGCTGCAGCTTTCAGATTTGAGACCCGTACAAGCCATGCAAGCTCTATGTCAATTTTCATCCAAAAGACTACTTACACTTATTTTCGTATGTAACAGGTAATGACTTCTCCATGAAACAGACTAATTAATACCATATACCATACAAAGCTTTTTATAGCATCACTATATACTCAGATCAAATTTTACTTTAGTTTCTTCTTGAACATAATTAAATACCAGATAAATGCCATTTGCTCTCTAAAACAATTTCTGCAATTAAGTCAACTATTAAAAGAACTTGAAAATCCTTCAAAATGTCATTTATGATTCTCCATTGTGCTTCTATTCTCTTTATTTTCTAACTCATTTTATGAAATGAGAAATCCTTAAGAATACCATAATATTACAGATTAATGTAACACATATAAAAGTTGCAGCAACAGCTCACTTGAGATTTTTATTACATTTATGTCTACATAAAATTGAAAAAAAACTTACATAAATGAGTAAGCAGCTGAAGGGCAAAATCAAACTGTTGCCTTTATTAGATTCAAGTCTAATGTATTTCAAATAAAATATCTGTAGGTGCCACAGTCAATCAAGATTTCAATGGAAAGCGAAGATGAAAGCATTCATGCACAAAAGGCATGTGTGATAATTGTGACATGTAGACAAGTTAATGGAAAATATTCTACCCTTCCTTTAATTTTAATGCATTAACTGTTGCCTTGACTCAGACAACCTGCCACACTTAATGTAACGTTTTATTATTTTTATTGCTATAGGAGCATTCAATTAATTCAGTAAGAATTAGTCAGTCATCAGACCTCTTGCATACACACCTGTAGAAGTACAACTGATTTTAATACACATGTAATTAAGCACTAAGTCTCATTTATACTATCTTTTATTAACATTTCTTATTAAGCGAATTGTTGCCATGTAGATTACTTTGTATATTCACCTTCATATTATACCCTACTGTAAAATTCAAACTGAATTTCAGCAGGCAGCAGCTACAAAGTAGAAGACTACAGAAGTCTTACCCTTCTTAAGCAGGGAAATAATCAGAATCAGAAGACTACAAACAAAAATAAGTGAAAAATATGTCAAGGTGCATAAAGTTCAATATCTACTGTATCTTCCACATTACTAGCTGGATGAAAGATACCACAGGAACAGCCTACTCAACGAAAAACAAAGCAGCAGATATTAAAGTCAAACACTGAAAACAGGAAATGTCAGAGATGTCTGTCTGTAAAACTAACACATCTACCTTCTGTAACAATAAAAACCTTTGTATGAGCATGTAGCTCTCCTACGGAAATCAACTTCCACTCCATAAATAGAATAGACAAAAAAAACCTATCCAAAATGTTACTTTCACTGTTCAACACCTGATCTATTTTCAATTTGATACTCACAGCTCAAAACCCAGTTCTGAAATAAAAATAATTAAGTTTCAATCATACTTATCATGATTCAGCAAGGAAAGCAGATTTGTATTTGCCACACATCTTTGTAGCTTGCAGTGTCAGAGACTTATCAGCAGTAATCACCAACTTCCATGCAGGTGTGCTCTGAAAATGCTGATTTGACATGCTCTGGCAGCTTCATTAAATAAAGCTATCATGAAGGATAGCTAGGTTACTGTTCCTATCCGTGGAAAAATGCATAAGCCAGTATTTCTCAAGCCCGAGCTCTGCCTGTCCTACATACATTTACTAGTTCTTGTCCTAAGAACTGTTGGGTGATGCTGTTTATTGAAAAGAACATCTCATCTAGCCCATTACCAATATTGACTAAGGCACTCCAAGATAAGACACTGCTCCCTGCACATGTCCTACCAGCTTCTGACATACCATGTTTACACAGATTTCCACTACTTCCCCATGTTTCTATGTCACACTCCTCTTACCACAGCAGGCCACCATTAGCAGCAGTAAGAGCCTTGAGAAATTTCAGGACCTCATCTGCCAACACAGTATTTTCTTATAGAAATTAAAACTGAGCAACATCGTAAGTTCCCACGAAACTGTGGATTTATTATTTTTTTAAAGGTGTAGCAGAGCAAGTGTCTCAAAAAGTCACCCAGTTCCTGAATTTATATAGGTTACCCCCACATCTGAGTAAACTACAGTATGTCAAAGAAAAAAATGAAATGTTATTTAGTCTGCTCCCAAACAATAGCACCCTTCACTTGCACTTATTTGTTAGAAAGGAATGAACAAATGCTGCTGAAATTGTCCATTCACTTTCCTAGCTCTCTCTAAAAAAGAAGGGTTGGGCACACGCTAGTTTACAGAATGCTTAAACCTGAAGAGTTAGCTATAAACTGCTGCACAGCTGTAAGTGCTCAATGCGAAATCCTATAATACGCTTGAGAGCAGCTCAACCATATCAAGCAAAAATTCTATCTACCCAAATACCTTCTTCCCAGTAAACATCAAAAGTGGATGTATACCAGACTTTAAATACATCAAATCTTTGCTTCTCCTGAGTAATCAAAGCATGGATCAAAGATTTGCTGGCTGAAGAACTGGCCAGAGGGCCAGGCCCAGAGAGTGGTGGTGAATGGAGTTAAATCCAACTGGCACCACTCATGAGTGGTGCTCCCCAGTGGTCAGTACTGGGCCCTGCCCTCTTCAGTATCTTTATCAATGACCTGAATGAGGGCACTCAGTGCACCCTTGGTAAGTTTGCAGATGACACCAAGTTGGCAGGAAGTGTTGATCTGCATGGGGGTAGTGAGGCCCTGCAGAGTAGAATCTAGGCGGGCTGGAAAGCTGGGATGAGACCAGCGGGATGAAGTTCAACAAGGCCAAGTGCCAGTTCCTGCACTTTGGCCACCAAAAGCCCAGCAAATGCTGCAGGCTTGGGGTAGAGTGGTTGGAAAGCTGTGTAGAGGAAACTGACCTGGGTGTATTGGTCAGTGCTCATCTGAACATGAGCCAGCAGCATGCCCAGGTGGCCAAGAAGACCAATGGCATCCTGGCTTAGATCAGAAATAGAGCAGCTACCAGAAGAAGGGAAATGATTGTCCCTCTGTACTCAGAACTAGTGAGGCTGCACCTTGAGTACTGTGTACAGTTTTGGGCCCCTCACTACAGGAAAGACATTGAGGCCCTGGAACATGACCAGAGAAGGGCAACAAATCTGGTGAGGGGTCTGCAGCTCAGGTCTTATGAGGAGAGGCAGAGGGAGCTGGAATTTACCTGGTCTACCACATGTGTTTATCAGTGAAAATCAAAACCTTCAACTCAGATTTCATATGGTAAATTTCAAAACAGTGAATGTAATTATACAGGTTGAAATGTGCCTTTCTAATTTGTGCTTTTAAGGCTGTGAGCTCATGTCTTTATTTCCACATCTCAGTGATACACATGATATTATTGTTCTCAATAACTAGTTTAATAATTGCTCATAAAAACTGCCATGAATATATATGTGCATAAAATAGATATGAAAAGAAAATGAACAAGCATTTTCAGAAGACAGTCCAGATATGCAGTATCTAATTATCAGCTTTCAGTGGCATTCATAGAATCACAGACTCATAGAATAGCCTGGGTTGAAAAGGACCTCAAAGATCATCTAATTTCAACCCCCTGCTATGAGCAGGGTTGCCAACCAGGCTGCCCAGAGCCACATCCAGCCTGGCTTTCAATGCCTCCAGGCACATCCACAATCTCTCTGGCATTCCTTATATAATATAATTAATAGCAGGCCATAAAAGATATGCTGCAGTTCAAGAAACGTGCCTATTATTCCTGTGTTCATATGCACTACACAATCTAGAAATAAGAGGAGACCTGTAGTGTTATTTAAAATAAAACAAATAATTGTGCAAGAAACATTTTTTCTATAAATTATCTTTTTTTATCCTTCAGGCCCATCCCCACACTATCCTTTGCTTCTTCTCAGAAGATCTTCCTCACACCTTCAGAGAGCACAAGCTTTGGGTAATTCACGTACATTATTATGCTGCTTGTTGGTCAGTAGATTTAGAGTTGGTGCATTTTGCGAGCCTCCCCCTCATTAAAGGCAGTGATTCCCCTTCTCCACCCTGACATCCCATTCCACTTCCACAAAACTTCAGGAAACTCTGCTCTCTTAAACGTTTCTTTCTTTGAATCAAATCTAACCACAATTGACTATAAATTCAAAAGTTTCGGGTAGCAAGGAAGTATGATAAAGAAAAGCAAGGGCATGGAACGAGGCAAAGGTATTAGCAATGAAAATCTAATGAACAAAAAGGGCAAAATTTTGTCTTACTTTCATAAACATGACCAACCTAAAAATGCCAATACAAAATAAAGTACTAAAAAAAAAAAAGCTTATTTTGTGCTTTTAAAATTCCTCAGCGCTTCTGGCTTGCAAACATAAAAGTCATACAATATTAAGAAGTAATAAAATACAGTAGTTCAGTAGAGGACGTTTTTCAATTTGCTGGAGGCTTGTCCTTCAAACATCTCACATACAGTAACACTGAAAATATTACCTTGAGCCAATCGTTCAAGCCGCTTCCCATGCTCTGGAGGAATTGCATACCTAAAATACACGTGAAGAAAAGGATTATATGTTTAAAGAAATAATTATTATACAAAACAGTATTTTACATATAACTAAGTACCTTAAGTTAGAGAAAATAAGATTAATGAGTGAAACAACATATAGGAAAAATGCACTGGTTGCTCCAAAAGTAATGCCCCCTATTTATTTCCACATAAATGACAATAGACACAAAGAGTATAATAACAAAGAGCACATTGTCAGCTACAAAGCACTGCTCTTCCTCAGTTACCACCATTACCTGTGCATTTTCTCCAGTGATGAACAAGAGCCTGCATGCGAGGCTCACACAAATCTGCACTATCAGAGGTGACCCACTGTTGCTGTCACCACTGATGAAACACACCACTTCACTGTGCTCACATCCACTGGTTGGCCTCCAGAAATGTTCAGCAAGTGTCAGTGAATGTCAGCTGGTGCCATTTTTAATTCAGTGACACACCATTGCTCCACCTGCACTTCCACGACAGACACCGTTCTGTCAGAGTGCCCCATTGCTGCCATCTGTCACATGGCAACAACATGCAATGGAATACTAGTGGGAAGGTTCAACCTCTACTGCAGAACCACCAATACATAGTGGGCCAAAATCATAAAACAGGATGCATTACTTTTGGAACAGCCTTCATATATTATTTTCTGGGGAAGAAGTACAGATTAAGGTATTTTGAGGAACAACTTTAACTTACTATTACTTTAAAAATTACAATACACAGATCAAAAATGTATTACTGTTTAAAATCATGCACAGTGACATTCATAACCCCACTTTAAAAAGATGCATTTTCATTTTCCAAGTGAAACAGAAACACATATAACAAAATAAATACAATTCCCACAGGTTTAACTTCCTTGCTTTTTTAATGTATTTCACAAAAGCTCAACAGAAAAAATATGAGTATTATATGTCTCCTGTGTGTTTTTTCTTTCTTGTGTAACGGGAGGCTACTTGTCTCCGTAAATCATTGCAATTCTTAAGAAACACGTTTTCTAAAAATTCAGAAATCATGCAGATCCTGGAAACATTCTGCTCCTGCAATAAAGTATTTTTACACGATTCCATAAGCACTTTGCAACAGCTTCATAAAGCAAGTGAAACCAGAGCAAACACAGAACCTTGTTCTTCACAGATTTACTACACTTTCATAGACATTCATTAGACTCTGCTTTTGACTTTAACAACTTCAGCGCATGATATAATCAGCTTTCATTTCAGTTCAATATTTTAACAACACTGAATTGATTCTTTTATATATATATATATATATATATATACATAATATGTATATATATACATATAATATACATATATATACATATATATATAGTTTTATATATATATAAGGTTCAGAAAAGGGAAAATGCATACCTAGAATAGTCCAAACCCACATTTTTGAAGTTAACGGGCAGATTTTTCTCTTGTATTATATTATGAACACAATCTTTTTTCATATTTCCTGTCAACTCACTAAGAAAAAACAAACAAGCCATTCACAGCCCCTCATTTGGCACAACATTCCTCTCCAGCTTTCATTTGCACCTAATGCAGACAATTTTTAACTACTGCAACTGAAACTGCTGCACAGAAGCAAGACTATTCCAGTACAACGGTCTGTGCTCTGAACAGAACAAGTTTAACAAAGCCCATTCCTTATGACAGCCCACTCCAGATGCTACTAAACAAAGACTTTTGGTTTGACTCTGCTCACTGAGTGGAGTTTTACTCAGAATTTTGTCTTTCCAAAATTGTTTCTCCCAACTTGTAATTCTGAGCTATGTTCTCTGCCACATATTAAGTGTGCATCTGTGCATACATAATAACCTAAAACATTTTGAATTTTCACACCTCAGATACAAATCTGTGTAGAGCATTTCCTATTGCATTCTTTGCCATTAAACACTCAACTCCAAAGTAAAACCAAGAGATGGTATTTTTTTCTAAGAAAACGATCTAGAGACTTTGCTTTGCTTTTCTTGTCTCTAGTTGGTCTGTTGGACTGGGATTAGTCTGAAAAGTTCTTCTTCTGAAAGTGTATCTGGCTATATTTTTGTGATAATACAGAGCCATAATCCTCTATCTAAACCTGCATATAATGTTAAGTACTTGCCAATAGTACAAAAACACAAAACTTGAAAACTGAGGTCACTTTAAAAATTCTATCTATCAAGCTACCAGAAAGATAAATGGCGACAAGGGATTTAACTGGGCTACGCCTATTTATTCAGTTATTTATTCACCTTTGTTTCTTCCCCCTTCTGCTGTTGCCCTTGACAAAAGGGATCAAGAAAAGGAGGCTGCCTTTGCAGTATCATTAGGAGCCCCAAATTCACTCTCCAGGCATGATGGAGTAACACCTCTCCTTGGTTCCAAACACAATATATTAGAAAACTCTACCTTTTTAAGCACATGTGCCTGTCTTGGATACCAGACATGCATGGTGATGTGAATTTAACTGGATGCTTGGTCTACCGTATCAAACATTAAACAAAAAACACCCAAATTCCTTCTCAGATCATTAAGTCAGCGTTAAAAGGCAAAGAAAAAACAACAACAAAACCATTCTCTCTCAGTCTCCTTAGCATACATAAGACATTTGGCAGATTTTTGGATCTCATAACGCAAAACACTTCATCACTTTAAACACACAGGTAAGGCACATTGTTTCAAGCAGTACTGAAATGGATTCTACTGCATCCCACTAAAGAAATAAAAAGAATTCAGTAATGGCATTTCAGTTTTCCCCAGCAACACTGAATATTTTGGACCAGGAAAGGAGAAAAAAAAAAAAAAAAAAGAAAAAAAAAAAAAAAAAAAAAAAAGAAAGTTCTTTTTAAATAACAGTTGGCATGGCTTTTTTTTTTCCCCCTAAATACATCTCAGCATTATGGAGTAACATTCACTGCTTACCCATAAACTACTGACAATGCAAATTCACTGTCCCATCTGTATTTTTCGAGGGAGTCAGTAACAAACTACAGTCCAGGTCCCTGTGATCACTCAGTCCCATAGCTTAGAAATGAAGTTTGTTGAGAAACAGTTGTCTATGGTATGGAAAACCAGTGTCTTGCAAACTCAGCTGAAAACAGCGATGCACAGCCTGCTTAAATTTAATAACTGTGCTGGTTACTACTTTTTTTTTTACACTCCCAGATGCAAAATGTAAATAACCTTTAACGTGCTGTTTCCTTCGCATTTACTTTTCAATCAGAGTGAATTTTCCGTGTAGGAAAACAGTTTCCCCTTGTATGGCAAAGAATTCACTGCAAGGAAAAAACGAAATATGCATTTTACTCAAGCTCAGTTTTATTAGGAACGTTTGGATGTTGCAGGTCTCTATAACAAGACACCAAAGAAAATTTCCATTTCCTTTAATCTTCCTTTAAGTCAGAAATGGAAACTTTAGCACAGCTCATTTCAACAAACTAACCAAAAGCATGTGGACCTCTGATGAAACTGCTTAACTCAAAGGAAAACGTAGAGGAAAATTACAGTCTTCAGAAGAAAAAATAACTAATACACATCTGAGAAAACACAAAGCCAGCTAATATCATCTCTCCACAGCAATATTTACTTTCCAAATTTCCATTTGAGAGACTGCAGCAAAAAACATCAGGCAACGTAATATAAGTCTACTACATTAAACGTGCTTATAGAAAACAGGACTAAAATCATTTATGTGAACAGACAACAGATCTTTTTAAATAACTTTAAGGCACACTTGCACCACTTTATCAATAACTTTGTGATTTTTGTATTAATTTCATGTTCTTTCCCCACTTTCAGCTAAGGTATAACAATCTGACTGTCCTGATAATAAGCACAAATCACAATAAAATTAGGTTTCTGAAATTATATTGAAACAAGACAGAGGAAATGACAGGAAAAAAAAGCCAAAACAAATTTTGATAATAAATATCATTACACTAATGTAATTTCAGGGGGGGGGAGAGAAAAAAAAGGAAAAAGCACTACTACAGAGTTTGAATTTTAAAGATTTTTTACTCAATCTCTTTTCCATATCTGCATATTTAAAGAGCCAGAAAGTCAAGTTTCTAAACTCCAGAAGGCCATTTAAGTTCAGTTATGGTAAAATCACTGCACACAACTCAAGACTGCACTATTGCTGCTGTGTCACTCTGTGACATTAGTCTAATTTAAATGATTCCTTCATATCAGCCCAATGCCTGGTAAAAAGCCTTCTAACACCTCCAAAGTACACACAGCAGTCTGCAACAGCCTCAGAAGAACCTCTTGTTTACAGGGGTAAATACATACTCATTCTGTTTTTTCCCTTCTCCTCCATAGTAGAATATTCAACAGAAAAACAATAAAACTCACAGAAAGTCCTAATACCGTTCCCTAGTTTTAGGATTTTTCCTTTTACCTTGTGACCAGTTAGCGAAGATTAAAGAAACCTGTTTGCAAATGTTAGAAATGCAAGGTTTCTTATCCTCTCCCTCTTCCCTACTTGCTCCCACATCACTTGCAACACGGAACAGTGAAGAATATACTCCCATAACTTAACTATTAAGGAATGGTTTGATAAGATACAGGGTTGTCAGGCTACTTTAAGATACAAAGGGAATAGAAATAACATTTTCACTTTGTTAGATTTTTGGTTGCAGGCAAAATGCATTTATACAGGAGGATGACGTCAACTTCTTAAAACAAGTACTCTCCTTTTCAGTGATGACTTAGGAATATAACTTCAGAAAAAAAAATACGTATCCAAACCCTACGTTCTTACGGTTCTTATATAATTAAACCACAAGCATTAAAATCTTCCCCTCTTCTGCCAATTGTCTAGACTGGGCAGTTCGCCATTCACCAGCTCTATCACAGTGCATTCCTTTATGACGCACCTATTTTCACCCATCCATAGCATGCAGAGCCGAAACAGTGATTTCAGGGTTCTGCTAGGATGAGCAGCTTGCACGTTAAGCTCGGTATCACAGCTCTTATCTTCACAGTGTCTTGATGAGTCAGCTCTAGGTATTCACAGGGCAGACACCCTGCTCATATGCAGTTGCTTCCCAATTCATAGCAGTGAATGCACTATTTAAGTAACTCTTAGCACTTCCATCATGCATTCTTCCTCTCGATGTATTTTGTAATAAAATTTAAAAATCTGGACCACACTATAAAATTAATCAATCGTAATTCCCAGAAGTAATTCTTAAAGTATATAATTTCGTCTTTAAAAGTCAGGAGAGTTTGCACGTTAAAGGCAACTAAACCTTACAAAGACAGAACTGAAATAAAACAAATCCAGACAAAACTACCAAGTCCTTCAATAACAACGTAACAAAGATTTTTAAGAGTGATATGGTAGAATCATAAAAGGTTGGAAAAGATCTCTAAGACCACCCAGTCCAATCATCCACCTACCACCAGTTCCCCAAGTGATACACCTGCCCTTTCCTTAAACATCTCCACCGACAATGACTCCACCACCACCCCAGGCAGTCTGCTGCAATGTCTAACCACTCCTTCTGAGAAGACATTCTTCCTAATAATTCTAATCAATTAGGGAAGAAATGATAACCCGGTTTCTATTCCACTGTCTGAAATGCTCTCCTGCTTTCTACTGAGAAAAACTTCCAAGAAGCCCCAAAACATGGCACAGAGCAATCTGAATTTCCGTAACTCCAGCTGTACATCTTCTAAACAGTGTTAATAAAATTAAACAAATGCAGTTATATGCAATTAAAATGTCTTTACATTAAAAATGTTGTTAATGTCCGTGTTTATTTTAACATTAACTAAATTCAAACCGTAATTTAGCATTACCGTTTCTTTGTTAAATTAAGTTAGAAAACTGTCATGTTTTTAACACAGTAGTATGAGAATACCAATTTAGAAGAATGAGGTGTAAAGTCACATTATCATAACTGTGCTTCCTGAAACAAAATTCAACATACGGTTTTTAAAAACATCCCGCACTACGTAGCTAAAAACAAATCACTGATCCTATTCTTTGTCTGTACCAGAATTAAGCCCTGTTTTAACCTCAGTTCAGTGCAAAAACATGATACGTACTTACAAATCCATCTATACTGGCTTAAATTAAGCAGAAACACATGACAGTGCATCATCAATCTTTGAATAAATAGCGTTTAATATGAAAAAAAAATAGTCATCAGAAGTCAAAATTCTTAATGATGCAGTCTTAAGCTGTATTTCTTTGGACCTTCAGAAACTTTTCAGTCGGATATATACCATCTACTAAAACTTCAAATGTTCTGCATGCACCAGCATTCATTCCATCTCCAAGTTTGTTTCACCATTAAAATCCTAGCTTAAGGAAGAATTCAAGATACAAACTAAAATCTAAGTTCTCACTCCAGGAATCTGTATTGGAAAAAAGGAAAAGGTATGGTTTGTCCTCACTGGCTGCAAAGAATGTAAAAAATCAGTAACACCTGTTATATGTTCTATGAATCGCATACCTGTCACTGTGTGACAGCCTAGGATACCTTGCTAGAATAAGACGCTTTCAATTTAGTGCATTTCCACAGAAAGTGAATTTTGCTTTCACAGCAAGGAAAGCAGTGGAGCTAAATGATGCTATAGACACGAATACAAAGATCTCAGAAATATACGTTGCTTTTCTTTTTCCAAGGACTCCTTAATATTTCCAAGAAGGAAAATGCAAGCTCTAATAGCTTCTGAGAACAATGACTATGAGTTGACAAGCCCTTGGTTTCTAAGAAGGGAAAATGAGACCTCTACTTGTCATAAAAAAACGTATAGGGTTAGGCAGACAAAGAGATTTACCAGTGAGTCTGTAGTGCAAGGATCAGCACAAAGTTCTATAAAGTGTCAGTCATACACCGAGTAATACACTTGCCTTGCCTTGTGTCTCCTCTAATGTCCAGGAGGAAAAAAAAAGGAAAAATAACACAACACTAACTAAAATTTGATTTGCCCATAATACAGACACAGTAAAGCAGTTCATTGAAGTTAAATCAAAACAGATGCCCCTCAAAACATTTACAGTTATAAATTTAACAACCTTAAAGATTTAATAAAACTAAAATACATGCAAAGCTACGCATGTCTGTAAAACCACTAAGCCATAAACTTTCACAGAAAAAATATATTAAAGAATATTAAAATAAAATTAAAAACCAACACAGTTACAGCACAACATTACTATAAGTGACATAAGTTCAAAATGTAGTCTGCATTCTGAAAGTTGATGGTTATCTTTCTAACATGCCTCAGGAAGTCATTAAACGTTTGACAGATGAATAACATTGTTCTAGACACCAGAGTCAAAGCAGTTACATTTTCTGGTACAGAATCACTACTGTGGGAATGTTTTCAAATTCATAGTTCTACTGAAGCTACAGAGGTGGAATATGCAGTAGTCTCATCCTTCCATCAGGATAGGCTGATATTGGAAGGAACCTCTAATGGCCATCTGGTGCCTAGGACCATGTCCAGGAGGCTTCTGAAGATCTCCAAGGAGGAGACTTCACAGCCTCTCTAGACAATATATGCCTGTGCTCATTTGTTTGTAAAGTACTTCATGATGTTCCAATGGAGCCCCCCCTGTAACAGTTTACGCCAACTGCCTCTTCTCCTGTCTCTAGGCACCAGTGAAAATGCATTTCAGCAGTGGTGACAGTAACATTGGGTCACCTATACCAGTGCAGATATTTACAAGCGTGGCATGCAGGCTCTTATTCATCACTGGTAAAAAAGAACATCTAATGCTGGTGACAATGTTTAAAACTAGTCTTTTGTAGCTAGAACTTGTTCTACTAAATAGTGCTATTGTGCTCTTCATATCTATTGTAGTTTCCACTGAAATAAACCGGAGGCATTACTTTTAAAACAAGCCACATACATTAATGAGATCCACGCCTGAGCCTTTTCTTCTCCAACCTGAACAATTCCAGCTCTCTCAAGCTTCTCCTCATCTTTATATAGAATTACATAGAAACCTGAAATACCTTCACTTTCATGGAGAGCATCGTAGCTTCCAAATATGTGGTCAGTTTCAAGTACAGAAACATTGCTGACTAGCTTGACAGATCATACCTAACGTTTTATAGTCAGAATTTCCATTCTGATTATAGCTACCTCTCTGTCTCCTGATAGTCTTATTTCTGCTCCTTTTCTGATCATTTCAAAGTAAATGTGGCTGATCCTCTCCTTACTTGATCATAACCACCTTCCCATCTATCAGGGAAGGTTTTGCAGATTACTCCCACTTCATGTTAAAATATTTGCACATCAGTGTAATTTTATCTGTTACTTTTCTGAGACCTACAACACAAATAGCAAACGTGCCAGTTCTGTAAATGTATGCACGACTTACAAAAAGTTAACAGCACTCCTCCACCCGTGCTGAACTTTGTTTCACCTGGCCCAATTTTCACCAGTTTTTGTCGTCTGCTGATCACACTGAAAAACCCTATTTACGATACTCCAGAAGACATCATCAAAAACAGGTTAAAAGAGACTCTATCTACAGCATTAGTGCTAGTCTGACAATGCTGTCCCTTCTACACCATTGCTGTCTACAATTTTCTCCTTATTATTAACATCATAACACCATCCCTTTCATTCCACAATATTTGTAACCCCATCACTATCTCTTTGCTGGGATATTCAAAATCTGAAAGCCCACATGTGAAATCATTTCAATCATGTTCTAACATGTCTCATAGCCCATAACATGAAACAACCTTTTCTTACACTTCCAGTTCATAATTTCAGATATAACACACACCAGTACACATTCTACACTAGCAAGCCAGTAAAAATAGAGTAACAGCTACAGTAGTTAAGAGGCAACATTAGAGTAGCCCATGAAAGAATTAGAGGCAGTCTTGAGATCAGTGTTCTCACCATCCCGGACCCACTGAGCTCCCCAGATCAGAATTACTAAACCTAACCCACATGCTTTCAGTGTCATCACAGATTCATTTCACACCGCTTCTTCTACGATAGTGATACTTAATCTGATTTGGCTAAGGTGTCTCCTTATGAAACCAGTCCTTTTCTTGACATAATCACCAAACATTTTCCATTCCTGTCAGAAATATTCATCTTTATTTTATGAGCGATAATCCTTGCAAGGTGTTCTGCAAAGTATGAACTGCACGACTAAGCAATTTTCTCTCATTTTTAAACAACGTATTGTCTATTCTTGTTTCTGGGCCAGGAAGTAAAGAGCAAATGGAATGTCACAGGAAACATCACAGATTAATACATTATAATCTGTCTGAATTACTCCGCAGGTTTGTACTCTTTTCCTGAAAAGCGCTGCTTTCAGATACTTAATGCAGCATGAAATAATTTCCAAAATGCAAATAACTCATACAGATTTTTGTCATTTATAAATTTATAATGCAAATTGAAGCACTGTCTATAGTTGATGCATGTATATAGCACACATACCAACGGGCTAACAGTTTACTACTAACAACTGTGTTAGGTGAGGCATTAATGTCTAAGAGCAGTTCAGTATTTGAACATGTCACACTCCTCAAACTATTACTTTAAAAAAATCTTCAGTCAAGGCCTATAAGCCTGAAATCATAATTACAGCAGAAGATGATGAATATACTTAACAACAAATGGCAGAGTGAAGAAACTTCCAGTGTGGATCCACAGCTCTGAGAAACCATTATGAAATACGCAAACAACAAACTGGAATAACAAAGTAGGTAAATCATGCCAGTGGTTATTCTGGGTAATGAGACTGTTCTCATAAGAAACACTGATGTTAAATGAGGCAGTGTCTTCAAGATTTCCTTCCCCTCAGAAACAAACAGACACAAAGGAAAAGCTGCAGCAAAAATTCTGCCTGGCAGCAAGCAATTACAGCAGACACTGTTCTACTTTCTCTCAAATCTTTCCTCAGAACATCCTTCTCCCCCATACTGTATTATTTCAAGGCTTCCGAATTATATTAATTCATTTCTTCCTCTCAAATTATTGCCTATCCTTAGAACTTTTCCGCAGGTAAGAAGTAATTTATAAAGCAAGCATATAAATTACACAAATACATATATATATACATATGTAGACAGAAAAATAACCATAATCCTGACTTTGCTAATGGTTACCTGGCATACTTCTTGTGCTTCAAATGAAGCAGTCAACAAAGGAATCAGTATACACTCCATAGTATGAACTCGTTTGCATGCCTCTTAATGAAGTGCACAGAGAATAAGAAGAAATGGAAGACTGCCTATGACTAACTATTGGAGAAAGCTCCAAAATCCATAAAGACAATCCCACCAGTCAGGTGTAGCTGCTACCTGCAAAATCTTATTTGGGATTTGAGGTGGAAGCTACTCTAAGAACTCAGAGAAAACATATGAAAATGCTTCTTAATAAAATAGTTTTCATTTGGGTTCTGTAAGAAATCATGTCAGTTCACTCAGCACACATAAGATCTGAATCCTAAACTGGAACTCCTCCACTTCTTTGAAGTAATATGTTAATATCATTTTAACAAAAGAACATTTGAATACATTAACAGCATTAGTGTAAATTATTGCAGCATTCCTCCAGCAAGTATATAAGAATAAATACATAAACTTCTAACTGATTAAGACTGTCAATGAACTTTAATGCAATGTTCTGAAACGATATGGGTCAGTTTGGTTCAGAGAAGGAAATCAGTGGCTACTGCTATTTGTTCTACAGGTATTTCAGGGAGAGAATAAAACATGTCTTACTATCAGCAGGAAAACATTTCTCTCTTGTACTTTAAGACATACACATAAGACCACAGTCTATGCATATATTTACTTTTTTATCCCTCCTTCAAATAATAGGCTCCTCAATTAAAAAATCTTAAGTGGGAAGGATGGCAGAAACTTCCTATTCAGAAAATGTGTCAGTGCTGAATCTCCTCTGCTACAGGGCCTGAGTAACACTGAATAATAAGATTCTGATTTAAAGAAAAAAAAAAAAAAAAGAGCAATTAAATGCATCTTTAATACAAAAACCTGTAAGCAGTCCCAAAAGACAAGTCAGGCCAAAACAAATTGAACCAAAGAAATTGATTTCAAAGAGGTCTTACAAGAGCTCTCTCAAATGGCCTCGGACTTGCCAACTCTAAACTTCTCAAATTGAATCATTACAACCTATTTCTTCTGAACTCACATAAGCCCTGTGTACTTATTAGATTTGTTCTTTAAAACAGAAGAGTACATTACTGCAATGTTCTTTATATCACAGACCTCCCATTTCATTGTTTTTCTTAGCTGAGAATGCTGTCTTGGCTTTTGTGTAAAGTTAATCACTGTGAAGCAATTGCACTGCATTTGTTTTAGTCAGCTGAAACACACAGATAAATAAACTTCTAGAAAAATTTAAACTTGCCATGACTTCGGCTCCCCAAAATGGAGATAATTAATGCTGTAGAGATCCATATCTTCAGTGTGCCATGCAAACGTTGTTTTCCACATGCCAAAATACAGATATGGGGTATTTACACCCTCAATAGAAATTCCACAGTCTTCTCCTACAACATCCAATATTGTATTAAGATGAGCAATATTCCATTCCTCAATACCCTGGAAAAGATACATAACAGGCGTATTAATAAATCAATAAAGTAATGCAACTTTATATGATAGTACATCACAAAAGATAAGTGTCTTATCTAGCCTTTCATAAGATTGTAGATTTAAAAAAATGGAACAGTACTGCAGCAGACTGTTGAAGTTTTCCCAAAAAATTGTTTTGTCCTTAGCAGAATTTAGGTCATGTGTTAAGCCTGAGATGTTTACAGCAGGGAACACAGAGAGACGTGTACATATAAGCTTAACATTTAGTATTTCAAACTTAACGCATGTTGTAATATCATACAACAGAAATAACAGCTGCAGACAGGAATCTATGATAAGTTGGTTGCTATATGTCACTAGGCATACCTATGCTTCTTACTTACAAAATAATACTAAAAAAAAATAAATAAAATGTTTTTAAATAGTTATTTTTCTGTATTAGTTTAGCACTTTTCTGAAGAAAGCCATAAAAAACAATCACTTCAGAGATCTTTCTACAGCCATAATAACAGACTGCGTAACACAGCATCACAGAGGAAATCTACTAATTTCGTGGGATTTCAGACATTTTCCTCCCATAACTGCCTTAAGTTTGTATGTTAAAAGACACACATGTAGTTCTTGCTGTATTTCAGATTCACTAAACATGATTTCTATTTCAGGTAATACAGCGTGTAAAAGTCAGTTTAACAATGATAAAAGCTACAAAATTGAAGAGAAAGAGATCAAACTTCACTACAAAAGTAATTAATAGCTCCTTGAAGGAAGACATTAGCCAGTGTTCAAGAAATAAAATGAAAACTACTATGAACTCAATACAGGCAAGTTTCTTGATTAGTAAGATTGCAACTAAACATGCTCTTAATGATCACTTGCTTCCTAACTGCCATCACTGATACTCTACACAGTCCTACCAACCCAACTCAGATTTGGGGAATGGGTTGATGGCACTACAGTTCTGATGCAGTTGATTGAGACTAAGAAATACAATGGCATTCAACAGCTGGGCAGGTGATAAATTAAGTATTCAAGTTACAGCAAGAAATAATGAACATTTAATACACTCAGTTTTCATTTTCTTGCTTTTTAAGCACGGGATAATGAAGCATGATATGCAGTCAGTAACTAGAATATACATAATACAGTAACTTCCATATGAAGTTCAGCTGACTCCTTAGAGACACTTTATTTGACTGCCTGCAACGATAACCTCACTTAAGAAGACCCTTACATTACCTGGAAGTCTTAGAAAGGAGCTATGTTTATAGAATGAGCTCATTCCAGATAACAAATATATTTATTTATAATTAAAGCTTTTGCTTTGATGCACTTACGTGACTTAGAAGCGTCTGAAATAAAAACATGTAAAAATTTATTTATGATAGGCACTATCAATGAAAATTAAATGTAAATATGTATGCAAGTAGTAGATGTTGGTAAAATTTCTACCTTTCAAATCTAAAACTCAGTCTCCAGTAAGGCAACAGAGCTGTGAGATACACAGTTCATTTGCAGAAACAATTTTAACTAATTATTCTTCAAATTAATTTACCTACTTGATTGAAAAAAAATCCACAAAATTAACCACTGTTCACAGATTGTGCGTGGTCAATTTGGAGAAACATACTAATATGGCAAAATAAAAGCAGTGACTTAACCACAGAGGCATACTGGAGCATAATAAATGCACCAGGTTAAAAAACAGAAAGCAACTGTTAATCTAGGCAGTATCCTCCTTCTGACAGAAGGCAGAAACAAACAAGAATCAGAACACCCTTCCAGCCTCCAGCAATTTGCAGATTAAAGGTTCCACCAGAGGTGTTATTCATCTGCTTAACAGGACCCAGTGGGCGTTTTACCACTTCGAATTCATTCCTCCAGTCACCATTTTTAATCCAAATAAACTTTTACCAATCATAACATCTAGAAATCTTACCTTCCTCTTACTAAGATCTTTTGCAATAGTTATGGGACTGTTTTTAGATATCAGAATTGCAATGCAGAACAAAAAAATCATAGGACCTGTAGTTTAGCAAGTCAACATATAATAGTACTTCAAAGAGTTGAAGTATATCCTAGAAGGGTATATCATAGCTAACAACCATTATTAGATGAATAGTATTCATATTCTTTGACTCAGAAGTGAAGGAGAAGAACATTTAGGCATACTCTTCTTCTTTACAATAATAGCAAGTAAAGTGTAAAGAATGTATTTCTAGCATCCACACTTTCAGTGGCAGATTTTTGAATACATGCAATATATATTCTTCTGTACCACTGTGCCACTTCCATCCAGTACCACATTCTGTGGTTCAGCTGTACCACACAATCCAACATTGGGGGAAAAGGAAGTTAAAAACCAGCATATTTTCCCTGTTTGCTACAACAAAGAAATACAGATGCGAAACAACTCATTTGTCTTTGCCACAGCACATTAGGCTTATTATGCATTTCTTCAGAGAAACAGTTCAAGTTATAGGCAGCAGGTTATGTAAAAAAACTAATACTCCAATCTTTGCTAACTTTTTAGATGATTCAGACTATCTGTAGATTACTGCTAGGAGTTTTTATGATTCTTTTAATAGCACTTGAACCAGATTGTAAGGCAGTATGTAGATAAAAGGGAACACCTCACAAGCAGCTCCCATAAATGCCTAAACACAACTCAAAAGGAACCAACCCATTCTGTTCTCAAGGACAAAAAAAATAAATAAACAAAATAAAATGTGGCTTTCAGTACCTTGGTTAAAAAAAAAAAAAAACTGAAATTCAGGATTTTTTTTTTAACAATGAGAATCTTCATGCAGAAAAGAATAAGGTTTCTAACAAAATTTGAACAAAATTCTATTCATTTCCCATTTTTAGAGTAGTTATAGTAGTGACACAATACCGTTCTCCACATTTTCCTGAAACATATCAGACCGAGGTATTCTATTCCTATGAGAGTGGTTTCTGTACACATATATGTTAATAAACATAACTGTTTTTCAGTATTTAGTTTTTCCCTTAATTATCACATGGATTCACTTCAATATTAATCTGGCAAACAATATGTTTCTTGTACAACTAGGATTAAAATGTCTCTACGACTCACTGTAAAAGCTCACATAATAAGACATATATAGAGGGCGAAGGAGAGTAGAAGAAACATGTAGAAAAATCTCTGCTTGGTCACCCTAAAAAGCCTGCCATGTTTTTATTGCTTCTTCAAGGTGCATAAGAAGGAAATAGGAAAATTCTGCAATCGGAATTTTTGCACCATAAACAAGTACTTGATCAACTTTTTCTTTTCTTGGTAACTTGTCAGATATGACTCTTACTTTTGCAGCAATATTTTTTAAGGGTGGAACAAAGTAAGAGAAGCTAGTAGATTGTCTTTGGAAATAGATACTAAAACTCTATACGTAAGTGAAGGAACACTCATAGTGATCTCAACTCTGAGAAGATCATACGCAGAAAGGACATTTCAAATTATCACATGCTGAAGCACACAGAAATTGCTACATTTAAAAAGTGCTGATTTGCAGTGAGACTTTTCTTGATGTCAATACAGAGTGCGCATACGTAATCCTACTGAGAGATAAGAGTTCGGCTTATCTGACCACATGATAGAAACATTTAGGCAAAATCAGGTTTGTGGCTTTGAGGCAGACTGAGGAAGAAAATCAGGCACATTTCATGCTCAGCCACATTCATTCTTAATCTCTACCATTTCTTGTAAACACTCCTACTCACTGTCATTTTTTTCCAAAATAGCATAAATTGTGACCTCTGAGAGCTCATCTGCACCCATTATCACCCATTACCTGACGTTCTTTCTAAATTTAATTCCTGTATACTTGTACATAACTCTTTTCCTATACTCTTATTGTCACAGAAACAGTGACAATAGAGTATGAAGGAGACAATGACAATAGAGTATGAGAACTACAGCTGCTGTAGTTCTTGCCTCCTCATTAAGCAAACCAGTAGCTTCCACTATCCACTACCATAAGGAATGCCATATAAGACACATGAAGTAGTCAGCTCACAAAAGAATCTGTAAGACTATCTTGACAAGCATGGAGAATCCACAGACTCTCTAGGCAACTTCAGTGACACCCATAGTGAACAAGTGCTTCCTGACATTCAGATGGAAGCTCCTGCAAGTCAGTTTGCACCCACTACCTGTAGAACTGGTATCAATGAAAAGGGCTTAGCCCCATCTTCTTTGCACTCTCCCTTCAGCTATTTATATATACCAATGAACTACCTCTTTTCCAGACTGAACAGTTTCAGCTCTCTCAGCATATGTAACAGTCCCTTTATCTGCGGTCCTTTTTGGATGGTTGTACACTTTTCTCTCTTGTTTTATGGAGTCCAGATTGGACACAGTACTCTAATTCATAAAATCACAGAATCATAAAATCACCAAGGCTGGAAAAGACACACAAGGTCACCCAGTCCAACCGTCCGCCTGTCACCAGTAGTTCTCCCTAAAAGGTGAGTTGCTGCACCTGCTAAGAGCAGAGAGGAAGGACCACCTCCCTTGAGAGTCATTCCTCCTTTAATGGTATGATGAGGATACCACTCTCCTTCTCTGTGGCAAGGGCACATTGCTGGTTCACACTCAACTAGGTTTATCAGAGCTCCTCATGGCCTTCTCTGACAAACTGCTTTCCAGCTGATCAGCCTCCAAGACATATTCATATACCTGGGGTAGTTATTTCCAAGGTGCAGGACATTACATTCACCCTTGGTGAACTAAGATTTCTGCTAGTCCATTTCTACAGCCTGTCCAGGTCCATCTATCCCTTAGGATAACTATCACTAGCTACTGGCCCCCAACAAGACCCACTGATCTCACCACTAGGGCCTAACCAGTCAGCCAATTTTGAAATCCTTATTCTTTTGTCATCCACACTTCAGCTTCCACAAGGATCTTATGGTAGAATGTTGAAAGCCCTACTGAAGCCAAATTAGACTGTATCCAGTGCTTTCCCTTCATCTACCAAGCCAGACACTTGGCCAGGTGTCGAGAAAGTTAACAAGGTGGTGAAGCATGACTTCCCCTTCATGAATCCATGCTGACTTCTTATGATGGATGACCTTCCTGTTCTTCCTGTGTCTCAAGATGGCTTTCATAATTAGTAGTTGTTCCACCTGGTTCTCAGGGATGAAGGTGAGGCTGAATGACATGTAGTTCTGTCAGTCCTCATTCCTGCCCTTTCTGAAGATAAGATCTTTCCTCCAGTCCTCATGCATCTCTCCCAGACACCATGATCATTCACATATAATTGAATGGCCTCAGTGTGACATCAAATAACTCTCAGCATTTATGTGTGCTTCCCATAAGAGCTCATGGACATGTATATGTCTGGTTTGCTTAAGTTTTATCAACCTGATTCTTTTTCACCAAGAGTAACTCTACCTCACTGTAAACTTCTGTCCTATCTCTGGTACTCTGGATTTCTATAAGTATTAGTAAAAACTAAGGCAAAGAAGGCATCTGGCCTCTTTCATGCCTCGCTACACTCAGCAGCAGACCTGTATTTCCCATTTCCCTTTTGTCACGTACAGTTTAGAAATCTTTCTTGATGCCTTTGACATTTCTCACCATATCCTGTTATAGGTGGGCTCTGGATTTCTCATTTTCATACCTGGACAGTGTCTGTGTTCCTTACAGATTACCTGTTCTTGCACCCACCTTCGATATACTTTCAGTTTATCTTTGAATTTTGTCAGAAGATCCTTGCGCATCCACAATGGTCCTCTTGCCATTTTGCCTGACTTTCTGCTCACTGGAACTTGTCACTCTTAAGCTTGGAGGGGGGTGAACTTCAGCCACCTTTCTTGGGCCCTCTTTTCTTGCAGGGTATTATCCCATGAGTCTCCTCCTCTTTGAATATGTCAAAGTTTGGCCTCCTGGAAGTCAGGACTGTGGTCCTGCTTTCTGTCTTGCTGTCTCCGCATAAGATCCAGAACTCTACCCCCTCACTGTCAGTGCAGCCAAGATTTCCTCAGACTTTAATACTTGTAACAAGCCTTTCCTTTTAAGTTACCAGAAGACCACATTTCCTTACCAGCTGCTCTACCCCTTTGGTCAGGAAGTTGGCACCAATACTCTCCAAGAACCTCTTACACTGCTACAACCTGCCACTCCCCTGTCTTTAGTTAAGTTACAACTCACATTCCATCCCTAATTTCACTGTCAAAACCGAATTCTACAGCTGATCTTAAAAGTGGTGCTTTAAAATCCAGTTAGTTCCTCTGTTAAGGATACAACTGCAAACCAGAGTACCTCTGATGCTGAAGCTAATGTTACACTAGAGACGTACCTACAACTCAAAGCAACTGTTAACGCGCAAACTCAACTGAATCAATCTCTCTGTATTACTAAACAAAAGTGCACCCCACAGCTTAAGTATGGAAGAAGGAAGGCATTATCGCATCAGGAAGAACAAAACTAAGGGAAGGAAAAGGAAAGCAAAGTTCTGCCTTCAAGACCATAACCTCTGTGATTAGTAGTGTGATTTATTCAACTGGGAGTGGCGCTGAAGTAGGCCTAACTAGTTCCCCAGGACAGAGACTGTACAGAAAAGAAGTAGGTGAATCACAATTTCCAATTTAGTCACAGTTACAATTGCCAGATGAATTAATACAGTTATGATATCAGAAACAAAAGAACTCTTCTCCTTCTCTTTCTGAGAGGAACAACAGGTTTCCGCAACTGTTCTGCAGCCTCAAGTAGGCATTACATTCAGGCTAGTTTACAAGCAAGAGAGATCTATTAAAACAACATTAAAAAATAACAATAACCACTCTGCAATTAAACTTCCAAAACAGTCATAACTGGTGTCCATAACCAATTCAAGAGCAGGTTTAACAACTGAAGGTAAAAAGACTAGTGCTTTATTGTAGACCTTGTAAGTTCTGTCAGTATTACTAATTTTCACTCAAATTCGGATGAAGTTACAGCAACAGAAAAACAAAACCCTGAACATCTAGCTAATTAAGCTTATAAGCTTAACTTAACAGAAATAATGTTCTTTATAATCTATTTGTTAGTGCAATTATTTGCTTGAGCCATCCTTATTGTCTTCTTTTCTGAAAAACACTATAATTCTGTATAAAAGCAATTAGAGTGCCTTCAACATAGAACAGTATTTCAAGCAAACATTCAACTATCTTAAATTTGTTTTCTAGAAAGCTGCGCACAGCATACAAAACATTTATTCTTTCACGTTATTTCCTTACGAACAAAGATGTAATGTCTGTTCAAAACCAACAAAATGCTGTAAAACCATAAATACATCACAGGAGATAAACAAGAAATCACAAATAAACAAGAGAGAATCTAGAAAAATCTATATATCACAAGAGGAAACTCTGAATCATCGACAGCAGCTGTCAGATTTCAAAACATGTATTTATAACTGTTCAAATGTTTTCTTCTACATAACACTTTTTACTTTTGCCCCTTCTCACAAACCCTTCAAAATCCTTCATTTCCCAATTTAAGAAAAATAAACTACACAATCTATGATCTAAGCAGCTATTAAGATGCTGCATTCCACAAACCTTATTTCTTACATTATTAAAACTGCAAAACTTAAGATTTGGTTGAGCTTCAGGCAGTGATTTGTCATAAAAGTGATCATCATGGAGACAAAAAACGTAAGTAGCAAACTTTTAAAATAAAGAATAAAGACAGAAATAGCTCTCAATAATTTTGACAGCCCAAGCATGCATACATATCACATTTTCACTAATTTCCTGGTATTTTCTATTAGGAATCCAGCTAGACGTGCATCATTCTGTATCAGTAACACGCAGTGTAGAATAAAATGCACTCTGTAAAAACCAAGCACTTGTTTTTGTCTCACATACACAGGCTCTTATGCCAAATTAATTCTGTCGTGCTCTTTCTCCTGAATATTGCACCGAAGTATATCCATCCCTTTCCCTCAAAAAATGGCAACAGCAAAACAAACTGAATTAATATGAAAAACAATCCCTAATTTGAAACCGAAGGAAAGAAAAAAAATCCATTCTTAGCACTATCGAGTATAAGACAATAAAAAATATAAGTTGCCCAAGAGCACCATCTAGTGGCTGAACATTAACTTCAGCAAAAATATTCTGAGGTAAACATTTTGATCTGGTATCTGCAATTTTCTCATCAACAGTTCTCACACCAGAGATTATTCCGTCTTTTTGTTTTCATTACACTGAACTGTAAACTCTGAAATACCTGCTGCATTAACTCTTCAGACTGTTTACTCTTTCTTCAATAATTTTACCTCTCACGAACATTTCTCTCCCTTTATTTTTAAACACTCATCTAATCACAACCACAAGGACTGTATTTGTAAAACATTGGTATGATGAGCATGAGGTGTCATCTGTCAACACTAAAAAAAGGCATGGGAAAGAAGAGGGGGTGAAGGGAGTGACAAAAGAGGGATAAAAGGGTGGACAAAAGGGTGCACACAGGAAATAAAAACTTATACTTGAAAAGCTTATACTTACTGGGACACATGCAAAAAAAAAAAAGCAAACACTGTTATCCCGTGCCCAATTTTTGTCTATAAGAAAATAAAACAACTCAAGAGCATCTAAGCTTGAAGAGGCTCTTCACTGAACCAGCTCAAATCAGAATCTTGGATTATTTTCTTTATCGCTTTTACATAACTATTTGGACATAAAACAGAATTTGGACTTGCTGCTTTTTCTATACTGAAGACCACTAGGCATTTGCATCTGACTTCAAAAGATCATATAACCTAGCACAAAACTTGAATAGCCTAATGCTATCTTGGCTGACTGTATGTATCTTTGGACAGAATTCCAGCAATTAGTCCCCTGTGAAAAAAATATGAAATATTAGCAGTGTCAAAGGCCATCTGCCACAGGGAAATTCTACTTTTTTTTTTTTTTAATGTTTGGAGCTGGGAGTGACACAGATAATGAAATAACTCAGGGGCCTTTAATTCTATACAAGACAGGCTCTTATGGATAAAACTTATGATTTTGTAAATCCTCAAACTTACTTTTTTTTAATGCCAGCACTTCTTCAATCAGTCTCATTCCTTCAATAATTCTAACAAAATCTATATTTAGATATATTTTTAATTTATATTAAATATATTTATAAATTTAGAAATATAATGATTTTTACATAGCCAATGTTTATATAACCAATCTGATACCAATTGATATGCTGTAATTCTATGGAATACAATATGTGCTTAGTCCTTTTTAATCCATGGAGATCTTCATGTGTAACCATTAAAACGCACTTCCTCTTTATTGTAATTCAGAGGCACAGAGCAACCACAAGCATATTTCACTGGAACCATAGACACTCCCAACATGTATGAGGTACTGCTATCCATTTTTCTCCATGAAAGTGAGAACTAAAAGTACTTCTTATTTTACTTAAAACATCACTAGATTTCCACATAGGTACACAAACATAATGCATACTGAAATATTAAGAAATAAACAGTAAGGCATTTCAAATCCCTAGAAAGTTCCAGATGAAGAAAAGGGAAGTCCTATGGTAAGCAAAAGTATCAATACCCTGCAGAAGTGTTCTTGCTGATGTACAATTAATTTCAACCTTGCTTAGAACCTTTCAAGAAAGTAACACAAAGATTTTAGATAGACAGTTTTTTCAGCCACAGAACAAGAGTGTATGCTCTAAGTATAAAACCTTTTCAGAAGGGGCTGGAAGAGAGAAATTTCATAAAAAGCTACGCATACTTTATCATAAATGCTCCCATTGATATCTGCTCCATAAATTGGTGCCACAAAAGTCAAGTTCTTCCAGTATTTACGCTCCAGATCTTCATAATCTATGTATCTTGGGGTGCAGTATCTGCAGAGGAAGAAGAGGTAAGGCAAATGTTCAGCATAGTCTTTCAACAACAAACTTCACAATGGACTATACTTCTGATCCCGCAAAGAGAATTCTAAAAGATCACTTTATTTCAAATACACTGAAAGGGAAGAATTATAACTTGTCCTCAATTCCTCATTTTATAGTTCACCACAGAATGTAACCTCACACCTGACAGCTAGAGTGGTTGAAGTTACACACTTACCCATACAACATTTTCTTCAATCTTCAGGAGCTAAACAGAACTCCTGACTGCTTTCATACAAACGTCCTTCTTTTTGTTTCTATCCTTTGCAACAAACACACATGGAAGAGTCACTTCTCTGACAACTGACATTTATTATGTCTCTGCCTCAGTACTATCTCTGCAAACACAGAGGCAGGGCCTACACAAGCCTATCTCACAGTAATTCAAATGAACTAATTCTGCCAAGCAGCAGTACTGCCTTTGCTTCCTTCCTCCTCCCCCAGGAGAAGACTTCAAGAGGAGACAGAGCGTTTCGAACGCTGACAGCAAAGCTTTTCTCAAGCAATGGAAACAAAATGTTTAAGAGATCTTTTCTTTTTTCCCCTTTAGAGTACCATACCTTTGTATATCCAAGAAAGTTACTCTGAAGATCTTCTGAGACACAGCATTAGCATACTACCGTAAAAAAAAAAACATTTGCTTTTGCCTTAAAATTCTTTTCTCAGAACTCCAATATCCAATATTCTGGCCTTCAGGAAAGAAAACATGCTCTCCTACTCCTGCAGCTCTGAGAAACGATTTAACATTAGCACTGCCAGATTACTACAGCTGAACTACTGGAAAGAAAACCTGAATACAAAGTACATCGTGTGATAGAACAGAACAAAGATAAGCTGTTAACAATATACATCTTAAACAATTAATTTCTAGCAACAGAGTTTTTATTTCAATCACTTTTCACTATATGGCTCCAGAAAATGGCCTGTATTTCTGCATAGCACTGAGTAACAAGGATACATAAATTCAGTTACTATTACAAGTATCTCCACTATGGAATGCAGGTTCGCCCACATTTCCCTGTAAACAGGGAGGAGAAGCATGTTGGTTAAATGGTGAATTGAGAACGCCTACATAAATATAAGATGCAATGCATTAGACTACATATACACCACTGTTTTAAAGAGAGCTATGACTTTCATTCAGATGTTCATGGCCCTTTCTTTTTTTCTAAAGGAAAGGGATATTACCACGATATTCAAGAGGCTGTCCTTAACAGGGAAGCTTTCTTCATAAAGGGATAAAAATCTTTGTTTATAAAAGAGGTCCCAGTTCTTTAATAGCTTAAGAAAAATAGTATTAACAGTGTCACAGGAAGTGACATTTTCTCAAGAGCAGTTACAAATATTCAGAGAGAGACTCATAGCCAATACTTTATTAAAAGTTCTCCCAAATGTTCTCAACTTTGACTATGAAGCTGTAAACTGCTTTCAGTAAAACAGGTATAAAAACTGAAATCAGAAAATGCTTCCCAAATACATTCCTTGATAAGGAATAAAACATACATAATAAGCATTGTGCTACATAATAAACCCTCACAGGTATTAAGCATTCTCAAATCTATTTTAAAAAATTGTTTCTCATTTTACCACATTAATCAAATGCACATTTTAGTTGTGCGTGAATAGATACCATAGGAATTGACTTAACTATTAACTCTCTCCTCTAACAGTAACAGAACAAATACACTTAAACAACTACAAAAACAGAGTTCAATTCCTACTTATCAGGAAAAGAACCTCCTGTGTGAGAACATCATTTTCTTCACAAGAAGTAGAAAAATAAATATGCTGATCTTTTTAAATTCAAAAAAGGAGATCAGTTTTCCACTTCTACACATGCATGGATACTACTCAACATTTACTAAGAAGCCTCTTCAAGAGCTCTTCATCTCCAAGTTTTTCTTAATCTTGGTAACAGCTTCTCTCCACACATTTTAACTTCTTAAATTAGTTAGCAAGAGAAACTTTCCTTCAAGCCACGCCAGTATTACTTTGCTTTCTTTAACTCATTACTTTCAAATATCTTTTCTCTCAACAATTCTTTGTGTCACAATCAAAAAATCATTTTTCACCAGTTTTTGAGAAATACTGACGTAGAATATATTGTTTTACTCCGGCAAAAGGGATGGGAAGTATTCCTTCTACTACTTCCCTCCCTCCTCAATCACTGAGCTGAAGCTTTTTTAGAGTACTGCCTAGCCCTTTTCAGCACCTCTTTTTCCTTCCTTTATAGCTTTTTTGCTATGCCCAGAACATGGAGGTGCACTAAGCACACCTGTGTTATAGATGACCTTCTTTACTTCAAACATATGCAATGGCCACTTCCAGCAGCAGATGAAAGATTCATACTGTGGTATGCTTCTACAACTAAAGAGATAGAAAAACTTCTAGGAGGTTTTATAGTAATAATAATCACCATCATCCTCTCACCAACTTAAAAGAAATCACAATAGAGGAACAAATAAACACTAACCATTTTAAGCAAGGACTACATATACATACTTGTCACTGTTGGCCAGCTGCTTGAATTCTTTCACTGTCATTGGCTTTTTCTGAATGTTATATTGTGTGAAGAGCCCCGACTGTCCAGTGACCATCTGCTGAATTGGAGCAGGAATCACCAAATCTTCAATGTCATCATAATGTTTTCTTGGCTTCCATTCTTTTGGTGGGATAACCTAAAAATTTGGATGAAAAAAACAGAATATTAACAGCTGCCACACCAATTCCAAATATAATGAAAAATCCAAAGAATCAAATATGCCCACGCTGTGAACTTCCTTCTTACCAGCTGTTACACTTAACTACATGTCCATATAAGTGTTCCTAGATGGTCAGAAACTTAAAAGAGAAACTTAAAATGGACATAGCATCATATTGTTGTTCAATTCACAAGCACGAACTCACTAATCCACAGCAACTCAGACTCATGCAACTGTGCAAATGGACAGGGAAATGTACAGGAAGTGAAGTAGGGTTGTGTAGCCTGGGAGGAATACAGGGCTGCTGTCCGTGTGTGTAGAGATAGGATTAGGAAAGCCAAGGCACAGACAGAGCTGAACTTGGCGAGGGATGTGAAAGATAACAAGAAGAGGTTCTACAGGTACATAAGCAGGAGGAGACAGGCCAAGGAGAGTGTTTCCCCTCTGCTGATAGGTAATGGGGAACTGGCTTCCTCAGATAAAGAAAAATCTGAGGTGCTCAATGAGTGCTTAGCCTCAGTCTTCACTGGTGGTCAGGCTACCTATGTCTACCAAGACCCTGAACCTCTAGGTGAGCATGTGGGGAGCCAATTCCATCCCACTGTAACAGAGGAATAAGTCCAAGACCTTCTCAAGCAATTGAATGTATATAAGTCCATTGTTCTGGATTATATCCATCCTGGGGTTCTGAGAGACGTGGCTGATGTGGTTGTTGAACCATTCTCCATCATATCTGAATAATTACAGCTGTCAGGTGAAGTCCCCGATGACTTCCCCAGCAGAAGGAAAGCAGCATTGCTCCCATTTTTAAGAAAAGGGGAAAGGAAGACCCAGTGAGCCTCACCTCTGTGCCTGGGAAGACCATAGAGCAGATCCTCCTAGAAGCTTTGTTAAGGTATAAAAGAGACAAAAAGGTGATCCGAGACAGCCAGCATTGCTTCACAAAGGGCAGATCTGGAGCACCTCTCCATTAAGAAAAGGTTGAGAAAACTGGGTTTGCTTAGCCTGGGAAAGCAAAGGCTCCGGGGAGAGCTCATTGTGGCCTTTAAATATTTGAAGGAAGCATATGAACAGGAGGGAGAATGGCTGTTTGTTATACGACAAGAAGGAATGATTTTAAACTGATACAGGTGAGGTTTAGGTTAGATATTAGGAGGAAGTTTTTCACTCAGAAGGTGGTGACGCATTGGAACAGGTTGCCCAAGGAGGTTGTGGATGCCCCATCCCTGAAGGCATTGAAGGCCAGGCTGGATGTGGCTCTGGGCAGTCTGGTCTGGTGGTTAGCAACCCTACACATAGCAGGAGGGTTGAAACCAGATCACTGTGGTCGTATTTAACCCAGGCCATTCTGTATGATTCTATGATTCCTACAATTGACAGTCCTTCTTCCAAATGTTGTTTGCTGAATAGAGAATGAACAAATTTCTTTTTTACTGATATATTTAAAAAATCACAGCCAATTCAGAGAGCTGCTGTCTGTTTAACTTACATAAAACTGCAGGGTACAGTTCTATTACAATAGCAGTTTGGACTCATTAAGACATACTGATTTTATATTAACACAATTTAAGGCTCATAATTAAATATTAAAGCTCTGTGTGGATTAACCAGTTGTAAAGCTAACATTTATTTCAGACATCACCGTTGTCCCAAATCTATTCCTCAGCAGGTACTAAACCGTTATCACCAAAGCCATCTCAAATTTCCTAGAATCCCATAGTGACTGGAGTGCTCTTTAACAGACTACTTAATTTTGAATATTCTTTTTACTACTTGTCTGGAAACATAAAATTCTCTAGATTTGAAATTGCAAATTTTGAAACAAAGTTGGAGACAGGTTTGGGGCAGTTGATTTTATTGCTTTCCTTATAGCTTTTTTTTTTTTTTAATTTTACTTGACAAAAGATCTGGATGCTGTATATGTGAATTTGCTCCACTCATTGTAATTGATTTCTTCAAATTTTCATAGGCATTGGCTTGGAAATTTTTAAAGGAAGACAAAGCAAAACGGATGGCTTTTGTAAAAGTATCTCTACTATTCATGAAGTACAGTAACTTGAATAATTAATTCATATCTTAAAGGTAGCTTTTACTCAATGCTAGCTAGATCGCTCCTCTAACCAAGCATTTCAGGATTTCATACAACACTGTCCATTAAGACACTGTTATAACATCACTCAGTAAAAAGAGTTAAAGAAATAAGAGAAAATCATAACTTAGATCTTAAGACCATTTGCAAAACAATTGTAATTCTCACATACTCAGCATCCAGCCCTCAACAAGATCTGGTCAACACCATTCACTGTAGTAAGCACATAGCAAACTGAATATAACAAGAAGAAGAAAAAAAATTCAGATAGTAATAGACTTCTGATCTAACATTTTTACTTCAAACCAACTTTCTTTATTCAGTTTTCACATGGATAGAATCCCCTGCTCTTTTTTTCCTCTCAAATACCATGTGATTTCACTTACACAGGGACTCCAGAGCTTGTTTCGGAGTTTTTAGCTTTTAAGGAAAAACTAAGTGTATCATCTTGCAATTTCTACATAATTCTTTCATGCAAATCTTACATTACATTCACATCAGCATAATACCAAATGTTAGTTTGGAAGCAGGGAAGTCATGCATTCAGAATATATGCATAGAAATCAAATATGTGCACAGAGATTTCCATTTTCATGATTATTAAGCATGAACTCATACATTTGGATCAGCCAGATGAATACTGAAAAAGCATAATTTGCATCATCTTCTTTAATTCAAGGTCAGTTTGTTTTAAGCGATTAAAACATTTTTGTGAATACTGGTTTAAATTACCCACTTTCAACTATCTGAAATATGTTTATGATTGTTATTACTAATTAGAAAAGCATCATTTAAATGAAAACTAAGTCTCCACTCCAAATAATTTACTTTCTCTAACAAAGGTCAGCACAAGGAATAGAGATGTTAAAATATCACATCCAAAATGACACACAGTCACAGGCTGTATCACAGCTGGAAATAATGACTGGAAATTAGATATTTTACCACTGACCTGTCCCAATGAAGCCTCTTAACATTCCCTTTAAAAATGAAAACCTTCAAAGCGAGGCAAATTAGGTTTACTATATGGAAGCAACTTAGATCAAAATCATCAATCAAGTGTTCAGTGTTTAAATATAAAATGAAAAAACTAAGGTAAAGTTTTCTCATCTATATTTACAGCAAATATCTGAAGTATATTTACATTGACTGATGTTACTCGAGGGATATGTATTCAGTTTGAGATAACAAATGTCACAGTTATAAACTACCATTCATTTTCTCCTATGAAGCTGCATATTATGCCACTGAGGATATTTAAGAGTGCTATCAAAGCATAAAATTTGTATTAAATCCTCTTTTGTGTACTAGTAATCTCCTGTTCTCATTCTGAACAGCACTGGCTACTCTTTCTATGTAGATAATTTCATTCAAAATCTGAAAAAGCTGTTTTCCTTCTGCTTGTCAATGTATACCTTCAGTGCAGTGTTCCAAAATTTACCTTCCTACTTGTCAATTTGTTTGCAAATTAATTTAAGTGCTTTACTCCACATAACTGCGTTTTGAGGCTCCACAACAATTCTTAGTCAAGAAAGAGCAATTAATCCATCAGTGTACTTTATTTTTTGCTTATTCTATGGCTTTCCTTTTTAAGAAAAGGACACTCTGTAACAGTAGAACTAAAATGTATTAACTTATTCCATGCTCTCAAAAGCCTGATTTTTTTTTTAGCCAATTTGCTTTAGGGTGTACAGCGCATCATCTGTCTAGGAATGGCTTTAATATTGTCTCTCTAGTGCCTCTACCGTTTATTTGATGTATATTAATAGGAACTTTACAGAATTATACAATGGTTTGGATTAGAAGGGACTTAAAGATTATCCAGCCCCACAGTTCAGAGAACCAACCAATATCAGTTGTCCCTACAAGCAAAACAAGGAAATGTCCACAGAAGTCAGTTCAGCAAAGAGAGAAGGTTCTAAGTTTGGAGAAGACAGAGTACAGCCTTCACAAAGGAAGGAGAAGACAGAAACCACCCAACTCCTAATTTTGATTGAGCTGCAAGATGTGCAAAAAGATTACAGCCATGAGGCAGGGAGCACACTGTCACCTGGCTGCCTCAGTGCTGGGACGGTGCCGCCAGCAGCCTGGACTTAGGGGGGCAGTGAAGCCAAGCAGCTGGGATCTCTTTCTAGGAAAAGTGGCATTGATAAAGAGTTGGAAAAAGGACATGCTCTTTCACCCTATGGTGGCAACTCTTGTCAGTTATGAGGGAAAGACATGGTATTTAAACCAGACAAATGGAACACCATGAAGAAAAGTATCCAGTACTTGAGGGACCCAGCTGTGGTAGAAATTATGGGTGTAATTAACCTGCATGATAACACCCACTTCCAAGATCCAGATGACATCAGGTGTACATGACTTATGTGGAGGAGCACTGCACGGAATGAATCATCATTGTATGCCTGCACCCTGCCAAGAGTGAGGTGGGAATGTGGGAATCAAATGTTGTTTCTGCATTTAGAATAAGATAAGAATATTTTATTTCAAGGTCTCATTATATAAGTGAAGCAGTTTGTAGTTATTAGGTAGAAGTTATTACGTACAAAGACTGCAGCTCCTGTCTGTCCAGCTGTCTGAAATAGAACTAACAATATGCCTGTATAAACTAGCAACAATGTATGTTTTAGTGTTTTGTTGTATGCATTGTAAAAATATACAAGTCGTGACATACCTTATGATGTGCCTGAAGAGATATCGGGAAGGACTGGAATCACCCCCTCCCCGGGCTCTTTGTTTAACAAAGGCCTCTAGGACAGAATGGAAGAAGCTTTGAAGGCAATCAACATGTCAATACGATAAGAGTACCGAGACATCTTGGAGACAGAAACAGCAGGATGGCGACTGACAAGATAGCAAGTGAACTAACAAATTTAACAAATGCAAACCTCGGGTAAAATTGTAATACCCAACCAAAGGGGAGATGGGAGGGGAAAACATCTGGGAGAAAAGGTATAAAAACTGTAACATCATGTCCATAAGTGCGCTTCTGCAATCAGGGCGCCCGCCATTGCAATCGCGAATAAAAACTGCTTTTATCAGAGATACCGTCCTGACCAAAATTTATTGAGGATATTTCCAACAGGAAGATGACAAAAAACAACAGTGGATGACAATATGAAGATAGTCTTTCTTCTTCCTTACTGGCCTCTATCTCAGTTCTGGAGAAAGTGTTTCAATGGCTCCTCCACCTGTACAAACCAGTACTTCTTTCATTAGAAGTAAGCAATACTTTGCCTCGGAGAGAGGATATAATGGGTACACACCATTATATCACATACACAGCCCTACAGGTGTATGTGAGATGCATAAGAAAACAATTGCAAGAGGGGTCCTTCCAGGAAAACATCTATCCCAGTTTCCATCAGGCAGTTCTCCAAACAGAGAAGATGGTCCGATCTTATCTCTGAGGTTGACAAAAGTGCCTTCAGGATCTCTCACATGAGAGCTGAGTAATGAATACAAGAACCAGAACTAGAGAGACCATACCTCCAGCCAGAGGAAAAGGATAACTGAGTTTACTGAGCTATGTGGATTTGGTGGCCTGACACATCAGAACCACAGAAAAATCAGGCTTTAGTGGTCACTGGTACACAACATACTTCAATGCCATCCAGTTATTAAAGGATAAAATTTATATAAATTTCTGGATTGATAGTCAGATCCCAACAGTTACCTGTATTAGAGGCCAAAGAGGAATTAACAAGAAATGAGCAGCTCTGTGCATCCTTGGTATAGAGGAGGAGGGACTTAAAGGACCGGAAGGGGTTATCAGCGGGCTTTCAGTATAGCTGCCTTGGAGATGGAGAACATTAAACAGTTGTTTATCTTGCCTAGTCTCACAGATGACCCTTCTGTTGCAGGGTTACTAAGAGTAGAACAGCTGGTGCCAACCATTACAACAACTGTGCACTATCAGCTATTCAGCACCAACCAGGATTCTCTAATTCCCATTCACTGACTGATTCACCAACAGGACAACTACGTACTAAACAGCAAGACTCACTCACTCTTCAACAGTCCCATATGGCCAGTGCAAAAGCCCAATGGAATGTGGAGGTGAGAGTAATAGTGGACTGCCACGGCTGAATGAAGTCACACCACTGCTCAGTGCTGCTATGTCAGCCACTCTAGAACTCCAATTAGAACTGCACCTAAAGGTGGCAAATTGGTATTCCACAGCTGACAATGCAAAACCATTTTTTCAGTCCCTTTGGCAGCAAAGGGTAAGCCACCCCATGGGTAGAATCACTGTCCTATTATTTGTCACAGGCTGATCCAGACTGCACTGGAACAGTGGGAATCTCCTGAACAGCCACAATATACTGATGACATCATCATGTGAAGCAACACAGCATAATACATTTTTGAGAAAGAGAATAAATTAACTCAAATCCTTCTAAAATGCAGTTTTGCCATAATGTAAAGTAAACCTGGAAAAGGCTCCTCAGGGAAGAGGTCACTGCACTGAGCTGCCCAAGTTCAATAAGTATTTGGACAATGCTCACAAACACAGGGTCTCAGTTTTGAGTGGGTACTGTGGTTTAACTTTACAGGCGTCTAAACATCAGACAACAGTTCAGGCAGGACAAAATATAAAAAACAGGTGCTCTACACAGCAGCCAGGGAAAATGACCCCACCTGGAACCTTTGTCAGAAAGCACCAGGGGAGACTCAAGGTTGACCCATAGGGCTTTGGAGGTGGGGACACAGAGAATCCACAGCCCACTATCCTCCAACTGAAAAAGATACTGGCAGCATATGAAGGGGTCTGAGAAGATTTGAAAATAGTTTATATTGAAGAACAGCTCACCCTGGCAATCCAGCTGCCTGTGCAGGGCTGAATGTTCAAAGGAAGGGACTGAGACTACATCCAAAACACATACAAGTCCAAGACCATCTGCACCTTTGTCTCACAGCTTGCTGTTGGAGAACTTCAACAGATGGACATGTCCAAGAAATCTTTTGTCTGAAGACTTGCAGGGCAGGAGCAGTGAAAGGCAAGCAGCTGCCAGAGATAATCACCCGCTAAATGGTCTATGAGCAGACTTTTGTGGTCACAGACAGAGGGAGAAAACCATTCAAAGAACCTTCATGCCCATAGGTGCTTTGACTCTTCTCTAAAGTGCCAAGAATGCAGCAGTGGCAGAAGAGGACAAAACAAAGGCACCAACGATCAAGGAGGGGTGTGCTCGATATAGGATGCCCCAAGGCAGAATACCTGCTTGGTGCCTGATCCTCCTGGGCCTGCTACCTGACACCCACCTCCTGGACCAGCTGTCGGTTGGCTTCTGCTTACCTACTTGCTGCCTTAGGCTGACCATCCTGCCACCTCCTTCCCCTGCCCTTACTCCTGCATCAGCCCTAGTCCATCAGAATGGCACACAATGAATTCCACTGGATCCTTGGTGGTGACTATCCCTGCATTACACAATACTTGCTTTTTTCCTACCTTTCCTATTGCCTGCCTTCTCTTCCCCATCACCCTAATTTGTATTAATCACTAGCCTTTCCCTTCCCCATCACTTTAATTGATAAAACTGCTGGATGACATCTGACCTCCTCTGTGTCCCAGTCTCACACTGGATATGTCAAAGAATCTCCCCTCTCACTCTGATGACAGAGGGCCCATCCATACATCATGCAACTGATGCTACATGGAGCAAATGGGTTGTACAGATCATACAGTAGGCTTGAATAAGAAATCCCAATCATCCAAGAATCTTACAAGTGATTATGGACTGGCCCAAAGACAGAGACTGACATGTCCTCCCTCTTCATAGAGTACAGTGTTGAGGAAGCCCCCAGGGTAGAATATGCTGTGATGCTGCTGTGAATATGCAAGCAGTCTGTTCCATGATAGCTCCCAAAGAAACCCAACATGTACCCTTCAGTGCTAATAACGGGAGCTCGGTATGTTAACTCTATGAGATACAGCATAGAAGGCGAAGTGGAGTGCAAACAGCGTAGCCAGGCTTCATCATAACACTGCAAGGATGGGAACATGGTGGTACCATGGAACAGATCAACTGTATAGTTGCTGCTGTGAGTCAGCAGCTTTTCATTTTTCCATTGTAACAATCACACAAAGCTATGTATAACTAAAGCACACAGGAAAGTAATATAAAAATGGCATAAAAGAGGAGGAATTTGAGGGAAGATACCATCCATTACCACCCATCCAGTCAAGAGGATATGGCTGACTTCTGGGACTTTGTACCTACCAGGTAAGGTTCACACAATTGGTTTAACCAAGTGCTTTCCCAGGAAACTCAGAAATCTCTACAAAATTGTTCCATAATTTAACTTGTTTGCAGTAAGGCATTTTATTCCCATTCCTGGTATTCCCATGTGCTCTGCAAACTGTGTTTATCACAATCAGTCCAAAAGAATCCGCAATCTATTGCTTCAATAAAACACTATACAGAAAACTATACATGAGAGTTTGCACTGAGCATCACCAAACTCCTTAAGGGTGTTTTTTTTGTTTGTTTGTTTTTTCTTTTTTTTTTTTTTTTTGCTTCGCACTATGGGTGAATCCAAGATCACACAATGATAGAATTGTAAGGGCTGGAAGGGACATCTAGAAATCATGTAGTCCAATCCCAGAACTGGACACAATACTCCACATGGGGCCTCACCAGGGGAGAGTAGAGAGGGACCCTTTCTTGACCTGCTGACCATACTCTTTTTAACATAGTCCAGGATGCCACTGGCCTTCTTGGCAACCAGGGTACACAGATGACTCATAGAAAAACCTGTCATCCACCAGGAAGCCCAGGTCCCTCTCTGCAGAGCTCCTCTCCAGCAGGTCATCCCCCAGCCTGTACTGGTGTATGCAGTTAATCCTCTCTAGGTGCAAGACACTCCATTTGCTTTTGTTAAACCTCATCTGGTTCCTCTCTGCCCAACTCTCCAGCCTGTCCAGGTCCCACCAAATGGTAGCACAGCCTTCAGCTGTGTAAGCCATTCCTCCCAGCTTTGTATCATTGTATGATCTCATTGGATATGACCAAACTCCTTAGGAATGACTGTGCAAGCCCCTTCAGATGTAAATGGACTTATGTAGTCATCTTTTAAGGCAACAGGGGCCCCAGAGCTTAATGCACCTTTGCAGGTAGGGTCTCAGAGCACGGGGTGGGGGAACAGTTTTGTCCCTCACTCTACTGGTCACAGCTATTCTGATGCAGCCCAAGCTACATTGCTCTTTTTGGGTTGCAGACACACAATGCCTATTTATGTTGAGATCTTCCTCCACAAGTACCCCAAGTAATTTCCCAAAGGGCTGCTTTTTATCCACTCAGTGCCCAGGCTACATCTGTGCTTTGGACTGCCCTGACCTCACAGAAATCACAGAATTGTAGCAGCTGGAAGGGACATCTAGAGATTATCTAGTCCAACCCCCCTCTCAAAGCAGACACCACAGACCAGGTTGCATTTGACCTATTAGAATTTCCTGACATCTGCATGGGCCCAACTCTCACACCCAGTTGACAGTCCTTCACTGTACCACACAGCTTTGTGTCATTCATACATCTTTTAACTGAAAGCTACAGCCTTTACAGTTTTTCCTGTTAATCTTACAGCTCCTGCTGTCCTAGTGGCATTAAAATTTTTCCAACAAATAACTACAATCTTACTTCACCTTGTTGTATTTTGTCTTCTGCCCTTGCAAAAAACAGCAAAAATGCTTTATAGCCCAGGTGTCCCATAGGGACACCGCAGAATGACATTCTACTTTCTGTTTCAGAACCTGGCTTAACTTTACTAAACAAGTAACACTGCTGGTTTATCCTGTATTAGTGTGGGCACACAATATTGTCATTGGATTGTCTGATCGTTTCCTCAGCCTTATTCGCTTTTTCTTCTTTCAATCTTCAAGTCTGTAAGCTTTGACATATCTCCTCTGAGAACACTTATGTCACACCACAAAAAGCATATACATATTATTTTTCCCCTCACAGTATGTACAAGCCTTACGGTCATCGTATGCCTACTTACATACACACTCTTCTGCACAGGCAAGAGGTCTTTTCCCCCCTATCTCCATAAGCAAATCTAAAGAATTAGTTAAGAAATACTACTCTGCTTCATGTCCTCTATTTAGAGGTTAAATGGCTTAAATGTTTAGAGGTTAAATAGACTAAACTCTAGACTTGATACTGCCCTTGAAAGATTTATTTTGAAAATATTTAGTTCCTTAGTTTGCTGAAATTTATATATATGTGTGTGTGTGTATAATATTATGTAATTTTTTAAAGAATAAACATTAGAATATATTAATTTTTAAGACAATTGAATAATGCATTAGTCCAGGTGTTCTGTACATCCAGGTTAGCATATTTCCCATACATAAATTCAAACATAGATAGAGAAAAATATTTCTAGTGCTCCTGAGAATCATACGTGTACATGGAGAAAAGTTCCCCAGACAGTTCTAAATTCTGATGATAAAATGGGAGGACAACAGTAGGAACCTGGACCAGTCATAACAACACTGTATTGACCAAAAATGGAGATGCACACATTTTCAGCCACATAAGCATACGGGCATTAACATTAAACTGAATCCAGTTACATTACGTAAAATATCATAGATCCATGACTACATAACTGAATTCTAATCTTGAATACTTCAGTAGAAACAGAATGAAATTCCAAGAGCTATGAAAGTAGTATCAACCTCCTAAAACCAAATCTTAGAACTACAATTTAAACTAAGTTAATTTCTGACTTCTCTTAACTACACATTAATACAATTTGAGAGAACAGTAATCTGTAGCCAAATTTTTCCAAGCCTACTATCTAATGAGATGTAATAACCATCTCATTCAAAGGTGAAAAGAAAACAGTGTAGTTTGGATGAAGATACAAAATTAATAGCTATACTTTGACAATGGCAATGACACATAGATTCACCCTCAAGGAAATCCTGTCACTAAAGAAAAAGTTTCCACTTGAATTAATTTTTTTTTTTTTTAAAAAAAAAAAAGTGTTCTTTGAAAATTTAAGATTAATACAGGTTAAGCAATATTTGTTTGATGTGCATGCTAGAATTCACCATCTACTTTTCCTCCTAATCATGGAAGATATATATATAACAAAAGATGTATATATAACATCTTTGAAGAAATTCATTTAAATTACTGAAATGTATTCCCCACTCATTTTCAATTCAGTTGAAGGATTCTAATCTGCAGTCTTGCAGCACAATACCAGAGTAAATATGAAAAGAATAAAACACCCCCCTGTGTTAAAATAAGTCAGATACATTTGAAGCTTGCAACTACTCCAATGCCAACATCTGTATTACAACCCTTTAAAATACTGAGACATTTGCTATATATTATTGCACATGAAAAGTCACTTTCATACATTCCTAACCTAAACAGATTACTACTGCTTTGATCCATACAGTGTTCAGTTGGGGTGTTTCAGCTTTAGAAGGTTTATAAGAAAGTTACAGATCTGCTAAACCACACATTAAACACTTAAGTATCAATCTTTCTGAAGTGGCAGCATGAGTAAATTCTACTGATATTTATGTTACCTGATAGCATGCAGAGGTTAATTTTTGGATAGTACAAAAAGAACCATTGGGTAAAACCCAATCAAACAGCATTAGAATCCACAAACAAGTGAAATAAAATTATTTACATAAATAGCATGGAAAAATAGTATTTTTTAATGTCAAAGATAGTAACAGAGATATACTCTCCTGCCGACTTATACGCTAATATAAGTAGATCTGTTGAGCAACAGACTTGCTGGTAAGTTTACTCTCAAAGATGAGGTCTGTAATAGCTCATTCCCACACAAACAGATTTCATAATATAGTTGACTGTAAGAAACAAGAAATAAAAAGAAGCCTGACTTTAGTTTATCTTATTTCTATTCCTCTTTGCAGAGGAGAGTTCAGAATTGTTCTATATACACTCTGACCTGAGAGGTCACAAAGAAAAATGTTTTTAAAAGTTTGAGATGTTCAGAAAAGTTTGTTTCTCTCCTCTCAATTTTAAATATCTTGATTTCACTCTGTTAGCTTAAAGTCCCAGTAATGAGGAGAGCCATTCCCAGAAGCAGCTTAAAATAACTAAGTTAGGATTTCTAGACCTGCCCTGCATGCTGTTCATTTCAGAAGTGACAAAACAGATAAGGCACAAATATGACGCAACACTAAATTACATCAGATCTAATCTCTGACAACAACTCTCCATTAGGGGAGGAGTAACTACCGTAACATTCTGGATATACTATTGCTTGAAGGTATACTTACTGCTTTCTTTGCCTCAGACTTTACTACTATGACCAATAATTAACCAACTACCCAGACCACTAAGCTGGAAGACAGGGAATAGAATGAAGCCCTTAAAATCAAGGGGAAAACTGTCAGTGACCTGCTAGTCCGCTTGAACATACACAAACCTGTGCAGCTGACTGGGATCCACCCAAGGGTACTGATGGACCTGGCAAAAGTGCTCACCAGCCCACTTCCCTTATTTACTGCTGGCCACATAGGGAGGTCCCAGCTGACTTGAGCTTAGTGAACATGATGCCTTTCTAACATGAAGGAGGATCTAGAGCATTATTGGCTTGTCAGACTTGCTTCTGTAGCAGGGAAAGTCATGGAGCGTCATCACACAGCACGTACTGGACAACTGGCTAATCAAACTCAGTCAAGCATGAGTTTATAAAAGACAGGCCCTGCGTGACTAACCTGATCTACCTCTATGATAAGATCGCCTGCTTAGGTAGACAAAGAAAGAAGGCTGTGCATGTTGTTTACCTGCACTTTTGCATAGTACCTGATAGTGCCTCTTACAGCACCCTCCTGGAGAAACTGACAGATGTAGTGTTCACTGGGCAAAAACCTGTCTGGATGGCCAGGTCCCAAGGGCTGTTGTGAATGAAGTTAAAAGTGGTTTGCAGATGGTTACAATCAGTGTTCCCTAAGGCTCAGTATTGCAGCCAGTCTCATTTAACATTTTTATCAACTGGATAAAATCTCTGGACAAGATTGGGTGCAACCATAGCAAACTCCCAAATGACATTATGCAGAGCGGGAGTGTTGATCTGCTTGAGGGTAGAAAGTCTGTGCAGAAGGACCTGGGTAGGCTGGATGCAGGCAAGGCAGATGACTTGGCTGAAGTGCACATAAAATGATGCACAGAGCACAGGCAACACGCAGGAGGAGCTGGAAGCCATTATGCATCAGGTGAACTATGACCTAGTTGTTATTACTGAAATATGGTGGGACTGCTCCCATGACTGAGGTGCTGTGATGGTTACAAGCTCTTCAGAAGGGAGAGACAAGGAAGGAAGAGGTGGTATTTTATTAAAGTCTTTATATTAAAGACTATTTTGATGTTGAAGAGCTTGAGGTTGGGAATGATAAAGTTGAGTGACTGGGGGTAAGGGGTAAGGGTCGGGGGAATGCCTGCAGGAGCGACATCCTGGTGGGGGTCTGTTACAGACCACCTAATCAGGATGAATAGATGGATGAGGCATTCTACGAGCAGCTTGCAGAATTTGCACATTCACTAGCACTTGTTCTCTTGGGAGACTTCAACTTCCACGATATATGTTGGAAATATAATACAGTGTGGAAGAAGCAGTCCAAGAGGTTTCTGCAGTATGTGGAAGATAGCCTCCTTATGCAGCTGGTACGAGAGCCTACCAGGGGTGGTGCCCTGCTAGACCTGCTCTTCACTAACAGTGAAGGACTGCTACGAGATGTGAAGACTGGGGACTGTCTTGGGCAGAGCAACCATGAAATTGTAGAAATCTCTGTTCTTGGAGATGTCAGAAGGGTGAATAGCAAAACTGCTATCCTGAACTTCTAGAGGGTGGACTTTGACCTGTTCAGGACACTTGTAGCAGGGGTCTCCTGGGAGTCACTCCTTAAGGGTAAAGGGGTCCAGGAAGCCTGGATGCTTTTCAAGATGTAAATCTTGAAGGCACAAGAACAGGCTGTCCCTGAATGCTGTACAGCAAGCCGCAGGGGAAGAAGACAGATGTAGATGAACCAGAAACTACTGTTGAGACTCCAGAAGAAAAAGAGAGTCTATGACCCTGGAAGCAGGGACAGGCTACTTGGAGAGATTACCAGGAGATTGCTAAGGTATGCAGGGAGGAAGTTAGGAAGGCAAAAGTCCAACTCTAATTTAGATTGGCCACCGCAGTAAAAGAGAATAAAAAATCTTTTTACAAATATATCAGTGGTAAGTGATGGACATTTTTCTTGGTTCTCCTCTTACCTGATGCAGCAGGAAATGTGACCGCTGAGGATAAGGAGAAGGCTGAGGTCCTTAACACCTACCTTACATCTGCCTTTAGTAGTCAGACCAGTTATCCTCAGGGCACTTTACACCCTGATCTGAACGTCTGTGATAGAACACATAATACACCCCTTCAGGTGTACCACTTCAGGTGGAGACAGTTTAAGAGCTCCTCCTCCACCTGGACTGCCACAAGTCCATGGAACCAGATGTGCTCCACCCTCAGGTGCTGAGGGAGCTGGCAGGAGTGACTGCTGAGCTGCTCTCAGCCATCTACCAGCACTCCTGGTTAACTGGAGAGATCCAAGAGGACTGGAGGCTTGCTGATGTGACTCCCATCTACAAGAAGGGCCGTAAGGAGGATCTAGGAAACTATAGACCTGTCAGCCTGACCTCAGTACCAGGAAAAATTATGGAACAAATCATCATGGGTGAGACCACACAGCATGTGCATGGCATCCAAGAGATCAGGCCCAGCCAGCACAGGTTCATGAAGGACAGGTTGTGCATGACCAACCTCATCTACTTCTACGACTGGGTGACCAGACCAAAAGATGAGGGAAAGGCTGTTGATGTAGTCTACCTAGGCTTCAGCAAAGCCTCTGACATAGTCTCTCACAGTATTCTCCTGGGGAAACTGTCATAACAATGGCATGCAGCTGTATGGGCTTGGGGAAAAAGTAACTGGCAGGAAACTACTTGAGAGTGTGGGTCAACAACTAGTTGTACATGAACCCAAACAGACAAGATAGTGAACAGCATCCTGGCCTGCATGAGAAATAGCCAGCAGGACTAGGAAGAGACTGTTTATACACAAGCACTGGTGATGCCACACATGGAGTACCATCTTCAGTTTTGGGTCACTTACTACAAGAAGAATGTTGAGTTGCTCTAGGACATGCAGGAAAGAGCAACAAAATTGGTTCAAGGATTAGAAATTTATGTGAAGTGGCTGAGAGAACTGGAGTTGCCTGGCCTGGAAAAAAAAAGGAGAGACATGATCATTCTCTACAGCTACCTTAAAGAAGGTAGCAGGAAGGAAGTCAGTATCGTGACTCAGGTGTCAAGACATATAGAAATGGCTTCAAGTTACAGCAGGGGAAGTTTAGACTGGATATCGGGAAGAATTTATTCTCAGAAAGAGTGGCTAAGTACTGGAACAAGCTGGAGGAGTCACCATCTATTTAATAAGCATGTAGATGTGTCATCTAGTGGCATGGTTCTGTCGTATACCTGGTAGACGGATGAATTGTTGAACTTCATGACCTCAAAAAGCGTTTTCCATAATTTTATTCTACATTTAATTCTCATTATTTAAAAAAAAATAAAAAAATAAAAAATAAACAAATGCAGATTTAACCTCAGTAGTGCCTCACTAACCTTAAAACACACAGCTACTGACTGTAGTGTGATTATCTGCTTCAGTACGGCTATATGCAAGCCTAAGGGGCTGAATTTGCCATCTAACAGATGAGAATTTTCTAGTTTACAGTAACACCTCTCTATTAATATTCTTCACACACAACGGCTACTCCAAAATTCATGTCTCCTATTTTATGATGTTGGCTTATAATATCAGAGGCAGATGCTGGTGGTAGAGCACTCAAGGTTGAAACCTCCTGTCAATATTCTAGTACATCCTGTTGTACTCTCTCAGAGCAGAGAGATGCTGGATGGTGCATAACTGTCACAACATAGTGCATCTCAAACTGTGGATTACAACCAGGAAACTGTATGAAGATGAATGTTGACATCAACATGTCGGAAACAATGGTGGCAATATTGGAATACTGCAAAGAATATTGCACCAGATTAGCACCATGAGTGCTCACACAGGACCACAAAGAACATCATATGCCTGTTTGTCAGGACAGCTGTGACAGTTTCCTGGATCACATCACTACTGGTGATGAAACATGGTATCACCACAGTAAGCTGGAGTGAAAATAGCAGTCCATGGAGTGGAGGTACATGAATTCCTCATCAAAGATTAAGCCCTAGAACATAATGTGATGTTCACTGTCTTTTGGGATAGGAAAGGGATGATCTTTCTTGATTTCCTGCAACCCAGATAAGCTAGCAACTCCGCTAAAACATGACACTGACTAAGCTGAAGGCTTGAACTTCCAAATTTAGGACAGAGAAGATGACAACTTCTCTCTTACCACACAGTAAAACCAGGCCCCATACAAGACTAAAGACCATGGAGCACACTGCCAACCTTGGCTGGACCATCCTACCACATCCACAGCATGGTCTAGATTTCACACATTCTGACTTTCAGCCATTTGGGCCAGTAAATAGCAGCATTGCACAGGCAACATTTTCCTAGCAACACAATCATAGTAGCTGTGAAACAGTGGGTTAACTCCACTTGTGTACTTTTTTGTTGTTGTTTTTTTTTGTTTCTGTTTTTTTAAACAAGCACAGCGCATGCAGGCTCTCATCATTGGCAAAATGAATAGGCAATAATGGCAACTGTGCTGAAAAACACTGTTTTGTAGCTAAGAATGTGCTATATCAAGGAGCACTACTTTGTTCTTTGTAACTGTGTTCTCATGAAAATAAATTGGAGGCATAACTTTCAGAGAAACATATGTATATAAATTTCTTCCCTATGTGTACATTCTGTGTTACCAAAACTAGTTTAAACCTGACTTAGGAAAAGTTCCTTGTTTTCTGTTGCAAACATGCTAAAAATTGAAGGTTGGAAAGAGAAGAGCATCTTCATTCATTTGCACAACACAAAAACTACAGTCAGAAATACAGACCAGCATCCAATTCACTGAAATTCACATAGAAAAATGTTATAAGCTAATAAGATCAGTATCACAATCAGTGAAATAAAGGTAGTAGGAAAATAAGTATTAGGAACAATTTTCCTTCTATATGAAAGATGTTTACCTTTGCAACTCCAGCCCTGTGAGCACCTTGCGATTCCATGTATGCTAAGTATTTGTTGAACTCCCTGAATTCATCCATTGAAGGCCTAAAAGTCATGATTTTGCAGCTTGGGTTTGGAGGACTATCAGACGTGACCGTCGCCATCCTGGTTCACTTCCAATCCAGCTGAAAAATAAAATTACATAGTTAAATAGAACAATCTTCTGTCAAACAGCATCTGAGATTCAATGTAAGTTTTGATGAGGAAAGAAGTTCTCAAAATTCCACAGTATTACAAAAGGCACAAATAAGATACTCACTTTCTCTCCCCACTCCTTTAAGACTACTCAGCCCTTACCCTGAAGGCATATTTACCATAAGCAACAACTACATAAAAATCCAGTACAAAAATCCATGCAATCTTCCTGCTGTTCTTACAACACCCTTTTTCAACTTTACCTCTAACACCATACTATTAACTTTCTGTGTTGATGCATTCACAGCTTGCTCCATTTCTCAGTGTAGATATTTATATTACACAGTATGTAATGTATACATCTATAATCTATAGGTATAATCTAGACTAAGCAGCTACGCATATTACTATTCCCACTTGAATATTACCACTCCCACTTAGTTCACGAAGAAACTGATTACGAACTTCCAACCACCCTACAAATGTAGGTAAAGAGTACCTGGATGTTCTAACTCGTGTAACATTTACATAGAATTGTATCAGACTGCATTGCCAGGTTGCAATAACATGACCATCTACAAGGTTACACCGTAATCTTACAAAGTCAGTTTTGACTAGCTTTTTCAGTAATTTGCTGTCTAATTCCTCATTTAAGGAAAGGGAGGATCTGTCATTGAGGGACAAGGTTTAAGGGATACGGACATGATGTGCTTGACTAGATGATCTTAATGGTCTTTTCCAACCTTAAAGATTGTATGACCCTATCTGTGCAAAACATAACACATCTACAGTTTTGTTACTAAACCATGTCATCTTACATTGCTTGTATGTTAGCACATTAGTCAGTAATTTCATTAGCTTCACATCTCTCTTAGATTGGATATGAATCACTTGAAGGGAATTTCTACGTACAGTTTTCCTGAATGTCTTCACATGTTTCACTCTCCTACTAGCATTTAAACATTCAGCCTGCTTTCTGTGCCCTTATGTTTTTGCCTTCCTACTTCTCCTAGAAGACCACTCTCCATTTTTAACAATTACATTTCCTTTTTCAACACTCCCCTCTTTTCTACCCTCCCCCCTACATTAATTTCCACATCTGATTGAAATGAAATTAACTATATTTCTGCAAGTCTCCAATGATTAGAAATCAGTACTATGTTAATCCAGGGTTATTTCTGTTATTTAAAATATGCTTATGATGTCCATATAGGCAAGCACACCCTAACATATAAAACTGAGATACTTTCCCCTGGTGGAAACACATCCTTCACTTAGTCCCATCCATTAGAGAACCACATATAAATTTGTTATGATGACCAGTTCCAAGTCAATGAGATTAGGTTATATCTGAAGTTAAAGCTTGTTTTGCTTGTATCCATTGCGCCATGTAGCATACAGAGCTTATTATTCCTAATGCTTCACTGACAATAAAATGACATTGGAAAGATAACAAAACAGGGTAGTTGATCTCTCTTTAACCAGTTTTAGCCTTTCAATTTCATATGTGCGTACGAGTGTGGTATACACAAACATATCACCTCTAAAAAAACTATTTACCGGCAAAAATAAATTGATAGTCCATCATTATTATTTCATACCTTTAAACTACTTCATTAACTGTTATACAATACAGCCTGCAGGCACGGTTATTTTTTCCAGAGGCATCTAGGCAGGCTTGAGCAGTGGGCCCATGACAACCTCATGAAGTTCAACAAACCCAAATGCGAGTCTTGCACCTGGGTCAAGGCAACCACCACTGTCAATACAAGTTGAGGGATGAACAGAAGAGTAACATTCTGCATGCTTCAGCATCGTAACTCAAATTTGTTATGGAAGACTCTTAATTACCTACAACACACAAACTTACCACACTGTATGCTTGAACACATACCAAACACTCATATAGAATAAAATGCAGAATCTATGGGACTGTTTTCACTACATTCTAGAACATAAAATGACCCCTATGTACAGCTACAGCCAACAGATTCTCAGCTACTCAAATTAGTATTGGGCAGCTACCACTTACAGCTTTCCCTAAGCAATCAGTGGACTGATTTTTGTCATGTCCACATCTTACAAAAGCCTAATTGTGTGAGCAACTGGCTCCAAAGAGTCATAGTAAATGAGGTTACATTAATCACAAAAGGGGATCCATTTTAGGACCAGTTCTCTTTAATGTTTTCATAAACTGCCTGGATGAAAAACTAGAAGGTGTTCTGAGCATGTTTTGCTGATACTAAATTGGGAGGAGCTCCCAAGCCCATCATGGGTGGAGAGGCCTCAAGAAATCAAGATAAATCAGAGACAATCATCAACCACATAAAGTTTAACAAGAGCAAATGCCAGATTCTGAACCTACAAAGGGGTAACCCTGACTTTACTTACAGATGGGGGGATGACACACTAGGGAGCAGCTCCAGTGAAAGAGATCTGGGGGTCTTGGTTGACAGCAAGTTGAACTTGAATCAACAGTGTAATCTGGGAGCCAGGAAGACCAACCATATGCTGAGGTACATCAAGCACTACACTGCAGCCAGTCGAGGGAAAAGACTGCTCTACACTGCACTGGTACAGCCTCACATTGAGCACCATGTGCAGTTCCAAGCACCACATTACAAAAAGGGGACAGAATTATTAGATAGATACAAAGGTGAAGAAAGGTCCAGAGGGGAAGACATAAGGATCAGCTGAAGTCCCCTGGTTTGCACAGTCCAAAGAGGAGACCAGGGGGAGATTCCACTGACATCCACAGCTTCCTCACAAGGAGGAGCAGAAGAGCACGCACTGATCTATGGTCTCCCATGACAGTCACTGGACCCCAGGGAATGGCTTGGAGAGACAAAAGAGGAGGTTAATGTTGAACACCAGGAACAGGTCAAGCTGCTGAAGTTCAATAAATATATGCATAACACTCTCAGACATATGGCTTCATTTTTTAATGGCACCCCAACTACCTGCACAGGACATTCAAAGGGAGGGCCCACATGTAATTCAACTGATACTGCATGGAATAAGCAGGTTGGGTCACACTGATTAGAGTGGGCTCAAATAGGGAATCCAAGTCATCCAGGAGCCTTTTAAGTGATCATGGACTGGCTCTAAGACAAAGATTCTTGGAATATCAACGGAAGAGGAGCTGACGTGCTGAAGAGGCTCTCCATACAATGAACTGCATAAAACAATAATATGCCCTGATCACCAATGCGTCTGACTGAAGCACTGGAGGAAAGCATCAAAGGTGGAAGGCTTCTGTATGGAGTCCTGCATGACAAGCTGCGGAAGCCTGGACTTTCAGTAGTCTTCACTGTGGGCACTACTGCACAGATAATCCATGAACGTGGCACGTGAACTTCAATTAAACAAGCCAAGGAGATAAAGTCTCTTTGGTATGGAGGACAACAGCTGAAATAAAAATATGGGGAGGCCTGGTAAACTGACTACATCACACTCCCACAAACCTGCCACAGCAAGAACCATGTGCTTGGGCTCCCAAGCCCCACTGTCCCAGATGAACGTGACAGCTGGTCTTTGGTGAAGATACAAGTTAGAGATAATGATCCTTGTGGGTATCTTTCAACTCAGGATAGTCTATGATTCTATACTACATCACTAAATATGGTGGAAGAGTTACCTGTTGAAACACGTATGTGTCATGAAAAATTCCCTGATTCCCTCAAAAGAACACAGAATATATTGTTCCCAGAAATGGGAGAAATCTTCCAAGTTTCATTTATTCATTACGCAATAGAGAAACTTAAACTAATAATTGGATTTAATTAAATTACAAGCAAATTCACACTGCTAAAAAATTCACTACCGAAGTAAAATGAAAACCATGTAAGAAAAAAAAAAAAAGGAAAAAAAAAAAGCATACTAATCTGTAGATAGTAAAAGCATGTGAAAACCTGCTTTAACCTGAAGTCTTACTGCATGAAATCTTCAGCATTCCAATACTCTCAGCCTTGTAACTAAGCTATCAGATCTCCAACTCTACACACTTCTTTCTTCTTCTAACACTCAACGAACTAACCAGTATTTTGAGTTCCACCCCTCACCAGCAGGGAATTGGAGTTTCTGGCTTTAATTACAATAGGCTTGACACATTATTCTTCTAAAGATGCTTGCAGTAGATATTTCTTGACAAGCAGTACTAACACCAGCCTCCACATCTGGGGAGGAAAAACCACATCATCGGTACAGGTTAGGAGGTGACATGCTGGAAAGGAATTCCACTGAGAAGAATCTGGGCATCCTGGTGGACAACAGGGTGACCAGGAACCAGGATCCTGTGACCAAGAAAACCCTCTGTATTCTAGGGTGCGTTACAAAGACCATACCCAGCAGGTTAAAAAGGAGCTGATTCCCCCTTCCCCTCCCCATCTATTCTGCCCTGGTCAGAATAGATCTGGAGTACTGCGTCCAGTTCTGGGCTCCTTAGTGCAAGAAAGACAGGAAACTCCTAGAGAGAGTTTAGCAAAGGCACAAAGATGACTGGGGAGAAAAACCCAGCGTCTTACAAGGGAAGACTGAGAGACCTGGGACTGTTCAGACTGGAGAAGGCTGAGGGGTTTTTATCAAATATTACAAATATCTAACGGGCAGGAGTCAAGTAAATGGGGCTAGACCCCTTTCAGTGGTGCCAGAACAAAGGGCAACAGGCAGAAACTGGAACACACAAAGTTCCACCTAAACATGAGGAAGAACTCTTTATTTTAAAGGTGACACTAGAACAGACTGCCCACCACAGAGGTGACAGAGTTTCCTCTGGAGATACTAAAAAACCTACCTGCACACTTTTGTATGTCTCTAGGGAGCCTGCTGTAGCAGAAGGGTTGGACTAGATGATGTTCAGAGGTCCCTTCAAACCCCATAATTCTGTGATTTTTCTTATTTCCCCCCTGCAAAAATTTCACACATGCTAACAGCGGAACTGTAATTCATTTCAAGAAGAATCAGTTCATCCTGAGAAGAAAAAAAATTAAAGTAGCTAACAGGATTTCTACAAGAGTTGGAAGGGAAACAAGCAGTGAGAACACCAGTTTCAATCTATAATAATAGTCCCAACAGCAGCTTATAAGTAAAAACTCTAAGTTCATCCAGTAATTTATTTTTATAACAGATTTTTTTTAAAGTTCGCTTCTGCATTTTCCTGCATATCTTCTAGATGTTTATAGGCTTCATTTCTAAGTAAATTCCATGTGACTCCTCAAACTTTCATAAATCAGATTCAAAGAAAATCGGAAACACAACAGAATAGTTTGCTTATGCAACTATTACTAAGCATGCAAACAGTTAATTCTGAAACCAATCTGACTTTGCATAGTTGTCTGAATTGTTCCTGTAGTGGCTGTGCATGCAAACTGTATAACTAGTATATGTACATGGCTTGGGAAAAGAGATATTAGGTTCTATTTATTAGGAACCCTAAAACAGTAATTTGTGCTACCTGACCTCCTTAACAGTTGAACTACAATGTTTTGAGTTTATAAAATGAGGTACTTATAACTTAAACCTCATAATAAGGTATATATCCATCAGATACCCATCATTCATAAGGAAAAACAAATTTAAGTTTGAAATGATAGGAGTGCTAAGTTATTATGGAAGCTTATGGATTATGGAAGCTTATAACACTTGGTATCTAGGCTGGTGAACATATTGTAAAGCTCTCACTATCATCTCAACTTGACTCTAGACAGTTTGACAAACCATTTCAAGCTTGTGTTTTTATGTCCTGGTACTACCTCTAAAGCACTTATTTCCAGAGTAGAAAAATGACCTATTTTGAAGCCAGAAGTACCTAACTGGAAAACAATCTGAATTCATCCTGTAGCCATTCATCGCCAATGCTATGCTTGCAGTAAAAACCATCCTAAAACAACTGATTTGAGACATGGAGCTAGAAAAATAAATTGTATTTTTTCCTCATTTTCACCTGCAGCCTGTATTTCAATTGGTTTTACTTTTCATACTTTTCATACTTTGTTTTCATTAAAATCTGTAGTCCACATTTGGTGACAGTAACGGCCTCTAGAAACACCGATAGTTCAGCTTATCCAGCTCCTAGAGCTACTAACAGCAGATACCTCTGAAAAAAGAATAGAATAAATGTACAATTGCACTTTCCCATCTCACTCGTCAGCAATTCACAGCTCAGAAGGTCTTGCAGAGAATATTTCTGCACTTCATACAGTTTCAGGACTTCTCTATCCGCAACCTTCGAACTCTGTGGGCCTTTAATAACAACAACAAAAAAACCTTCTGACAAAGTACACCACTATCAAGGAGATGTTTCGTCTACAGTACGCTTTGCTTATTTCACTTTCTAATTTCAACTGAAGTCTCACACACGTGCTGGAAGCAGCTCTCTCTATTTTCTAAAGTTTACCTTTGGAGCACACATGACTTCAAGGCCTCTACCACAGCCTCCCTTCAGAAACCTCCTTTCTAGGCTGAAGGCTCCCTGCAGAAAATCCATTCTGTTCTTCTGACTGACCATTCCTACACTCTATTTCTGGAACCAGCAAGTTACTTTTAGCTAGGGGAAAGGAACGCAAAAACCACAAGCAACAGTCAAGACACGATCAAACCACAAATTAACACAATGGAGTATCAACATTCTTGAATTAGGTACAGTCCTCAAAGAAGCCTTTACAGATCTCCTTGCAAAAGTCAGCCTTGTAAACAAATGTAGTTGATTTCAAAGAATCCTGAAAACCACAAACTTTTTTTGGGGGGAGGAAGAGGGGGAAATATGCTAGATTAACGATGATTAGATTTAAGCTGCAGTCACATGGCAAAAGTCTTTACTAGATGAGGAACCAAGACAGGACTAAGTTAAAAAATAAAAAAAAATAAAATAAAAAAATAAAAAAAGCAAGCATTCACAAGCTGAGAAACAAAGGAGAGTTTTTCACCTGTGCTGCTTATGGCACACCTGAAACTACAGAGCTTGTCAGAGGTGCAGAACTAACCGTATGACCTTCCTAGCCAGCATCTTTCCTCTCATTAAAGGAAATGAAGTCATGCAGTTGTCTTACAGTTAGAACCAGAGACTCAACACCAAGTGGCCTGGAAGGAGTCACACATGCAGTTCTGCTGTTATTACTGAAGTGAAATATATGACTACAAGCACATTTGTGGTATAGCTGTACCACGTTTCTATGGCCTGCTACAACACTCACAGCAGCAAAGAAAGCATTTCCTCTGCTCACACAACCAGAAGTTTCCTCACTTCAAAATGATCACAGGCCACCAAATGTCCTACTTTTGTCTACCAGGAGCAGACCACCTAAAATGGACTGATAGATCAGTACAAGGGAACCACACAACTCTAATGCACGGTATTCTATCAGGTGATAGAAGCAAGGAGAAAGAATCAGCATTGTGCCTGTGCTGGATTTACAGCTGTAGCATAAGCTATCACCTTGTCATACAAGCAGCATAAGGCAGAATTTGTTAAGCCACCCACTTAAGGTTTCTACAGCAAGATCCTGCAAATGCTGTATCTGAATAAATCCAGAAGTGATTTCCATAGGGGCGACGAAAGAACATTGTGAGCTTCCAAGTATCACCAGCTCAAACATAAGGCATACTTACAACACTCTAACCAAAAAACCTGCCAGGACAATTATTTTCCTTTAAGTACTTTTACTCATTTTATTTTCACTCATTTCTCATCACTTATTGAGATCAAATACTTCAAATAGCTAAACCTGAAATCAAACTCGGGCATTAAGGAAACCCCTAATGTTTAGGAATCAAGTTACTCAACTTATTTCTGTTCCTTTACTCACAGCTGTTTGCAGACTTCTATACTTCCTCCCAACTTTTTAGTTTTCAAACCAAAATTACTTTTTTCCCAAAAAAAAAATTACAATAATTAACAACTAAGCCATATACCCAATTACAGTTTCTGCAATTTATAAAACACATTTTAACAAAAAGAAAAAAGTGAAACAAAACCTGATCTAGAAGAATAATCTACAGCACAAAGGCAGATGGAGTGGCTACACAGGTCCACCTAAGGTAAGGCTACCTGCTAACAACTAAAACTTTAATTTCATCAGACAAAACCCAGCAGGAAATCAAAGGTCAACAGAGCTAAATAAAAAGAAAAAAAAACTACACTCAAGCAATACTGTATTTTATAGGCAGAAATATCACAAGGGAACTGAGGAACTGCAACGCATTTTGTTTGTGAAACTCCCCTACAACATCTGCAGTAATCAAAGTAGTTCCCACCAGGCCTGGCAGCAAAACTGATTAAGATACTGAAGAACTTCTTGCAGTGTTCACTATAAGATATATTTTGAATTCTAACCCCTTTAACATACTGAATTAACCCACAGCTAGCCTGTATTTTCCTAAATATGCTTTGCCCCTAGTGTTACAATTAAATAGAATCAAGAAAAAGAAAACAAGTTCTTGCTTAAGTCAACTGTATAAGCTACTCCCAGGGAAAAGGTAACTTACCACTACACTTAACATCACAGTTTCAAACAAGGGAAATGAAGTCAGAGCAAAATTTAAGTTTACAACACAGTGAATTATGACACAGGATACTGCTTGAGAAAACTAAAGTATGTTCTAATGCTTTGTATACCCAAACTACAGCTTCAGAAACTTCTTGCAAGAACCTTCACTGTCATTTAATTACAGAACTAGAAAGATAATGGATTCCTACAAAATATCTTATTTGTCTCTGAATCTTAATGAAAACCAAGGACTCAACATATGACTCATTTGTTTTGAGATATGAAGAGTCATCAATCAACTACAGGTGTATTTTACTGGACATGTATTAAAAATCTTAAAACTGTAATTACACTAAGATGTTACCTTCAAAACTCCACGCACATTAAAAATGAACCTAAAAATACACTAGCTTTTCAAATGGGGGACAGGGGAGATTAAGACCTTTGTAAAGCAAATCTAAACAAAACCAAATGCCCCATTCAGCTTTATATTGCAGAAACATCCCCCCTGCAAAAGACAACTACAGACAAAAAGCTGAGTTGACCACAGAACCAAGAAGTGGCCCATTTAAGAGCTGAAAAAGGACCATAGAAGTCCTTAATCTCCTCAGTCAACTTCTCTTTTCAGTTATATGTGAAGTTACCAGTCTTTCTGCTGCACAGTTACTGTGCTTGTTCATAATAGCTTAGTGAGATCACAACAACTAGCATTTTACAGCACAGTCTTCAGAACTGAACTCATTACTGTGGTAGCTGTACATTAGCTGCAGAATTGTTTACCTTGTTTAAAAATCAGGACACTAGATAAAAAATAACGTTGCCAAGAGTTAAGGACTAATAATTAAAGAACCTGATTTTCTTCCCTTTTTTTGTCATGTTTACCACAGAAACCTCAGAAACCAAATAAAAAATGTTGTGCGCTTTTCTTTAAGACGAAATTAACTAAAGGTTTTTTTTCTCTTACAGACACTGGCTCCAATTCTGACCTAGCTATTGCTTTATCCCATCCATGTACTCGGATGAGATATTCTTTCCTGTGTCAGGCCAAGGAAAAGAACCTGCCCTTACACCCATCAGTACCTGGACTGTGATAAAAGCCAACCACCAGCTGTCCAAACACACTGGCACGGCTCCACTTGTTCCAAGGAGCAGAAATCAAACCGTGCCTGTTCTCCACATCCCCGCATGCAGAAGGCCCTTCTGCAGCACCAGGCAGACCCAGGGCCAGGCCCGAGCTGCGCCGCAACAACCACGTTCACCCCAAACGTAACAAAGAAAACATCACAGGGCGACAGCAAACACCCCGCATTACGCTGCTGCTGCGTTTATTTCTGGTGGAAAGCGTTTAAGCTTAAGAACTGCTATTTTAGGAACTACCAGGTAACTTCTGTTCCCGCCGTTGCTCACACCTCAGAAGGAGCACAAGTAGCTACAACCTACAGCTCAGCAACACCCAAACAGACGCTGCTTTCTCCGGGTACAAAGTCACCTGTTTTCCCCTCGATCTCACACCAGAACGCGTGTCGGCGCTTTGTGCAGCGGGACGCTCGGCCCAGCGCAGCACCTCGGCAGCAGCCGCAGTTGGCGGAGTGGCAGCGGAGCAGGTGCGGGGTGCGCGCCGGTACCGACAACTCGCCTCGACGCCGCTTCCAGACACGTTACGTCAGGCACAGCCGAGCTGCGCCGAGAAATGAATGAACCGCGGCACCGGGAGAAGCCCCGCCGATACCCCGTGCCGCGTGCTCCGCCGGCGGGCAGCAGGGGGCCGCCAGCGCCCCGAACTCCGGCCAAGCTGCGGAGCCCAGGGCCGGAACGTAGAGCGCGGCTCCCGCTGCCCGGCACCTGCCCGCGGCTCCCCCCGCCCCGCCGCCAGCGCCAGCCTCCGAACCCTCCCGCCCACGGAGCCGCCGCCCGGCCCGGAGCCGCCCCGCACCTGTCCGACAGAAAAGGCTCCGGCGACCGCAGCGGAGCGACGCGGATACACACTGTGCCCCGTCCCGCCCGGACCCAGCGAACACTCCCAACCTTCTGCCCCTCGTTCTCCCCGGGACGGCTTCTTCCGTGCGCCGATGACAGCTGCGCGCTGCGCATGCGCCCGGCTCTCGCACGCCCGAGGTGGAGAGGACCGGGAGAGGGGAGCAGCGCGGAGGCCCAGCGGGAGGAACACGTGACGGGGACGGGCGGTCGCGTCACGTGCCCAGCGGCTGCCGGTGCCGGCACCGCCCCCGGGAGGAGCCGCTGCGGGCGGGAGGATGCGCCGCGCTACGAGGGTCACGTGGTGCCGGGAGGCTGGGGGGGGGGGGGGGGGGGTCTGTGTGGGGTGAGCGGCACGGGGCGGGGGATGCGCTGTGTAACAGGGCGGGTATGGCTGGATCATAGTATCACAGTCTGGTGCGGGTTGGAAGGGACCTTAGAGATCATCGAGTCCAACCCCCCGGGATTCGAGCCTCTGTGTAGCAGAGCGGCACTTCTACCACTTGCGCCACAGGGGGGATTCGAACCCACGGACTGCGGTGTTGCAAGCAACATTCCTACCACCACACAATGTCCCGTCATGTCCCGTCCCGCCTCGTCCCGCTCTTTAATATCACTTTTATCACTGTGTGGTGGAGGCTGAGCCCTGTTATGTTGTCATGTATTTAGTTTTTATCAGTTATCACCCTTTGTCTCCTATCTTAGCTTGAAGGCTTATTGTTAAAGTAGCAAAAAGTGACCAGAAGATAACTAAAGAAGTCCCTTCAGGTGTTGGGAGCGGGGATTGTTCAGCTTGGAGAAGAGGTGTTCCTTCCTTCTATTGTGATCTTACAGTCCTCGAAAGGAATTCAGAAGGGGAAATGGTTTTAAGTTAAAAGAGGGAAGATTTAGGTTGGATCTTAGGGGGAAGTTCTTCACGAGGAGAGTGGTTAGGCCCTGGAACAGGCTGCCCAGGGAGGTTGTGGATGCCCCGTCCTTGGAGGTGTTCAAGACCAGGACGGGGCCCTGGGCAACCTGATCTAGTAAATGTGTATGTTTGGTGGCCCTGCCAGGCAGGGGGTTGGAACTACATGATCCTTGAGGTCCCTTCCAACCCGGGTCATTCTGTGATTCTGTGATTCTGTGAAGCAGGAGGGGGACCGACTTTGTACAGAGGTAGATAGCAACAGGACAAAGGGGAATGGATTTAAACAGGGAGGGGAGGTTTAGGTTAGGTGTTAGGGAGAAATTCTTCACTCAGAGGGCAGTGGGGTGCTGGCACAGGCTGTCCAGAGAAGCTGTGGATGCTGCATCCCTGGAAGCATTCAGGGCTGGGCTGGATGGGCTCCTGGGCAGTTTGGTCTGGTTGGCAGCACTGCTCACAGCAGTGGGATTGGGGCTGGATGTGCTTTAAGGTCCATTGCAACCTAAGCCATTCTGTGATGTGCTTTTTCAAACATGTCTGTTATCATGAAAGAGCACTTTCTTTAGACCGGAATTTAAGCACTGACAGAACACCACCGACTTGAAAATGTAATAGAACCTGAAAATGTTTCTTGAAAATGAGTGTATCTAATGCTATAATTTCACTGTGCTAAGAGAATTTCATGCTGATTTGACATCTGGTCTCACCTTAAAGACTGCAGTACTGAGTATGCAGTGTCTCCAGCCCCAAGAAAACTCCTGCAGCCATCTTTAAAGATCTCTCTTTGGCATCACTGCTTCCAGTAGTGTCTGAAATAAGCCATCCTTATCTGCCTTAGGAAAGGAATTTTATTTTGTATATTAGAAATGGGACAGAGCAAGTTTTGCCTTCTTAATTAATCTTTTCCAGGAATGGAGAAGAAAATGTTTATGTGATGTTTTCTCAAAGATAAAACAGCCCATCTGAATACGGAATTTCTCTGTTGACTCTGTTGATTTAAGATTGTTTTCCATTAGGCTCTCTTTGACTGAGGCCGACTACTCACAGAAGAGAAAGAGCAATGCCTGTTGAAGCACTGCATGAGCAGCACCTCTCCCAGTCTTGTGTCTGGTTAAAAGTGTCTGTTGAGGTACTGATGAAGCACGTACCTCTTAATGCCACTGGTTCAGCTTGTAAGGATGGGCTGAGGAAACATTTGGGCAGTTTGATTACATTAACCCACATCAGTGTGCTGCAGTGCGGAAGATTGTGCCTTGATATCATTTTTCAAAGAGCACATCACAGCACTTCTGTCTTGCTAGTTGGAAGTACAAAGATTGGTCTTCAGAATGGCTCTGAAGCCTTGCATGGTCAGTATTTCACTTTTGATGCAGTGCTTTCAGGACTCACTTACTGCCTTTAGTTCAATGGGTTCGTCTCTGAGTACCTGAGGGATTGAGTACACCCTCAACAAGTTTGCAGATGAGACTAACCTGAGTGGTGCAGCTGATATGACAGAATGAAGGGACAATATCCAGAGGGACTCAGCATAACATGAAAAATAGGCCCATGTGAACCTAGTAAGATTCAACAAGGCCAAGTGCTAGGTGCTGTACTTGCATGGGGGAGATTCCAGACATGTGCAGAGACTGAGAGAAGAACTCCTCAAGTCCAGACAGGCCAAGAAGAACCTGGTGGTCCTGGTAGATGAAAAGCTGGGCATGAGGCAGCAGTGTGTACTTGCAGCCAGGAAGGCCAACTATATCCTGGGCTCTATCAAAAAATGGGTGGCCAACAGGGCAAGGAAGGTGATTAGCCCCCTGTTCTCTATCCTCATAAGGATCACTGCACACAGACCTGGGGCCCCTAACACAGAAAAGATGTGAAGCTGTTGTAGCAGTTCCAGAGGACGGCTGCTAAGATGGTCAGAGGGTTGGAGCACCTCTCCTACGAAGTCAGGCTGAGGGAGCTGGGCTTCTTCAGCTTAAGAAGACTCCTGGGAGACCTCATTTTGGTGAGGGAAATGAGGTACTGGCAGTGGCTGCGCAGAGAAGCTGTGGATGCCCCATCCCTGTACACATTCAAGTCCAGGTTGAATGGATTTATGAACAGCATGATCCAGTGCCTGATTTAGTAGTTGACAACCATGCCTGGAGCAGGGGATTGGAACTGGTTGATCTTCATGGTCCCTTCCAGCCTAAGCCACTCTCTGATTCTCTGTTTTGTTAACATGTTCTACTGGCGTGAGTTTGTTTGTTTGTTTTCCTTCCTGAGATCTCAGCAAGTTTTTGTGCACTTTCTTTTTGTCTTTCATGTTTGGGACTATATATATGGGTTAGTGTTGGTTAGTAACACCAGTTACAAGAAAGACAGTGTCTTTCATCTACTGGACACAGCACATCATTTCATCCAAACTAGTTCAGAACATATATATTGTTCTTGAATGTAAGTAACTTCTACATTGTGTAGTAATACAAGGAAATCCTTTCAGAACTGTAAACAATGTGTTTGCTTAGAATGTCGGCGGCACAGCTATCTAAAGATGTGGTCACATTAGAGGCAGAAACCGTTCTCAGGTAGAATTCCGATGCAATACAGCCTAAAACTCACGAGATGGCAGCAAATACCAGGAATTAACGTTCTGCTCCCTCAAGTCAGAGGCAATGAGGAACATTTTATTCCCGTTAGTTCTGTCCAGGCTGTGCAGGTTGTTGCCCTTGCTGTTAAACCATCCTGAGCTGTGAAATCAAACATGAACGCTCACTGCAAGGATGACCAATGCGGTCCCAAAGTCCCGACTCCCGGTAATAAGTAAGGCAGTGTGCACCGCTTCCTCCTTCTCTCACTCCCCCTTTCTGGTCCCAGACTGTGGGCACACCTAATGTCGAGGTGATAAGGGAATTAGCATTCCTAGGACACAACTGCTGGGTCACCCTGAAGGATCCAGGAGCACCCCCTGACGCGGTAGCTGAGCCCAGCAGTGTTACGAGCAATGCACAGGTGCTGAACTGCCAGAAGATGGCGATACCCGCCCTAGAAAGGGAAATCTGACAGCGCTGGGGGTACTGCCTATGAAGGTGATATTTAGACTAGAACCGCTTCTGACGGCTAAACATGTGGTCCTTCGTGACCAGAGATATCTACACCGCTTTCTTCTTTATCCTCAGGCTGAAAAGCCCTTGTGTCTGAGAATTCTAAAAATGCTGTGCAAATATAAGCTACACTAAATACTAGAAGTTCTGCGACAGCATCCATCGTTATATGACCGATGGCTGAGAGTCTTGATTGTACTATAGTGAGATAGAGATAAAAGATTAAAAACATGCAATCAGGTCATTTTATCTCCCCTCTGGGCCAGTGTAATTGTATTCCTTTGAGTACAGTGTTGCCCAATACACTCTTAATAGCTTTAGTTCAAAATTTTAATCAATTTTCTGCACATTGTCTATCAACTCCCACCCAGTTTCATTCCCTTTTGGTAGTTTTATGTGCATAAAAGGCAATGCCCAGGATGATGACAAAGTGAAGATGAATATTTGGACAGCAATGAAAAAAGATTGTGTGGGGTTTTTGTTTGTTTGTTTGTTTGTTTTGCTTTTCACTGTAAATAAATAACAGAAATATATATGTGTGTATACTTACCCTAAGTGGGATGCAAAATAATTTTGTCATTAAATATCTTGAGGCAACTTATACCCATAATGTATTTGGCTTGTTGATACCAATATCCGCTGAAATATAGGAAAAGAAGTAATACATTGGAGAGGAACCAGAGTGTTTTTACTGGGGAAGTGCTAGAAGTGACCTCCTAGAATCGGGACAAACAGGTGAGAACAGGTCTTTCCATGCCTTAGAAGAGAAAGTTCTGACGTTTATTTTGATCCGCTGTGAGACTGCCTGCAGGTTCTTTTGTTGTTGGTAGAATCTGTGTTTTATTTCAGAATGCAGTAGGTGGCAGTCTTTATCTTCTGTTTTCTAGTTGATGAGCATTTAACACATCTTTTCTTCCACATCTGCTTAGAATGAAACAACGGAAAGGCTGTAAAGCTTATCTCTACCAGTAATCCAACTGCTTGCACAGAAGCAATAAGTTAGACCTCTGTATACTGTCTACGGGATATTCAGACTGACAAACTTGGACCTGCAAACAAGTGGCATTTGACTATTGCTGCCATTTCTTTCACTTGTCAGATTTGAGGGCTGAACTAAGAAAAACAGAATTGCTTTCTTTTTAAAGCAGAAATTTATTATTTTCTTTCAAGTTTGACCAGTGAATGTGAGGAGGATCATTGTTATTTGTGTGTTATTTTCACTGCTGCCAGGAAAAGCATTTCTCTGCTCAGGAAGAGTAACATGGGGGTTAAGAGGAAACATTAGACACTAACTAGGCAAGTACCTGCGGCAGGTTACCAAGAAAGAGCTAAAAAACAAATTTAGTCTGTCTGCCGAGAGTGATTTGAAACCATGAAAATAAATCAGTTTGGATGAAATACAGTTGCTGTTGTGCTGGGGGCAGGGGAGTGGGGGTAGGTATGTTCATTTTTGTTTTCTTTTTTTTTTTTTCAAAAGCAGTTCAGAAACTCTTCCAATCCAAAGAAGACAGCAGTTGGATTACGCCAGGGTTCTGCCACAAATTGACTTAGACAGAAAGTCAGTCTGAAGGCAAGTCCAGTACTTCTTTGATCAGAAGCTGAAATTGAGGAGGATTAGAAAAGGGACTGGGGGAAGCAGTGGAAGCATTCTTCTCATCATCTACATTTTTCATTCTAGATTGTTTTGTTTTTAATAACCCTTTATGCAGTAATACAACAAGAAACTAACTGTCTTTTTGGTTCATTGCATGGAACAATTTTAAAGGAAAAAAAATAATAACCATGTGTATACAGCTGAGAACATTCCTCAAAATCTTCTGTATTTTCTGTAATTGGCTCTAGCTTTAATATTCTTGAGAAACTGGAGATAAATATAATCTGTACTGACCAGAAGTTGCCATATTTATAATTGTTCACTTAAATTCTTAAGTATAGTATCTTAAAACCTGCAGTGAGTGTAGAAAAGAATGCAAATTTGAAATTTCTGTTTTTGCCTTCAATACCTTCTATCAAACAAGATAATTTGGTTTCAGTAGTCAAATACTTGACCATCTTCAGCTTAAATATGCAGCATCCTGTAGTAAATAAGTTAAGGTGTAATTTATAAATAGTTAGAATTAACATAAAGCTGATAAATCTTATTATGTTTGAAATTTTAAATCCAGTCATTCTGAGAGTTGATGCAGTTTAATTGAAAGTTGTAACAAATTTTGAATTGATTTTAATGCGATATTCCTTAATTATTTCCAATTTTAAAGTTTTTACAGAAATCTTTTTGGGATCATATAAATATGAAATGAAATTTAGAGGGCTTACTGCTGCCACAGCTGTGCAGAAGCAACATGAATTCAGAGCCTTTAGTATCTGACAATATATCAACAAAGAATTTCTTAAAGATAAATACATTTTTGGCCCCACTGATGATTTTATGCAGTCTTTACTGTGCTTAAATGCAGACATTAATCCCATTATTAGTGCTCTATTGATACATACAAGATCACAGTACCTGAGGAAGTCCAAGAAATGTTCTTTCTGCCTTCAGTTGACATTAATGATTCTTTTAATGCTGGTGCTGTAAAACAGTTAAGCATTTAGTGTAGTAAACTCAAACAAAGATTATACTACTGATGTTTCTGGGATGCATATAGAAAGGAAAAAAAAAGGTCAATAAGTTTCAAGAGGAGCAGTGACAATTGTTTCTCCTCTGTGCTGCCTTCTCTTCAGTGTAGTTGTACAATATGTATACTAATGGATGTCAATATGACATATGCAAGATTCTTTCCTGCCCTGCTTTGAAAAGCATTAAGGAACTTTCAAATATATGACTAGGGTAGTGAGGACATTTTAAGAGACAATAGTTCAAGGATCTTTGATTTGAATGACATCAGTGAACGCTCCAATCCAGAGGTCATCCAAGGAAAGATAAGGAAGGGTCACAAGTTCCAAAATAAATAAATAAATAAATAAATAAAAGCCTTTCATCAACCTGATTTCCTTTCATTTCTGTCTTTTAGGTCTGCTGTGCAAAGTCTGACAGAATTCCAGTTCTGTTCTAAATTCCCATACATAAAAATCCTGGCACAGTGTTAGATTACCATTTGGATTACTTTCTGAGAAGAGGTTTTGAGAATAGGGAGTTTTAAGCACAGTTCACTGATGGAAATGAAATCTGTTCACATAACTTCCCTTCTCCTAAGAGATCCAGAACTTTAAAATGCATGAGCTGTTTTACAGGTTCAAGACAAATCCATTTCACTGGGACCTGCACAGCTGGCATAGCTTCTAAATTTCTAATCAGATGAAAAACTGAGGATATCGTAAAATTAATTATAGAACCAGGACCTCAAATTAGAACTTCTTTTCAAGATGAGCAAGCCAGCTGGCTTAAGTGGGTTTTTGGAAACTCTCACTACTAAATTAGTATTACTGCACTCATATCTCCTATTTGATTTTTTGAAGAAGCAAATTCACTGTTTGATCTCCGAACCTATTGCTACTAGCAATATTCTTTTCCAGCTGGGCCACAGCTAACATGCCTTTTATTCTATCTCCTTTGTGTCCCTTTAATCGCTTCAGTGTGCTCTTCCATGTGTTGCAAAGTACAGATGGTGAAATGCATTGGGTCATGCAATGTTGTCTTTTAATTCTTTTGTGAGCTGTGGCGCCAGCTGATCTGCATTTTTCAATTTCTGATGAGTCCTGTGCAATCAGGCTCTTTTGGTTTAATCATTATGCCTGAAATAAAGAATGGCTCTTAACAGCTAGAAGTCAAAGGCATTGAGCCAAATTGTTCTTCTGCAGACTTTCATGTGATTCACGGGCTTTGCTGATACTAAGAGGAATGGGAAAAAAGGAAAAAAAATAGCCAGTTTTACACAGTAATGAACTCTTCACAGATACTAGAAATAAAGCTACAACAACTACAGTATTCAGAGAAGAGTGAATGCTCCAAAATGATGTTCAAATGTAACTTACGAGATATTTTACTGTAAAGAAAAAAGGGAAGGAAAGCAACAAGTGACAAAGAAGCAAATTGCATTAACAAGGGTGATACTTGTAGGCAGTGGTATATGATGTAGCAAAGATCTTGAAGTAATGCTCTGTACAAAGTCAAACAAGGTGAAGCACAGAAGGAGTGTGCACGTAGCTTAACTGTAACACTGGAGAACTAAGCCACCTAGAATAAAGTAGTGATGTTACTAAAACACATGTACAAGTCCTTATGATGGGCTGCATCCAAATACCATGTTTTCAAAAAATCTAGCTTTATAATGAAAGGTGGTACTCTATGCGTTTCTGAGGCACAGCCAAACAGATACAGGGCATTTTGTTAGCATACACTGACACCACTTATCTTCTGCTCCCTAAATGTGTCAGGCTGTGGGTGGAATTTTTTGTTGTATACAGGAAATTTTTGGTATGATGGCTTAGGTCAAGTCAACATTTTGCTCCTACTGAAATGGAGAAAGCCTCTCTCTCTCTCACGCCAATTAATCAAGCAATTTAAAATCTCTATATAAAATTTTCTCATAAATTTGAACACTGTACAGATTTCAGTACACATAAAGGGCCTTTCAGTCTAAAGAAATATCACAAAACCACAAGGCACCTGGGGTGAACAGAAGAGAAGCTGAAATCCCTCATTTTCAACAGTAATCAGTTCAAACTGACACTGGTTATGTGCTTCTCCTTGTTGATTTATCTGTTGTTTTTTATCTGTAGTCTTGTACTTTTCAGGTCTGTAGCCTGTACAAGTTTTCTTTCGTTTGTCTTTTAAAGTTTCTTTTAAATATCTTTAAAACAAATTAAAAGGGTAGCATTTTTCTCAGTCATTTCTGCCTGAATAATACAGGGTGTACTGCTAAGAAATCTGGTTAACTGAGATTCACATCCTACACTGGATAGAAGTAAGCTAAGCCTGATCACAGTTGTTAGCTGTGGTTCTCTCCTATCTAGTTTAAAAGACATTCTGGGAATTCCTACATTGTTTAAATAAATACTGCTAACAGTATCCAGCTGTGTAGGTGGACCTAACTTTTTTTACTTCCCTTTTTGGTGCTCTTGTAGTAAGAGATGTCATGAGTATACTTCACATGTATGCAGAAATTAAATGAGCTGCTTCGAGCTGCGTATGCAGTTCCATTCTGTCTCCCTCCCTTATTTGTCCTATATTCCCTAATATCCAACAGACCAAGTATCAGTCTCCTGAATCAATCTGAACATTATCTATATGATATGATCTATATGATACTTATCAATCTGAACATTACTGTGTAGCAGCACTTTTACACGGTTTACTTGCTGTTACTGTTGCATCCGCAGCAAATTAAGTTCTTAATCTGAGATGGGAAGGTAAAGGGATGGCAAACTTAGAATAAAGAAGGCAAGCTTACAAACACATGGGATACTGACAAGACACTGATGTAACTGAGCAAACTTTGTAAAATCTGATAAGACTTCACTGGATATTCCTGGACCTTGCTCCATGATTTTTAGGAGGGATTTCCTTCCTCTATTCCACAGCTAAATGAAATGCAGGTCAAGTTTGACAGCTGTGGCTACTGCAGTTGGTGGCAACCAGGTCTGAGTGCTGCAGTTTTTGAATAACAGTAACTGGCAGTGTAAGAGCAAATGGTAAAAAGTGTGGTTTTCAGTGAAAGCAGTGAACCAGCCTATCCCAGTGTGCTGGCATCAAGCTGATGTAATATCATTCTTTCTTTTGTGGAAGAAAGAATGCTGCAAAAGAATTTCCTGAATGACTCATATTTCTTTTCATTTATCCTATAAGTAGGGGTTAGGAAATTAATTTGCAGGTAGTTTTAGAAAGAATGAAATTCAAGTGATTGAGGATTTGACCCTTGCAAAATAAAGATTATTTTTGCTATTCTGACTGAAACAGCTGAGAAATGCTTCAGACTTCTTTAGATAATGACTACAAACATGCTTTTCAGTGAATGGAAATCCTAAAGTATAGTGTGAATGGGTCTAACAGTGTGTTGTAGTTGCACCTTTGTCTTTTAGTCATTCCCACTCCTGCCAGACTTGTTGACTCATCCAGCACATTAACCAAGCAGAATGCTAATCCAGAAAAAGAAAGATGGTTTTCTTTACAGTCACCATGAAGAAATGGTTCATGAAGAAAGGAAGTGGAAACTCACAGCAGAGAAGAAGAGATGGGAAAACGTAAGAGTGACATGATAGCAGTGAGATATAGTTGGGCTAAAAATAAGACTACTCAGATCTTGCAATTTTTGTGATGCTGAATTATGAATCAATACAACACTACTGTATGGCAGAGCACTAAAGCTAGTTTTGCCAAATAATAGAACACTTGCATAATTCTATACTATGAGAAGCTGAAGATGCAGTCTAACAAATCCTCCTAGTTCTTGTGTATTACAGGAGCTTGTTTGTTTTTTAAGTTAAAGATTGTACTTAATTCAACAAAGAGCCAAGTATATTGAAGTTCGTGCCAACAGTTCTGAAGAGAAAAAGGTGTCTTAGCGCTGTAATTTTGGCCCACAGAATTAAAATGGGAGTTAGAAAGTAGGTAGTTTCTGCAGAAGGATGTATGAAAATATACCAAAAGTAAATAGAGAATGCATAGCTGTACTTAGTGGGGTCTCAGACTGGTGTTCCTATTTATGGAAGAAGGAAAGATGATTAGCCTGATGAAACAAAAGAAATAATAGAGCAAGGGGAATGCTGCTTTGGAAGAAAATTTCAAAGAGAACAAAATATAACTGAGAATCCAAAAGGAGCGGTAAAGTGAGGAACACGTAAGCTAAATAATAATAACAACAACAATAATAATAATAATAATAATAATAAATTATTACAATGTGTAGAAGCTAGGACCTCTGAAATGCAGTGCTACACTTATTTTCCTTACTTAGGCATGGAAACCAAGCTTTTAGAATGCCCTGCTGCTGTGTAGTGTGTCTACTGGCTCGAAACCTGAATGGCTCAGAGGATGGAGCACCGATCTGCTGTTTCTGCACAGAAGCAGTAATTGTAGTATGAGGTTGCCATGACAGCAAGTAACTTTCTTCCCTGTTTGGCTGAGCTTATGCCAGACAAAAGAAGGATTTGAAGTTTTATTCAGTATCCTTCCTGTTATCCTGAGAAGAAATGCAGAAAAAAATAAATCCTCTTCTTGCCTGGTGATTTTATTTCACATCCCATTATCTGTTTTAACTCAATGCAACCTTCAAGACTTTTTCTGCTTATACATTTTGTCATCTGAAGCTCATCAGACTTTGAAGTACAATTCCACACATATCTACACATATATTACATGTATACATAAACTGTATCCATTGCAGAAGAATAGAAATTTAGAAAGTGCTGGAAACAAGTTGCCCATTGCAACTGTTCCATGATGGAAAGGGAGATAATCAGCTTCTTCTTTTCTATTTGTGAAAACAAAAACTGTTGGTAACTTAGAGAGAAAAATATTTAAGCCTATATAAAGCAAAAAGCAGTGGCAGTGTTCACTGTAGCTTACTTAATGACTATTAACATAGAATATGATTTCTGGAAAAAAAGTTTCTGGGTTTGGAAGATAAGATTGAAATGGTTTCAATTTCAGAGATTTTCATGAAAAAAAATAGGTTAAAAAAAAAAAAAAAGATGTTTTGTTAGTGAAAAGAAGCATTTTAGCCCCTACTATATACCAACTCTGAATCTATTTGAGTAAAAACGGGAGTCACTCAAGAGTCTTAAATAAACTAAAAGTACAAAATATTGGCCACATTTCAGAACAAAATTGAGTTAAGTTTGAAATACAGTCAATACTAAAATAGTTTTTCAGTGTTGTGGTTTCTAAAACCAGCTATGGAACAAACATTTCTCTCATTGGTTATCATTATTTTTAAAGCTGGCATGGTATCCACTACAGCTTTGTAAAATATTTGTATTTCCCTCTGAATCAATGCAAAATGACTCTCATTTAACATTCTGTTCTTTCTCATACCCAAGCAAATGCAGATAATATTTACTTATCAGATAAGCTGGCAGATCCCCTCCCATTAAAGGCCCTCCCACACTTCATCCAAAAGGCATTTCTGTGCCCATTAGCTCCCCAAAGCCCTCTAAAGCTTATGAAAAGCTTATGAAAAAGAATACTGAGATTTGTCAAAAAGCAACAGTCATGAAGGGGTTAGGATTTACACCAGCACTATGTTCCTAAATCCACAATCAAAACAAATTTTGCAGAGCAGAGGAGTGTATAAGTAAATCTGAGACTGGATTGTTGGGATGGGAAAAAGTTTAGATTTTATATTAATTTATATATTGCTGTGAGTTTTATGCTAAGTTCTCTGCTGAGAACTATAATGTGGCTGATTGACAGTGTACTGAATCTTAATTAAGCAGAAAGATTGTAAAGACTGGTCCATGAGAGCTTGAACAAGAAATACAAGTTTGCTGGGGAATAACTAACTTCCGAATTCACTGGGAAGCAAACAAATTTATGGTTTTTAATTTATGGTTTTTTTTAAACCATGCAAATGGTTTAAGGCACACACAGAATCATGAATAGAATCATGAGTATTTCGTGTGTTTATCAAGCATGTATGTGCATGAGCTGTGAATGGGATTAAAACCTCAGAGAAGTAAAATTATTTTGGAGGCAATAAAACCCTTCATGCTGTTTTTTAATTAAACATACTATTGTCAATTTTCAGTTTTTCAGTAAACCATCAAACATTTAATTGCTGTACTCATAATTGTTACTGTTCAAATATGTTTCCATAGGTCAACCACCCTCGCTCTGAAAGTAATTATACTGCTTTAAAGTCTTAAGTCTGTAATTATGAGAGGTCTCCTGATCCACTGACTGTTACATTTCTGCTTCACAGTTAATGAAATGTTCAGACTAATTTATAGTTTAAAAAATCTTAGAAAAACACAACAAATGTTAATGGAAGATAACCAATTTCAGGCACTGCTGTCTCCTAATAACCATAGAATCACAGAATCACTAAGGTTGGAAAAGACCTACAAGATCACCCAGTCCAATCATCCACCTACCACCAATATTTGCCCACTAAATCATGTCCCCCAGTACAACATCTGAATGTTTCTTAAACACCTCCAGGTAGGGTGACTCCACCACCTCCCTGGGCAGTCTGTTCCAGTGCCTGACCACTCTTTCAGAGAAGTAATTCTTTTTAACATCCAACATGAATCTTGCAATTTGAGGCAATAGCCCTCTAGTCCTATTGCTGTTTACATGGCAGAGGAAGCTGACTCCCACCACACCACAGCCTCCATTCAGGTGGCTGTAGAAAGCTGTGAGGTCTCCCCTGAGCCTCCTCTTTTCCGTGCTAAACAATCCCAGTTCCCTCAATTTCTACACAAAAGACTTGTGCTCCACTCTCCTCAGCAGCTTTGTTGCCCTTCTCTGGACACACTCCAGGGCCTTTATGTCTTTCTTGCACTGAGGTACCCAAAACTGAACACAGCACTCAAGGTGTGACCTCACTAGAGCTGATTACAGAGCTAATCACCTCCCTGCACCTGCTGGCTAAATTATTTCTTACACAAACCGGGGTGCCATAGGCTGACTGGGCACACTGCTGGCTTATATCCAGTACAGAGCTGACCAACACCCCCAGGTCTGTTTCTTCTGCAACAGTCTCCCAGGCACTCTGCCCCAAGCCTATAGTATTGCACGGAGTTGTTGTGGCCAAAGTGCAGGACCTGGCACTTGGCCTTGTTGAACTTCATCCCACTGGCCTCAGCCCAGCAATCCAGCCTATCCAGATTGCTCTGTAGGGCCTTCCCACCTCCAGGCAGATCAATTCTTCCCTCCAGCATGGTCTCATTTGCAAGTTTACTGAGGGTGTACTCAATTCCCATGTCCAGGTCATTAATAAAGATACTGAATAGAATAGGCCCCTATACTGACACCTGAGTAGCATCATTTGTGACCAGTTGGATTTAACTCCATTTGCCACCACTCTCTGAGTCCAGCATCCAGCCAGTTCTTCACTCAGTAAAGAGTGCTCATGTCCAAGCTTTTCTAGGCTGCCAGCTTTTCTAAGAGAATGTCAGATAGTGTCAAAGGCCTTGCTATAGTCCAGGAAGACTATGTCAACAGCCTTTCCCTCACTCACCAGGAAAGTCACTCAATCATAGGAGATCAGGTTAGTCAAGCAGTACCTGCCTTCCATGAACCCAGTGGGTTACCTAAGCATAATTCTTAATTTTTTCTCATGTTTTACTAAAGGAGTTAACAAAGGAGGTATGACCAGGAAAGTAGAATCTAGTCTTTGTATTTCACTGCCACCCTTGTGTTTTATTACTTTAAGAGTTGCTGAGAGCCAAGTCCCACTGACTGATGTATATTGCTTACCTTGATTAAAAATTGCTTAGGCAAGAGGGTACAGACTGTATTAGTCAGTGCTCCTTGCCAGCATTTTTTCCTACAAATGAGCATAAGCTGTTTCTTTAGAAAGGCATATTTCTTCTGTCTTTTAAGTTTATTCTGATGTTGGTATTGATCAGTACAGGTTTTGTGTTGAAGCAGTGAGAAGGATCCCCAGTTTTAATTCTGATTACATGGCAGAAATTACTGTGGTGGGCACACTGTTTTGAAAAGCAGTTGTCACTCAGATGAGGAAGTGCAGTTGCACTTTGCTTGTTTCTGGTTTATGTTAACCTTAATCCAGTAAAAAGTAGAGGTGAGCTGGTTTTATTATTTAATCCAGCATTTTAAAAAGGTTGCCAAAGACGGAGTTGCATAATGCCATTTTGCAATTGGTAAACGTAAGTACAGAGAAGATACATTTTAAATATTTGCATTTAGGAAGACTAATATATTAGCACTAAAGATGAAGGTGATCTCTAATACTCTCATCACTTCAACAGTAAATCAACAGAGTGCTCTTAAGTAACTCAGTATTCACTGGAAAACCAAGACACATGTTTCAGATTAACCTGTGGGTAACAAGCAGAGTGTTCTACATGAGTAGGTATAATATGAAAATATATAACTTCTGAGGTGTTATAATACTGTGGAAACTCCCTCTTGTTTCTGTTTATTGATTAATGAATATTTTGCCATGTATTTATTCAAGAGAATGGCTGTAATGACAAAAAATAAAGAGATAATGGGTCCTTGCTATGTCATCATTATTTTTAAATACACTGAAGGTATCTGAGATTTCTCAGCTTCCTTCATCATGGTATATTTCTATGCTATTTTAACGACTGCCTGTGACATAACTGCTATATTTTATACGAAATATGATCTGAAAATCATGAAATGAAAACATATGCTTGCTTTTGCAGTTTGAATCTGGTCACTAGACATATGCAGCAGGGTGCTGCTTTAGAATATTTAGAGTCACTACTGTCTCCCTAGAGCACTTGCCTTATTTAGAAAGTAGGTAATTACTTGCATTTTTTTCTTTTTCTTTCTTTTTTTTTTTTACTTTGCTTTCAGTGCTACACTTATTGTTATTCCTAACTCAGTTCTTCCCTCTTATTCTCCTCCATTGATCAGTCCTGTCTCATCAATACTTGCTCATTTTCCTTTCACACAAACCTAGTTTTCTCTGATCACCGTTTCCTATCAACTCTGAGACATAAAGCAGCATTTTTCAACCTCCTGCTGCAGTCCACTTTTGTATCCACTCCCCAAATCTGCATGCTATTCTTTCTTCACTTGAGCTGTTATTTCAGCTCAGTGTACTGTATGAAATAACAATTTTCTGAATTAGATGTGGCCCATTATGGTGTTCAAGAGCCCTGCTAAGAGGCAGAGTTTGTGTTAATGCAGCACTGCACAGAGCCAATTATTTTCACATGGCTCTTTGGCCAGAGCTGCAGAGTCACGACTGCACAAATCATGTGCCATCAATGTCAAGTTCAGGGAGTGTAAGCGAATGTTAAGTCATACTGAGATCATGCCACCCTGAGGTAAGGCATGCTTGCTGTAGCTGTATTATCTACAGAGGTTATGTCTGAGCCATATTTTTTCATACTTTTTTAATACAATCAGGGAAAGGATCTATCTAATACCAGAACTAAGCCATTGCAACATTTCAAGCTTTTTCCAAGTTATATGTTAACTAAGACATTATGTAACGTTAGAGTATTTATTCAGTTTTGATTTCAGAGCCAGATTCTTCAAGAGTGATCAAGATTTATTCCTGGTCTGTGTTGATGATCTCACACAGCTAAGTTCACAAGGAGTCTGTAAGATATCAAATCAATTGCAAATGTATTTAAAGAAGATAGGTGAACCAACACTAGCAGCTCTTATCACAGAAAGAATGCTTCACTCTTCTATCCTTGTACAGTCCTGTTTTCTCCCTTCTGATAGCTGTAATATTCATCCTCAGTGATCCATCAGACAGATAGCTAAACTCTAATATACTATATCTGCATATCTATGTATCTGTATTGATGTATATCTTTATATATCTGTATCTGCATATATATATATATATGCATATACATTCAGACTGTGATAAAACAAAATACCATAACCACTTATAAGCCATTTAGAACCCTAAATAAATGTTGTTTTGATGCCATTGCTTGCTTCACTTGCAGAATATTTTAAAGCAGTCTCTAGCAGTGTGTTGATAAAAATCATTAAGTTGTTACATCTCTGGAAGCAACAGCCTTTTTTAAGTAGATGAAGACTCAGAAACTCTTCTACAAACTCTGAGACAAAAGGAAGTGCCAGATTTCTTTTTCCCCAGTATTTTATTTCAAGATGTAAAGGAGAAAGGAGCATGTCCTTAACGGAGTTTCTGTGGTTTATAAAGAGTGCTTCTTAAACCCATACTTCAAACAGAGCAGAGTAATTGTGTGACTGATTCACTATTAGAAGGAAACCTTATCCAAACTCTAGAAAAATGAAAACAGAAAAGTAAGGACATGGGATCAATTTTGTAAAGAAGAGAGGAAATTTAGTCAGTGACTTTCAAACAGTTGTTTGCTTTCATTAACACCTGTGTAACTGAAAATTGGATAGATTTCTGAATCAGTTTTGGGGATGGGGAGGGTTGTTGTTGCTGCTGTTTCTGTTTTCTTTGTTTTGTATGTTGTTTTACTGTTGTTTGGGGATTGTTTTAAAACTTTTTCTGAACTTGTCATCTCAGCTGTTTGCATTGATTTACTTTCTGAAGTACAAACAAGGGTTATAATTCCATTTCTAATACAAAAATCCTAAAACAAAACCCCATTTATGAGCAAAACTGAATCCTCTGGAAAATAACCTCTTAGACTTCCTGAATTTTCAAACTCTACAAAGTCTGTACATAACAAATTTAACCCCTGGATAAGAACAAAAGACTACGAGTGTTTACTTCCCGAAGAATGTCTCGGAACCTTATTGTCATGATACCACTGTTAAGGTAAGCAGTATGCAGTTCTCTGTGCCAAGAAGTAATTCTTTATTGCCTAATAAAACTAGATAGGGCAACAGAAATTCTTGCACTGCAATGTGTATTTCATAGGTATTCTTAATAGATAACAACTACAGATAGAAATGATTTGAATAGGCAGTGCTGTAATCATATAGCAATATTTAGTATTCAAAAGCTGGTGGACACAAGTAACTTGATAAAGGGTGTAATGTAACAAGTATTAAGTAACTGAATCAGTATTCAAGGTTACCTTTGAGCTCAACTTTGAACCAAGTTAAAAAAGAGCAAGGGACAAAAAGAAAGATTTAGAAAATCACCCAGTCAGCAGTGAATAACTCCTCCCAGCCTTCCCCTCTGGAGGGTTTACAGAGGGTGTTGGTTGGGCTTCTGTAATGATTCATAGTAGATTTTTAAAGGCAGAGCTTCAGTACCAGACAAATACATGCTAGACATGGGAGCTGTGATACTTAGGAAAACAAAAACAAAAACAAAACAAAACAAAAAACAAAAACAACCCGCCATCAATCATAATCCTACAACTCTGGGAGAAGTAGGTACTTGCCTGGAGACATAGTGGCAGCTGTGCTGCCCCAGATGTGTCACAGAGATGTGAGGCAGCTCAGTTTGTCACTATGTGAGGGAGCACAGTGGCAAACAGAGAACAAACCCACCAATGTTTGGAGCCAGTGCACGTCTCCCCATGTGGGAAGCACTGGGTATTGTACATCCATTACCCTAGACATAAAGGGAAGTGAAGTAGGAAAATGGTTTGACTCTTTTAGGGGTGCTAGTACTTTTTTTTTTTTTCTTCTTTTTTCTCTTCCTCAGGATGTTGGAAATCTATATATCCAAGAAATATGTACAGAACCTCAGAAGTTACCCTTGCTGCATTCATTGTGAAGAGGAGAAATGCATGTGATTGTACACAATTCTCTGTGCCAATACTTCACTTTTATTACTTTGAGATATGGGATGTACTTCTATATTTATGATATAGAATTGCAGAATATTCGTAGACTGATCTATGGACTTAGCAAGTGTGGTACACAGCAGAATTGTTAAAGATTATATATCCAACACTGCAGGTAAAACAGAAGCTTCACACTGAGGCTGCTGAAGGTATGGGTGTGTGAGTGATAAAGCAGTCTTGAGAGGAAGTACACTGAGCTTTTACTGCAGTTCCAGTTGACCAAATAACTGAAAACAAAGGCAACTTTAAAATACATGGATTGTTAGCCCTAAACGCTGTATAGGTGTATTTCTGAGTTTGGAACCAGTAAAGGACTGTATTCCCTGAGGGCTGATAGTTAAAAAAGATGGTTTTAAAAGCTTAAAGATGAATTATCATAAGTCACAAGGCTGCACAACAAACACTTCACTGGGGATGCTTCACTGTTGTTTGTAAAGAAGCAGCACAGCACAGTACTATTTGGTGTGATAATATCGCAGGTTCTTTTTTAGAGGAAGGAGGCCCTAAGCAAAACCATGATAGTCCCTGGTACCTGGCCTACCATGTTACTAACACTGACCTTATTTTATGATCCAGCTATGCTCAATGAGACTACAGCAGTGCTTAAAGACTGCAAAAATGCATACTACATGTTTGGCAGTAGTGGCTGCATCAAGCTCTTGAGGACCATAAAGAATTCAAAAATATCTCATTGATTCTACCTAGTCTTACCATGACACTGCCTATCCTATTGCATTTTCTGCTGCTAGGTTATCTGAACAACATGCTGGTATATTTAGGGATGTAACAGCTACCGCCTAGGTACAAATTCCGAGCAATACACAGTGCTCTTAAATTTCACTGGTATAAAAGTAGAGGGGAAAAAGGTGGTAATTCAGTCATCATGCCATAAATTCTGTATGTAGAATTTCTGTTGTACATCTCAACAGATGTACTGTTGAGAAATAACTTTCTCCCCACTAGTTTGTGGTGGAAAATTCCTCCACCCTTCACCTGTTTTGTTGCCCTTCTCTGGAGGGGTTCCAGGGCTTCTTGTAGTGAGGGGCCCAAAACTGAACACAACACATGAGGTGTGGCCTCACCAATGCAGCGTACAGAGGGATGATCACCTCTCTGCTCCTGCTGGCCACACTATTTCTGATGCAGGCCAGGATGCCATTGGACCTCTTGGCCACCTGGGCACACTGTTGTCTCATGTTCAGATGAGCATCACCCCCAGGTCCCTTTCCTCTTCACAGTCTATATGCACCATGGGGTTAATGCTAACCTATAGCACTACATGGGGTTAATGTGGCCAAAGTGCAGGACCTGGCACTTGGCCTTGTTGAACCTCATCCCATTCAATTCAGATCCAGATTATTCAGATTCCTATGAAGGGCCTCCCTACCCTCAGATACCACCTCTCCGCTTGGTGTCTTCTGCAAATGTACTGAGGGTACACTCAATCCCATCATCTAGATCATCAATAAAAAAGAAGAGAGAGAGGGAAAAAAAAAAAAAAAAAGAAAGAAAGAAAGAAAGAAAGAAAGAAAAAAAAAGAAAGGAAGAAACAGCAAGAAGAACAACAGCAAAAAGAAGGGAAAAAAAAAAATGAAAACCAAACCAAACAAACAAACAAACAGATGAAATTTCCAATCCATAACTTGTATAAATTCAGTGCAAATAGAATTAGAAATAGCTATGCTGAAACAGATGTTCTGCACCTCTTGTGTTTCTGCTTGGTAAAGTGATTTCATGATTAGTGTTAATGAGGATGTCCTCTATCTGGATTGACTTTCCTGATAAGGTTGGCAATGAAGAAGCTACTACAGGTAGGCATTCCTTATCTGATATACCAGAGACATTTGAAAGCCCTGGTCATGGCTGATAGTTTTATTCATAAAGGCAACAGAGGTGATCATTTCAACATAATAATAATAATAATAATAATAATTATAATTAATTATAATTATAATTAATAATTATTATTATAATTATTATATATTATATATTATTATAATAATATTAATATTATTATTATTATTATTATTATTATTATTTCTCTAGAAGTTTACAGTGTTTGGTCAGCAGCTAAACAAATTCAAGAAATAAGCTCACTGGAATTTATCTATCTATCTGTCTGTCTGTCTGTCTCTATGTAGAGAATTGTCACAGTGCTAACTGACTGATGAAATACTTGGGACAAGTACCTACACCATTTTTGACCTATTTTGTATTCCTCTTTAGATACCTGCAATTGGACAGGGTTGAAAATAGGCTTCAGAGGTGCAGAGGCAGAACTGAACAGAGGAAACTGATACCTTACTCTCTGAGGCAGTGTCACCCCAAGCTGAAGCAGGTAAGGGCAAATGCTGTGCAGTAAGCCTGCTGATAGCATTATGCAGGGCATGGTGCCAGATGGTGATCCCTCCAGCCCTCCTCTCTATCCTCTCCACCTTTCTTACAGCTTCAAGCATAGCCAGAGGGGTGAGTTCCTGAGGAGTCAGGAGCCAGCCTGTGGATAGAGATTTCTCAGCTGCTGCTCCTTCCTGGGGCTGTCTGTGGTACATAACAAAGAGCCACCACTGAAACAAAACAAAAGCCCCAGGATGAGGTTTAAAAGGTGAGATCCGTGGTACAGAAATCACATACATTATTTGCATAATGTTATCTAAATAATTCTGTTTGCACCATTACTTCTAAGTAATCTGAGCCCAAATTTCTGCTTCTTAGTGCTGTATCTGTTTACTTGAACCTGCAGAAGCAAAGGAAATACCATCCAGTATTGATTTAATTATCTAGAAGAGCAATTGCTTTGATTAGAGAGATCTCAGAAACCTATAATGAAAATTACATCTGTAAAAAAATTAAGTGCCTCCAAATTCTGTCTTCCAAAAACCCTGCTGGAAAACAGCTCTCAAAGACCATCTGTGCCTTGAAAGGAGAACAAAGATGGTCAAAATGTGAGAAAAAATTAGAGACGCAGACCTGTTGAGGTATGTCCAATTGAGGGCCATAAAAATGATTCACGGGATGGAACACATCCCTTAGGAAGATAGGCTGGAAGAGCTGGGGCTGCAGGAGGCCTGATACCTTTCAGTACCTTAAAGGTGGCCTTAAGAAAGAAGGGAACAGATTCTTCAGCAGGGTCTGCTGTGACAGGACAAGCTTTTCAAACTAAAGAAGGAGAGATTTAGACTGGACTTAAGAAAGAAATCTTTTACAATAAAGGCGAGGAGGCTCTGGAACAGATTTCCCAGAGAGGTGGTGGATACCCCATCCCTGGAGATATTAAGGCTCAGGCTGGTCACGGCACTAAACAACCTGAACTAGCCACAGGTCCTCCTGCACACTGCATCCATTGTGTCTTAAAGCACACTCGAGTCAAGGGCATCTGTGTGTGTGGCCACCAGCCAGCATCTCTGCCCAAGCCACCTGCAGATGTTGGGCACTGTGAAGATTTTGGTACCAAAGTACAAGCCATGTTAAGGGCACTTCAGATGAAAACTCCTCCTTGAGGCTGAGAGGAGTGGTTCTTGAGAGCAGCTCAGCAGAGAAGGACCTGGGGGTCCTGACGGATGAAAGACTCAACATGAGCCAGCAGTGCGCTCTGGCAGCCCAGAAAGCAAACAGGATCCTGGGCTCCATCAGGAGAGGGGTGGTCAGCAGGGATAGGGAGGTGATTGTGCCTCTCTACTTGGCTCTTGTGAGGCCCCATCTGGAGTACTGTGTCCAAGTGTGGAGCCCAAAGTACAAGAAAGACATTGAGATTTTGGAAAGGGTCCAGAGGAGGGCCACAAAGATGATCAGGGGGCTGGAGCACCTCCCCTATGAGGACAGGCTGAGGGAGTTGGGTTTGTTCAGCCTAGAGAAGAGAAGGTTGCGGGGTGACCTCATTGCAGCCTTTCAATACCTGAAGGGAACTTACTCCCAGGAGGGGAGTGAATTCTTCGAGAGGGCTGACAATAGCAGGACACGAGGAAATGGTTTTAAGTTAAAAGAGGGAAGATTTAGGTTGGATGTTAGGGGGAAGTTCTTCACTAGGAGAGTGGTTAGGCCCTGGAACAGGCTGCCCAGGGAGGTTGTGGATGCCCCGTCCTTGGAGGTGTTCAAGACCAGGTTGGACGGGGTCCTGGGCAACCTGATCTAGTAAATGTGTATGTTTGGTGGCCCTGCCAGGCAGAGGGTTGGAACTACATGATCCTTGAGGTCCCTTCCAACCCGGGTCATTCTGTGATTCTGTGAAAACACAGGTATGCATGTTTATGTAAACAGCAACACAGTGCCATCTCAAATCACTGGGTCCACTGGGAAAATTTAACAGTGCTGCAAAACTAAGAGAAGATGGAGGCAGTGGTGGCTCCTTGCAGCCCAGAAGGACAGCACACTAGATGACCACCAGTGGAGCGGCTGTGGTACAGCCTTGTCACCCACTCAGAGATGCGCACAAAGCACGGGGCGGCACAATGTTTCCTTCTCGGTTCCACAGCCTTATGCCGGAGGGCAACGCAACGCAACGCACCGCCACCTCCGCATCCCCCCTGGAGCCGGAGCGGGGTCAGGGCCGGGCGGGTCGACCCGGCCGGGGTCGTGGGGATCAGGTGGCGGCGAGGCGGGGCGAGCACGGCACCGCCTCTCCTCCCCATTGGCGCTGTCGGCGGGGGCCGCGCCGCACCGCCCTCCGCGGCCACAAAGCGTGGTGCCCGACGGCGGCGGGGCGGTGTTGGCGGGGCCATGCAGAGCTGCGGGCGCTGGTGGGGGCGGCTGGCGGCCCGCGGGGCGCCGCGGCACCTGAGGCCGGCGGCTGGGGGCCCTCGGCGGCAGCAGCAGCGGTGGGGCGGCGGCGATGCGGCGCGGTGCATCGAGCAGCTGCTGCCGCGGCACGATGATTTCTGCAGGCGGCACATCGGGCCGCGGGAGCGGGAGAAGCGAGAGATGCTGCGCGCCGTCGGGGTACAGGTGGGTGCCTGCGGCACGGGGCGCCGCGCGGTGGTGCGGTACGGGGCGGCTAACGACGCTGTTCGGCCGCCTCTTTGCAGAGCGTCGAGGAGCTGATGGATAAAACCATCCCGGCCAGCATCCGGCTGCGGAGACCGCTGAGGATGGACGACCACGTCGGTAAGTGGCCCCGCTGCTGCCCGGGCGGCTTCCGCGCTCGGCAGCTGCCCCCTTTTCCCTGCAGCCCCCCGCCTCGTTTAGGGCGGTAGGAAAACTTGTGCAGTCTGCTCCCGGCCGTGCGGGGCTGCCGCTTTGTCCCCGGAGCCCCGTACGGAGAGAGAGGCGTGGCCAAAAGCCGTCCCTTCCAAGTGCTGCTTCGGGTGGGCTGCCATCTGTCTGCAAGACTTCTTTGTGTGCCCTTCCCCTCTCCCGAGTAGCAGTACGTGTGTTGTAACGGCGTCTCGTTGTAACAGCCGTGTCTGGGAGCGGTGACACTGACTTGGGGGTCGGGTGATCGGCTGCAGAGCGGAGCCCCGCGCCAGCTGTTGCGGCACAGAACGGTTCAGCGAGCTGCTGTTCAGAACTGGCTTGGTGAATCCTCAGATACTGACGCTTTAAAGTTATTGATCACTGCACGAAATCTGTCTGCAGACTTAACGTGCAAACATCGTGCTGGGCGTCCAGGGAGCGAAGGAAACATGTAAAAACACACGGAACTTAGTATTTCCACCAAAGCTTACAGAGTGCAGTGCCCACTCAGGTACCAGGGGTGTTCCTATCAGTGTCAGTTTCACGTATGTATCCGGATCCTCTGCCCAAGCTCTTAGGCACGGGGTTCTTGTTGCCTGGTCCCTGTGGGCCTCAAGGGCTTTGTGTGAATCCCAGGTGGCATCACCACTACTACCAGAAGCAGGAGAGCACAGGGAATCTGGGGTCTGTGGGGATGTGGCCTAATGCTGGTGGGGGAGAGGGTCCTGCTCGTGAAACACCCCATGAGTGCTGTGGCACTGAATTCATGGTACCTTCACATCCTATGGGAACAGGGAGAGAGGTGGAATTCGGTCACTTCCTTTCATCTGTGTGAATGCTGCAAGTGCTGCTCAGTATGTTTTGCTATGGCTGATATATGTGGGTCAGGATTCTCTCATATTGATGAGTTGTCTTTATTTAACCCCAGTGCAAGGAACTTTTAAAATTTAAGTAAAAAGGGTTGGGGGGTGGGGTGGGGTGTAAATGTAGATTGTAAGTAATAACCACATCTCAAGGAAACACTTCTCCAATTTCTGGATTTAATATGCAATACTGTTACAAAGTTTGACACTGCTAACATGCAGAACTGTGATACAGCACAGTTTAGCACTACAGTAATTGTGTGTTAATGAAATCCAAGCCAGTGATGCTGGCTTAAGCCAAAATCCTGTTGCAGTTTTATGAATGTGAATGCACATTGGTCTGTTTGAAGCAGTTCCCTCCCACATCACCATGAATTAGTGATGTCCTGTTACATACAGGCTCTGACTGTGCAGTGGGACCTGTGAGCTAATGGTGCATTTTGCTCCATTTGTTATGCTGTTCAAGTTCTCTTACAGCAAACTCTGACAGAATGTGGCTGTGATGCCATCTCATGCTATGAGCAGTGAGTTCTCAAGAGAGATGAAGCACTGAAAACCTCTGTCTGTGTACTGCTGCTTGTCTTTGTTCTCTGCTCAGCATGGAGGCTGGCTGCCTTTGTAACTTACTGCGTAGCTTTCCACTCCATTGGCAGTAGGAAACTCCACAGTTTGTAAAAGAAAAGTTGGAAGCCTCCGCTTAAAGTTGTACAACTTCTCATTGAACATTTTGGACCCAGAGCTCTCTATTCTGAGTAAAGCTTGCCCCCTGTTAGTGCATCATTAGAGAGAACACTTCTTATCGCTGGTGTAGGATTTTTTATTATCAGTAAGGTAAATGATTTCTCTATCCGCTGTCTTGTATTAAAAGGAGACGGCAAAACTAGGGAAGTGACTTGAAAACTCTGTTGTATTTTAGAATCATAGAATTGTTGAGGTTGAAAAGCTTTCCAAGACCTTCTAGTTCAACCATCCACCTACCACCAGTATTACCCCACCATACCATGCCTTAAACACGTTCTTTTCATTTGGGTGAAGATTCTGCGCCCATCATTCCCAGACATCATACATGTAAAAGAGAACAGGGCAAGATAATTCCAAATATGTTGTTCAATGAAAGAGTTTATCAAGTTCCTGATATAGTGATTCCCGTTAGTTTTAAATACATTTTTTTTTCCTGTACAATTCCAATTAAAAAAAGAAAAAAGCAAACCAACAACAAACTGTAATGACTGCCTCAGCCTGAAGCTGAGCAAATCAGCTGCACTCAGTCTGGTCCTTTGTACTTGGAAATGCAGCTGAGCTTACCCTGAAGTGTCACTGGAGTTGTTACTTCAGGCTAGAATTAGATATGTAGCCTAATAGAATGAGGCATATACTACAAATAACTTGCCTGTATGAATGTCATATGTCTCTGTAATTGTTTTAATTTTCTTCAGATTGTATAGCTTTAGGCTTTGCAGGTGTGAGCATGAACTAACATAGCTACGTTCCTAATGAATGCTGCTGTAGAATTCTGTGTGACCTAAGAGAGCAGTTTTTGTTGCCATACACCTCCATAGCTGATGTAGGTAAGCTGGTGAGTTTCCTCAGCTAAGGTAAAATGCAGAACTGCCACCTGCAGAGAGGAAGTCTGATGTGTATGTGTGTCTTCCAACTTTGGTGGCAGTAGGAAAAATTGTTTTGCTTTACAGATCCTTCCCTTGATAAACTGACATGTTTTCTAAAAATCACAACACTGTTCTGCCATATGCAATAGCAGTGAAAATAGTTCTGCCCTCTGTATACAATAGCAGTAAAAATAACTCCTTCTGCAGCTGCAGATTGTATTAAAAAGCTGCTTTGAATGTTATGGCACATTCTGTCATTGCTAAATAAAACGCCTTACCACAAGAGGAGCTTTCTTTTCCTCCTCTTTTGAATGTGCTGTATCTCCTTGACATCTTAACATAATCCCACTCTTCAGTCAAGGAATTGGGTTTCATTTCTTCCTTGACTGACACGATATATTAACAGGGAAGACAAATACCCAGTGTAGTCTTAGAGGCTTAGGTTGTGTGTGAATGGAAAAGCTATCCTGGTAAATGCTAAGCTGTGCTGACAGAAGTGCAGCTACGCTAGACATGGTCTTTCATTTTCTTTTAGTGTTCTGCTGGTAGATCTCTTGCAGTATAGATCTGATCTGCAGTGAGGGATAGAAGGAAGAGTAATGTATGTAAGTTTAATCCTCCTTTAATCCCTGCAAGCCTACTGTGTGTATCAGCAGTAGTTATCCCTGCAGTGGTGCCATTGTATGCTTATGTTTAGTTTATATGTAAGTTTCATTTATTATGCTGTGTATTTCTGTGTTGTTTCAGGATTTCAATTAAAAGAACGTGTGCACAAAACCTACTATGATTTCTTCTGAAATATTCATAGTTGTATTTATAGAACTTTAGGATTTCTGAAAGTTAACTTAAAAAAGCCTGTTAAGAGACAAGCTGAGTCTCCATTTGAAACATTTTTTTGAAGTGATGTGGGTCATAAGCAGTCAGATAAATCTCAGCGTGTCTGTCCAGGCTGCCTTCTCTGCCCAAACAGACTGTGTAAGCATGGGCAGCCCAAGCAACAGGAGGAGGAAGAAGGAGGGCAGCAGACCATGTTTGTGTCCTGCCATTCCTTTGGATGGTAGGATTCAGCACCTGGAGCAAGCAGGCTCTTGTGCTGTCCTGCAGCGTTAGTCTGACAGGGCTTTGGAACTCTTCAATATATTGTGACTTTGTTAAGATTAAATTAATTGCTAATGCAAGAGAAATCGTGCCCTTTTTTGCTTGTAGGATCTGCTGTGAAGATCTTGCTTCCTTGATATCAGAAGGCTTAAAAAGAAAGTTTGAGGCCTGACCTAATGATAAAATGACATGAAATTGCCTCTGCCCTTTTACACTGTAAATTTTAAGTTGTGTATCTGAGTCTTCTTTTGTCTTTATTCCTCCCCTCTCCCAACCTTGTTGGGTACATATTATTTTTGTAGATATCAAGTGAAAAGCAACGCTGCTACACTAACCACTGAAACAATAGCAGGAATAACAGTATTGTTATTTTATGACCAGGTAACTCATTCCCACTTAATATTTTTGTGATAACATTTTGCCTTTTCCATCTGTGGATGTGGCAGTAGCAGTCCTGAAGTATCCTCATTAAACTCCTAGTGGGAACTTCATTGAGTTTTTCCTTCAGTTATTTGATAAGAGTAGCACAGGATCAATGAACTTTCTTCTGGGTACTATCTCTGATCGTGTTATCTGATGTAATACTGAGGGGAATAAAGATTAACTGCAGTAACTTACCTGGCAATTTTATTTTCTGCTGAATAAGGTTCCTAGAGGATTTGTAGACTGTAGACAATGAAGTGAATTTCAGATAAAAATGTTTCAATCATGTTGTTTAAGAAAACTGGAAAATATGTGTGCAATGGCCAGTTCCCCTCTGTTAGCAATAGTCAATTCTTTATCACATTTTGTTTCCACACTGGATATTTCTTTATCTCTCCCATTGCTGAGGAGAGCTGAAAGAAGTTGGAATCCTGACACTGAGGTATGTTGGGTGGTATTTTTAATTTGCATATTTTGAATTTTTATGAACTACTAATCTTGTTCAAATATATTAGCTTTAAATAAACATTTATGAGAATACAGTGTTGTGCTATCCATGCTTCAAAGTCTGTGTATTATACAGCAGAAAGAATCTGTAATTATCTGGATTTGATCACGCTCTTGCTGACCAAACTGAAAATTGAGCCATTTGGTTTTGAATATGAAAAAGGATGCTTAGGTATACATAGAACTACTTGTCACTGTTCTGCCTTACTACTAGTGTTAGTCATTCACACAGAGAAGTCAGCGCAATAACAGACCCATTTCACAGGTTGCATTATGGGAATGTGCCATTAGAAGTTAGGCTGTGTAGTAGGGAATGCCATAACCTGTTGCTGATGGGGAAACAAGTTATGGGGTCCTGCAGAATCTGCCGAGGCCTTGTGGAGCTCTGAGGTCCAACCTAGCCCAGAGAAGGCCTCACTGGGCTCAGGCTGGGCTTCACCCTGCCATAGTGCAAGGACTCTGATTAAAAGTAATCATTTGACTGTCTCCAGGGATAATTCACACAACTACACCTAAAACCAATGTTGGGACCTACATGTGCAGCTCATCCAGGTGGATGCCATTCTGCCTGTTGCTTGGAAGTTTAATTGCTGCGTGAGCTGCTTGTGGTCTCATTCAGGTTCTTTCCCTTGTTCCTTGGATCAGTATGGAAATGTTAGTGTTATTTCAGGGAGCAAAAGTTCAGTGTGTGCATGTGATAATTGTTAGCTGTATTTGCTGAGAAGTAACTCTTAACTTTCTAGATTACATGCCCGGTGAGGCAAACAAAGGGAATGCTATCAGCATATAGTACAGTATTTGTGGTATGTGCTCAATATGGAATTTGTGCTTTTAATGCATTGTGTGTACAACATCAGGCTAGTGAGCAAGTTAAATGATAGCTAGCCTCTGCCTTCAACTCAATTTGGAGTCAAACAAAGACACTGGAATTTCCAAAAAATTGCTGAAGTTAGAATTTTGCAAGAATACAACACTCCCCTTCAAACCAAAGACAAAACCATCTTTCTTTTTGGCTTGCAAATGGTAGTGGAAAGCATCTGTAGTAATAAAGCCTTCACTAAAAGGAAAAAAAAATGTAGTAAAAGTAGTAAAAATGTCTGGAATAAGCAGAGTGGGAGGAGTACAGGGGAGTGGAACTGTCACTGCTATTTAGAAACTTTGCTTTGGACACTGCTGAGATCAAATAAATGCATGACTCCAGAATCTCCAGGAAAACTGTAATAAGAAATTAAACTTTATACATTAAACATAACAATGAGTAAGAGGCATAGAGAGGATAAACATTGTGATTGAAACAGAAAATCTGTGAAGAACATATGAAAGACACCTTTGTAGAAGTGTTACTGCCATTTAGGGGTCTGTGGAAGAAATTAATTGAAAAAAAAAAAAAAGATTATTTTTTTACATATTAAATGAAATGTCAGCTCTAGCAGTAAAAGAGGACATATGAGTTTTGAAGCTAAAGTGTTCGTTTCCTTATGTCTGCAGAAGATATTAATTCGCAAACTTGATGTTTTCTGTGGATGATAATTCACCAGTAGATTCTGGAGTATAAAATGTTTTATTTGATGTCTCCTGTTGGAGTAATCCGCAGTGAGAAAAAAGCTATGAAATATCCAGGGCTCGGGTTGTTCTGCATTGGTGATTTATAGCCTTATATTCCAAAGTCTCACTTTCAGATTGCAATGCAGAACTGTTAGAATAACTTAGTGCAAATACTGTGCTGCTGCTGCACAGCAGTTTCTAGGGTCAGAACTGGGGAAAAGTTACAATAATAAAGTCTTTCCAAGCACCTCACCTAAGAGGCTTGGTGTCCAGTTTCAGCCAGGTTTGTTAGGTGGGGCGTGGTTATCCCTCCACATAGCGTTACAAAGCTCACTGACCATTTTCTGCATCCTTGAGTGCTGAGGTAGTTGTTAATAAGGTAGCTGGTAAATCCTTCCTTTTGGTTGTTGTTGGTTACAGTTGTTAGAGGGATTGACAGGATATGGCTTTTGTATGGGCATACGGTCAGTGATAAGCATGTTGAAACAAGAGTGAGGACTGGACTGTAGCTGGGAAAGACAGGATGTTCATACCCCTTTAATCTGAACACTTCAAAAGTGTTCTTTTGTAATTGCTAAGCTAGATTGGCAGGCTGATTTCAAAGCTAATCTTACATGGAATTTCTTAAGCTAGGAATGTTGTGTTCACACTTTTAAAAAATAAACCAATGAAGGAAACTTAGTATTAAATGAGTAAAACTTTTTCATTTTATCAACTGTTTAGGTGAAGTGTCTAAAGTCTGTGAAGGGGTTAAAATAGAAGTTTTCTGATGAAGGGTCCCTTCTGAGATGTACTGTAAGGCATATGCAAAAAACACAGAACGCATATTGCCCTAAAGCAAAAAGAACTCCACAAGACATTTGCCTACAGATGTTTCTCTCATCATCATTTCCACAGTGGTGGAATTGCATTTTCTTGAGAGAAAGAGATTCTGTTCTTTAGGGCACTCAGTATTTTAAAAATGAGTAACTGCCTAAAATGGAATATTTATGACTGAGCTGTCAAATATGATTAATGTAAAAGTACAATAGAGGATAAGTACTATAAATATTTAAGTTCAGATGTATCTGTTTCAGCTATTTCTCGAAATTAATGGGGACAAATGTTCATATTTTTGGAATTTAAGCTTTCCCATAATGTTTTAACATTTTGGCCTTACTCTGTTATTGTTCCTATGTCAGTCAGTCCTGGTAAGTTTCTATATAAGGGCATTTTTTATATAAGGCATTTTAGTTAAAATCTGTTAGTGTCGTGTGTATCTGAAGTTTTCTGATATAAATTTTTCTCAATTAGGTGAAAATGAAATCCTCGAAACCTTATACAACATAGCAAGCAAGAACAAGATATGGAGGTCCTATATAGGCATGGGTTATTACAACTGCTCAGTGCCACAGCCCATTGCACGGAACCTTTTGGAGAATGCAGGATGGTAATGTACAACATTTTCTTGCTAAATACATATTTATTATATTCAAACATGTTTTAAATTCACCTTATAACTACTGCTGACAGATATGGCCCAAATCTATTTTTATGATTAAGGCTGTTCTATATTACATACTAGTGTAGTGTGTAGGTGCAGGAACTCTGTTGCTGTTATTGAAGCTAGAAAGAAGAAAGAAAATTCTTTGACTTTAGAAGGTACTTTTTCCTTAGAATATTTCATAGAATTTTATTGGCTTAGAAGTCACAACTTCTACATGCATGTTAACCAAACAAACAATGTTTTAGTTCGCTTTAAGGAAGTTTAAAAGCTTAATTCTTGAACATAATTCAAGAATGAAGAATTTAATTCAAGAATTTTTAGTTGGATTTAACATGTGTTGCATGTTAAATGTTTGATTCTGGTTTTCTTATGAGGTAAAAGAAAGCCTTGGAAATCTCAGAGGCTTTTCATCTTAAAATTTTCTCTCTTTTTTTTTTTTTTTTTTTTTGAAACCAGAGAGTTTCAAGAAAGTGAATCTGTATCCACAAAGTATGTTATTGTCTGAACAAATAATTGACTCCACTAATGCCTGAATATGGGTAGACAGTGATAGTTGATAATTTGTTTTGAAAGGGCTGAGTGCATTTTGATATTATCATTCAATGGATATTTCAGCTTTTTTTTTGAGATGAGTCTGATTTGTGGACTTGAATTTAAGTCTTTTGGTTTTTGGCTTTTCTCAAATGTGAAGAAGAAATCTTTTAATGCAATAATTTGCATTTCATAAACAGCATTAATCTAAATGGAAGTGGGATTTTGTCTCCTGGTGGTCTTTTCTTGACAACAGCAATAAATGTTTATAAACATTCATTTACAATCAACATTATTCTAAGGGACTGTAACTCAGATGCAAGAGAGTAACTAAAATTGATGTGGAGTCTCACTTTGCATCACACAGAATGTCACTGGTACATTTCATTGTTGTCTCACTTGGTTTGGAAGCTCCCTTATCTTAAGTCAATGACAAACTTTTTCTTGTACTGTATTATGACAGTAACTGCCGTCTTACTTAGCAAGTAAATTTGATTTTAATAGAAGCAGTTTTTAAAGGTTATATTTAGTTTTTGTAAAAAAAAAAAAAAATCATTGCTTCTTAGATACCATGTCTTTTGAGTTTCCATAAATGGATCTTTGTAACTGCAGACTTCCAAGACTTTGAAGTATTTGTTTTAAGTGCTTTATGTATGTATCAGACTTTTAAATCAACTACAGAGTTGCACTTTTTGGATCTAAGGAATCTATGCAGTGCATATAGACTGAGATTTATTTGGTCTTATCCCTGTTCTCTTTTTCAAAACATGTAAACTAAGTATTTCACTAGAGTGTAACAAGTAACCAGTTGCTCAAGGTAGTGGTAATTGGACAGAAAGGAACTGTATATTTTGAAATCCTAACAAATTACATAGTGATATTAAAATAACTTGTACATTGTATCCAGAAATCTGTTCTTGCAGAGTCCACTAAAATCATAGAGCTAAAATCCTAACAACTAATCCCACAGAAGAATAAAAAGAATTATGTTTTATAGGAGGACAGAAAGAGGGAACGTGTGATGGAGGAAATGTTATAACCATACAGATTTTATGGAAACTCCTTAAGAAATCACGGCTCTCCTTACATCATCTGAGTGTTTAACTATCAGTGCTAATGCAGTGTGCGTTGTAGAGCCAGGGAAATGCTGCAAGTGCAGGTTTATTGTTTCTGCTCATTTCTGGCTCTCTCACATGACTGCTCGGCATCCATTAGAGCAAGGCTTGCAAGAGGAGTTTGAAAAAGAATGCTTGTAGAAGTCAGTGAGCACAGAAACGGAGGACTTTTCAGTTTTTTGAAGCAGTTGAACTTGCTGGATGGAGGCACGAAACACAAAGGTGGATTTTGGGAGAAAATTATTTAGAACAAAGTATTTTCAGCTGAATATGAACCTACTGACTCACAGCAGTGAATCTGCTTTCTTTGAATTTGCCAGAAACATCTATGCAAATCTCAGGTTCTGCTAAGAAAACAATACTGATGGAGTTTCGTAACTTTCTGAAGCATCAAGACTATGATGTGTAGTATCTCTGTTTGCAATATAAGCCTAGTTTCAAACAAAACTGTCAGGCAGTACCATACACTAGTTAGCTGCCTGGTAGCTTTAGAAAAGATTGGGCATCCCTTCCTTTTAAGCCTGAATCCCATTTGAAAAAGATCCATATCCATGAAAGAAGCTACTTCAAAACCTTTTGGGAAGATCTTTATACAATCTTATACCCAACAAACACTTTGATTCAAAGATAATAAGCAGAAATCCTTCTGCAGTGAAACAGAGCTTTACTGGAATGCAGCACTTAAAATTCCTTTCTTCTAATGAGGCATTTGATTTATTCACTGAGTGTAGTATGTAGTTATCCCTTATTTTGGTTTGCTTTTGGTCTTGGTTACTAGCTGCTAACAATTCCATGTTCCTGGCAGCTTGTAACTAGCAGTTCCATACTAGCACTGGTTGGATGTCTTAGGTGTATTTTCCATACACTGCTGAGTTGTTAAAACAAAAGTATTAGCCTGCTTTTTTTTAAAATAAGGAGCAGGTCAGTATGTATACTTGCTTTGTCTTTACAGAACATTGTGTATTTACAGAAGGTTTTGTTTGGGGGCTTACTATTCATTAAATGACATCCAGCATGGGCCCCTCAATGCATAAATATGTCATCTGTCTACTGGCTGGAATGAATAGTGTTTATTCTGCTGTGTCTCATTTTCACATATGAGGTCTTTTTACATCAAATGTGCCTAACTTTTGCCTTAATAGCACTCAGTTTTGTCGCATAATGTGAACATAAATGGAAGACTAAAGATATAAAGGATATTTGGCTTCAGAAACTAGCTTGTAGGCTGATTAGGCTTTTTTGTTAACATATGGGCTTCTTATTAAGGTACATGTCAAAACACCATAGTATCTACATTAATCTTTGTAGAAGTAATGCCTCCTACTTTATTTCCATGGAAACCACAGCAGATTCAGATAGTGTTATTGTGCTCTTTATTAGTATTTTGCAGCTGAGAATTTGCTCTGTTTTTTAACATAGTCACCACCATTAGCTGTACATCTTCACCAGCAATTAACAAGAGTGCACATGCTGGGCCTGTACCAGTTGTTGTGACCCACTGTCACCACAGCTGAAACACATCACTGACCACCTCACTCTGCTCATGTTGACTGTTTGGTCACTAGAAACATTAAGCAAACACCAGTGAATGTCAGTGGGTGCCATTTTTTTCTGTGTGGAGGAGTTCAATTCTGTGCCTTTGCTTCTTATGCACTTGCATATCAGGCATCATTTTGTCATACTGTCCCTCTGCTGCTGTCTATTGCATGGCAATAAAAGAATTCTGTCATAGAATGGTTTAGGTAGTCAAGGACCTTGAAGATCACTTGTCTGAATGACCTGCCATGGGCAGGGCTGCCAGCCACCAACTCAGTCTGCCCAGTCCCCATCCAGCCTGGTTTAGAACACCTCTAATGGTTGGAGATCCACAGCTTCTCTGGGCAACTTGTTTCTGTACATTACCATTCTCTGAGCAAAGAATTTATTTCACCTATTTTAGCTTGAAGCTGTTCTCCTTGTCCTGTCACTATCAAACTATGTAAAATGTTAGTCCCCCTTCGGCTTATAAGCTCCTTGTAAGCATTGAAAAGCTATAATGAGATCTCTTCAAACCTTCTTCAAGCTAAACAAACCCAGCTCCCTCAGCTGCAGGTTATATATCCTGCAGCCCAGGATAAAGTTCCAGACTGCAAACATGCACTGCTACATCATATCCAGCCTTTTGTCCACCAGGACCCCCAGTGTAACAGAACATCAGTGAAAAAATTACACCTCTGTTGCCCTGCCATGAACATATACCTCTGACATTGTGGACCGATGTAATAAAATAGGACACATTACTTTTAGAGCAGCCTTAGTGTTTCTGAATATCTATCAGATCTTGAAAATCTGAAACATTTAATAACATCTTGCAATGGAGTGTGGTGCAAAGTTCTCTGAAGTACTTCATTATTATTTTTATCCACAGACATAAAGTTTGTAAAAGTAAAGTCACTGTACCATGGATATCAGCAGTCTTAACATCATCTCTGTGATGTAGCAGCCAGTAGCACTTAGCTCTCATGCACTGCGCTGTAAAATTTACTGTATATGTTACTGACTTTAAGCCGTTACCTTCCACTTGCAGACTAAGTACAGGAAGCTGCACAAGCTACTCACAGCCTATGCCAAACTTGCAGTAAATTCAGTGTCTGTGCTTTGACGGGAAACTGGCATGTCTCCACGCCTATCACAGGGCCATCCTGCTTTCTCAAACCCATGAGTAAGATACTGCTTATATAGGTTGGTTTGAAACTATGCTAGAGGTCTGTCATTACTTTACATTCTTGTTCATTTACTATCAGATCTCAAAAAGAAAACTATGACTGGAAATACAAATAAATTCCAGCTCTGACAATACATGAGATTTGTGTTGTGGATGTCCAAAAACATGTGTTATAACAAAATGGAAGTATAACGTTGTTTACGAGTACAATAACTTTCCAGAGATTTAATAAGACCGTAGAAGAAATTACTGCAGAAGTTATGTGGTCAAATGTTTTGACCATATGTTAAGAAATGGCTTAGACATACTCTCACATCTTATTGGCTGTGCACTTGCAAGTACTAATCGAGAACTACTTCATTGAATATATTTTTGATAGTGGAATCTATGCACATTCTGCCATTTCATTCTTTCACATGGGAGATGTTTTAAGGTGAAGTAAACAGCTAACATTAGCATAAAGAAGCAGTAATTGTTATTTTTGCAGTTAATGTATCTCTTTTCCTGAAACAACCCCAGCTTCTATGTACAAAAGTTGCTCCTTTGTAAAGCAGGATTTTTGATCAGCAGCCTAGCCCTTGGCTGAAAGCATGTTTCCTGGATACAGCTTGCTTTGATGCCAGTCTAACGATGCCAGCCTTGCAGGGACACAGTACTTAAGTGTCTTTCCAAACCTTCCTCAGAGTCTTGAAGATATTTAAATAAATGTTTCTGAGCACAGGATGAGTCAGAGAGTGGGGAAAATACAAACAAACAAACCCAAGTTTTAAATAGTCACAAAAGTAACAGCCATTTAATATCAGACTCCTGACAGGTCTGACACAGGCTCCAGGAAGACTTTGTTAGCCTCCCATGGAAAGTTTCCTGTGTCGTGACCTGTCTGCCACTGTGAACTTGTGAGCCTAGGTCTGCAGAATCACTTTTGGTCCTAAAGGATATCAGCTGGAGATGGTATTTTTCTCCAGTTTTGTTGGGGGAAAAAAAAAGTGTGAGGTTTAGATTCAGGCAGGAGTAGCATTGCCGACTAAAACCAGCTGTTTTATTTGAAGAAGTTCTGAAGTATAGTTATTTGGTGAAAGTATTTAGATGCTTGGACAGTGCCAGTCAACCTTTAAAGAGAAGATCACATGTTTAAATAAATGTTTCAGTGTTACTGAAGATTTCTTCACTAGTTCAACTGTTAAACATGGTCCATGGTTATCTGCACTGGTACTGGAATTAAAGATTTCAGAGTTGAACTTTTTGTGTCCTCACTGGAATTGGTAGTTTTCAACCATTTTTAGCATCCGAAAGCATGGCATTTATCTGGTGTGTTATCCTTTCTCTGCTGGAGAAGTAGGATTGAGAACTATCAGACTCACAGCTGCTTAGTTTAAGAGTAGATTTTTAAAAATAAAACAACAAAGAATGGAGGAACTTCATTCAAAAGAACTGTTTGAATATAACTAGTGAGTAGAAATCCTTTTAAAACTGTCTATTTACAGTTCCTTTATACTACTTGTCCATTCTCAAGAACTGGTGTGTTGCTAAGCCTGAACCTGAGAAGTGCCAAGTGCCTTTCCTACTGTGAGGGGAGCGTGCTTGGCAAGCACAAGACTTCATAAACAGCACATTGACAGTTAACACCGATACTTAGATAAGCTTGAAATAAGCATTCTCGTTCAGACACAGTAACATGACTCAGTTCTCCCACACTCTGATCCTGCTACACCTCTCTCTTCAGCAATTCTATGATAACTTCAGTAGTAATTTCTCTCTTCAAAGTGGAGGAAGATAATTAATCTGTAAAAAGCTGTGTCAAAGTGAAGTGAGAACATACCCTCTGGATTCCAGGAGAGGAATAAATTACAACAACCTAAAAAGAAATGTTTTCTAACAAACTTTCTCATTGGTGGATCATACTCAACAAAATCATTTTGGGTTGGGTTTTTTTTGTTTGTTTTTGTTTTTTTATTATTGATGTTTTTTAATAGTATAAGCCTGCTAGGTATTCTATGACCCAGACTCCAAATTCTTTCCTTACAGGGTTACCCAGTATACTCCTTACCAACCTGAGGTCTCCCAGGGAAGACTGGAAAGCCTGCTAAATTACCAGACTATGGTGTGTGATATCACAGGAATGGATATGGCTAATGCATCTTTGCTGGATGAGGGGACAGCTGCTGCAGAAGCTATGCAGTTATGCCACAGGTACTATGTTTATGGTTAAATTACAGCAGGAAGGAATTTGGTATTCAAAAGACATCTCACCTTTGTAGATGTGAATAATTTGAAGTTGAGCATAGCCTTCTCACTGTGAGCAGATTGCTGACCAGCTAATGCTCGTGCTAGTAAGCCTCACAAGCAGTTGCCAGTGTTAATGCAAGTGGGAAGTTTCATGCCTTCAGAAATGTAAGGACCCAGAAACTAGAGTGAAAGCCTGGAACAAGGAATACCTACCCTTAGTGAAAGAGGATCAGATCAGGAAGTTTTTATGCAAACTGAGCATACATGAAACCTCAGTGGCTTATGGAACCAGGTTTCCTATTCAGAGGGGTCTGAAGTCAGCATGCTCCAGTCTTAGGTTGACTCACCAAGTACTCATGGACCCTCTGAGTACCTATGATCTGACTCCTCATGCTGGCTTTCTGTCTCCCATATGCCCACACAAGTATCACAAATACAAAGTGCCTTACCCAAAGAAAGGAATTAAACCAGAAGAAAGGAAGACTACACCATTCAGAGGTGTGACCTAGCCAACTAAGTGCATCACCCAGCAGCTGGCTCCTTTTATCCTCGAATCCCTCAATTTTTTCACACTTATTCCTCCCACAATCACTTAGATCTATGGTTTTCTTTGATTCCTCCTGCTGATATCCCATAATAAGCCCTGAAATGCCTTTCTGCTGCATCCCATAACGTATCCCACACTTCTGGGATAGTCCTGAGGTTGCCAGGCAAGGACAAGAGGTGGATTCAGGTGGGCTGCCCTTGCCTTGTAGTGCTCCTTTAAGGGGCTGCAGAGGAGCTCTCATCCTGTGACCTAACAATCTGTGCCATCTGTCTCTTGTGTCCATACCCAAACATAGTTTTAGGGAACTGTACTGTAAGGGTTTTTGAAAGGAATCTGTAAATCAAATGAAGTCTGAAGGGGATTACTGAAGGTCACTGGAGGTCTCTGTTATCAAGAAGGAGACTATACTATTGTTCAAAATGTCAGCCTGATATAAAGTCATGCCATTTTACTGGAGAAAACCAGGCAAATATGCAAGGTTCTGTTTCAGTAGCACCTGTTTGGTTATTCAGGGAAACACAGGGAATCTGTATTAGAGAATGCAATTCTGTTCCTTTGTAAGAGTAGTTATGAGTGAAGGCATTCTTGCCGCTTTGTCAGTTGGCTCCTGTTTCATAGCCTGCTTTAATTTTTCTTATGTTTCAATCTCACTGGAGTGTCTGCAATGAACCTTGTTATTCTAAATTGACTATTTTGTCAAATACTTAACCTAGTCATTAACATCAGAATTTGCAACTTCCTTTTTGCTTTAAGAAAACTAACATTGAGGAAGCAAGTTAATTTCAATTCTATAGAAAATAATATATTCTTAATATTTGTCTCTTCTTCTTTCCTTTTTTTTTTTTTTTTTAACAGGCACAACAAAAGAAGGAAGTTTTATATAGATGCCCGATGCCACCCACAGACTATAGCAGTGGTCCAAACCAGAGCAAAGTAATGTTCTTCTCCATCTTCCACTGTATATTTTAACTTAAATTGAATCGTTTTTCATCTGCACCTCTTTATGATATGCTTAGCATGCTTGAACTGTAGAACTATGCTTTCTCAGCAAAATAGAAGCAGAAATCTGTTAACATTTGGCATCGCTTCTAATCCATTCAAATCTAACTGTGAAGTAATTCAAGATGTTTAAAAAGAGACTAAACATATGAAAACAGGAAAACATATATTTTTTCTCTTAATTTCTCTGTGCAGATACATGTATTTGCTTTTTGAATTCAGTTTTGTTCAGCTCTTTTTAGCTCAGAAATAACTAAGTTGAGACAGTAAAACTTTTCTTTTAGTGAAAACTGAATCCATTCTGAGTTTGGTGTTTGGAGTAGCTGTCTTCAAAAAATAATACTTGTTTCTGGAAGTTTAATTTGCTAGAGCAGCAAAATGTTGGTATCCAGTAGGTTATGGGTTGTCTGCTTTTGTCTGCATATTTCTGTTGATGATATCATCAGATGCATTTATTCTTTCTGAACTTTCTGGATGTTTATTGGTGCTGAGCAGGACCAGTGATATGTACATTGAAGAAAAAATTCCTTAGTCCACAGAAATATTGTGTGAAGTGTGACTTCAAGGCAGGAAATGACTTGAAGGTATTGGATTGTACACATTTTTGTTTTCCAGCTATACTGGTGTTATTACTGAGCTTAAATTACCCCATGAGATGGATTTCAGTGGAAAGGATGTCAGTGGAGTATTATTTCAGTACCCAGACACCGAGGGGAAGGTGGAAGACTTTTCTGAACTGGTTGAAAGAGCGCATCAGAACGGGGTAAAGTAAATGTTACTCGTCTCACCAGATTTCTCTCTGCTGCATAAAACAGCCATAGTGTCTGTGCAAAGTGTTACCTGAGATACTGTGTAAGGGTTACCATTTGCACTTCAGCGCTGTGCAAGTGAAAAGAAACTGTTTGAAAGTGTTAGAACTTAGTTCCCATGCAAGCAGTGTGCCTTTGGAAGAGAGGCTGACTGCTTTGTGCACTTCCCTCCTCAGACTCTTGCCTGCTGCGCTACTGATCTTCTGGCTCTCTGTATTCTGAAGCCTCCTGGAGAGTTTGGAGTAGATGTTGTCCTGGGCAGCTCCCAGAGATTTGGCGTGCCACTCTGCTATGGGGGGCCCCACGCAGCATTCTTTGCTGTCAAGGAAAACCTAGTGAGAATGATGCCGGGCAGGATGGTGGGTGTTACAAGGTAAAGGCTCCCCTCACCTTTAATCTTTTTAGGGAAAACTCAAATGAAACATGTTGTGACCATCTTGCCCAGACTTTACAAATCACATCTGACCTTATCGTTGTACCAAACATCTTAATTTCTTGAAAACCAGCAGATTGAAAATTAGCTTCAGCTAATTTATGTCAGCTGGACATAAAAGATGCTTTATTATGAGTGTTCAAAAAAGCCTGCATTCAGTTAAAACAGTTAAAGCAGAGACACTTTGAGGTACCTTAAGGAGTGTACCAGGTTTTGGTAGAGCACTTTCTATGCACTGTTCCTGGCTGGGCAGGCTTGCCAGACATGATCCAAACACAAATCAAGAGACCTTAGTCCCCATCTGATGTCCCCTCTGTGTTTATAGGACAGACAGGGCTGGTATGCATGGAGCTTGGTCTCTTGCTGTCGTTTTGAAGTAACTGAAACTGTATTTTCCCATGTGTCTTAGAGATGCAAATGGAAAGGAAGTTTACCGACTGGCTTTACAAACCCGAGAGCAGCACATCAGGAGGGATAAAGCTACCAGCAACATCTGCACAGCACAGGTGACTCATTTGTTCTGCTTCTATAACTTAACTGTAATGTTCAAGTCCTAACACCATAGTATTATGATTTCGCTTTCCTTTTGAGATTTTTTATTTGAAAAAGGAAGAACACTTAAATATACTCCCTTGTGTATATGTTTCAAGTCCTTTGGAAAAATGGGACCATGCTTGAAGAGATGGTAATAGTATCTATTTCCTTTTAAAACCACTTGAGCTCTGAATAAACCCATATGTCCCTCTGCTTAGCTGAGTAGTGCTGCGGTTATTACAAATGAGACAGATTTTCTTAATGAAATCTGATCATCTGAAACTTGCAAAATTCAAAGCAAAAAATCTGTCCTGAAATTCAAAGACTACTTAGACGTAAGTGCAGATTGACAGTTTGAACGTGGGATATGATGCAAAAATACTACACTGCCCAAAAAATCTCTTTGCAGTAAAATGTTATGATTAAATTTGCAATTACTGTAAATAGTCTCTATAGACCTTGCTCTAAAGAAGTTGATAAACTTTGCAGTTCCTACTGATACGTTGTTCACATGCTTAATGTTGCTCTTTATTTCATAGAAGAATTGTTACAGTTAAAAGAACTGATTACTTAGCATTCATGGGATATTCTGTAAAAATTTATAGCAATATTATACATCAGGTTTCTTACAAGCCTAGTTTTATTTATGATTCTTAAGCCTTCTTTGTTGCTGTAATTGAATTCTGATTCATGTTGACTGACAGTTAAATTTCAGAGGGCACTGAGTACATTGTCAGAACCAGCACTTTCATAAATACACTTTGTGTCTCCCACCTTTTATTTTATGGGCAATTACATTAAAAGCATAACATCAGCTGGGGACATGTGGCTCTCCTGGGTATTTAAAGAAACTTCCCACTAAAGTAATGTGAAGTAATTTGCAAATAATAACATGCTAATCTGTATTTGGATCTTAGGCTCTCCTGGCTAATATGGCAGCCATGTATGGTGTCTACCATGGATCTGATGGATTAAAGGATATTGCAAGACGGGTTCACAATGCTACTTTAATCCTGGCCGAAGGTATGAATATTTAATGATTGCAGAAGCTGTTCCTAAGCCCTTACACCTTCTTAAATACAAAACTCTTGTGGTTTGCTTGTTTGCTTTGCCAGCTGAAGTCTTTTAGCTCTCTCAGATAAAGGAATATGTTTATGAAAATTCATGGCTAATGGTTTTGTTTTCTACTGTTGATGAAATCCAGGAATTAGGTACATATGCAAAGTGAGCTTGCAGGTGTTCTGTTTCCTTGAGAAGCTAATAGAAATCTTCATAGTAATTCTCTAGCTGATGAGATTCAAATGCTGTTTTCCATCTGCAAGCCCTGTGCTTTTCTTTTTGGACCATTCTGGTTTACACTCAGAAGTATGCTAATAACAGCAAAAATAGATAATAAATGGGATTAAAGAAATGGGAACATTTCAGTTCAGTTACATGGAGTGTCATACCCAGTACAAACAGTGAAATCCCAAAGCTTAATAGCTGTTTGAAAGCACAGCATTTGCAGTAGTAAATAATGACAGCAGCTGGACTGTGAGGAGTAGAATTTCTTTTAACAGTTGTGACTGTCATTGCTGACAGGAGGAGATGTGCAAAGCTGGAATGCTGTGAGCTGGGGAGGGACTGTTGCAATTGTCCATGCTTTGTTTGCCAGCTCAGCTGGAAGACCACTTGCTGCTTTTGAAAAGCACTAAGCCTTTAAATTTTGTGATAGCAAATTCCAAGACAGCTAACCCTCATTTATGTAGGAAAATTTTGCTTTCCAGTCTTGCAGTTTTGTCCTTATTTAATTTGTGTACCTATTATTCTGCAGTATGTATTTACAGATCTGTTGAATTTGTCACAGAAATCTTCCCTAGGATCAGTCTGCATTATTAACTAGATCTGAATGTGGTACAGATGCATTTCATGCACAGTGATGTTTCACTATTAACGCTGGTGATTTCACTGCTCTGTATGCAAGGGGAATGTCTCTCTGCATTCTCTGCATACTCTACAGTAGCATTTACTTGCAAGTCTGATGTAGTGTTGCTGTGTAAGCAAGCAGCTGAGCAGATAATAGCATTAACTCACTGTGTTTTATAGGTCTCAGGAGAGCTGGTCATAAACTGCACCATGATCTGTTCTTCGATACCTTGACAGTCACATGTGGATGCTCGGTCAAAGAGGTTTTGGACAGGGCAGCTCTTAGGAAGATAAACTTTCGGATTTACGGTGATGGCAGAGTAAGCAACTCTAAACCTTTCAGGAATTTTGTAGCATGACTTTTTTTTTTGCATTATTTCTGCTCATAATATGTTAAAGAGATTTTTTTGTTTGTTTGTTTTGCCCTGTGTGTATCTCAAATATCTTTTTCTTGGCCAGAACAAACACAGTATGCTCCCAGAAATGGCAGCTTTGAGTAATGAGTGTTGCTTTTGTCCATAGCTTGGAGTATCACTTGATGAAACTGTGAATGAGAAAGACCTTGATGACATATTATGGATTTTTGGTTGCGAGTCTTCAGCTGTAAGTGTGGCATCCATTAAATTAATCTGAATGTTTCAGAAATGCAGGGAAAAGTGAAACTGTGTTTTCACATAGTGGTTATCTTTATGGCTTCTGTTTGTTAAATGTTGGCAATTTCATATCCTGTCTGACAGCGAGAAACAGGATAAAACAACAGTGATGTATCCAACTGGTTGTCAAGCTTAGTTCTTTTGGTCAGTCTAGGCACTGTGAGTTAACCCGTTGCTTCCTTTGTGGAGACAAGAGCATGGAGGTCAGTTACCTCTGTTCCACAGGAATTTTTTTGCATATCATTGGTAACTGGCAGCAATACTTCCAAAATGAGAGGACTGCTGAGGCTTCTGTGCCAGTTTTATTATAATATCGTTGATAAGCCAGATAAAAACAGGTACATATGCTAATATTACCTGGAGAACTGACTAAAGCTTGTGGTATGCTGCTGATGCAGTCTAGTTCTTATAGAAAGTGACAACAAAAAGATAAGTGTATCTGAAAGTCTTTGACTTCATGTTTCTTTGTGTCAAAGGAACTTGTTGCTGAGGGAATGGGCGAGGAAACCAAGGGGATCCTCAGCACCCCGTTTAAGAGAACTTCCAAATTCTTGACTCATCAGGTTTTCAACAGGTTTGTAAAATTGCTGAAAAACTGAATTTTTAAATGGAAACTGATAGTACTGTCTTTCAAAAGTTGTACTGGGAAGTCCATTGAGTGCAGTTTGCATCTGTAGTCACAGTCACTTGTTACACTGAAATAATTAAGTAGCATTTTTAGGCAACTTTTAAACTTTAATTGAGCAAAGCTGTACTCCTGGGCACAGGTAGAACGTATGTTTCCATTAGTCTGCTACATTGTACAAGCTATTATTTGTGACCTACTATCAGCAGACCGTCTCAAACTCTTACAGTCAACATTTGGTGATAGCATTTCTCAACTACCAGGTATAACAGTTGCTTTTCATCCGCATTATTCCTAGGAAGCATAAATTAATGATTTGAAATAATTAATAAAAACTAAAAATTGAAGGGGTGGGCTGCTCTTACACCTGCATAATCTTTATTTTTTAAAATTAATTTTTAACAATTATTATTTTAAAATGGTTTTTCCTTTGCTGGAGTACAGATCAGCCTGGTGGTAGAGCTTGTCTTACTTGCCTTAACACCATGTTCTGTGTCCTTCAGCTACCACTCCGAGACAAACATTGTGCGGTACATGAAGAGGTTAGAAAACAAAGATATTTCTCTCGTTCACAGCATGATTCCTTTGGTGGGTATTTGCCAACAAAAGAAAAAAAAAAAAAAAAAAAAGAATTTTCATACATACGTAGATCATTCTGAAAGTAATGCTTCCTGTTGACATGAGCCAACATAATAAGTAGGAATCATTACTTTCAGACCAGTTCTCTTAATATATACTGACAAATGGTTTTCTGTTTTTAGGGGTCTTGTACAATGAAGCTCAATAGTTCAGCTGAACTTGCGGTAAGTTGCAATAATGGTGTCTTACCTGCAACCTACATTATGCAGCCAGTGTCAGTGTAGACACATTAGAAGTACAGAGTGGTGTTGGTCTAGGTCTCTGTATGAGGGAGGAAGTTTCAGAATAAGCTAATGGAATCGACTCCCTTTTACTGTGAAAAAAGCTATATATATATATATATATATTTGGAATTAGGTGTTACATTTGTGTTCCCTCACATGCTATTACTGTACCTAACTTCTTGCCTTTTGACAATTTGCTGCTCCTTAGAGGCATGCTCCTTGTCCTCAGGTGAGGAGCTGGGGTGTCCATCTATCTTCATTTCTCTGTTGTCAGCTTAGCCAGCATTGGGTACTGAATGCTCTTCGATTTCTTGCTCTTTCCTTGTTGCTACTTGCTTGCTAGGTTTCTTTTGTCCCCTTCCTCTCAATCATTTCAGTACCTTGTTCCTTCATTTCTTTTAGTCTTTTTCTTTAACATGGAAGTCAACAAGATTTTATGAAGCAGATTGTTAGGTGCTGTTCCTTGAGTCCTCTCTTTTTGCCCTGTGATCTCCCAGCTGCACATAAGCACAAGTAACAAAAAAGGAGAGGCTGAGGATTTTAAACATCTTCTGAATGTTAAAAAATGTTTTTGAGAATCATCCTTCACAGAGGTTAGGAACTTACATCAAAAGACAAGAAACATTTGGTCTTTGAGCAAGGGCAGCCTATTTCCTTTAGAGAACTTAATGACAAAACAGAGTTGTTGTCAGAGTTTTTTTGTTACAGCACTTGAGGATTTTGTTTGTTTGTGTGTTTAAGCCGATTTCATGGAAAGAATTCGCCAACATCCACCCTTTTGTGCCCTTGGATCAAGCTCAGGGTTATCAGCAGCTTTTCAAGGATTTAGAGAAGGACCTGTGTGAGATTACTGGCTATGACAAAATCTCCTTCCAACCAAACAGGTAGGAATTTTTTTTCTAAACTTTTCCTCCTTCACATGCACTTCAAAAACTTACTTGTGAGGAAAATGTGCAAGACAAAACCCACAGGAAGTTTCTGTGGAGTGGTACTCCATTCTGGTTCGTGTTCTTAACAGCATTTGTGTTCCTCTTGCAGTGGAGCCCAAGGAGAGTATGCAGGTTTGGCTGCAATCAAAGCTTATTTAAATGCAAAAGGAGAACGCCATAGAAGTGTAAGTGTCACATACTGTCTGGGAAGGAACTGGGGGGTGGGAAGTGGAAAAATTGGTTTGGAAGTTAGGGCTCACTCAGGACAGGGAAAACTAGATTCTGTGTCCTTGTCTGTGACAAACCTTTTATTATTCACTGCTTTCCTCACAAATTATGTGTACTGTATTAAAAGTATGACTTCACTGTAAGCAGGGGGAGTGAGGAAAAGTTTTATCAAATGGTCTGGATCTGTATTGAGTCTGTCTGGGATGGGGTTAGCTTTGTTCACAGCAGGCCGTATGGTGCTATGCTCTGCATATGTAGTTGGTAAAACACTGATTGTAACACCACTGTTTTGTCTACTACATGCAGAGTGTCAAGGCTTCTCTTTCCCACTCTGCCCTGCATCCCTTCCTCAAATGAGTAGGCTGGGTGGGCAAGAGGCTGGGAGGTGACACAACTAGAAATAACTGACTGAACTAACCATAGAGGTATTCTGTGCCATGTGATGTTATACTCAGCAATCAAAGCTCAGGAAAAGAAGGATGAAAGGGGCAAGTTCATGGCTATGGAATTTATTTTCCCAAGCAACCATTAAACATGCTGAGAGCCTGCTTTCCAGGAGGTGGCTGAACATGTGCCTGCTGATGGGAAGTAGTGAAGGAATTCCACTTCTTGGTTTGGCTGTGCACACAGCTTTTGTTTTCCCTATTTAAATCATTATCTCAGTCCATGAATCTTCTCACCTTACCTCTATTTTCTCCTTGTCTCACGGGAGAGGGGAGTGAGTGAGCAGCTGTGTGGGTGTTTGACTGTTGGCCAGGCCAACCCACCGCTGTCCTTTTTGGTGTCCAACGTGGAGCTAAGGTAATTACAGTTTTGATCTGAGCATGCCAATCTGTTTATTGGAAGGCTCCCTATTCTGGTCACAGAGCTTGTTGCTTTATTGTGTATCCAAGCTCAGGGCTTTCTAATGGCTGCGTTCAGACCTTGCAGTTTGCTATGCTGCTTATCACTTTATTTTGCTGTGACTGGGAATATTCTGTTAAAAGCAATGGCCATGTGTCTGGGCTGACATATGTTCCTGGAATGACGCTGTTACTGTTCTGTGTGAGCTACCTTGTGAAGATGAGGATTACACCTCACTTTTCTCCTCAGCTGTTGATCTGTCCAGCTTTCTTGCATGAGCTCTTGAGTTTTTTGTACATCCTTATATCAGATGTTTGATTTTATTATTTAATGTCATTGGCTTGTTACCGTGTGTGTGGAACCTGTTTTGGTACCGGTGTAAAAGTGAAGAATTTATTGTTGAAGCGACAGAGAAATGTGCCCCAAGAAGGTTGAACCTTGGCTGTCAGGGGGTGGGAGGATTTGGGCTTTTAACTCGTGCTGCAGGCACCTCTGATAACTTGGTACTGTATGCCCAAATGGGCTTGTGGTCCCAGCTCCCAGCTGCTTGTACTGTTTTGTGCCTATCCAGCCTCCATGTAGTCCTTTCAGAGCAACACTGTAGGCAGGCCACAGCATCTGACAGCACCACGTTTGAGACAAGACCCATTCATAGGAATCATCTGTATCTAGGCTCATCCACTTCTGGACTATTTAAACTGCTTCAAATAAATTTCTATAAAATATGTGAAGACAGCCTTTCTTCTCAAGCTCCACAAGGTTGTGGACGAGTAATGGAAAACAGTTTTCAATTATAATCTTCAGTTGGTAATGCTAGATTCAGAAGTCTTAATTTTTGTTCTCTTCAATACTACCTACCTGAAACTTTGACCTCTAGGGATCACTTCTCAACTGTACCATTGCAGCCTGATAAGAGAGAGTTCTTGTAAACCTAAGTGGTGATATAGCTGTAGTTAACCACAAAGACAAACCAGTTCTTTCTAGACACTGTATTTAATAGATTTTTTTAATTCAAGCTCTATTTTAAAGAGAAAATATCCAGAGAATTGCACAGGTAGTGCTTTTGTCTACAGCATTTTTTCAGCCTTCCTTTGTGGTGATGCTTTTCTTTAACTGTGCTATTTTGGAATCACCTTTTTGGTCATTAAATGACATAAGTACCTGTAACTAACTGATGGCTCCATTTTCTCTGTTTCACTTCAGAAGATAACTATGTATGCAATGCAAAGAAAGTCTTGTATAGGCATTTGAAATTTAAAGCAGTAATGAAAAGGGGAAGGTTGTGTGGCAGGGCTCGTGCTGGTAGGCAGCCTGGTCTCTGTTCCAGACACATGAAAAGGCAATAGAAGAAGTGCTTAAGGTTAAAGTCACTGCTATGAGGCATTACTTCCACTACAGTGTTTAATACATGACTCTATAGCATCACTACTTTCTATGAGTTAGTGTCTGTTCTTGTAAATACCAAGTTCAGATCTGTTTCATTTCACACCCATTTCCTTTTATACATTGACCGTATTAGAGAAAGTAGAGGTGTTCTCATGAGCTTCTTCTGCAAAATATACACAGTGTGTGCTAAGAGATTAGTTGAGCTTTTTGTTCGTATGTTTTCTACTGTTTTGCTTTCTTATTTTGTTTGTTTTGCAATGTAGGAAAGTAAACTAAAAGCAGCTGATCAAGCTTCTTGCAGTCATCCTCATTTGAATCTGGTGCCCTCTTCTGGAAAAAAGGCCAACAACCTTACATTCAATTACAGCTCACATCTGTTTGCTTTGTAGTCTAATCAATAACTTCTGAATCCAGCAGCTGCAGATACAACCCAGCAGCACTGGGTAGCAATCTAAACTTAAGATTACCATTTAAAATTTCCGTGGATGTGTCACTAGTGGAGCCAGGATCTTTGTATTTCTTTCAGCACAGCTGCACAGTGCAACACTGTAATTTCAATGCAAAAAGAGCAAATATCCATCTGCCCAGACTGGGTGCTTAGAAGCTTGAAATGGCTTTCAAAGTAATCAGCATTTGTCTTAGCATCTCCACAGAGCATGAGGTAGAGGTCACAGTGCAGTTCTTTGTAGGATCATTCAAACAAACAAACAAAAAACCCAGCCAACAACCGTGCTGTTAGTTACTTAATACAGCTAACTTTGAGTAACTTAATGAACTTTGTTAAATTAATTCCCTTAAGAGAATTGTAATAGACAAATATTTTAATATAGCCACGTGATAGAAGCGAAGAGCTTCTTCAAAAACAAAAACAAAAAAAAAACGAAAGGTGTATTTATTGACTTTAGAATGGATGGACTGATAAGTGTCTGGGAACTCTGGATCTCTAGTTTCCTAATTGTCACTGATAAGAGTGACAATTTATGATATTTATATAAGTAAAAGCCCTTCCATTTTTCTCTCTCTTTTTTTTTTTTTTTTCCCACTGAGTTGTACAGAGGCTGCCTGAAATGTGTTAGTTATAATTAAAAATGGCAATAGATAAGGAAAAATGGCAGTAGAGAGGGAAATGCTGGTAAACATTTCCTTTGTCTCCCTTTTAAAAGCTGTGGTAAGGAGTTGGTGCTGAGTATTAGCTGTAATACTTAAAGACTTGTGTAACTGGCTGTATTATAGACTCTGCTTCTTTTTCCTCCCAAGGTTTGCCTTATTCCTAGATCTGCTCATGGTACAAATCCAGCAAGTGCACAAATGGCAGGAATGAAGATTCAGCCAATTGAAGTGGATAAAAATGGGAGCATTGATATCTCCCATTTAAAAGCAATGGTGAGTACTTAATCAGCTTTAATGTTCAAGGCAGAAATGCTTCTTCTCCTCAACAGGTAACAGTTTTGGCAGCCAAATGGGATATTCATTTGAGTGAAAATCAGGCAGAAAATAGTGAATATGTACTTGAAAAGAATAAGTATTTCTTTCATTTTTTTCTCATTCAGATACAAGCCACGTGACTTGCGAGATTTCCTTTAATTTGAGAGTCTTTTGTGCAGGAGTGTCTCAGTGAGTCTTTCCACACAGTGGGCTCTTTTACAGCAAAACTTTTCCATCTGCCTTTAGTATTTGAAATGAAAGGAGCATGTTTGTGAGGTTGAGACATTTCAGACTGCACTGTAGCCTTCACTTGGTTAAATTCAGGAGCACCTCTGCTGGGGAGGGTGTTGCTAGGCAACTTTTCTTTACTTTTGTGAGTAGATTTGCTGCAGGTGAATCCTGGGAATCCAAGGGATTAGCAGGACACATTTCTAAAAATACATATTTGAGCAGCTTCTTATGGTAGTGATAGACTTATGCTGCTGAAAGCAAGGGTGTAACCTGTGGATGACACTACATTGAAGAGTTAAGTAGTTTACACGGTTTGTTTAAAAGTCTCAGAAGTGTCTGTGTTTTGTCTTCTCGTACCATGCTTCTGCAATATACAATTCAGACCTATCAAGAAAACACTCTTTTTGTATAGGTGTTGATGAATATGAGAGCCAGTACTTTTTGCTTACTGTGACTTAGGCTACATGCTGATAGTCTCACTTCTCATGCTTAAAACACATGACATTAGCTAACTGCTTTCATAGATGTTTTGTCTTGAAGGAGCTTTATGTGCCTCAGTGAACTTTTCCTCTGTCTCCCTCCCTGCCTCCAGGTGGACAAGCACAAAGAGAACTTGGCAGCCATCATGATCACATACCCTTCTACCAACGGTGTGTTTGAAGAGGAGATTGGAGATGTGTGTGATCTGATTCACAAACATGGAGGCCAGGTTTACCTGGATGGAGCAAATATGAATGCCCAGGTATATGGTCTTCTAGGCAGATACAGTTGAGCCTACAACTAAGCCTGTAGTTTCTGTGGAAAAAAAAAAAAAAAAGTGTTGTGGCAGTATTCAGTTCAGTCTATAACTTCATTACAAGATGGTGCAGGGCTCAGGGGAAGCAATGAGGATTCTTTGAATAGTAATAGGAGTTAGTTGCTGGTATAACATATTTCAGAGCAAACTTACATAAACTAAAGGTACAAGATCTATGAATTCTTCAATGAAAATGACTTAGCCTGCCTAATCTTTGTCAGAGGCATTCTTTAAACATGAGTGAGAATTCCTGAAGCAAAAAACTCAGTGTTTGCATCAATACTTGTTTGTGATGCATCATGTTAAAGGAAAAGGAGGAAATGTGTAACATCTCTTACAGTGTAATTTTCTTGGAGGCAGTAGCAGGTCTTTCAGTGCCAGGAGATCAGTTCACATACACATATTCACTTCACAGGTGGGTCTGTGTCGTCCGGGAGATTATGGCTCTGATGTCTCTCACTTAAACCTTCACAAAACCTTTTGCATTCCCCACGGAGGAGGAGGACCTGGAATGGGACCAATTGGAGTGTAAGTGTATCTAAATAAGATTTTTTAAGGAATTTATTTAAGGAAAATAAATCCAGAATGCAAACAAACAAAATCCCTTGATGAATTCATTGACGGTTCCCTTAAGTATAGAGCCATTCATGTTGGAAGTATATTGCTGTTTGTAAACTTTAGTCCTCCTCCCAGATAATCATGTCATAGCATCTTGTGCTGATCTGTTGAATGATGAGGCTCACAAGTGTTTGCAAGCCCTGACTGCACATTGACCCTTAGTATGTGTGGGCAGACCCTGCTCAGGAGTATGGTTTTTGTATAAATACAGAGCTGATCTGTGGGCTTTGAGGTCTAATTCCGTATACAGCCCACTGAAATGGTGGATGAAAATCTTGATCCTACCCTAATTTTATTGTTAAAAAATATTCATATTGTTCCTTTAAAATAGCATTTTTATTTGGATATCTGCATGAGTATCTTATGATGGTCTGTAAAATGAGTACCATCCTCCATAGCCACTAGTTAGGCTACTGCATTTTCTGCTGAAGAAGACATTGACCAGACCTCATAGTGGACTGTGTTTAAAAGGAAGGGGAAGAGAATCTCATCAGGAATGGTAACACAGCAGCACATATTTAAGTTCTAAGGTCAGTCGTTTTGTTTTAGGAAGAAACATTTGGCTCCCTACTTGCCTACCCATCCTGTCATCAAAATTCAGACGGATAAGGATGCTTGTCCTTTGGGTACTGTCAGTGCTGCACCTTGGGGTTCCAGTGCCATATTGCCCATTTCCTGGGTATATATCAAGGTTTGTAGACTTTTTCACCAGTTCTCTTCGTTTCAAAGCTGCTCCATTTCTGGAGCTGGGTTGTTCACCTGTTTACTTTCCACACATACTCTTAGGCAATGAGCATTCTAACAAGCCGTGTCTTCCTTGTGCTTACCTATGAGTCCAGTGTGGAAACCTGCAGTACCAGTGTGCTGCCATGAATGAGCCACTTGTTCTCACTATGTCATATTTGTCGGGATAAGAACATACTTACCTTGCTTGAGAATGTTTTTAAAACTGTTTCTTCCTGTTGTTCCTCTTTCAGACAATGGGAGCAAAAGGTCTTAAACATGCTTCTGAGATCGCTATATTAAATGCAAACTACATGGCAAAGAGGCTAGAGAAACACTACAAAATCCTTTTCAGAGGAGTAAGAGGCAAGTAGCAGGCTATTTGATTTCCTCTACAAAGCTCTTTTCAAAATGGTTTGTGTAGAAGTTGGCTTGCAGTATGGCTCTTACCTAATGCTATGTGGCAGCTGAATCTCAGTCCTCTTCTGGTGTCATATACAAGGAGAGGAAGAGCTAACTACAGCTTCTGTGGAGGTACCGCAATGTAACAGAGATAGCTGGAGGCGTAGGTAAAAAAAGCCTTTTTTTGTAGTTAGGTGAAATGATGGCAGAAGATGGAGTAAGTCTTGGAAAATCAAACAGTTCTCCTTGAAGTCTAATAGTAAATTAATGACATGGTAGAAAAAGAGGAAGTAACAATGCCAGGCCTCCAAGCCTCCCCTAACCTCTCTAACCATCCCACATAACAATGTAAGAATTCAGTTTTTGGAATTAAACTTTCCCTTACACACAGTCCACTGAGGAAATAATAATAATTTCTATCCTCATTTTGTTTCCTTATTCTGGTTTACAAGGAGGATGAGAATCTCCTTGACAATGGGAGACACTTCAGCTACATTCCAGTTCCCTGATACAACTCTCCTGTCCTGTAAGAGTAGGGAATAAGAGAGGACACAATTACCTGCCTGTTGCAATAGACCAACATAATTATCATAGAATGCAGTTTTGCTTTCTAAAGCCAAGTGGCACCAGAGAAAACTTGAGTACAGTACTTACACAGTTGAAAATATACTTACTGAATTTAAAAGTACGCACTGACTAAACCTGCAGTTTGCATTTTAGGAGAATATGTTGTTTCCTCACAGAAGTAAAGAAAAATTTCAAAGTTTGAAGGATTCACTAAATAAATGTAACAGAATTCTTCAGAATTTTGGCTTTAGATAACTTAGGTCTTTAGCCTCTCTATAATTACAGATACGAACTTTTCTCTGATGTAACATGAAATCAATTCTCTTTTATGTGGCTAATTTGAAAAAGTCTGTGACTCAAATGATGTTGGGCTACAGCCAAGTCCATTTATTTTTCACAGAGCTTACAGATGACATGAGCTACTTTGACTGCCCTCTTCTGTACATCTTAAGCCTCTGAAGCTCATGTGGGTCCTGGAGGAACAGTTTTCAAATACTGGGTTGTGTAGCTCTGATAATGTCTCTGGGTAGACTAAGTAGATATTTCTTAATTGGTCTTTTTATCATATTCTACACAAAACCAATGAGGGTAGATTGCTCAGTAGGTTGCATTATTCTCCCAGCAAGTAAACACAGTGCACATTGTTTTCCTTACAGGTTACGTAGCCCATGAATTCATTTTGGATACGAGACCTTTCAAAAAAACAGCAAACATTGAAGCTGTGGATCTTGCTAAGCGACTTCAGGATTATGGTTAGTCGAATATCTTCTAGATAGCAGCCTAAATGAGAAGTTCACAAGTTTCTAAAGGGTTCTCAAAACGTTGTAGTCTTGTGCTTGTGGATGATGAATCTGCCTTGATCATTTCATAATTTTTCCACATGCTCATTAAGAGCTTAGAGAGCTTTTGCATCCATGAAGTTGTAATGACTACTGAAGAATCTGCTGCTTCTTCCCCACCTTTAGAAACTGCCCTCCAGATTTGTCATTACATGACTGGTTGGGTACTCCAAGGTTGTTTTTGGTATGCTTGCTCTGAAGAATGTGATCTGCAGCCTAAAGGCTGTGTTTAGCAGCAGTGCAGGAAAGAAATGATAACAACCAACCTACTGTTTTCTTTCTTCATCTCCTACTGCACAAATCTGTATTCATCTTGTACTGGCATATGATAGGAAGGCGTAGGGACCAAACATTGAAGTGAGCAGCAGGGAATGGAAATAAACCTGGATAGTGGGGCTGTTCAACCTGGAGAAGTCTTTGAGGTGACCTGATTGCAGCCTTTCTGTATCTAAAGGGGAGTTAAAGGAAAGAAGAGGACAGACTCTTCAGGAAGGTCTGTGGGGGCAGAACAAGGGGGAATGATTTCAAGCATAAGGAGGGTAGATTTAGGTTGGATATAAGGAAAAAGTCTTTTACAGTGAGGCACTGGAACAGGTTGCCCAGAGATGTGTTTGCTGCTCCAACTCTGGAGACTTTGAAGGCCACATTGGATCAGGCCCTGGGCAGTGTGATCTAGCTGTGATGTCCCTGTTCATTGCAGAGGAGTTGGACTACATGAATTTAACAGTCCCTTCCAACTCTAATGAGTCTATGATTCTGCAGGCCAATCAGTCTCACCTCTGTGCCTGGCACAATCATGGAGCAGTGCTTCCTGAATATGCATGGAAAATAAAGATGAGGCTTCACCAAAGGCAAGTCATGCCTGACAAACTTGGTGGCCTTTTATAATAGGGTTACAGTATCAGTGGATAAAGGAAGAGCTACTGATGCCATCTACCTGGACTTGTGCAAAGTGTTTGACACTGTCCTGCACAACATCCTGGTCACCAAATTGGAGAAAAATGGATTTGGTGGATGGACCACTCACTGGATAAGGAATTGGCTGGATTGTTGCACTCAGAAAACTGCAGTCAATGGTTCAGTGTCCAAGAGGAGACCAGTGACAAGTGGTGTTCCTCAGGGATCAGTGCTGGTTCTATTTAACATCTTTGTAGTGGACATGGAAAGTGGGATCAAGTTGTTAGCAAGTTTTCAGACACCACCCAGCTGAGTGGTGCAGTTGACATGCCAGAGGGAAGGGATGCTATCCAGAGGGACCTAGGGAGGTGTGAGGTGGGCCTCATGAAGACAGGAGCACCTCCCCTACAAAACAGGCTGAGAGAGCTGGGGCTCTTCAGCCTGGAGAAGAGAACGCTCCAAGGAGACCTTGTACTGGCCTTCCAGCACCTGGAGCTGGGGAGGGACTTTTTATGAGGGCATGCAGGGACAGGATGAGAGAAAATGGTTTTCAACTGGAAGAGAATATGTTTAGACTAGGTATCAGGAAGAAATTCTTTACTGTGAGAGTGGTGAGATACTGGATCAGGTTGCGCAGAGAGGCTGTGAATGCCCCCTCCCTCGGAGCATTCAAGGCCAGGTTGGATGGGACTTTGGGCAACCTGGTCTAGAGGGAGGTGTGCCTGCCTATAGCAGGGGGGTTGAAACTACATGATCTTAAAGGTCCCTTCCAAACCAAAACTTACTATGATACTATTGATATAATCTGTGTTTAGCTAAAAGCTAACAGAGCAAGAAGTGCAGATTTTAAGATAATTTCATTATCAGTGCATAACTTTAAACCTTTTTTTTGTAAATAACACAGTGAAATTGTCATTTTATTTAGAAGAATTAAACACATGGACACTACCAGTCCATGTGTTCACTCCTGTAAAGATCATAGGGCTGAATTTTGAATCTATTGCTAGCTGGTGCATGTATTGGCTCACAACCCGTTGTCAGTGACTGATTCTGTTTTCAGGTTTTCATGCTCCAACCATGTCCTGGCCAGTGGCAGGGACACTCATGATTGAACCAACAGAGTCTGAAGACAAGGCAGAGCTGGACAGGTTTTGTGATGCAATGATCAGTATTCGACAAGAAATTGCTGAGATAGAGGAGGGCAGGATGGACCCCCAGGTTAACCCTCTAAAGGTAAGATTACAGGTGGAGCAAGTTAGCAGCCCCAGCTTAACTCTTGAGAGTTAATTTTAGACCATTTGAGCCCCTGTCCTGGTCTTTCAGTACTCCAGAAAATAGCTGCGTGGCAGTGAAGTAGCATAAGGTGGCACATTAATGTCTTGAAATTCTTTAGAAACCCTGAAAGTTTTCAAAACCCGGAATTCTGAATTTTAAAGTAAAAGCTCAAACTTTACAGATACAGTAGGGAAAATTGCTGAAGGAAGTATATGATCTCTAGTTTTGGGGACCATCTTAAATTTGTGAAGGAGTGGGGCTTACTTGTTTGATTTAAGAAAGGAAGTGAAATGACCTTAAAACTAACAGTAAAATGAAGACCAGATGAATTACTTAAGCAACGATGGCACAATACTGCTACAGGCTCAAGTTCTGGTTAACTGTTGTGAGGCTGCACTGAATCTTGAAATACTGAGGGAATATAGTGAAAAGCTGGAAGTACGTTCACATCTTGGGTGATGTTGTTGAGCAAAATGGAATGAATATGTACTGTTTTAGATCCACTCTTTTTCCCCCTGAGATATACTGTATCTCAAGGAGATACCAGACGGTAATCTGGGTTATTTTTATGTAATAATGTGAATCTTAAGGAAGATTCACACGGATACATTCAATTGAATCCAGTAATTTCATGTTGTACGCGCTTTTCTGCTTGCAGATGTCACCACATACTCTAAACTGTGTCATTTCTTCAAAGTGGGATCGCCCTTATTCCCGAGAAGTGGCAGCATTCCCACTGGTGAGTAAACGATGGAATGTCAGTGATGTGGTAATGTATGAATTTGCTTTCTGCTCTGTGGTTTTCTGGTCTATTGCAGAAGAACTAGTCTGGTAGGAATAAACACTTCAAAGCTATTTTTACCATTACAGAGTTTGTTTGTGTGAGCCCTACAGCAGTTCTGTAAGTTTTATTTTTCAAGACAAGAAATCTCTACACGTCAAAGAAACGTGAAATTGAATTTCTAATGTCTGCACTTGGATATTGGTTATTATTTGTGGGAAGTGAAGTTACAGCTCCAGTCCCTTCAATTTAGACACACGGCACCAGAGCCTCTGAAAACAGACCACATTTAAGGTTCAGCGCTCTGCTATGAGGAACTTAAAGGAGGGTTTGATGGTGCAGGCAACACCAATGCAAGTCAGCTGCAAAGAACAGACTGGGGGACTGGGGTGCAATGTATCTGATTTCTTGAGAGCACTGTGTAAAACTGCTTCTTCCACAACCTTATTAGTTGTCTAAATGCATGTAGCTTCCCTCACCTGCAGCTGAACTGCACCCACTTTACACCTACGTTATTGCCATGTACTGTTTCAAGGTAAAATAATTTAACTGCCACCTTATGGTTTTTATTTTACTTCTTTTTTTTTAATATAAATTATTACTGCATTGAACAGCACAGGTCCTGATAGTCTTTTTCACTTTTCTTCTGTTTCCTCTTCATTAGCCCATAATTCAAGGGATCACATTCTTGATTATTTCATGACTGCTCCTTTGCAAGCTCAGGTAGAAGGACAGAGATGCACTTTTTGGAAGATCTAAATGTTCTTTTAACTAATTGCCACTTCTGTTATACGTACCTGTTGTCTTTAAGAGACTGAAATGCACTGGAGGTTTCACTTCACTCTTCAACATTGGTTGTTCTTAAAGCTTCAGTGTCTGCTACATTTACACACTTGCTTAGCACAACAATTAAAGTAATGTCTTTTTTTATTTCTGCATTTAGCCTTTTGTGAAGCCTGAAAGCAAGTTTTGGCCCACAATCGCTCGCATTGATGACATATATGGAGACCAACATCTGGTTTGCACCTGCCCACCAATGGAAGCCTACGAATCTCCCTTCTCTGAGCAGAAGAGAGCATCTTCGTAACACTGCGTCCAGCTCAAGTTTCTGAGTCCATCAGGATGGCCTTTTCCTTCCAGACCTGATAGGGGATTTATATACTGTGTATATTTTGGATAATCACCACATTCATTAATTGAATCACCGCTCAGTCAAAATGTAAATACAATCAGTATAGTAGGCGTGAACAAAACGTGTCTGTTCCTCAGCAGCTGATGTTGAAGTTGCCTCGATTCAGCATTTTGTCTGCCTTGTGCTAAAGCTTTAACAGTTAACTCCCAGTTTGTGACGTGGAATACAAAACACGGTTGCAGAAATTAGAAGGTGCAGATGTGTGAAGCTGTAGTAACAAACATTAACCGCAGGACTAATGGTTTATATTTTGTAAAAACAGATGAAGTAGGTTGTTTAATTTACTTCACGTACTACTGGTAGCATTGCTAATGTTAATATTTTGTTCTGTTACTTTTTTATCTACCAATGTTAGTATTCTAATAAATTTAAGTATTATTTGGTCAGAATTTAAGTATCATAATCTTTTGCACTGTAACTTTTAAGCTGGTTTGGAAGGAACTGGGGCTTCTGAGACTGAAGTTCTGATTTGTCAGAATTGCCACAGCAGTAACAGATACTACATGAAGCAAAATGCTGGCAGAGACTGAGATAAATCTGTCACTTTTTAATGATTAGTTTTGCTGAGTGGCAACAAACTTACCTTTTTTCTGTATCACATCAGTGCTTCCTTGTAGTTCCATCTAATCCTCTCTTACTCCAGAGAAAGCAGGAGACTACTTCTCTAGTATATTGTGAAGTGTGTGGCTTGAGTTAAATCTTGTCTAACAAAAGTATTCTCCCCACATCATTTCTCAAACATCTTGTTCTGAATATTGATTTTGGTGTACTCAGCTTGTTTTGCTTTGTAAGGCTACACCTTGTGTAAAAATTATTCAAAACCTGAGCTCTATCCATCCAAGACTACTGTGCACTCTGAGACCAGTGAGCTGCTGGTACACATAATGCCATATTCAATTAGGTAGCAAGAACACAAATGTTAAAGTTCATCTTTTAACCTGTTCCAAGTCATACTTCTCTAAAACCTTGCATTTGCATTAAAGTGCATTTGCAGTAACATGGGTGGCTGGTCCATGCAGGTTGAGTTGTGTTTCACACAAGTGGGCTCCCATGCAATGACAGCCTCGTATGGCCATGTGAAGCAGGATTTGGTGAATCAGGAAGCAGGTAACACTCAAGAAAGCACTGCATCTTACAACCAGGAACTACACAACCTCTTCACAAAGGTGTGCATGCAGTCATGACCAGGGGCTCTCTGAAGGGACACAAACAAGGATGGTGCTTACAGCAGCACCTCAAATACTGCACTTCTGGGTCTCTTCAGTTTTGGCTGTGCAACCTTTACATTACTTACCTTAGGACTTCCATGTAAAACAGAAAAAACTTGGATGACAGATGATAGGAGTGGCTGCCATTAAAGGAAGGTTGGGCCAAGTTGATCAGCACATAGGTCCCAAAACATCTATGTATGGAGAGAATATCAGAATTTTCTAAAGAAGCTACTACTGAAAAAGGCATTTTTTGGGCTACTGATATAGCAGTGGGGCAGGGGGAGAGATAGGAAGATGTGAAAGGCCAAAATACTTGCAGTGTGAGGAAGGGACAGGCATTCTGACCTACCAAGCTAACTCTGCAATGGTTTCCCAAACTACTTTTAGTGTTTGGTAGAGGCACTTTTTGATGATGCCAGATGGTGTCTGCTAACTGTGTCAATCACTGTAGCAAGTGATGAATTCCCCACTGTTGCCTTTAAACTGACAAATCTGCAGCTGATGGTAAATTAGCAGTAAACTCAATAACAATGAAGTAATTAACAGAAGTCAGAAATAACCACTTTTCCTAGAAGACAAAATTTACTAATTGTTCTGCATTAAAAATAAGTTTTTATAAGATCAGCCTTGGAAACATAAATCTGAACTGCTCACCTATAAATAACCATTCACATAATTAACACTAAAAATGCTACCAACATTCATGTTAGGCTGGAGCATGAATTAAAAATCATGTGTTCCTATGCACAGTTTTAAGAGCTTTCACTCTCCAAATGTTGCAAAGGACTATACATATAATCCTCAATTGGTAAAAGCTGTTGAACAGAAAAAAAGCATCTTTGCTCACTGCAAAAATACATACCATCATTACAGAGTCTGAATTATATCCGTTTCCCCATAAAAAGCTGAGCTACCTACTTTGTAAGACACAGTTGTTCAATGACTGTTTACAGCACTTATCGAAGTGTATGCGTAATGCTAATTAATCTCCTGAACAAAGAATCCTCATTCTAATAAGCACAGAAAAAGCCAAACTGTTCAACAGTTTTTTACTTTTTGTTACATTATGAGAGATACTACCAACATTTGGTACGCTAATGGACTCCTGAGGAGAAAATTAGGGGGGGCAAGGAGGGAGAGTAAGGAGGGAGAGAAGTTCATTTGAATGAAGTGAGTAGGCCATTAAACTGACTTTTTGCCATGAAAAAGCCAAACAGCACCAACATCTGAGGAAGTGGTTGGTTATGGATGACCAGATGACAGTACCCAACTGCACCAGGCTGCGGGCAGAGTGGCCTTACTGCTCTCTGGCACATGGAGTGCAACCCAGCATCAGCTTCCCTTCAGAAAGATGCTCAGCAGAGACCAGAGCAGCTCTATGACAGTGGCTGCTTTACAAGAGTATGGATGTTGTGGATGTTGGGTCGTTCTTTTCTTAACCTTCTTTTTCTTTTAAATCACTAATAAATGAAAGGAATATCAAGCCTAGAAAAAAAAGCCACCCACCTCAAGAAAGTACACAGTAATCTGGGAAAAAAATATATATATACTATAAAAATATAGTTTACATAAGAGGATAATAGTGAAAACAAAATTAGCAATTTTTCTGAATCATAAAATATTTAATAAGGTATATTTGGGGGGGGGGGGATATATTGTATATAAAATTTCAGATCACAATATGAAGCCATTTGAACCCTCTCCAAGCTAGCACTGCCTTCAATGCTGTGTAGATGTATTGCCACTGATACAAGACCTACTAAAAGCATACAGTTTAACTAATACAGAAGTGGCAGTTCTTTATATGAAATATTTTTTACACAACTAGAGTGTCTTGAATACCCTCTTTAAGTGCAAAAAACACAGATCACTTTACACTAATGCAGCAACAATGCATTCATATTGTTCTCATTAGTCATTAGTAGTCAACTTGCATAAGATACAAGAAAAGCACAATGAAGCACACAAAAATAGACTAAAAATCAGCCTGTTCTTGCAAAAAAATACAGCATAATGGAAGAAAAAGACAAAAAAGGATTATGCACACCACATAATTTGCTGTTCCTTAATCCAGCTGGCTTAAGTGCTGTTTCTGTTTTTTGCTGTTTTTTTTTGTGGGGTTTTGTTTTGGTTTTGTTTTGTTGTTTTGTTTTGTTTTTTTTCTTTCTTTTTTCTTTTTTTTTTAATATTTTATTTTTGTAAATCAAACCACACGGACCAGGCACAACTATTATTCAGGAGGCAGTGTGTAGCTAAAAATTCACTAACTTTTTTTTCATCCCCATAATTTATTTTCCTCTGTCCTGAGGTAGTTACAAAAAAACAAATCATAAATCAAGCATCAGCTAAGGCCAGTGGGAGCTGAAGCTTTTCATTTTTCTCTTTTAAAAACTATTCATTAACTGGCCCAAACTACCCTTGATGTTAAAAGACAGCCGAGAATTAAGAGATCTCACTACACCAAAACGATGGCTATGAGGGGAAGAGGGTGAGCTGCTTCAAAATGTGACAACATATTGAGTCCCATCAAGCTGGCTGGTCCACTGTTGAATTTCCCACATTTATTCTCCTTAACTGTCTATAAAGTCACTGGGAGGAGTTCAGAAGGATCTGAGCACATCATCGTCCTTTACTATAACCAGGGAAGAACTGGTCCAACAGGGTCTGCAGTATCTTGTTAGGAGCCATGGTGTAGCCCTTCCCCAGGTCATAACGGCAGGCAGGGCAGGTGAAGACCTCAGCTCTGAAGGAGCGCTGTAAACAGCTCTAGGACAGACAGAGAAGAGGAGTGAATTGTGGGAACTTTCTTTTACACTGACTGCTTCATCCGCTAAGGAGTTACTATAAACCAAACACACAATTTTCTGTACTTCCAGAAAAAAAAATAATTACTAAGCCCCTTGGGGTACAACTTTGCCTACGTGACTAAAGTGATCTAAGAAAAGAACTCTGAAACATGGAGACTGGGAAGGATTAAAAGACAACACTGCTGACATTACCATTAATGTCCTCCTTTGAATCAGAGCCACAACTGCAGCTGTTTTGTTTTTTTTTCCAGCACCCCTGTTAGACAGCCACTGTAGTCCGGACATTCCCATCAAGCTGAAGGTGAATATGTATACAGGTTGTAGTGCTTAAGACACAGCCTCCACCCACCGCCTCATCTGACAAGACTCAGCTGTGCTTTAAAGACATATTCAGAGTGATACAGTAGTTTCTAATTAGCCCAAACAATTTTCTGGTATTTACGCTGCATCTTTTAAACAGCACTTGGTTAAAACGTTACACACTTTCAGGATCTGTCTTTAATTCCTTAACTACAAAAAGTTCCTTTACTGTTACTCTACCAACATCTGACTCCTGGGCCAAAACAACTCTCAGCATACCTCCTCTGATCACAGTGGAATGACTGCAATGCTAAACCCAACTCTTTGTGTCTGGGTTTATACAAAGCTCACTTCCACTCTTTATTACATAAATTTAAGATTACACAGCAATCACTGAAGGCAAACATGCAGCAAGTTATTGCCCAGAGAGCTAAGCAATAATTATCGTCTTTCTAAAACACGTTTTGGCCCCAGTGTCTGGAGTCTCAGAGCCAAGAAGACAGCCCAGAGCACAACCAAGCTTATTCTTACTTTACAGACGTTGTGGAGGCACTCTGTTGTCACTGGCTGGTAAACCAGCTCCTGGCAGCAGACACACATAAAGGATTGTTCCAGTTTCTTCAGAAAATTCTAATGTAGGGCAAAGGAATAAAAAAGACAAACTATTAAAAGGCACACCAAAAAAACCCACAACAACCCACAAACAAAAGTATTTTTATTTGAACTATGTATGTTTTATATAAAACTACATTGCCCAACTTTGGTAATTACTATATACATTTTAATTGTTTATGATTTTTTGTGAGAAATTCAACTCTCGGATCTAAGCTGAAGAAATGATAAATTTGATTTGCCTCTGAAAATGTGTGAAATGCATGGATCAACTCACAGGACTCTTGTGTAACACTGCTGTTGTTCCCTTCCCAAACTCACTTAACAGTAAGTAAAAAGACTACAGAATTACTGTAAGTTGCTAAGCTTGATTTATAAAATGGTTAGACATACCTTCACTCTGCAAAGTGACTGCTCACACTGCAGCACTTCTAGAGTAGCCTTCAATACTCAGTCAACACTAAATTACCCTCCAGAGACAATCAGCATTAGGTGTATATTGACAAGATACATAAAGGTTTTCACACCCTCTGGTGCTGTTATCTGCATTTTGCTCACATCTATACACCTCTACATACAGCATCTTCCTTCTTTCCATCAGAATAAAATTCTAGCTACACCTCTATTCACATTTAATTAAAACAGTTGATGGTTTCCAACAGAAAGCTGTCATGGTAGCTACCCAATGTTAGCAGTGATTCCTATTGCCTTTAGTGGCAATCAAATGGAAACCTTACCAGAACAGTGGGTATGAATTTGTAGAAAAACGACTTTTCAGTAACTCAACTGCTCTTAGATTACCATTTTCTCCTTTTTAAAAACCATGCTTACAAACAATTTTCAGCTGAAATTCTTTTTAATCATTACAGACAATGAATAGAAAACAGACAAAAGGTTCTAACTTCATAATGTGAGGAAAAAAGCACTTTCAAATGTTTTTTGGGAAAGAAGAACACTACCATGGAGGTGCCAACCTAGTCATCAACAACAAACCCTACAAGGATTTGGTATTAGATTGCTATAACAACATAACTTCACATCTAAGCTTCACAAATAAAAACAATGCTAGAAGCAATCTGTATTCATCAACCATTTAACTAGCATGTTTTAAGAGAGAATAAAGATTTCTCCTAGCACTCTAAAGAAAAGTAAAAAATAAAAAGAATCTAAGCATGCAGCAAACATACTGGTCCTTCCTTAAGAGAAGCAAGTACTTCATCCCACAGTTTCTGGTTCATACAGTCTTCTCTGATCAGCCATTGCTGTTCTTGGGTCAGCTGAAAAGCTTCTCCTTTCCCTCCATCTCCCATTCTCATGGCTTTAGGTGTATTTGTAGGTTCCTCAATACCTGCTTAAGATGATGACCATCAAACACAGCAATATCATTGTGTTAGTCTAAATTAATAAAGGGGAAGGCAAAACTGATTCCAAACCCATAAAATGTGTCAATCAAATGCCTATTCAAACTCACTTCAGCTCAGCATTGGTTTGGGCTGCACAGTCATCTGCTCATTTTCCTACCAGGCTTAAAGAAAAACAGCCTTACAAGCACTAAATAAAATCTTAGGATCCCTAGGCTGCTACTTTATTTTAGAATGTGCGCTACAATTTATATTAGTATTCCAAATAACTTCATGCTTTTGTGAAGCTTTCATGCTACTGGCTCAATAAACAAACATGACAGACTTTGCTGCTGAAAGCTAAAAAATAAAAAGAAATACCATCATCAATTGTCCTTTTTTGGTTCCCATTACTCTGGCTGGTTGGCTCCTGTTTCACAGTTTGCTTTTTAACCTTATCTTTCTTCTCCTTACTAGCCATGGCTTCCAAATAACCTTCTGGATACTAAAATAAAAAGCACAGATTTAAAACAAAACCCACTGGCATACAAAAATTCCCAAATATGTACAAGACTAATTTCTGAAAGACTCTGAAACCATACAACAATGTATTGAAATAATTAAAAAATCATTTTTAAAATCCTACATGATGAATAAAAGTTTTAAAGTAGTGTTTGTTTTCCAGAACTTGTAGCCAAGCTAAAGGATCTAATCTAGACTGAACTGTATTAAAAGGAAACTGACTTCTAAATCCATGCCCTTTTAATGGTGTATGTTAAAAAGTGTAGCCAGCAGACTGAAGTAGTTCATCCTCCCACTTTGTTCTGCCCTGGTGAGGCCACAACAGAACTGTGTCCAGTCCCAGGCTCTTTAGCTCAATGCAGTCAGAGTACTTCTACAGAAAGTCCAGTTGAGGGTCACAGAGATGATGAGAGGACTGGAGTTCCTTTGGGAGGAAAGACTGAGCAACCTGGGGCTTCAGCCTGGAGAATGCCAAGGGGAGTATTTTAACCATGCTTATAAACATCTGAAGAGCAAGAGTCAGGTGGATGGAGCCAGGCTCTTTTCAGTGGTGACCATCAATAGCACAAGGGGTACCAGGGATAAACTGGAAAACAGCAAGTTTCATACAAACATGAGGAAAAACTTAATCGAGGGTGACAAAGCAATGGAACAAGCTCTCCAGAGAGGCTGTGGAGTCTACTTCTTTAGAGATGTTCAAAATCTGGCCAGAAGATTTCCTGTGCAACCTACTCTATGGGACCTACTTTAGAATGGGGGTTGGATTCAAAGATCTTCAGAGATCCCTTCCAGCCTCTGTGATTCTACAAACTACACAAAGTTTTCTCCAAAGGCAAAGTTGAATATGATGATATATTATATGATAAACCAACGCATTGATAAGAAATCATTGTGATTTTTTCCAACTTTCACGGAATCTGCAAGGCATGAGTCCTTAAAGGCTAGTTTATTTTGGCATCTGAAATACAATAGCCATACAAACTCCTCAGCTACACGCAGAGAAAAACATACAAATGCACATATTTTTTTGATTTCTCAAATGGACTCAACCGTAAGAACAATTACTTGAAAATATTTTGTCTGGGACAATTATCACTGGATTCAAACTCTTGATTTATATACATACAAATATGTATACTGTGCATATGTGTATCTCTCCCTCTGTGTGTGTGTGTCTGTGTGTGTGTGTGTATTTCACTGCTAAGGCAGAAAACTTCATTCAGAATTCCTTCTGCTTTGTCCATTTAAAAGGATTTTTCCAGCCTTTAGATAATTTTTGTGTGTGTTTTGAATTTATCTGATTTTGTCACTGTGAAGTAGAGGGGGAAAAAAAAAAAAAGGGTAATTTAATACAACTGATTTCTATTTCTGGAATTTGTTTGCTTGAATTGAGGGGAATAAAACAAAGCAGTTCTGCAATCCTGACTCGAACCTGTACACTCAGACCCAGTTTCTTCGTCCTCTCCATTCCTTCAGAAGTCCAAGGTGCAGGCTCAACATCATCCCTCCTCAGAAGATAGCGCCAAACTAAAAAGCCACATTTTCCAATTTCTGGCCAATATTTCACCACCTGCAGAAAAATATACAATTTCTGCTATTACTTTTCCACAAGCCAAATGTGTGCCTATTCTTCCACTTGCTAATTATCCAACAAAACAAATTAATAAAAAATCAGAAAACTAAGTCAAACATTATTATAAAGCAGCTCTTCCAATGCCTGCAAAAGCTTTTCAATTTTGATAAACACAGTGGTATCTATCACAGATGCTGAGAAGATTCTGAATGCACAGGAAACTATAGCACAATTGGAAAGAGGGAGGAAGTTATCTGACTTCTATTGGTGAATATCATTTGTTAAGCAGATGTACAGTTTACATATTTGAGTTCATATAACCAATTACGGATTACATTCTATTATCACTACTCTGACTAACTTCACTTCTTTGCAGAGTGAGCTACAGCTAAAATGCTGTCTCAGACTTAAAAGAATTCTTTCTTTTAAGTAATAACAAAGAATTTACAACGCAAGACAAACAAGACTTCCTAAAATAGCTCTAGAAAAACATTATTTTGTACCAAGTAGAAACCAAAATACCTTGTAAATGCCATCGTATCTGTTGCCTTCCTCTGGGGCATATTTGCTGATCCGTCGTCCTTTTGAACTACGTACAACTCTCACTGGTTTACCAGCTCTCCAGTTCTTAGATTCTGCCCCATTTTTATCATCCAGTGGAGCATCACAGTTAAGGGCCAATGCCCTAAAAAGAGATGTATTGAATTGCTTCATACAAATTATTTCTGGGAAATAATGTAATTATATAGTATCTATTTCTTTTATTTATTCATGCTTCATCAAGCAGCACAGAACTTTTAAGTATAATCCTCAACTGCAGAACTGATAGAAACAGTAAGATGCAAGTACAATTAAAAAAAAGGAACAGAGAATATCTTGCTGCCAATGGTCAAGATGAAAATTCAGATTACATACTAAATGCAATAAAAAAATCCTTTCAGATTTAATAACCTTCATTTTTAAAAACAACTCATTTCTGGATGGTATTAAGACAAGTAAGAGAAATTACAAACAAAGGAAAACTTTATAATTATTCCCCAATAACAGCAGATTTTTAGGTTTTTTAAGCACAAGCATAAAAATAATGAATGCAATGAAAAATGCTATATAGAAAAAAAAAAACACGAAATTATCCAATAATCTCTACGTAACTGAAATTCCTCATACAGCATATGAGCTGGTTAGAGTAGGAGTCAAATAACAGCAACTAACTAAGCATTTTATTCTTTATCATTTTACCCATCATCTCTATTTCTGGGCTTGTTCAGTCAAGAAAACGCTCAGGGGAGACGATGTTGGCCTTCCAATACTTGAAAGAAGCCAGTGAAGAGGAGTGGGACTGACTTTGTACACAGTCTAACAGTGATGAGACAAGGGGGAACAGCGTTTAACTGTAAGGGTGGAAATTTAGGTTAGATGTTAGGAGGAAGTTCTTTACTCAGAGGGCTATGAGGCACTGGTACAGCTGCCCAGAGAGGTTGTCAGTGCCTAATGCCTGGAGGTGCTCAAGGCCAGGTGGGGACCTGGGCAGCCTGATGTGGTTAGGGGCAGCCCTGCCCATGGCTGAGGGTTGGAACATGATGATGTTAAAACAAGGTCCCCTGAAGAAAACGTTGGGACAGTTTCAACCAGAGACATGGCTAATAGCTCTAACAATAACACAACAACCTACTTCATTTGGATGCAGATGTTTCTCGAAACCAACAAAATATAACTCTTGATAAAATACCTCCTGGCAGCAAGAGGCGTCACTGCTTTCACAAAGTAGCACATACAACAGACAACAAAATAAATGTCATAGAAGGTTTGTTCTAATTAAAGCACTCCAGTAATGGTTTTGGAATACTTCCTGATTTTATTTGCAAAACTTACCTATTCATGTGTGTTAATGTCTGATCAAATGAATGCTCTCCAATCCTTTTATTGCCAGAAAGATCTCTACCTCCACTCCCAGTGTAAGTGAATTCATCCCCTCGATCCTGTACAAGAAGATTATCCCCGGTTTTAACACTCCAAATTGAAGCAAATAAATTTAAAAAAAAAAAAAGAAGAAAAAAAAAAGTGACTTTATTTGCTCTATTTACTCTGACAGACAAAAAGTATACTCCATTTCTATTCCACTACCAATGTCCTATAATACTTGTGAAAATCCTTATTAAAAAAAATTTGCCTGCCTTGAAAAAATTAGCATTTACAGCTGTTAAAAAAATTACTTTTAAAAATAAAATATTTCTTTAATGACACATTCTAGCAAGTGCTGCAGCACTAAGTAGAGCCTTCTTTTAGTTTACAAGAATATAGTGTTTGCAAAATACATCATAAATAGCTTGGAGAGATCACTTCAGCTGGTGCAGGGGGCTGAGTTCTAATAAGTCAGAGCAATGTGTACTTGAATTCAAGTTGGACGCTTTAGTCTATAAATAGTTCCAGCTATTCTGGACTAGTAAAAAGTCAGTATCACTTGGATTCACATTTTAAGCTGAGGCAGTTGTGTAGTAGAATTCCTACTGGGAATTTTCTTTAAATCCAAGAGAATCTGATCAACCTCTCTTCTGCCACATACAAAAAGAATGATCAAAATCAAACAATTTCTTTAGGAAATATATCACAGAATTTCACATCACCATGTGAAAAGTCAGGAATGTCTAGAAAGATGAATGATTTAAAATGATATGTGATGGAGACACAAATTTTGTACAAAGCACAAATCAATAGTATAAGGTTAATACTTCATTGGAAAGCAAAGTGAAATAAACGGCTTAAAAAGAGATATCATAGAATTGAGCTGTTTGGTCTTTTGTCAATGATTGCTAAATAAATAATGGCAAAAGGAATGTGCAGATTACACAAAGATGATTGTGATGATAATAATAAGAACAGAGATGGACTTGCTTGTTGAATATGCCCAGAACTGAATAAGAAGTTTTAGCAAAGTTGAGGAAACCAAGCTGATGTATTTGGCCAACATGTGTTTCTACACACAGAATTAGAATGTTATTTTCATTCTTATTTTATTTCCTGCATTTAAATAAAAGATTAACATCATAAGAATTAACTTTATTAGTTTTCATGCAAAATGAAGTCCTGCAAGAAACTCATGGCTTGATAAAATGGAAAAACTAGGACTAGTATAGTTATACTGATCCTTTAAAATTTTATGAAGGGAATAGACTAATGATATTAGTATGACCAACATTTCCATGAAAATATAAGAACAGAGCAAGAAAGAATCTAAGCACATTTGTTGTTCATAGGCATAGTTCTAACAGTCAAACTTGACAGAAAGGATCTCTGCAACAAACTAAGGCTTATCAGAATGTGAAAATAATTCTGAATACAATGTAGGTACAGACAGGACAATGAAATTCAGAAAATGATGGCAGAAATGTATTTCTTAGCATTAGCACCTTGCATGGACTCATAGCCAACAATATGGAATAACAGAGTGTCACAGAAAAGGAACTGCTGCGCAAAGTTGAAACGCCAGTAATAAGTGAGTGGTGAAGCTACCGTCCAACAGATTATGTCAAGTACATCCTTAGTATCAGAGGTACCAAGTCTGGGTGAATAACAATTAAGAGTGAGAATAAATATATTTAGTGTCTATTGTATAATGAGATACTTGAATTGTAACTCCAGTGTAATGTGAGACAAGTTGGTACCAAACTAGTTGGGCCCTGAAACCTCAAAAACAAGACAGCAGTTTAAAACAGCAGGTTTCATAGCATCAGACACAGGGTTTTCAGCTCTTTATTCAGTCTAGGTGACAGATAGACTCTCAATGTAAAGGCTGTAATGAACTTGTTATGTTGGATTCTCAGTAGCATAAAGCAGAGGAGAGAAAATCTGCAAGGAACTGTTCCCTTGGTAACAGAGCATGGAAAGACAATACAAAAAAAATTGTTTAGGATACGACTTCTCTCTTTCAGGAGGGTTCACACTGGATTCAAGCAATCCAGGTGAGACTTGCAATAAAAAACACATCTTTCTAGGTAGCCTGTTAGTAAATGGTCTTTAGATACAAAATATTTTTTCTCACATTTGGATTTAAAGTATGCAATACACTACAATCCCAGCACTGCATTGTTACCACCAATGGAACTGCTTCAGTCTATTCTGAAATAATTTTTAGAATTATGAATTCTTAAAGAATTATCTAACTTCTTCAGCTAACGTTCCCATTATGTTTGCTATTTAAGACTTGAAAGCTAAGTAAGACTGTATCTTTAACAGGTAACCAATGTAGAGTCACTAAAATCCAAGATTAAACATGAGAGAGACTAACAAGCAAATATTTTACATTCATTTAATTACAAATGAGACGAAGCTTCACATAACAGTTACTTTCAAACAGTGCTTATTTCACAAGCTTTGACAATACCCCTTTCCAAGCTTGAGGTCAGTTCCTTTACCAACAGAACTCACTGCTGCAGAGTACTCAGTACGGCCCAATTTGAGAACATTTGCAGACAAGTTTGGGTAAGCAGAGTCTTAAGTTTCCAACGACATAGCATAAAAATGACATTATCTGAAAACGAGACAATGAATTCTATTTCCTATAATACATTTTTGCAATTATTAACTGAATAATGATAGCTGAAGAAATAAGGGAGCATCAGTATCAACACGAAAACAAACAAACAAACAACAGAACACAACTCAAAGCAAATAAATATCTTCAGCATACTAAGAAAGCAGCTTAGGATTCACCAGTTCAAGGTCCCAGAGCTTGGGTTGGGGTTGACTCAAAGGAAATATTAAAATACCCCAACACTGAGTACCTCCTCTTGTGATTGGCTCAACAAAAAGACATCTCCAGAGACAATATCCTGCAGCAGCATCAGAAGGTAGGTGAAAAAAATATGTTGCACTTCGATGCTATTTCAGATGCTTGTTTCTTTCTCCTGGTGACTACCAGTTATGCATGTTGTCAAAACAACAGATTGCTTACTGCTTTATCCTTTCCTGATGCATGATTCAAAAACCCACCTGTGGAAGAGATCTGTAGGAAGGGTACAAAACATTGTACCCTTGTACAAACATTATTCAGTTGCAGAGAACAGTGATCTATTCTTAGAGAAGTGTTTATCAGTGTATGGAGAAGAAAACTGGACACAGTTACTGTTTGGTTGAGCAATACAATTGCTTTTGTTGCTCTATTTAGATGTTAACACTGAACCAGAAATTTTTTCAGCAACTTTAGGGATGATAATAAAAGTTTCTGAGACTTTCCTGAGAAGTTCTGAAAGCATCTACCAGTAGGTGTCAAGAGTCCTCAAAGCTTCATGGAATCTTTCATAGAAACTTTTTATTCTCGCTTCATTAAAATAAACACACTATGTGAAAAAATCCTTAGAATGTGGCATCTATCTTACTTCAAAGCAATAAAAAAATTCATGTCTACATAAAATGTAAAACTTACACTTCATTAAAATTTTTAAATAATACTAAATTCAGGCCCTGAAAGCACAATGAAATTGAACCACCCTGTATGATGTAAAATTTGGCTTACACATACGCATTCCCTAATAAATATGCATATTTCTCCTCAGAAAACTGAGAACTTCTGATTTGTTACCAGAGGTCATTCTTCTCACAGTCATATTTGTATAAGCAGGAAGGCTCATAATCCTCTATTTTTACAAACATTAGTGTATTAGAACAGCAAAATCATTGCTTCAATAAACAACATACCACTTCATCTTCAAATCCTCCAGCTAAAACAAGTGAATAAGCTCCATCATTACTGCGTCCATGAATTCCACCCACATGTGGTCTGTGAACACCTGCTTCGCTCACCTGGCAACAGAAAAACATCAGTTTCTAACATTTTTATCCAACTAATTAGTCATCTACAGTCACTTCTAACAGCAAACTTTCTGCTTAAAAACATTGTATAGGGGTATCTATGTAAACAGTTAATGTAAGACTACTATTAAAAGTGAGAATTTCATTAGTTTTAACGAAGAAAAGCTGAAAGTAAGGACACCTAAAAAAGGAAGGAAAATGTGTGGCAGTAGTGATACTGGAAGGTGAAAACACACACTTTCTTCTCTGTGAAAATCTTCCATTATTCTTTCAGTAAGCAGTATTTAAGACTGGACTTTGCACAGTCATTTACAAAAACTGAAAGAAAAAAATCAAAGTTTGGTAACATCATGTATTTGTGGATTATGGATGGCCACAGTGACCTACGCAAAGATCACTGTGTCAGGTACCACTGAAGTAATATGCTACCGACTAATCTGTGACCAACTCAGAGGAATACTATCATATCGCCTAATGAAAGAGAAGAAGTCCTTGCAATAAAGTACAGCTCATATCCAATCAGGACTACTCTCAGGTTATGAATATGCAACTAAGCTTCAACCAGACCACCTGAAAGCTGCTGTTGTAACATAAACCTTCAACATCAGTTAAAGCCTGCTGGAATACACTTCCCACAGAAATTTATGTATTAACCATATCTTTGCTATTTTCAAATTACATTTTAAAAACTCTTCATGAATTAACAAGAGGATAGCATATTAAATTACACATTTTCTCAGTATGTGATGCAAATTTACAATTAACAGAAGTAAAACTCCCAGTAGAAAAGCAATTAGGATTCTTCATATCTCCCCATGTTCCTTTAAATCTAGACTTCATCTGTTTCTGATTCCATACCTCTCAATCCTGTAACCTTTTCCCCATTCAATATACTTTAGCAACTTCTGTAAGAGTTTACATTCTTTTGATATAGTCCTGTACATTCATCATACAACAGAACACCAGACAAAATGTCCAGATGGCAAAAAATTCTGTTCCTGACAACAGATAAGAGAAGGCAGCTGTGCAAATTATGAAAAACACACACGGATACAATAGTTTCTCAGCATCAAGCTGCCTGTGGCCCTGGCTTCCAAAACTACTTAAGAATTCACAAATCCATAGTACCTAAAGGAGAAGAGTACTGCTTGTATTATGAACTACAGCTAGTCTGTATAGTTTGTATTTATATTGTTCCATAATTATACTGTACTACTAGATTTTACAAACTTCATCTCCATAGCATTGTTTTAGCTAACTTCAAGTGTGGAAAGTCTTGTTCAGTTGGTTTCAAAGCCATTCTATTCATTTAATGATTGTTGCTGATGATAGTATCTGCTATTTTTCTAGTCCCTCCTTTCATCATATTTTAACTCTGGATTCACTTTTTTTTTTTTTAATCATCATCACTACTGGCCATTAAGATGGCATATTTTCAAAACTATCTATTAGAAGATCTTTCCTAAATAATAATGATGAAAGAAGCTGAAAGCCCAATATAATACAAAAGAAATTAAAACTGTTACCCACCCCATGCTTACTATGCATGACAACTTTGTACTCTCACCTAACTGTATCAGTTATTTGCCAATTTTTCCAGATTATTTATGTGCATGTTGAATAAAAAGGCCTCACTATTGCGCTCCTCTTTCCTGCTGAATCAAACATTCTTTCATTCATTCCTCCCTCCCTTCTTTCATTTCAAGGATTTATCAAATTAAATCTAGGTTTCTGGTAGGTGATTCACCCCAAAGATGAATTCTGGTAAGTAATTCATGCCAAAGATGCTCTTCAGATGCTCTCTTCAGAAGCAATACTTAGTCAAATTCCTTCTAGGGAAAAGAGAGTTTGTGTCATGAAAAACTAAGCAAATAAAAAAATAAAGAAACTACAGTCTCTAAATTCTCATAGATCTGCTGAGACAAGCCTGTTTCACATAAAGAATACTGGTCATATGAGAAATACATAAGTTCAGTTTAAATGCCTACGCAGAAAACATTTCAATCCCTTTTTTTTTTTTTTTTTTTTTTTTTTTAAATATATATTAAGTAAAATGGATTGGTTTGCACAAAAATTAAATGGTTATGTATAAGTGGTAGTTGCTTTTTGCCCTCTACTACACATCTCCATTTATACACAAAATCATCATACTTACTCAAGTTCCTGACAAAAGCAGGTATCTAATCCTGTTCCTTTTCCCTACCAGCACTAGAATGATCTGAAAACCATCAACTTCTGTGTCACCAATGGAACTTCTAACAGAAAGATGAACTCAGAACTTTACTGCTGAAGCAGCAAAAAAGCTCGGTTTTGAGATTTTCAGTTCATACAGTTTACTTCAGAAGCTTCTTGTTTCCTGATTTTAGAAACCTCTCTTATTTATGAAACCATGCTTAATCTGGAAACTAGTAAAAATAGAACTACTTTAATTCCTTTCACAGAAAAAAAAAAAAAAAAAAATCTTCAAACATAGAGAGGTCAAGAAAATACCCCAAAGAATGAAAACGGCGTTTACCTGTTAATCAATTACTTGCCTCTTAAAATCACTGGGATAATGAGCAGAATAATTTTACAGAAAAAAAGTAATTAATTATAATCTTTGTATTGATGGTAGCATTCACATTATGGTGAGAAAGAACCAATTAGCTCAGTTTTCAACTTCATTATTTTGTTTTCTATCAAGAAAATAAACCAAGAACTGTGAAAAATACGTGCTGCAAACCTTATCAGCCTTAAAACGTGCACAACATCCCAAATCCTGATTTCTTCAGACAGAATGAAGACACCTCAACTGGAAGAAAACTCTGTTAAGTTTTTTTTTCTAACAGTTTAATAATAAAACATTTCTCTTCTTCTCATAAGAAAACAGGTGATGAAAGGTTCAGAAAACAAATCAGGAGAAGATTGTCATGTTCCTCCTTAAGTTCAGAAAAAAATCCACCTTTCTATTCTTCCAGCTATTATGGAAAACACACAGTTACCATCTACAACACATGCAAGAAACAAAGAATTATCTGAATTTTGAAAATGAAGAACTACCCATTTCCTGACCAAATCAATGAAAAATAAGAAAAAAATGAAAAATTGGAGATATCAGATAAGATCATGGTAAAGTTTGCAAATTACTGGACATCTCAAAACCACAAAAAAATAGCACTGGCAAAAAAAAAAAATGTTGTTGATTCTTCCAACTTTTTTTTTTATATGGAGAACCTTTCATACATATATATGCATGTATATAATAAGTATATACATACTTATTTATATGTATGCAAATAAAGTGCCTGACAAACATTCAGTCCCTCTGTGTATCACCACAGCAGTTCTGTAACTAACATGTGAAATGGACTGGGAAAATTAACAGCCTTTTCAGCCCAGGTGACATCATTTTTCAGCCCAATTTTTTTTTTTTTTTTTAACCAATCTAGTTTACCATAAATCCTAATAAATACTTGCAACAGAAAATGAGCGTGCAAGCAGGAGAAAATTCTGATTGATCAGATCATTATCTAGCAGTATGGATTTATGTTGGTTTAACATGTTCAACCACTTAAATGAAGAGTTGGACATTAGTTACGTCTGAACAACAAACAGAAACCCAAACATAGTCTATTTATAGTTGTATCATCTACAGTTCTTGAAATCCACAGCCTGAATCCCCAAAGTGGGAGACTTACACCCTACTTACAGTTTTAACAGGTAAAATTTGTCTATCCTAATTATGACAGCATTCAGATACCTCAAAATACTACTTGTTAACTACACTGTAAAATCAGTGTGCTTCTATTACACTTGTACTGCCTTGACTTCCAGTATTGTCATACTTTATTTTGTCCTGGCGACAGTTAGCAACTTAAACTTCTGTTAATGTCAAACTCATATATTATTACTCTTATTTCAGCTACAGATAACATTGAAACAACATACCTGAACTCTGAATTTCCAAGTCGTGCCAACAGGAACACCAGGAATGGGCCCATAATGATTTGAAGGAACAATAGTGCATTCCTTAGTGCGACCAACACAGGCCATGCCCTAAAAATACATCCGATAAAATGAATTAGTATTATGATATTGAAGCTTAGTCATAAAATGAGATGCAGATGTCAGGAAATCTAGTAATTGTAATAAAGACATACATTAAAATGTATTAGGAATTGTCAAAAGGAATGTTTTAAGTAACGTGCGCTTACAGTTTTTTGAGGGATTGGGAGTTGTTGTTCTTTTTGCTTTTACCTCTAGTCAACTTAATAATTCTTCCACCTCTTTGACTGTCAATAGATAGTGGGCAGGATTCAACATTGTCTTAACCGTCTATGCAGCCCAGTACTGAATTTTGTGTAGTGCATATATAATTACAGATGTAGCACATACATGAACAATTAGAGTAATAGCTATTTCTAAAATACACTCTACCTTGCCCCAGTCTCTCTGGCTTTCAGTACTGGCAGATGGCATCTTTGCTTTCTTTTTACTCTGTTTGAGCTTTTCTCCGGCCTTTACAACTTCATTAGAATCATTTTTGCAGGAAGGACAATACCTAAAAAAATGGTTTTAGTAAATTCTCAATTACTTCATAATAATGGCAATACATTTCCTGTAGCCAAAATAGTGTCAATCAGTTCATCTTAACTGAATATGTCAAGCTTGCAAATATATATCACTCTCAAGCAGCTAAAGCCTGCAGTGAAAAAGAAAACCCAACATAAGCAAACACTGTCAACTTTAAAATAGGGTATTTCAATATTTTTTGAAGGTAGAGTGTTAGAGGCAATACATTTCTCTATTCTTTCTCACATGATGCGTGAGACGTCCCATGATTCCTGTATTGTCTCTTCATTCCGTCCTCTCTTGTTCGGACCATGTAAAGAAGATAGCCAAGATTAGAGTATGCTGCTGACCAGTGGTTATGGTGGTTTGTATGTCCTGCCACTCTACCCTTATTTTCTGCTTCTACAGACCTACATTTCATTACAGACAGCTAAATGTGAAACAGAGCCAAGAAACCCTGTAATGTGTAGACAGACAGACACACATACATGCTCAATCCTACCCCACAGTGCCTAAGTGATATATAGCACTGGAACTCATTCCAATTAACACAAAGTCAACCTGGTAGGAAAGAAGGAGATAGCAGTATGTAGTGACTGCAGCACAGAGAGAAAAGCAGTACTCTGGTCCTGTTACTGTTTCTAAAAACATTTTCATCCCATTCCAAGAATGGCAGTGAAAAGGCAACTGTCCATGTTTCTAGCTGCTATAGGCTGACTTTGGCACATATGCCTTAGAGGAAGAAACCTGACCCTAACAGCATTGATAACCTAATTTAGATGACTACCACTACCACCATCACTACCACTACTACTGCTACTGCTATTACTGTTTTGAATTTATTAACGAACTTTTGCATTTGGTAATGAACGGGAGAGCTAATGATCAACATCCACAGGAACAGCCTTCACTATTAAAAGTGTCAAACCATTAAGGTAACAAAATTATACTGAAAAGAAGTAACAAAACAAATAATTCAAAATGCTGCATTGCTCTGTCACTAGAGCTCCAAATGATATTATAGTTGTTTGAATAAAAGCATGCAGTAGCCACCTTCAAAAAAGGAACATTTGCCCTGTGAGACCAGGCTGAGAGAGCTGGGGCCTGTTCAGCCTGGAAAGGAGAAGGCTCTGTGGAAACCTGATTGTGGCAGTTCAATATCTAAAGGGGAGCTGTAAGAAAGAAAGGAAAGACTCTTTAGCAGAGTCTGTTGTGACAGGACAAAGGGAAACTGTTTCAAACTGTAAGACAGAAGTTTTAAACTGGACATAAGGAGAAAGTTTTTTACAATAAGGGTAGTGAAGCAGTGTAACAGAATGCCAAAAGAGGTGGTGGATGCCCCGTTCCTGGAGACACTCAAGGTCAGGTTTTATGGGTGTTGAAACAACCTGATCTACCTGTAGGTGTCCCTGTTCACTGCAGGGAGTTGGACTATACAACCTTTAAGGGTCTCTTCCAACTCAAACAACTGTGTGTGATTATGTGTGATAATGTAAGTTCACAAGTTTAACAATGACATTCCTTGCTTCAGGATAGGGTAACCGCACTACCTACATACTCTTTAAAATGAAGTTTGTATGGAATACTAAATAGTGTATAGCATCAGTGCTAAACTGATAGCCCCCCTCTCTGAAAAAGAACCTTATAATCATTTTCCAAAGCATAGGTTTAATACACCACAGGTAGTTTGCCAATTTTTTCCACTTCTGAAGTAAACTGGATTAAGCACGATGTCAAGAATCACACAGCCATCACCCTTTACTAGCATGAAAGAATATTAAATGATCTTTAAGGTCCCTTCCAAACCAAGCCATTCTATGATTCCAAGAAGTTGTGAGGACACAGACACTCTCTTCGATAGGAGATAGTGTCTTGTGAAGTGTAAACAACTTCTACTGAACCAGTCATTAAGACTGCAGAGGGCTGGTATCACTAAGTATCTCAAAATTAACAGTAAACGAGACAATGTCTTCCTATCAGTACCACTCCTACCCAGCAATTTAATTCACAGATGCAGCAATTTATTTACTTAAACAAATCTTTATGTTTCTATTGTTACAAAGCAAACAAAAAACAGTTAAAATGCTTGATAGCCCTCTTGCAAGATATTTCATATGAATACCATAATATTTTACACTATATGAAATAAAGTTCAACTACTATGGAAATACATAATCTATTTGCAAGCAATGTTAGCAAAAGGGTCTAAACCTGCACTTAACCCATAATCTGAGAGATTATAAAGGCCATACTGTCTGTCAATTCAGTTTCTCTATGGTCATATGGTCATCTACAGAAGAGCTCATGTTCTATATGGAAAAAAAACTATGCTATTTAGTTATGGTCATGCTATTGGAAGACAGTAGGGAGATCTGAAAAGTAATTGCAACACTGAAAAAATGTGAATTCTTCAAACTATTTTTTGTAACAGCCTGAAGTAGTTAGGAAGAGACACTAGTGGCTGGTGATACTTCAGCATTAGTAAACCATGTAATAAGTGCCTGTGCATTCAAAGATGCAGGAAGAACTACTGAGAATAAATTGTTCTCAGAGTAGAACAAATGGTTTGGAGGTTTTGTGGGAGGGGGGTTATATACATTTGAAGCATAATTTATTTATTTTTTAATCAGAAACTTTATCATGACTAAATACTTCTGTAGTTCTGGATAAGAACACATGGAATGAACATTATGTATGAAATGAAAACAAGAACTTCTCTTCTGCTATGTCCAAAGTTAAGCACTATTAGGTAAGAAAAGTGTTTAAGGACTGCAGTAAATAAATACAAAAAAGCCAACTGCGTGTTGAGAACAGTTTCCGATACATGACATCAACTCATTAATGCTGGCAATTAGTAGGAAGCAAGGAGATATCATGCATAGACAATCAATCTGCCTGACGGTAGCAAACTTGGAGACACTTAGGATTAATATGCTGCATAATAAACACTGCTGCATAAACACACTGTCATTTTGCATATGAAAGAAGTGGAAAGTGCACAGGCAATACTGAAATAAATGCTATTTTTAGTTCCAACAGCCTGTACACATTTCCAACGGGTATTGAATATATTTTTAGATAGTGTTTCAAGCCAGCAATTCCTCTAAGAAACAGCAAATACAATCCTTCTCAATGAAGCAATTTCATAGGAAAAAGATACAATAATATCTGTGAGGCCAAACATATGCACTGATAAACACATACCAGTGTTAGTGCTCTCGATTGCTTAATCACACATCAGCATAAACACTGAAGCAGCTCCTTAGAAGTGCAGTGCCATAGAAAACAGGCACAACATTAGACACTTACCAATACACAAACCTACTTGGAACGTGGCATCCACTACAGTATAATAAATTGAGATATGTATTTCCAGAGAATGTTGAAACTTCCACACCACTCAATGGATTTTTTAGCTGAAGCATACAGTTCCTCAAAGATTAATCACAAGGCCCAAATACATTCCATAAAATGTTATCTGTTGACATCTTAGACATTTAATGATGTCTACATCATGGAAAACTTTATTAGAATGAAGTTCTATTTAGCAGTCATTTATAAAGGATTAGCATCTCATCTAAACCACAGACAGGTTAAAAATATGAATAATGTAAATTGTGGATAGCTAATAAAGACAAAAAATGGTACAGCCCAAGATAACTGGCTGTTACTGGCTCCACGCAGACTAACTTCAAAATACAAATATCTTGATTTGCAATGTGAGATGGCTTAGTTTTCCTGCTGTCTGAGAAAGGGACAGTAGAAATGGAGAATAGCAAGCTTGTAGATCTCCTACAGCAGGAGAAAGGAATGGGGTAGCGGCAATCAGAAGATAGAGGAATGGCACAGGGTCAGTAACAGGATTAGAGGATGAAGAGAAAGAGAAAGGTGAGGAAACTGAGTTGTTCAATAAAGAATTTGAACAACGTTAAAAGACAAGGGAACAACAACTGCAGATAAATACAATCAGGTCAGGCAATATAATAATGATCAAAACAAATAAAATTATCGTATCAGTTTTTTAAACCCAGTAATGACAATTAATGCTTACTACTAATCCTTTATGAATGATTTTTTAAAAAAAATATCTTGACAGAAAACATATTTATATTAAGTGGACAGGTGAAAAACAGAATTATAAATATTTTTCAGTTCTGTCCCTCACGAGGTGCAAATAACAAAGAGGTACCTGGTGCAGAATGGTAACATAGATAAGTAAATCATCCTTGTATATTTACCAGTCCTCATCTTCTGGTATCTTGCTTAAGGGAGGGTTCAGGCAGTATATATGATAAGCCATATTACATTCATCACACAGGAGTTGCATGTGAGCATCCTGTTTTCCACCACACAAATAACACGAACAAAACCGGCATTCCTTATCTGGATCAGCCCTACAGTGCTTGCACTCAGGGCCACTTTTTCCTGTCAAAAACAAAGAAAAAGTCAAATGCCATGTATCCTAGATAACAGTATTACTGTAGCGATAGGAAGTGATTCTTTCTGCACTTGAACACCATCCTCTTGAAAATGAATTCTTTCCACATAATTACTTTCATTTCACTATACAGGCTAAAGAGATGTCTTCTTTGTATAAACAAGCAGTGTTGAGAATGCCCAAAGAGCTTCTCTTTTATTTCTCTACCCACAGGCCCATTGTGCCTCAGCACCCCCAAGATGCCACCTGCATACTCTCCCTACAGATAAAACTTTGCACAATCTTTCAATGGAGGATTCTTAACCATAGCCATGCAGAATCTGCAACTAGGTAACTGGTAACAACCAAATAAAGAAGAAAAAAACAAAAAAAACCCCTACAATCTAGAACAGCTGTTTTCCCCTTAAAACTAAGTATAGAACTGCACAGAAGAATCAACTGTCTAAGTTTATAAGCACCCTAAAATCGTCAGTTGTTCACAATAGCAGTTTAATTAACACACAAAAAAAGGATTACTTCCTGTTTCAGCTCCCTTGGAAATTTGGACTCAAGAGCTTACATGAAAAAAAAAACACCAAACATCAGCATTGATTTTCCAAAAGATGGAAAAAATGCTTTTATAGAACAGAAAATTATTTAGTAGCCTAAAACAGATGTGAAAGAGCACAGAGAAGAAACTCTGAATACAAATAGGAAAACTTACAAGATTCACAAGAACAAAACAAAAAAATTTAAACAAATGGGAAGTCCAGAGAAATGAAAGACGCCACAATAAAACTCGATCAGTGCTGAAGCAATTCTTCACTAAAATAAATAAATAAATAAAATAAAAAAATCATAGAATTATAGAACATACTCAGTTGGAAGGGAACCACAAGGATAATCAAGTCTTCACATGCTCATATACATGTTCTGCGTGAAAAGCCTCCAGAAATGCCATGGAAGTGAATTTGAGCTTAAACTAGCTCAGTACAATAACTGAGTACTTCCAAGCTGGTCCGGAAATATTTCTTTATCTAAAAGAAGTGCTTTTGAATCAGAAGGCAAGGAAGACTAGAAGGCTATTTGGGAGTTGAGATCTTGCAGTAGGAATCCAGACAACTGAAAATAATTCAGAAATATTTTTCTGAAAGTTTAGAATATACAAAAATAGAAAGAGTTACTACCAAACTTTCTTCATCCATTTTCGGAAGTCGTCAACTTGAACATCTGGCCCTCTGGCCCTAGTACAACATTCTATAATTTCATCCTCTTGAACAGACAGACCGTTCAGCTGAAGCTTTGAGAGGTAGCTGTAGGCTGTCAGAAATACTATAAAGTAGGAAGAACAGACTTTCCTTTCCAAAAAAAACAAACCAAAAAAACACAACAACTGTAATTTTACATTTTAACTACTGATAATGGCCTTCATTTTGCAAGAGTACTTCAACATGTACTCTCTTGCTGTAATCTAAATGGAAAATCTCAATGCAAACTTGGAAAGGGGAATAGGGAAGACTAGGCTAGCACGTGTACTTTCGTTTACAATTCATGAAGAAAAAATTAACCATGAAGCTGAAATAGCTGAATATCATCACTTAAGTTTTCTCAGACAAACTATCTGAGAAACTTCTGAATTGTTTTTATACTGAAGGACTTCTGTCTTCTTGACACACTCTTATTGGAGATTAGAATTTTTAAACTCATGGGTATCTCCCCCATAGCGTTCTTTAACTCATTATAAGGCAACACTATTCAAAGACAAGTTTTCATCTTCTCTTAGCTTTATTTCTTCTTTTTATTCACCATTAGCTATTGTTTAAGGTGATACCTTTAGAAACTGGAAAGCCTATTAGTTCACTGTAAGTTAGTTTGCTTGCATAACATAAGTCACAAACATAAATCCTTCTTTTAAGAGCTGATTCCTGAATAGAAAAAAGATGGTCAATTTGCCAGAAGAGTTCTGGATACTTTTACATCTTTCCTAAACATATAAAGAACAAAGGAATAACCATGGGCTCATGGAAATATCATTCTTCTCTTATTTGGGAAAAATCCAATCTCACATCATAATAGACATTACAGAAAATGTGATCAACATGAACAGGATAACAGAGTAAAAATTCTGTGGAGAAAAGCTCTAAACTGAAAGTCCTATCAGAAAGGGGGAATTTGAATGCTAAATGTTGTTTTGTATCAGCAATCCCTCTGGATGATCTTGAGCAATACTTTTAAAAAATGGAAGGAGCACACCTACCCACAATTTTTAAGAGAAAAAAACAGAAAAGTTGAAAAACTTGAATGACTGAAAATGAAAAATTACCAGCTACAGACAGAACACCAGTGAGATACCACGGAAAATTTGATGAGCAAATTTGTAAGGCCAACAGCGCTGGCTCTTTAGCAACCTCAGTGGCAGATCAGATACACTTAAAAAGCATCTCAGAGAAAGAAAGCATCTGAAGAGTAATGAACCAATCTGCACATGGGTGTACCTGTGGTATTTCTGGAAGAGCTAGGCAAAACTCATTGATCTTTCCAAGCTGCCAATATCAATTCAAAACAAGGTTGATGTAACCCCAGGTAAACTGCCTCCCCTTTGAAAAATCATGGAACTAATGGCTGAGCTCTCCCTACAGAAACACTCTACCTTATCTGACAAACATTAGACAAAAAGAAAAACACAAAACCTTTCTTTATCTGTATCTTTGCACTGTGAGTTGTCTAGGCTTACAAAATTTACTCTGTTTTCCATTACAAAACTAGTTTTTTAGGTCAAAGATTAGCAACAATCTTAAAATAAATCAATAAATAAGCAAGCAGAGGTTGACATATTTATTCAGCTCAACAATACCTGAAGGTTTTTGACATTCACCAATATACATACGAAACTCAAACTGTCATTTTTATTACCAGACTAATTTCTCACATTTTTTGCTATAATCATGTTCATTGCTGAAATACACTGAATATGCACGGCCATATTGAGACAGGCCTGTTCATCCCTACCAGCATAGTACACTTGGGTTATACACATTATTTTGTGTTCTCTTGTTTTACAAGAAGAGTTATCCCATGTTTATTTTACTCATATTGACTGTAATGGAAATAATGCAGGTTGATATCCAGCTTTTAAATCCATTTTACCTGGAAACATTTGGTATTTATTAACAAGTATGTAACTTCTTTATTTTCTAATAGGTTTTAGCTATGACATTTCTCCTGTACTGCAGAATTTAGACTCCCATTCAATAACTGCAGATTACTGCCTTGTATTTAAATGCAACAGCTAAACTTATACTGACACACCATATACATTTTTTCCTGATTGATGTGCACAGAGCCCAAGTAAAATACAACCACCGACAAACAATTTTCCTGCGCTGTTTATCCAGCTGAGTAGTTATTCTAATTTATAGAAAGGACACAGACAGCAGCTTCACATAAGCAAAAATACAGTAAGTGCACTTTCTGATTGTGTTGACAACAATCTCATGGAGCACTTAAGGCCACTTAATTTCACCTGCTATTGGTGGAACAAAATCATACCATTTTTCATAGCATACATATAAGATGAAACAGCTATGCATACAGATATATGCATACCTATTCAAAATTCTTAAATACAAATTAGGACTAGGGAAGTACAGCTGAGAGGCAAAGACTGTACTATGAGCTTACAGCTCAACAGATGTGCACTGTGCATAAGTGAGCAATGACAAGACAGCTTACTACAAAAAGCAGAATCACATGAACAGAAAAGGAAAGGGCAATGATGAAAGTGATAATAAAGAGCTTGAATTCGAGGCAATAAAAACAACAGTCAGCACAAGAAACAGAATTCACAATGAATAAATACCTACATAGGACTCAAATGGTCCTACTAAGCCAATTTTGTATAATCAGCAATACAGTAATTACTCATTTCCTTAACACACAAACACATTCCAAAATTAATTCATTAAACAGAATATGCATGGGAAGAACTAAAAGAAGAATTCAATCTTTTTACAAGTTTCATAAGTAATTATACTTGCAAAATAAGTAAATGTGTTAATGTAAAGCAGTATGTTTAAAATTTCTCATGATATAATTTATAAGAACAAATACATGTTGTTAGACATTTCAAAATCCCTTTGATTTTACTAACAAGATGAACACGTTTTTTGTTTTGTTTTGTTTTTCTGGTTTCTTTGGGTTTGTTTTTTTTTTTTTTGTGAGCAACCTGAGTAAAGGAACTCACAATAATAAGAAAAGAGTTGTGGAAAAACTCACAGAATTAATATTTACACTTTCAGAGCACCACTACAAATGGAATGTGCTTTCTAAAAAAAAATATTGTTTCTTCACATGCCTGCAAATAAGCAGCAAGCAGACTAGTTCTTCTGCATTTGTAGCTACCTGCAAAAGCTCAGAGAAACACCTGGAGTCTATCTCTAAAATGTTATGTGTCTACTTTATTTTTTAACTCAGAAACATCTACTAGTAAAGCTGGAGATCAGTCTCTCAGTCTCATCATTGTGAATAGTGAGATTTTAACATGCCTAACTGGAATATATTTTTAAACTTTGGACAAAATATCATATCACTTTTTATATATGCTACCATCAACTCCTTCCTTTGGTTGTGGGAAGAAAGGGGAAATAAAACACAGTTATTTTTAGAAGGTTATGCTGGGCGAAATAAACATTCAAATATTAATTATCTGATTCCTTTCACAGTACTAATAGCTTTGACGTACAGTCTTTTATTTTTTTAAAAACATAATTCTTATGTAATGGCAGGGTTAAAGAGTAGTATCACAGACCAGTTCTGTCTTTGGCATTTATTGATATATTAGAAGTCTGAATGATATTTCAATTGTCTTAGAAATTCTGGTGACCCCAGCAATTGTTTAGCAACTTTATCATTATGAACTCATTCTACACAGCTTGTTTGGAATGCTCCGATTTCCCTGCTCATGACTCACACAACAAAGATGTTAAAAGTCAACTTACAGTAAACAAAGTTTTAGAACAGAAAAAGAATTTCGTTACTGCTTTCCTGCATGTGGAAATATTTACTATTATTTTTGCATTCCAGTTCTCATTTTTAAAGAAACATCATTCAATTACTCAGTTTTTAATGTCTATTCAAATAGTTAAAAAAAAGAAACACATACTTTTGAAATCTCCATCACCAAATGTCAGTGGGTAAGCTCCTGGCTTTTCAATCTTGTACATTTCCTCTACAAAAAGGATTTTACAATCATTTATTGTGTCTTCTGGGCCTCTGAAAAATAAAAAGCACATTCAATTTACTTTCTCAAATCTAGATTCAGTAATTTATGAATCCTAAGCAATGGGAAAAATCTTATTGGTTTTTTTTTTTTTTTTTTAATCAATGCTGATTCAATTCGCACAAAATATTCTGCATAATACACATACTCATTACACTGACATGAACAAAAGACTAGCTCAATACCCTCAGATTACCTGGCTGCCACATCACAAAATGTAACGGAGTACAACCTTGTTGACAGCCATCCATAAGCCATCTATGCAGTTCTACCTCCACAACCACAAACTGTTTTGTTGTCTGAATGCAGCCAACCAGTAAAAAATCATATCCTCTTAAATACAGCATAGTAAACATTTTAATGAAAATATATTGTTAGAAATAAACCAAGACTGTGTCTTAAGATACACAATAACAGATGCTTCTTGGAACGTGTAGAGTTCTGTAACTGTAAACTAATAGAAAGATTCAAAAGACTTCTAAAATATTTTGGAAAACTAAAATTCAGTCCTGCAATAGTGAATTTTATCTAACAAGAGTAATAATTCCAATGACAGAATTCAGTGCAGAGTCCCCGCAACAGGCAAATGATTTATGACACCATAGAGTAAAGGTGTTCACTTGCTCCCAGTAAACTCACCAGGATTCTAATCCAAATATAAATGCAGTGGGAAAGAAAGCATTATACAGATCCAACACTTTCCAAATGAAAAGGAACAAGAACCACAACAAACTATTGCACTGTACACAGTTTGGTATTTCAAATAGATTAGGCAAGATTCTGCTAACCAAAGCTAAAGTTCACTGTGTCATTACGCAGAAATAATGAAAACAAATAATTAAAGATAATCATTAAATATTGACAATGCTCCAAGCACAGGCAATCAGTTATGTTTCTTTCAAATAATTAGACTACATAAGCGACTGAGAATACGTCTGAAGAATTACAAATTTTCTAAGCCTTACTTATAGGGTATTTGTAGGAAATATTCACAGAGATGATATAAAAATCCTTCTGAAGACAGCCAGGTGGCGTATTCCTACTAAAAGATCTTAGTTGGAGAACTACATCTGGCTATAGACAGGTAAGGAAACACTATTATTGTCCACAGTAAGTAAGGTTAACCATAATAACAGAACATCTCCAAGACTGCCAGACGGGTAGTCTGGTGTATGGGAGCAGTTAGAATGTGATCAGATTCACAGCTCTAAATGTGTGGGGGAGCATGTTTACTACTGCTAAAAGCAGTATGGGAAAGAAATTTATATACGTATCTACCCACAAAAAACACGAACCTAGTTAAAGTAAATCCATCTAAATCTTACAACTGTTTCTGCCTGTTTATTACTGATGCCTCAGAGTGGTTTTTACTATCAAAGCAGACATAAAGCCTTCATATCCTCCTACGTTCAAAGCAGTTCCAGACAAATGAAACAGCCAATGGAAATGTAAGTTAAGATGCTCCATTAAAAAGTTATTTGTCTGTTAATAGTTTGTGGTAACTTGAATTTTGGACTTGACTTGCCCAAATATTTTGCTTGAGGGTGTGCCTTTGCTCCTTCAGTAAGACCACAGTTCTTAGAAAAGAGGCCATCTCTGTGAAGAAAGAAAGGCTTTGCTCTCTCCCTCATCTCATTGTCTGCTCCCACCACTTCCCTTGTGCTGACACCAGTTCCTGGACTCTGCCACATGCTGGCATAACTGAGGCAGAAGAAAAGTAAGCCAGAGAAAAACCCACAAGCAACAAAACCCTTTTTGGTGGCCTTGAGCTCTGCAGTGGTTTAGATCTCCAAGCAGCTAGAGTTTGAGAGGACTTTGATGGTGTCTTGATTCACTATAACTGCCTTTTACACTTACCAACATTTTGGCATCTGTTTTTATTTCGACCCTTTCAATTCCTTTCAGTGTTTGGAGGGAAGCAATTCCCATTGTTAGCCATATGCATGAGCAACAAATGCTAGCAAATTTCAGAGTTCAGGAATATTTCAACAGTACATACAAACGCTACATCAATGCAAATACATCACTGTGACAGAGAACAGTTTGTTCCTGTGACTAAGAAAATAAGGTAGTTTAAGATAATTTTCTTTTGCACACTAGGTGGCATTACTTAAAGCAGTTCAATACACTATGGGAAACATCCTTCACATTTATCTACATTTCTATACAGTGCAGTGAACACAGGAAGGCTAATTTCCTGCACCTCAATCAGGACAAGACTGTATGGTCCAACTAATCACAGTAGAAGGCTGGACTCCAGTTTCTGTTGGAGCCTGAAGGCACTGCAAAGTGTGCCACATTCTGTGAATTATTATAGCACTTAAATTCCTTCAGCTGTCACCACATCTGCAGATCTGCTTGAGCAAACTCTCCAGCTTTGGTTTAAAATGAACTATTTATCTAGAAAATCCTCCCTGGAGCATGTAAAAGAGTACTTCTAAGAATGACTACCCCTTTAAAAAGTCTGTGGGGATCAGTACAACACTTCAGGGAAAGGGAGAGTTGAAACTCCTCTCCAATAGCATGCAGAATCCCTTTGGATTATCTAGGACACAACCACAACTTCACAATCAAAAAATTATGCATTTAGATATAGAGAGGAAAAATTGTACCCAATCGTGGTCAGAAACACAAATACAACAACAAATACAGATGGAGCTTCTAAGAACTTCACAGTTTCCCTGCTTATTCTTTGTACCCCGGAGGGCAGTTTCTTAACTAACATACACATTTTATCAGTCCCAGATTGTTTAAAAAACAAAAACAAAACAAAACAGCACACCACTACCATAAAAGAAAAATCTACAAAAAAAAAAACAACAAACCAACACATATGCACAGAAATGAAAAATAAAAATAAAATAAACCAGCAGCTCTTCTGCTTCTTTTCAATGCTATAAACCTAATTACGCTAAGACATTTCTTATCTATACCACTGCTTGCTTTGCTTGTTTGCCTAGCTATCCAGCTTGAATCCTTTAATTCCTATTTCAAATATAACATGTAAGCCGTGAATGCATTTTAAAACCAAAACACATAATTATGTCTTATTTCTCCTAAATAACATGAAATGTTATGTTCAACAAACCACAGGTACAGATTCAAATATCTGTATGCTTACAAAGAAAAAGAAGCATACCTTAAAATTTAAGCATACCTGTGTGGTGAAGTAACATAAAGTTGAATAATATGTTGGATATTAGTCAGAGTGCAACTACAGATGTACCTACAGAAAACTTGAAGCATAAGGCACAAAATAAGTTACAATCTTGTTAAGAAATGGTACTCTCAGGCTCAATGTAAAACAAAACATAGGTGCTATGAATATGACTCTCATGCAGAGACAGCCTTAAATTCTACTACACTTCAGAAAAAAAAAAAAAATCAATATACTTTCAGAGCATACTTTTCCTATTGTTACATCTTGTTCATCTTTATTATTTGCTCGTCTCCAGTACTCTATAGCTGTTATAAGCAAAACAGACAATAGAAAAGACATAAAACATCAGTTTCCCGTCTCTATATTGTCTTATTGTTTACAACTGCTTTACTTTAGTTTACCTTCTTTCCTTGCAGCATTCTCTCTAGAAATCTTAAAAGTAGTGGTTTTTTTTGTTTTTTGTTTTAATTCATCATATGTAAATCTCTGCACACAGCTTTTAAAAAAGAAGGAAGGTGGAAGAACACCAGAAAGGTGTTACTAGGACAGTAATCTCTGGAAGCTCATGCTGTTGCTATCTGTATCTGTAGGGAACAAGCCAAACCTGAGTTCTGTAGAATATTTACCAGGAGTAAATTCCACAGACATCAATTAAAGTATGAAAATTACTTTTAACTACACTGATTAATACACTTTTTTCTTCAGAAAGGCCAGTAAGAGATTTATAAATTGGTTGAACAACATGAGTACACCAAAAGGTTCTATAATACAAAGTTCCATAAAACGCAAAGTAAAGGGTTTAATCACCAACATCATTACTGAAAGTTACACCTATACCATGTTAAACTCAAAGTGTTGAAGCTCATCATACTTTTTTTTCCCCTGTAATTAGCAAAATATAGAACTGTATTTATATTCTACATCTAGGAAGGCACATGCAAAATAGTGCAAAAAATGTTTAAACTACCCAGTGGTTTGTTTGGTTGCACCGCGCCATATATACACAATTAAAAAAACAAACAGGATGTTAACAGTCTGAACAAATCTTAAAGGGCAAAAAAATCTCTTCAGAAAACACCCATTAGACCAAGTTTTCACTAAAATGTATCTAGTACTTGAACTAGAGAAAACATGGTATTTTCTACTATGAATAAGGTAGATATCAAACGAAAACTATCAGAAGTTTTAGGCAAGGGTAGAATGTTCTAATAAATACCACAGTGGCAGAACTAGAGAGGAAGTTCAGATATCATTGTGGCATCTGACAGCTTTCAGGTTTAGCCTTACCAAAGCTGAAAAGCTCAGTTCAGGTAGTTGTTCTTAAGACTAATTCTGTCAAACAACATGCACAATAACTTCAGTGATCAGACCACGCATAACTTATCTTTAAAATATGATTATCTAGCAAAACTGCGATTCCATTATTCTGTGAAGCATATACAAGAAACATTCTGACACCTTTCAAACAAGAAAGACACCTTTCTAAAGTTCTTCACCTTAGCACAGTAAAAATGGGATGTAAAAAATCTTGTTATACATTAAGCATAGTAAATGAGATTGCACTTCAATTTCATGTAAGTAAACTAAATCATTTAAAGAAATTAAATCCGAAACCATAGCCAAACAAACCCTGCAATACAGCAGAATTCCTAACATAAGATTTCCTTTTTGACAAATTAACCATAGTCACAAAGGAATCTTCAACGGAACATTCTTACTCCCCCTTTTCCCCCCCTCCATGTTTCCTTTTGTTTAGACTTTCAGGTTGCAAAGCACAATATACATGTGAAACCACAGTTGACTAGAAGCACATTATGTGAGCATAATCCTGGATATTTCAAAGGTCAGTTTTCAAGAAAGCAAAAGGTGCTAGAAGACAGTTACCACACCGTGAATACTCTATCAGTTCTTACAGCTTGAGAGATTTACTTAAAATTGCCAGACCTCTCACTGAAATTTTCTGGCTTTATAACTTTTATGATTTTTTATTACCATAGTGAAATTAGGGGAAAAAAAAAAAAAAAAGGAAAAAAAACAACATGCACTGTCAAAGTCAAAATTCAAACTTGAATAAAAATGGTATTAGTAAAAACTGAGTTCCTAAGCAGAGCACATGAACAGTGTTTAACAGTCATTATTTTAAAAGCATTATGAGTACATTAAAATCATTAGGCTAAGGAATTGGGTATGTGCCATTAAAATACACAGTCTCTATGGAAATTTACTCTTGACAATCCAAAAGACCTCTGCCATTCACTTTAATGTATTTATTTAGTCACTATCAACCAAAATAATGTTTCAGAAATTAATACAAATATAAGAAACAGAATTTATATTTCAGAAGATGTTAAACTGAAAATATTTATTTCCAATATAAAATATTTATTTCCAATATAAAATATTGCAATATTGGAGCAAAAATATTGCACTGGAACAGGCTGCCCAGGGAGCAGACCCACCTGGATGCCCACCTGGGCAGCCTGCTGTAGGGGGCCTTCTTTGCAGGGTGGCTGGACTCAATGATTCCTAGAAGGTCCTTCCAATCCCTACAATTCTGTGATTGCAATGTAAAAATCATCACTGCCTTCTTTACATTTCAACATAACCATAACTTTGGTTAGCGTGCAAACACAAAATATTTGCATAATTAAATAAAGGCTAAAACATACCCACACAATTACAGCGCTCACCAGACATGAATAAAGATTTGATTTTAAACAAGCTTCTTTAAGATGACTAACTAGTAACTTTCCACATAAAGACTGCATATTGCAGTGATAATTTTACCAGATTGTGCAAAGGTAACAAAATTACAAAGAAGCCGTTTTATTTTGCACTAAGTACAAAAACCACAGTATTATTATTATTATTCCAGAGCATTCTACCATGAAAATATAAATGCACAGCTACAAAATAGAGTAGTATTAGCTGTACTTTTTGTTCAACTTTATTTATTAATATTATATGTGCCACTATTATGGCTCATACATACATACACACAGGACAATATTTCAGGATTAGCAGAAGACCTTACTATTAGAAATGTTATGACCTAATAGGAATAAATAATGTAAAATGAAGTAAAGCAAAGCAAAACAGAACATTCATTACCCCACCTCCCTCCCTACTACTCAACTTTCATGTTCACAATGTGAATACATACATAAGCCAGCCAGGAAATTACTTTTTAACATTAGAAATAAGAACAATGCTTCTTGCATTTATAAAACAGTATGTTATAGGTCGTTACATGGAAGAGAAGCTTTGTTTGCACGGACTATCCTTTTTCATTAGTTTGGGATCTGTAAAGTAGGTGAATATTAGAACAATAGACATAAACATCGTATCTGTAATGCATGAAAGCACTGGCCTTAAAGGATAGGAAGTCGCATTTGTAAATCCTCATAATCTGTTTACCAGAGTAGTTCAGGAGCATGACTGCACTAAGCCACAAAACCTACCGAGAACAGAGGAAAAGGCGGCGCACCAGAGCTGAGGACCTGTCCATGGTGCTGCACAAAGGTTCCCAGCTCGGAAAAGGGCAAAGAACTCGACATTGGTTACAACACACCACTCTTGTTACCAGTCAAATTGTCACCACAGATTCTATTGCCACGTGAAAACATGCAGCTGACAGAACATTTATAAAGTACCGTGAAAACAAACAAACAAACAAAAGGATTTGTTGAAGATATGAAAGGATGGAAATCCAAAGGCTTCATGTGCTTTATTACAGGACATGACCCCCCATGGATTTAGCCCAGTTCTCCATTTGTCTGGGCTGAATCACAAGGCACAACACAAAGCAAAGACAGCTCACAACATCATTCCAGGGTTCTGGACCAAACAAGTTCTTTTATCTTATGAAGAGGCAGAGTCAAAATTAGAGTCAACACTTACTAGAAGAAATTAAAAGACTTGACTAAGATTTTGTTTTCCTTCATTCCTGAGAGTAGACACAGCCATAACATGAGACCAATTTGTGTACACAGTTAAACTGAGAGTCTCAGTTCAGAAAGAAAGACAAGAAGCACTGCCATTAATACTAAAACATCCCATCAGGATAAAAGGCCTTTCAGAAAGTAAACAATAACAAATAAATAATATTGAAAATGCATGGGCAGTAACAAAAGTACTACAAGTAAATAAATAAATAAAGCACCTGAAAAGAGAAAGAAAGAGAGATAGAGAAAGAGAGAAAAAGAAACAGGAAGGTAAAAGAGGAAGGGAAGAAGGAAGGAAGGGTGAAAGAGATGGTGGCAAACTGAAGGTACACAAAACTGTAAGAATTAAAAAACAAACAAACAAACAAACAAAAAACCCACAAATATTGATCTAAAGGTAAATGAGAACTACTTGTGGACAAATCCAAATTTCCAGCCTTCAAAATCAATAATTAATTATTCTTGTGCTTTGTATGTAAATGACAGCATTAGTGTAAGGAAAAAAAGTAAAATAAATTTTTTTAAAAAATGACATCTAGTGATGTTCCCACTCAAAACATGACAAATTTCCTATCACCTAGAGCTCCTGAAAGCCAGAAAGTATGCACACTGACAGAAATTCATAATTAATCTGGCATTTAGAGGGTCATTTATTATGGAAGGTCCTCATTTTTCCCACTGCTCAACTTTCTTTACACAAATTAAATCAGGTAATTGTGCCACGATGGCAAATTCCATTACACACAATATTAAACCCATCATTTAAGTGCCTAGTGGCTACTGAATAATGGCAGTATAGCATTTCTAGTTCTTCTGCTTATGTTCGGAATTGGTGATCATAGCATTATTACTCATTTCTAGGCAAGTATGTAACTTCTGGGTAAAACCATTGAGATCCCTTCAACAAACAAGTGAGGAGGCTGTGAATGGGGTAGGCAAGCAAACAATGTGGTATGATCATCAGGAACACAGCAATTAACAAATCAAGGCTGAAGTGCAATCACTTCAAGGGTAGATACCGAAAGAAGAAAATGCCAGCAGACTAGTCTCATGGAGAAAGCTCTTTTGCCCTTCCTGCGAAATCAGCACACTTGGGTGCCTCCTTGAAAATGACTGTATGCTAATGCACACAGCATGCGGAACAAACAAGGAAAATTACAAAAGCCTGTGTAATTATCACATAGTTACAATCTCACTGAGAAGATGGAAGCATGGTGGAATTACTCCTGTGACTGGAGTGCTGTGATGAACAGATACACACTCTTCAGGGAAGGGCAGGCTAGAAAGGAAGGGAAGGAAGATGAACCTTATGTGATAACAGGTCAGTAGGCAGTTGAGAGCTCATGGGTCAAGATTAGCAGACAGAACAACATGGACAATGCTGCAGTGAGTGCCTGCTATGTACCTAGGAAGTGAGAGTAAACATTTGAGGCTTTCTTAGGCAGAGAGAAGTACCACATCCACAGGGTCTGAACTTCAAGCACTCGGATATGACAACACAGTGGAACACATGCAACCTAAGACATTTCTGGAGTGTACTGACAACTTCAGCACAGGTGATCAAGGAGATGTGTCTAGGGCTGAAGATAAACAGATGTGAAAGTAAAGGCCAGCTTTGGCAACAGTGATGATGATTCGACACAGGATCCTTAGAGCAGAGTAACTTAAATGAGGCAGTATTGGATTCTGGAGAGCACAGTATGACCTCTTCAAATATGTGCTTGGAAAAATCTTACAAGATGCAGCTCTTGATATTCAAGGATCATATTCTGCAAGCTCAAGAAAGGTTCACCACCACATACAGGAAATTAAAGACATCACTGATGATCAAGGAGCTAAAGTCACACATAGAAAGAAAGTAGTTAAGAAGTGGAGGAAGAAGGATAGCTAACCTACAGAAGTAGAGAGTTGCTGTCCAGTTGCATAGGGGTAGAGCTGGGAAAACCAAGGTCCACTTCATGCTGAATCTCACAAGGAATATGAAGGGCAACAAGGAAATACTCTACCAGTATAAAAATGGCAAACACTACAGAAAAAGCAAGCTCTGAGCTAAATATGAAGTTAATGGTCATGGGAGAGGAGAATGGGAGGGAAGGCAAATGTACCCAGTGCCTTCTTTACCTCAGTGTTTATTAGGAAGACCAGCCTTCAGAAATTCCAGATGTTTGGGATCAGTGGGAACACCTAGAACAAAGATGACTTCATGTCAATGGAGGCTTAGGTTATGGAGCACTTAAACTGGACATAGTTTAGCCTTTGGAATCTAATAGGTTGCACATGCAAGCTCTGAGAGAGCTGCTTTTTGTCTGTGTAAGGCCACTTTTGGTCATCTTTGAAAGGTTGTGACAATCAGTGTTCCTGCAAACCAGAAGAGAATAAATGCCACTCATCTTGAAAAAAGATCTGCTGACAGGCTGGTGAACCTCACCTCCATCCCTAGGAAGTTAGAGGAGCAAATAACACTGGAAATCACTTCCAGATTTAAGGACAAGAAGGTGAAGCACCAATTTTCAAAGGGGAAATCATGTTTACCTAGCATGGTGTTCTGCAGTGACATGCCTGGAGGATGACAGGAGAGCAGCCAGCTGGAAGCTAGTCACTACTGATCTACCCCAGTCATTGATACTGAGCCAGCATTGAAGAATGATGCAAACAGTGCATTCTCAGCAAGCTCATATATAATACAAAACCAGGAACGGCTGATACACCAAACAAGTATCCTGCCCTTCAGAGGGACCTAAGCAAGGTAAGAGGCATAAAGAAATTTCATTATGTTCAGCATAGAGAAATATGCAGCGCTTGCATCCACGGAGCACTTCTTATCACAATAAAGCTGGCTTTTCATTAGCTGGCTGGAGAACAGCTTAGCAGAGTAGGACGTTGCAGTTCTGGTAGAAAGATGATCATAAGCCAGCAATGGGACTTAGTAAGCCAATAAAGTCAATAGCCTTCCGGGCTGCCTAAGGAAGAGCATTGCCAACACAAAGAAGGCTTCTTTTCTTCTTTTTTTTATTTTTTTTTCAATATATACAGCCCTAGGCTCCTCAGTGTAAGTTACTGGAAAGACTCCAGAGAAGAGTCAGTCACAGAGATGTTAAAAGGACTGGAGCATTTTTGACATCAGAATGTTTAGCCTGCAGGAAAGAAGGCTTATTCATAGATGGCTCTTAATCATGTGTATACATTTTTATAAGGAGCACATATAGAATGGAGAGCCAGATTCTTTACACTAGTACCTACTGTCAGGACAAAAGCAATTGGCACAAAGAAAAACACATTAAAATCATACAATATCAAGAGGCCTTTTCTGCCCTTAATTAGTATTAAGTGTATGCATATATTTCAGTACAATCCCTTTTTCAATTATTTTTCATACTGATTTTCCCAATATTGTGGTCCCCTTTTCCTCAGCGAGAAGACAGAGTTAAGTCGCAAAATGCTCCTAAAAAATCACCTCCCAAGAAGTAAGTAAAAAGACTGTGGTTCCAAGTCCACATGTTTATTAGAAAAAGGACAACATTACAAATACTGAAGATGCTTTTATCTTATGGTAATGAAACAAGAATATTCTAACTTTTAACACTTCCTACTTAAGAATGATTTTTCTCTTTTTAAATAATGTTTTAACCAGTTTACCTCACTTGTTGTGATTTAAGTCCATCATCTCTAGTCCACTGGACATGTACCTTTGGGATCCCCAAACCACCTACCAAGACCCACAGATTCTTCCCAGCAGTTGCTTCTCAGCCAGTCCAGTTTTAACCTGTATATCAGCAGGAGGCTCTGCCTTTGCAGGTCCAGGAGGACCCTGCATTTATCCTTGCTGAATTTTGTATGGCTCTTCCTCATGCCTACCAGGTCTCTCAGACTTGCAGTACAATCTTCAACTGCATCCAGCAGGCTCCAACAATTTGGTGTCTCCAACGATGAGATTGAGAGTGCATGGTTTTGCCTATGCCAAGTCACTGTACAGTAGGAACATCTGTGGTTCTTCACTTAGCAGGTAGTGTACAACTCATTAACCACTGCTCTCTGAGATTGGTCTTTCTAAAAACCCATCATCTGGTTGTCCATGCACCCTGATAGCGTCACCCTAATTTGGATAAAAATATTGTGGAACACGGCTGAATGACTTGCTAATGCTAAAGTTCATTACATCTGTTGTTTTCCCCTAAGACGTGGAGCTTACTCATTCAATAATGAAGGCAGTGAAGCTCTTAAGTCCACCTTGGCTACTTCAAATGTCAAGCACTTCCAATGAAACCATCCTATAGTTTTCCACAGACTGAAGTGAGGTTGACCATCTCGTAATTCCATGTAGGCATTCTTTTGTCCCCTTCCCACTAAAAAGGGCCTTACCTGATTTTCAGCAAGACTTTTCAAAGATACTATAGAGCAATAGCACTAAAGCACCAGACAGTTCCTTTGGCATCCCCAGATGCAACCCATCTAGTTCCATGGATTTGCACAGGTCATGTTCTAGCAAGTGATGCTTGACTTAGTCCTAATCCACTGCTGGTAGCTCATCTTGAACAATTTTACTAGGCAGAGCAGTCAGAAACATCTTGTTGGTGAAAACAGAGACAATGAAGGCAGTATCTGCTGTTACTGAAACATACGTCCTGTTTACAAAACACATCCATACTTCCTTACTCAGCTTTCTACTACCAAGGCAGTTGTAAAAGCTTTTTGTGATGCCACAGATATCCCTTGCAAGTGTTAACTCTAGATAAGCATTTGTTCATGTAATATCTTTATATGTTCAAAGTCCTCAGTTACAGCAGTTTTCTGAAAGAAATCGATGTTTTCTCTATTAGAGAGCCTGTACTCTGGTACTCCTTCCTCATTTTCACCAGGAACCTGATATATTTAATGAGTGTTATAGCCAAGGCTACCATTAATCATCTTATCTCCAGACACTTCTGATAACAAACAGCAGATCCAGCTGTGTATCATTCAGTTGACCCATCCACTATCTGTAAAATGTAGTTTTCTGACATTATCCAGAAATTCTCTACTGCTTACTTTCTGCTGTGCTGACCTGCCAGCAGTGTCAGGGATTTTAAATCCCTCTTCTGAAGTGGTACCTTGTCATTCAGAGAATGTTAAATGAGGCTTTGTCGTCTTCCTCAGCCTGATCAGGTCAATTACCACAAAACTGTCATCCTTTTTGACCTTTAATCCTGACTAACAGGCTCTCAGCCACTGTTATCACACTGAACAGCTCCTCATATATACAATATTTACATACATGCACTTGAGATGAGGTAGTGCTCTTTAGCACTACCAACATCACTCTTACTCCCACACCCTGTGCCCTCTGCTTTCCATGTACATACCAATACCCTTTAAAGATTGGGTCATAAACCCTCTTCAGTACCTCAGACACTACTCACCAGGTTTGTCAGCCTGTTGGTGTAGATGCTTTCATTCCATTTGGGGATAAAAAACTTTCAGGTAAAGATGGGATTCCAAGTATGTGTCCCATGGTATCAAAAGTCAAATCTCTGGCTAGTTGCACAAATAGTGTTGGAATACATTGATTCACAGGATATGCCTACTCCTTTCAATTAAGAAGATTTGTCCTTCAAACACTTTTTCCCTTTACCATGAGTACTGAGAAGTCCCTACAAACACCTGTGTTAATTCACAGAAGTCTCTTCTTTAGGAGACAGCCAGTTGCACTGAAGTCATAAGTAGGAGAGGGAAGAGTGAGACATTTGTTCACTCTTTCAAAGCTTAGTCATTTACAAGAAATACGCCGTTTTTATGTCTGTGCAAGAAACCTGCCAGGAAGTTCTTAGCAAGCACCTTATTACCAGGATACCTATTGATACCTCATGACAGCTATTCTGAAAAAACAGCTCTAAATAGATTTTGTCAATAATCTACACATAAGCAACAGAATGTAATCCAAGATCAACAACCTTAATCAAAGATATCAAATTTAACAAATAAAACAGCAAATTATTTTGGGTAGAGAATCACGCCATGAAGTGACAAACCATACATAATGGAACTGCAGATCTAAATAAGAAAAAATTGATATCAGCAACTATACTACTGGCAATCTACCAGATATGACAACTACTGTGACATGTTGATTATCATAATACATAATAAGAAGGATAGAAAAATAACAGTAACATACTTCGTGAGCATTAAAAAAAAGAGGTGCAACTGCCAATAACCTTTCTTTATTATTAATTTTGGACACAAAATTATATCATCCAGGAGAGCGTGCAATGCTTGTTTCACTGTTAGTCCACTGTTCTGAAATATGTTTAAGTTCTGTACATCTGTGAAGCCAGAAAAAAACAAGTACTATGACTTCAAAACCAGAAATTAAATATAAACAGTAAAGAAAATGTTTGAAAATAGAACAAGGAGTTGAAACAGTGCAGGAGCTGTTAACTACACAGGTGGCATAAAATATTCAAAAACAGTGGCACATACTGCAAATTGAACTCAAATCAGTTCTGAAGTACATGCAGAACATTCTGACCTGTAAGTGCACAGTCAAGGAAGACTCATGCTCCCAGGTCTAGTTGTGGAAGACAAAGAGCCACAGTTTCCCAGGTATTTCTATCTAAGATGCATTCAGCCCAGTTTGGATAGGTCTCAAGCATCCTATAATTACAAATGCTAGTTGCAATGCAGATACAGTACAAATGAAAACGATTATTTTTTTAAACCTTTGGTAATACTTTTTTTGGTCTCACTTCTTTTTAATAATGTTCTCTAATACCTATCTGTTTCCCAAAACATGAACTAATGATGACAAACTGTACAGGACATTTCCTTTAGGTTATGAATGAGACATGACTGTAAGTAATACCCAAGAAATATGAATGTCAACAAAGTACAGTAAAGAACAAGTATTCATAGTATGTCCTAGCACCTCCAAAGCAGTAACACCAACAGTACATGTTCTTGTTACTTCCTGCCACTGTACCAACAGCTTCATGAAATCTTTGTCACAAGCAACCAACATTAATATATTAAATCTTAAACAATTTTGTACAAAACAGTTTTGTTTTTTTTTTTGTTTTTGTTTTTTATAAAGAGCCCCTTTTAACATAATACCAGAAATAAGGGAGAAAAGGTCACGGCTGTGGAATACATCTGAAGTATCTCTAAGATCACTGCCTCTACTTTAGTACCTACTGAAGGTTCTTCTTAAGTAGTGCATAAATAATTAGCCACTAGCATATCATCAATTCATGATTAAAATATATTCACAAAGAATTTGTATCAGATTAGACCTTTATTTAAAGTAATTACTAATGTTAAGTACTAAAGGCAATGTTATATTAACAATATCAAAACCAGTAAGACTGATTCTTAATTCACACACCAACATACCCAAAATCTAAATTGAGTAAAGATTATCAATACCAATACTAGGACATTTACCTTGTATGTTTACTTTTAAACGAGAGGACCTACAGTTAGTTGAAAGGAACCCTTTAGGTAAGACAGGTGATAAGGAACTATTCCTTGACGAATTGTAGAAATGATACAAATTGCAAATACTTTCTGCAGTTTGCAGAAAATAAGTTTGATTAGTTTCATATACAATCCATCAAAATTTAAGTACACTCTTGTTCAGGAAGATTCACAAGGTTGAGACTCTATTTAGAAATGGACTTAAGTTCATCACTTTACAAATAAAGTATTTGTTAACTGATTCTTTCTCTCATTTTGAGGGGACAGAGAAATGTCAGTACAATGAGGAACCCCATAGTACTTTATCCATAATGACCATCTTCAAATTTGAAGATAACTATCATTTTAGATTTTTAAAAGGCTATTATGTCAAGATCCAACCAATATGAGCAAATTTCTTTTCCTTAGGTATCGCTTGAAATTGTACTTGCTTTTGCCAATATAAAGTATATTTTGATTATCCTATTTTCTAAGTGGGAAAAGCTTTGGAAGAGCCCCTGAGGATAACAGTTTTAAATAACTTTATCAGTATACATTTGAACTTCACATAAACTCATATTTTTACAGTTCTGATGTGGAGGACAATGAAGTTCATCTCTGCAATTCACTGAATGTCATACATCTATTAAATGCATTATAATGGATACTTTCATCTTTCAAGTCTGGACTGAAGTTTTTAATCTCTTTTGCCAAGTTAATGATTAATATTTATTCAATTTCTTCTTGTCTTACATTTGTTTTTTTCTTCCCCATTTTAGTCTCCAGAGCATGTCTTTATGCCAGCTCCACTTAACACAAGAAGATTCCATAAAAATCCCATTGCTCTAAAACTGGAAAACATTCACAAAACAATTTTAATCTACTTCTATGATAAACCAAGTCAATATCCCTTCTAATTTCCCAGTACTACTTTTGACCGTATTTAAAATGAAATACTGAATTGCACCCGATCATAGGTCCGCGCCTTCCTTCCAACTAAATGTGTCTGTCTTACATAAGTTTTTCCTACAGTTAGAACAATTCTCCTTTTTCATAATAAAAATAAGAGTATTTATGTATCAGTCTATTTCACTTAAGCAATATACTCCCAGACCAATGACACTACTCACTGAGTACTATGAGGTACACATCCTCATTAAACCAATCATTGCTTAAGTAGAAAAAGAAATATTACTTCAGTTTGAGTTTAATTTTAAGAACAGTTTCAATCTTAGCACATAAGCATTCCCTAAAATACACATAACCCACTTCTGTAATAATGGAGGTTGTAGACTGGATCCAATTGTCTTCAGGTCTTTCATATCAAAAAGGATAATGTTAGAGGAGTAAGAGAAGCTAGTGGGAGGAGGAAGATTACAGTGAATTCTTCAAGATTGACCACCTCTTCATCCTTATGAAGTTAAGCAAACTCCTTACTGAAAGTTATGTCAAACAAGTTTCTGTAGAAAACACTGTACCCAAAGATACATACACAAGTTTTTAAAATCAAATAGAAAAACCAAAACAAAGCAAAGACACCCTGGTAAGCACAGCTACACGAAAATTAACGTAACTTGCACATCCACAGTTCCATGTTTTACCTGTCATAAGCAATAGTACCTGCATCTAGATTTTATTCTTTAAAATACCAACCAGCCAGTTCAGTAACTTACTCTGATTGTCAGAGATAATTAACTCTTAATGATACCTAGAAGATCTCAAGCTTCTCAGAAATTTCTGAAAACTGACGTTTCAGCTTTGAACGGAATTAATAATATAAATTAATATAGACTTATAATTAACTAAATATATAAATGCAAATATAAACATACCTAGATCAGGTGAAATCTTGTATTACAAAAAACCCTGTGATTACCTTCAGCAATTGCATGAAATGCAGAAATTACAATTCATAGTTTGCACAATTTAAAAACTGTGCACTGCAGTTCCATGACTCAGACAGCTGTGGGATTGAAGTACCACATTAATTTTAATCTGGTGATGACTAGTAGACAGAAAGATAATTTATATTGTATGTAAAGATCTTATGAGTTGGTCAATCAAATCTTACCCCAGCAGAATTTTAGCATGAACCTCTTTGTTAGTCCTTGAGATTTCTCTCAAAGAGGTAATTTCTGCATCAAACCAAAATCCTCTTTCTTCCGGAGTCTCAACATTGTAGTTAACCATCACCACGTCACCCACTTTTAATTCACTCCACTTCAGAATGGTTCTTGCTCGGGGTCGAAGATTATTGATGTCCATTTCTACTATGCCACTCTCTGGGTACCTTCAAAAGTAAAACCAAGAACAGAAGTTATGACTCCTTGTGTAACACAAAATTACAAGTCACAGATAACACTTTAGGAAAGTATAATTTTTAAAAATGTCTTATGGACATGTAAAAAGCTTGATATAAAAATCTAATATCCTTTGGAAATGTACGTTCAATATAAATAAAATCCAGTTACTTGATTAAGCTGAGATGGAAAAAACAATCTCTAAAGTTCTATTAAAAACAAACAAACAAACAAAAAACCTATAAAAACTGGTTGTTTTCATTTATAATACAATCAGTTCCAAGTTTTAGCACAAACAGAGCCCAAATTTGGTCTCAGTGTGGTCAACATTTTAAGTAAATCAGAGTGAAAAGGTAATAAAGATTAATTTTTTCAGCATGACACATTTTTAATTTACCTCTGCCTTCATACGCTCTGTACATTTCCATTATAGCATCATATTTAGGAAAGATCTTTTCAAAAATCAAACTCTACCAACACAGCCTATTGAATTCACGTGATGGACATAGCTAAAGTACACATTCAATGAACGTATGTTTAAAAAACAGCTATCTACAAAATCTAACAGGGGATAAAACATAGTAAAGCAAAAACCTCTAGAACAGAAAACATTTATCTCTTAATTAAAAAAGGAAAAATCTGGTAAAATAAATGGAAGATCACTCCTTTTGACAGCTTCTCTTGAAAAGATACAGTGAGAAATGCAGTGCTTTAAGCAAGGAAAGGTAAATGGTTCACTAAATCACAGCTAAGAAATTTTGATCAATTTTTTTATTTTTCACTGAAAACTGACTTTTTTTTAAAAGGCAGATTTTACACAATATTATCTGCAAGATGTGAGATTTTATAAGAGATGTCATACAGAAGCACAAGAAGACACAAGCAATCAGTACAAAGACAAAATCAAACAATTATGAATAACATCTGAAGAGCTCCAATTGCTTCCCAAACTGCATCTCATTTAGTAGAATTGTGAAAGCAATACAGCTAAAATAAAAAAGAATACTAAGAAAAGACCCACAAACTTTCTAAGACTTGAGATGTTAACTTTTCAGTCTAACAATATAGCTTTCTTGTGAGGTAATCCTTCAACACTAGTAGTGCTTGTAGGATATTCACATATGCTATAAATACAACACAATAAAGACTGTATGAAAACATTGCTAGCAAAAAGAAGCTGGCCTGCTACAAAAAGAAACTGTTGGTCTAAATGGTGAAGTTCTTTAGTGATGCTGCATGTAAGCTTAAAAAAAAACCAACCCTCCATCATTAAACAAGTAGCAGATAATATCACAGCAGACGTTTAATATAACATGCCTATATGCATTAGATGTACTGTTAAGCATTTTTTTTTTGTAGCAAAAACTGCAAAGAACAATATATCTTAAATTTCCAGCATGTCCTTATAATTACTTTAGAAAGAGTAGTCTTGCTATACAGTTTGATATGACTTTGTAAAATAGCCATGCTAAATTGCAATGACAAAATGTCACTCTTGCTAACAAAAGTACAGTACCTGTTACATTCCAGCATGCCTGTCTATAATGAACAGGAACACCTCAAAGCCTCAGAAAAATTGCAAACTGTGACTTGATACATTTCTATATAAACTAAACATACCTGTCATTAACAGCATATGGTTCTAGTAAACTACAGTATGAAGTCTGTCCTCTCATAACAAACCGAATGAAAGCCCATTGATGCAACTGTGTACATAATTATCATAGAATCATAGAATGGCCTGGGTTGAATAGGACCACAATGATCATCCAATTTCGACCCCCTGCTACGTGCAGGGTCACCAGCCACCAGCCCAAGCTGCCCAGAGTCACATCCAGCCTGGCCTTGAATGCCTCCAGGGAGAGGGCTTTCACAGCCTCACTGGGCAACCTGTTCCAGTGAGTCACCACCCTCTGTTTTGAAAACCTCCTCCTATCTAATATCTAATCTAAACCTCTCCTGTCTCCACTTAAAATCATTCCCCCTTGTCCTATCACTATCCATCTTCCTTAACAGTCAATCTCCCTCCTGTTTACATACTCCTTTTAAATCCTGGAAGGCAACAATGAGGTCATTTGTAGAAGTTTCTTTTTGTTTGTTTGTTTTCTTCAACATTTAACACACCTGTCTACTACAACAAAGGTGAGCTAGAGAGAAAGCTTGGATGGGGTAGAAGGGCCAGAGAAGACCTAGTACTCCATCTGCACGCCCTCCTGTGTCGGTTATTATGCAGACATCTTAAGTGTGACTTAAATTTGTTGGAAGACTTATCTGGTTTTTTTGTTTTGTTTTGTTTTTTTTAAAGAAACATCAAACAATTTAACACTGACTGTACCTTTAGATAAACAACAACAACAAGAATCACAACACATAACTGTTCTTTACTACTCACAGAAGTTAAAACCTAAGAGTGCTTCTCAACACTTGCAGACTCTAATTATCAAAACCTGTGTAACAGAAATTATATCATGCAGAGAGAGGTGCTTGAGATGGAGTCACCATTAAAGTAGCAGTGTCATACAATCCAACTTATCAAATTTGCAATGCTTTTGCCTTCAGTTTGAGGGTACTGCAAAGCCATTGTTCGTATACACTTCTGTGCTGAGCTCTCCCTTAGAAGAACTATTCTACAGCTGTACCATGCTCATACTTTGGTGATGGTAATGTCCACCAAAAAAAAAGGTAAGAAACTCACCAACAGCAACACAAAAAACAGCCATGAGGTAATGTCTGTTTTACTGAAGGACCTACACAGGCAAGGCATTATGTACAACAGGCAACTGAAATCTTAGGACAGCCAAGTTTGAGCTACTGGTTCATTCCAATCAAAACAAACCCTTCCTAAAGTTTGAAGATGACCATAAGTAAATGAAGAAATTATGTACTTGAAATGTACTGAGAAATGAAAACACATCTTAAACATCAGAAAAATAATGAATTATAAATTAGACAATGCTTATGTTCACAAAAATAAGCAAGTACCACCAATGTGATTATAAAAATGTTATAAAAATAATGTTAAAAAATTCCGATTATACTTTCCAAAAAATAATCAAAGAAATGTAACTTGCAACAGCATATATTCATAGGAATTTTTAAATTAAAAAAAAAAATAAAAAAAATCTATTGCCTTCTAAAATTAAGACTTTTTTGGTGTCTGTTCTTCCAGAAAGATACTCAGTAGCTGCCCAGAACCTTAAGCCTGCAAATCTTCCTTTTGAAGAAGAACAGTTTATGAGAAGATTTTTCCTTGTAAGATCCCATACTCTTCTCAATCAGGTTTCACACGTAAAATGTTCTGTTGCTGTGTTTCTAAGCACCAAAATGCTCTGACAAACCCGCCACTCGTAAATCCTAACAGATATTTGACATATGTCCATAATTTATATCTCAAAATGAACAGGTGAAACAGTATTTTGAGTTCAACTCAAAATCAACATGTGAATATATTAAGTGTAGCAACACTACTCCTCATTATATTGGGTAAAAAAACAATGAGTACTTCACAACAAACTCAGCACACCAAATGCCAATTTACTTAAGTAGGGAAAAAGCACACTCAACAATAGAATCTGCCATTCACTTCATGCTCACTTTCTAGAAGTTGAGGACATTAACTACATAAAAAACATTAAGTTACAACTTAATCACCTACATACGCGAGAGTAATATGTAACCATGTATGCCCACTTTCTGGTATCATAGATTTATACGTAGATAAACCAAACGACAATTAATACTCACTCAAGCCTTTAGCAAACATCTAGAAAGAAATAAAGAACTTATTCCAAGAACTGTAATCAACAACTGATAGACGTGAATGTTTGGCAATGGTGTTTTCTCACTTACTGAATCACCTATAAAATCCTGTGATAATGCTCAATTAAAATCAGAAGCAGGTATGTTCTAATTAGACTAGTTTAAGTTTGTTGAAGTTTTAATGACCATCTGACACATTTCAAGTTTTAAACAACTACAGACATTTCTTGTCTTTCCAAATTTTCTGCTACACTGCAGCTAATATTTTAAAAAGCAGACATAGTAGCAACAAGTATCATGGTAACACTGATTAGTGAGTAATGACCATTAGAAATCTTGTATTCACAGCCAAGGCACATTCCTCTGTAATTTTACTTCCCTTTAATTTAGTTTTCCTGGTAGTACTTCTAACTAGATAGGAATATCAGCGCATCAAGACCTACCTCTGATTTCCTAACTTCACATGGAGTTTTCAGAGAAAAGCATTACTAATGAAGTAAAAATTCAAGCACTTCCTGGTATCCACTCATTCCTAAGGCATTCAAATACTGAGAAACATGAGATCCACGTCAGAACATGCACAAGAGTTTTCAGTTCACTAAGAGCTTTCAATGCACCCTTCAAGTCTCTCCCCACGTGTCACTAGAACGGCTGAAACCGGAAAGATAAAATTACTGAAACAAAACAAAAAATACTAAGTCTTCCCTACCCTTTCTCCAAACTAGAATGATAAGCAATGCTAGTGGAAAAGTGAAATTTCCCAAAATAAACAAAAGGAAAACTAGGGAGAATTTGAGAAATACACTGTGTGCAAGAAGAGGCACTTTGACATTTCTTTGCAGAAAACAAAATAATTCTGCTTGCAGCATGAGCATTAACACTGCTCAAAGTAACTATCTCTCAAAGCAGTGCTTCTCTACCTTACTCTGCCATTCCGTGCAGCCACCAACCAAACTCACTTGAAAGGATAAGCAGCACTGTGAATTAGAATTTTAACTGTATCAGGATGCAAGAATGTTTTACAGGGATACAATTACTACACTCAACCACACTGAACTATCAGGCATTACATACCTGGGAAATGAGGAAAGAGGAAGAAGTGGCCACCTCTTCTGAAAAATAAAAAGCCCTTAATGCTTGAAGAATGTCTTTTTGTCTCCAAAATTCAATTTATCCACAAGTTCCAGTATGGTAATTGTCATCTATTAAATCCCAAACTGATACATTTTAAGGTGAAGGGCACAAATAGATATTTTGAAAATAAGGCTATAATGTCTCAACTTCAAACCATTTGTTTAGAAAGAAATAGCAAGTTTAAGACTATCATTCTTCTGTCTGTCTTTTCAGCTAAGAAGGCACTTTGAAGGAGAAAGAGTTGTAGTTTTTACTTCCCTGAAAAGGTTGTTCTTAAAGAGACACATCATCTCTTGTTTTATCTTCTAACTTCCTCAAAATATTCTGCACTCTCCAACAACCTGAAGTTATAACTTTGGGAATTCAAGATTAAGCTGCCCATAATAAAGTTTACAAGAATCTCCATCTGTCTGAGACATTACATTCAAAGCATACAGAATGACTAAAGTTCCTATCTTTTAACGACAACACAATAAAATCTTCTTTTCCTTAATATACCTCCGCATACTCACAAGCTCTTGAAGAAAATGCAGAACTGTGCACAAATGTGTTATTTTTAACAGATTAACAATAGCCTGGACTATACATGACCAAAGAAACTTGCCTGAAATAGGCAAGATGCTTTAGGTATGGATAACACGTGCAGCAAGACAGAGTGTTTTGGAGAGCTATCCTTCCACGATCCTTCAAACAAAATGCCTTTCTATCTATTTTTTTTTTAAATTGTCTCCTCTCCTTATAAAAAGGAGGATCAGCAAAATCTTTAAGCTTCAGCAGGAACTGTTACTCCTTATACAACATCCTATGACAACTTTTACTGTCTGCAATCCTGATTAGTCTTGAACAAACAGGGAACATAATAAAAAGATTAAAGAAAGAAGTAATCTAGCTGACAATATCTGAAACACCTTTTCCCCCAATACTTATACGTTGTTCAAAGATCTTACAAAACAGAAAACATTTATTCATTTTATTCCTTCATTATTTTATTTAGGCAGGTTGAGATGAAGTGAACTAGCAAGCAATTTCAAAGGAATTATTTCCAGCAGGATTACCCCTATCATTTTCCTTCTAAACTGCCTTTTCATTATGCATCATTTCCCATCTGTCCAAATTGAACTTCATTGCCCAAGTTTGTATTTTTACATCTGCTTCAGCCAGCATGACATACCTACGCTCCTAACATGACTCAGACACTTCAGAAGCAAAGAAACTTAAAACAGTAAGACAATCTGACAAATGGTTCTCAGACAGAAGCAAAACAAAACTTAAAACTTGAATACTGACTTGGTGGGTCAAGGCATTTTAGTAGTATTTAACAAACCTTCCCATTCAAAATGGAAGCTACCATTGAAAGACTGACATTACTAGCTCCATTTTCATTTAGAAACACAGGAGCTCAGCTGAGTCCCAGATCACTGAGATTACTCCCTTTTTATTACAGGCTACCACACACACACTCATATTTTCCTGGAAACCATTTATGATCTAAGAATCTAAAATTTCTGTGGTATTTTTCACAGTTTGCTTCATTTTTATGACATTTTACACAGATTGTGGAAAACTAAATAACTGATGAGAGTTCTGAGTGTACAGGTACAGTATTAGCACATTTCTACGTGCGTTTACCTTCAAAGCAGGCTGTAACCTCTTCAGGAGTAATGAATGTCTTTCTGAAGTGTTTTTAAGAAGCAATTTAGTTTATTCTTGATGACTACAGGTCCTAATTAGTAATAATATTTCATAATGGCATATAGTACATAAAACACAACCTGCTTATTTAGCTAGAATAGCATCTTCTACACGAGACAGAAATTGTAAGAACAGAGGTCTCACTAGAACCTGAGGAATATGATGTTCTTAATTCTTCATGCTGAAAAATAAACTACCCACCACAATTCCTGTTCCACAGAAATGCATTACTCAGATTCACTCTGCAAATTGAACAGCCAAAAAGGACATCTGTAACAGACATCAATCTACATCTTCTCTTCTTCCTGCTCCACCCCTCCTTTATTTTCAGTTCAAAGAGAATGTGTGAAGGCAACACAAGCCAAAACAACATAGCTGAACTCTGCAGGGAACCAGAGTGCAAGCAAGGGTGCCACTCTAGCAAAGCCACATTCATGATGATGGCTGTTTTACTAGGCTACAGGCAAGAGAATAAGTCAGTTCAAAGTTCACTATCTTGTCTGCACAAAGCAGTTCAACCTCAAAATCCTCAACAGCACACAGGCTCCAGAATGGATAAATAAACATGGATTTAGAAAATATTTTCCTCACAGTAACCAACAGATTAACTGCCTATACACCTGCTTATATGTGATAGTCAGTATCTTGCAACATCCAGTTTACACGGAGTGTTTTTCTGAATTTCACTAAACTAGAATTACTGTAGGATCACATCCAAGGACAGTATAGTTTCTACACACATGTAATATCCACTACTTAGAAACATCCTACCCTACAGACATCCTGAATTGAGTCGTTCCTCAGCAACTTCAGACTTCAAAGTACATTGTAACTTCAACCCTGCCCTAGCATCCACCATGACCACTTTGGAAATAGCTGTATCCTTTGATCTTTCAGCTAGTGGCAAAAATACCTACAGGTCCTAAAATAAATCTTGTAAAATTAAAACAAAAACCTGAAGCAAGCTGTGGTTCTCTGTAGAGAGTCTCTGATGGTTAACATCACCTAACAGCTTTCTACACCATTAATTATGAGGATCCTTTACAGATTGCAGCATTCTCACCAGACCCAAAAGAAATACTAAGTGCAAAGAGATAAGTCTGGGAAACCCACTAAAAAATGGTGTACAGAAAGAGCAGCAAAGACTAACTAATCAGTGGATCTGTCTTCAAAATCCATTGGACAACCAAAGCTATAAAGAATAGCTTGAAGAACATAGTTGGATGACAAGAACTCAGACTTACTTGCTCACTTCAGTCCATGTTAAAATGTTCCTGTTAACCAATAAAATCATCACCCATCAACAATAATCAAATCTATTTTAACAAGACCAAAACATTGACTAGTGATTAAAAAAAGTTTTCACAAATCTGTAGCTGGAAGTACTCTAAAGTTCTACCTGCATAGAACAAGGAACTTGATAAAGTTTCAGCTATGTGGCTACCTAAACTACCTTAACAAAACTGGGCACGTAACTCACTGGTAAGACATCCTGCCTCTCAGTGTTTATCTGACAGGCTCTTTACAACATCAAAATAAGACATCCATGAAAATCCTACCAGGTCATAAACATCCAACACACATCCCGAACAGACCTGACCTGTCTGTTAGTCATATGACAAAAGGAAATAGCTTTATACTCAAAGAGAGGAGATTTAATTTCTAGAACATTTTTTCCTCAAAAGGAAGTGAGGCACAGGCAGAGGCTACCCAGGCATTCAAGGCCAGGTTGGATGGGGTTCTGGGTAGCCTGGAACTGATGGGTGGCAACTCCTATTAACTGATAAAAAAACTCAGTAGAGAATCATCATCTACCCTGAAAAAGTGACCTACACTTGAGTTATACTGAATCATTTGCATACAGCTAAGCGTACTGGCATTTCTCAGGCTGCAGACATTGCTTGTCTTCCTCACTATTGTCTTCCTCAACTATTGTGTTGAGTGCCTCCTAAATGGAAGTCCTTCATTTCATGTGACTTACCAAGGAAAACAGGACCAGGAAGGAAAAGGCAGCATCTGCTCGTAAATCAACAAGTCTTTCAACTGCTTCAGGGAAGAGCTAACCAACACCTAGCGAGAGAACTGTCTCCTTAACATTAAACTGCTATACCCTGTACTGCACAAGAAAGAAGTACAAAATGAAGACATTAACAAAAAGTACGCTTTTACATTATAGCAATATAAAATATCTTTGCTGTATTAAGAAACTATTGAGTGCCCTGCTTCTCATATAGTTAGTAATTCTTAAGCTGGGAAACAAACTCTGGTGACTACCTGCGGTCCTGTTAACTTTAGGATCCAAACATACATAGGAATTGTCACAAGTCCTTTCAAAGAGAAGAAAGCTGAGTCATGTTATAGACAGGTTCACATTCTCTTTGCATTAGAAAACAGTTGCTTGAGGCAGAAGAAATGGATGATAGTAAAGTATGAAAAATGACAGCACACCTTAACCTTAGTATCAAAAACTGTCACTAAAAACCTTAACCCCTGCAAAGGTGAAGCAGAAATACAGTGAATAAAGTGGCAGAAAGGGAAAATGACAGCTGTTGTAGAAACAGGAAACACCTGCAAGAAAAACTGCCTCTAGGCAAAAGACTGTGTTAAACTCACTTCAGAGGAAGGCCTTAACAGGTAAAAGCACTGTTTCCACAACTAAATACCAAAGTTGGTACCAAAGGCCAAATGAAGCTCAGAATTGATAAAACTTTCTACTTTAATGAAAACTTTGCTCTTAAGCAAGTACTATTTGTGTTTTAGAACCTTTCAAAATAAAGAAGGGATAGCCCTTTATTCACATCACTAGTAGTCACAGAAGAGAGTAAATCTTATTTAGTCATAAGGCAACTACAATTATGGAAGTTATTCTGAGCTCTTATCCGCAAAGGTTAATTTTTCTTCACTGCAGTCCTTGTGCTTCCCCTCTCATATTCATTTTAAGTACGCTAATTAAACAGGAAACAGAACGAACAAAGGAATGAGAGCCCTGACTATCAAGAAGAGGTACACTTGTGAATCCGTTCGGCCCAAGAATTAGAAGCAGTTTTACCAATCATGGAACTGTAAAGGCTTGCGCAAGACTAAAATATGAATCAAGATGCGCCACTGCTAAAACCACTTAAGAAAGGCACAGACCCTGCCTCAGACTCTAAGAAGAGTCATTCCAAGGAGCGATCCAAAAGTTAACTTGTTGAAAAAGAATTATTAGTTGGTTTCTTTACTTGATAGACTAACAAATATTTCCAGCTAGGAAAACAAACTCAGAATTTACCTGTCATCTGTTGATGCTACATTAACTTTATCAAGGATCAAGTGTGGAGTACACTGGCATCCAATTAAGATTAGACTATGAAGCACAGCTACAGAATTAAGTATCAATACTTAACCTGAAAAATCTGAAAGCAGAAGCATGCTTTGGTATAAATTACTAAAGTGATGTAGTTTAATGATTCACTTTCCTGAGAGGTGATAGTACAAGAGAATGACTGAGGTGAAGCACCACTTTTGAATAAAATTCCCAGCAACAGATTTCTCAGACTGATGTGTCAAACAATGCACAAATCTGTCCCAAACCCGTGAATACAGCGTGAATACTAACAAGTCTGCTAAAAAAAAAAAGGAAGCAACAGTTTCAGTCTTGCATTTAAGTTGAGATGTGCAGGATCTGTGCGTTTTGGAGAGAGCAAGGCAGCTCAGGTCTGCACTAGAGGACTTCACTTACAATGACAGAAAGCTGCTCCTGAGATGGGGTTGCATGGTATCCTCTGTACTCTTATGTGAGCACTGCTATAAGCTCTATGGGTTCCGAGTATCAAATGGGAAAAAAGAAGGAAAGGATGTATGACCATTTTTTCCACATCAGATTAAGTCTACCACCAAATTTTATTTTTTAAATTTTTTTTAAATGGCATAACAAAGAGTAGTTGCTATTTATCACCAAGTCTCAGAGAGAAAGGAGTGAAACAGATCAATATAATGTACTACACGTGCAGTGTCCTTCAGCTGTTAAATTTTTGGTAAGATTTTCTTCCAAACTAGCAGAGGGAAAACATAAGCAACAGTGACAATTTAAGAAGTTGTGGATGTGCGTCCACCTCTGACATCTCTTCAGTGTATTCAAGTAATTTTGATAGCCTTACACATACCAGGCTTATGATTTCCATTCTCCTAGCTATTTTTATTCTGTTTCAGATAACTGCAAGTGTTTTCATCACTTGCAAGAGTATACCTATCATGGACAAGGCAGAGCTGAAATTACGCCATCTAAGAGAATCATATCCTTCAAGAGCTGGAGAATAGCTCCCTCAAGACGCAACACAGTAAGAAAAGATAAGACAATCGTAAATAAGTGAGGTAGCAAAACACACAGGCTTAACCTAAAAAAGGCCAGGAACATCCAGGAAGAAGTAACTGTGAAGAATTAAAATCCAGAATATGAACCTCAAAGAAGTAAGAAGTTAAAATAGACATGACAAATTCTGGAGCAGAGAGGAACTGCAATGGAAAGTACATCATGCTTTCTCTATATATCCATAGGAAACATACAGGCAGCATGACATATATGTGGTCTACAAAGAGGTAAATACTAATGTATGCAAATCAAGTGCTAAAAAACCACGTAACTATTAGCACTAAAAGAAAAAAGTGAAACATTCGCAATAAGGGTCAGCAGTATTCCTCTAAGACAAGGTAAGTGATAGAAGTTCAAGTCTTCCTTGCCAAAAAGCATTCCCACAGTTTGTTTTTGAAAGTTTAAGCATTCAGTACACTATAGTGAATTAGTGATTAAAAGCTAAGATCTACTTTAATGCAACATTATTTTTCTATGTCTTATCTAATTTTGCTGGCAAGGAACATACTGTAAGATCATGGGTAGCAGCAGTAAGAAGATGATTGTCTCTACTTGCTAGAGTATACATAAGGAAAGGCTAACTCTATTTTTCAGTATGGGTATGCCAAATAAAATTAGACATTGCGCAACATTTTCTACTTCAGCACTCTAACTCATGGAAGAAACTGAACCATTCACAAGAGCAGCATAATTCCTCTTACAGTCACAAATATTTCTAAATATTTTGTCCATGGCTCAATTGTATGTAACTACACTGTCAAAGAAAATCAGTAATCTTTAAGCTAAGACTTAAAAATCACACCACAATGCACAAAATAGCAATATTTTGATCATATTTCTTGAATAAATTATTTCCATGTACTTCAGTATCTGATAAAATATTAGAAAATTAGGAAGTTTTGAGTAAAAAGTTGTATACTTTAACTTATACAGTTATAGACACAATTTCATTTCTGAATTTAAGAGTTTAAACAGTCTGTGAAGCTGTAACTGCTACTAACAAGAACAACAAAGTGTACTCTATTCAAGTCTGAAATATTTTTATTTTTCCTCACAAAAGCAGATTCAGTTACACATTAAAATAACTAAAGTTAAAATAGCTGCTCTAAAAACATCTTTTGGAAATCTAGTTCATACCAAATATACTTTGCATTTCTTTACATCAAGCTCAGACTGCACAAACTGCAGTATTTCTACTATTCTCAGTAACAAAAACTTAAAATTCTCAACAATTCAATTCATTCAGATATTTGACTTGATGTTTTGGCAAACATTACCTAAACAGTAAAATAAATAAATAAATAAATAAAAATATTCAAGGCCAAATTCTCCAGTGAATGAAACGGTGCAAAAGTTGGTCAAGAGAAATCTCTTTAAACTTAGCAAGCAATATGAAGGGTTACACCAATCCAAACACTGCAGGTGCAGTATTTTTACTGAAAAGAAAACAAAAACAAAAAAACAAGAAACAAAACCAAAAAAGAAAGAAAAAAACACAAGAAAAAAACAGCTCTCCCTTAGTGACCTCAGTCCAATTCAGAATCGACTTCATGAACTCACGTCATCAAGTTCTCTACAACAATCCTTTGCTAGCAATGCAGACCTGCTGTTTTGTGCATAACTATTTCACTTAGAATTAAGTTCAGCAAAATTGCATGCCCAAATTTGCTCACACAAGACTCCAACATCAGCTCCAACGAGAGGAACTGAACATGCACAGAGAACAAAGAAATTATATTTTGCTTGGAAAAAAAAAATAGTGAAAATTCATTTAAATAATTCCTTCTCCTCACATACAAAGGATGGATTTTATGTTTCATAAAGACAAATTAGTACCTGATTATTTAGGCATGAAAATAACAGAGCTCCCAATATACTCACTATATCCAACCGAAAAGTGTTTAAATATTTTAATATTCTTTCTTGGTTGTGATACTGAACTTGCATTCTTTGATTACAAGTTTCTTCAAGAGATTCTCGGTTTATGCAAACCAAATAACAGTATGTGATGTCCTCAAAATAGTATCAGGAGCACTTACTCATCATACTTGATATGATAAATAGCTTCTTCAGTGTCCATACAGTCTGAATAAGATGTAGATGGTGTACTGTCCAAATTATTTGCATTCTCTCTAGAATGATCTTGACTTAAGCTTCCATTAGTCCTTTTGTAAGCATTACTGCTCTTTCCTTGAGCTTTACCATTCTTATGTCCCTTTGTTGCTCGGGTAACATTCTCTATATGAGCTTCAAACCAGGCTCCAATGCTGACATCACGTGCATCCACCAACTCATTTATCTGAAAAGAAAATTCAATAATGAGCTCATGCTTCTTTTCTACGGTATCAATTAAGAATAAATAAGGCAACTTACTATAAAACTACTTAACCTTATTAACCTTAATCTGTAAAACATTCAACAACATTAACTCATTTAGCTTGAGCAAGCTGAAGTTAACATGCAGTCTTCATTAATACACTGCACATTCAATATTACATTCTTATCTCACTAAAATGTGGTAGCAGGAAGAATCACAGAATCACCAGGCTAGAATGGACCTCTGGAGATCATCTACTCTATCCTTCTGCTCAGTCAATGGTCAGCTAAACCAGGTTGCACAAGTCCATGTGCAGCTTACAGCCTAGAGCCCCTAGCAGCAGAGACATAATTATCATCCCCAAAAGCTATCTTCTATTAATCACAGAATCTTAGGGGTTGGAAGGGACCTCCAGAGACTGAGTCCAACCCCAACTCTTATATATTTTGAGAGGTGCAAGACAAAACACAAATAAGCAAACACACATTCAATAACTTTTCCTTAGGAATCTGAACATGAGATAACAAATTTAACCCAAGAAAACAATGTCTAGATCATACTTAAGATTATACTCTTCACTTTCTGGTCATCTTCTTAAAAATCAATCGTCTTCTTTCTCCCATATAAAATTAAAAACATGTTTTTAATTATTCTTACAAGCTACAGTATCAAAAGTACAGCTTTTTATCAGGATGAATACTTCAGTCATGTAAAACAAAGAATTTCAGAACCGCCTTAAATATATAAAAATATATAAATGAACACACCTCTGTGATAACAATTCTGTAAGGATGCCTCCAAAAAAGCACATCCATATGATACTAAGTGTTCAAATTAGTTGTAGCATAAGGTACTTCTTCTTCTCTCAAAAACATAGTTGGGACACTACTAAAGACTCCTTCTGCTGCTACTTTTTGAGACAAGTGCCAGAAAAGCTGCATCAGTCAACCCACCTTCATCATTACACTAAAAAAATAAAATACAATGCAACCTCCCGTAATTCCTTTCAAACCATAATTCCCACTCCCTTCAGATTATAATTTGATCTGCATACTCATAAAACTGACTTCCCACCCTTGCAAAGCACAAAGGCAAAAAGTATTACAACATACCACTGGGAACACCACATCACAGTTTAACAAGCAGTTATCATTGTTCACCAAAAAAAGATCCAGACCACATCAGAGAATTCAAAGAAAGGTGGTCAATTCCGCTTTATGCAAGATTGTTCTGAAAGAAGTATTTTCTATTGATTATAAACTGGGAAATGACTACCTGGAATATTTTCTGAGGGACAGGAGCTTGGAATCAAGTTGCACATTAAGACTGTTTTCCATAAGAAACAAAAGATACACAAAGAAAGTAGGCAACAACCCAAGCACAGTTGAAATTCTAAGTTGAAGAAGTTTAACATCAGTGTAACAGCCTAAAACTCTTTCACCATTTTGTAACTGACTTACAATCTAAGGGACCTGGACAGGCTTGAGAGGAAGGCCCACAACAATCTCATTAACTTCCACAAGGTGCAAGGTCCCAAACCTGCGTCCAGCCAACCCCAAGCACAGATACAGGTTGGGTAGAGAATGACACAAGCACAACCCCAAGGAGAAGGATTTGGAAGTGTCAGTTGATGAAAGATTCAACACAAGCTGGCAATGTGCGCTTACAGCCCAGGCAGCCAATCATAATCTTACTTGCATCAAAAGAAGCATGACCAGCAGGTTGAAGGACATGATTCTGCCCCTCTGCTATGCTATTGTGAAATCCCACCTGTAGTATGGCATCCTGTTCTGCAGCCCCCAGCACAAGAAGGACACTGAGCTGTTGGAGCAGGTCCAGAGGACCATGAAGATGACCAGAGGACTGAAGCACCTCCCCAACGAGAACTGGCTGAAAGACCTAAGGCTTTTCAGCCTGGAGAAGACAAGGCTCTGGGGGTACCTTATAGCAGCCTTCTAGTACCTGAATGGGGCCTGCAGGAAAGCTGGGGAGGGACATTTTATAAGGGCATGTAGTTACAGGACGAGGTGAAGTGTCTGTGAGGATGGTAAGGCACGGGAACAGGTTGACCAGTGAGGCTGTGAAAGCCCTCTCCCTGGAAGCATTCAAGGCCAGGCTGGATGGGGCTTTGGGCAAAATGGTCTAGTGGGAGGCATGCCTACTTCTAAGCAGAGGGGTTGGAACTAGATGATCTTAAAAGCCCCTTCCAGCTGACCCCCTTTTATGATGCTACAAAACTCTATAACCTTATCAATTGTTGTGTGTTGTGTGTCTGAAAACTTCACATGAACTACTTCAAAATTTGCACCAAATTATAAAGATTGACAGTGAGACAATAATTGTATGCTGCTGCAGTTTAAGTGCAGGCATACAATTTAGTAAGAGCAAATATCCATACTGTTCAATAGGATGTTTCTGTCAATCAAACTGATACTACAAAATAACTCACAGGAACTCTGGAAAGGAACACAGGAAGTCTGTGGAAGGCTCAACAACATAAAGGGATGGTGCAAGCTGAGGGGGAAAAAAAAGATGTATTCTGATTTCACCAATCACTAAGTTTTAAGGTACCTTAGAAGACCTACAGTCCAAATTCCCGCTCAACACAAGATTAAAATTGAACACACTTAAACTCTGTTTAAATCATTATTTTAACCATCTAACAATAATTATAACTTTATTTATTTATTTATTTATTTTTAGGGACAGGTTCCATACTGGCTACACATCTTCTTCTTGGTCACTGAAACCACAAAGGAGGGCACAGCGACTGACGCTGCTCCAAACACTAAGTACCATGCATCTTGAATCTGCAGACAGTTATCCAGGGATGCACAAGACTTTGTTAAGCTATAAAAGTAATTGTAAGTAAAAGATTATTTCTTCCTATAACTAGACAGCTCCTTATTGACTGCTTAAAAAAAAAAAAAAAAAAAAAGCAAAATAACAAAATTAATCCATGTATTTAGCCATCTGACATGCCTTAAATTACGTGTTTTTTGTTGGCTTTTATTAAACAAATCTTCTATGTTTGAATTACATTACTTGTAAAAATTCTTAGTTTTCTGATTCTACAAGCAGAAATACTCTTGGTGTACCTACTGTTGTCTGCAGAACAGCTAAGATCAGAATGACTGTACCCTCCCACCAATTATTTTCTCTCTAGATATACTATAACTATGAAGTTGGCTCAATTTCACTGATAACTAAGGAGAAAATGCTAGGTCTCTACTATTACAGACAGCAGAATTTCCATGTAACCTGAGAGACCGGGTATCCTTGACTATGTTTGTTAATATTATCATTCCATTTTGTTTTAATTCCAAAAAAGAAGCAAACAAAGAACACTTAAGAGAAACTGATTACCACTCAGCATTCTTCAAGATATGATTTAACATTCCTTTACTTTGATCTACTTATCCTCTGTGACCTTCCATCTCTCCAGCATTCTCCCTATCCAATTGCATATAAACCAAAAGCATAAAGAGTAAAACATCATAACTGAAGAACTGGGTTTATTTTCGTTGTAATGGATGGAGACTAAAAAGAAAGGAAGGAAGAACACAATCTTGTATCCTAATATTTTTAAGATGTCAATTTCACATCTTGCTCATTTTTTTGACAATGAGCTATAAAACTCATTGCACAGAGTGCTGCTGGAATATATTGTAAATTAACACTTCTTAACATCTGAAACATTGTGTAACAGTTTAAATCAAACTAACCCAGTTTCCCACCTAGATGAAGTGTCTGAATAAACACGTTCCTACAAAGAAGACAAAGTTGTAGGAGTATGGCAGTCTCAACATTCTTTTCTCTTGCTGAAAAATGTTAACAGTTACAAAAAAAAACCCAACACAGACACTTCTCAGTAAAACACAATGCTACCATTACCTGCATGTATACATCTTTCTAAATACTCAGCTACCTAGTAAACTGGAAATTGCCCATTTTCTGTTTAAATTAAGTTTCTGGTATCCTAATGCAATTCTACATAACAATACAGAAAAATTCCAAAAGGTACAAACTATAAATTAAAAAATCATGATTACTAAATAATTACTAAATTACTAAATAAAATTTCCACAGATTTCCCTCCCTGTGAATTTTTGTCCTGTTTACACAAAACACTATTATTTCACAGGTACCTTAAACCTACTAGAGGACATAAAATATTTTCTCCTAAACTTGTTTTTTCACAGTTTACAAACACACCCAAAGCCTACAACAGCCTGGTACAGACATACATGAAGTCATTTTAGAAAGCCTGACTATAATACTACCCTCAAATAACTCCTGAAAATCAGATTACCTAATCCAGATGACTGAACTTTGAAAACACAGGACTCTCAAAATTTTTACTGCTTCATGCCTCCTTAAGGCAGTTCTTCAAATCAGCTAAATTTTAGTATACAAAATATATCCATCAGTGAAGCTTCACAGACCAGAGATACCAATACAAGTTCAGTCTAATTTACTTTCATCAAAGTGGGAAATTACGTCAGATCATGAAAGATGAAATAAAGACACATCTGTATGTATAAATACACACATATATATACTTACACGTACACGTCTATGTATGATTTAAAAGAAAAACCAAAACTTGAACAATAAAACCAAATCTGAAAGTATAAGACAAGTTTTCAGTTTTTAAAGCCTGTACATACCTTGTACAATCCTATGCCGGGATCAATAAGAAACGAGCGAGATGATGTAGAAGGCTGACTGGGTGATCCACTGCTTGGTTTTTTTACTTTGTTCTTACAGTTAGAAATAGCACAGGGATTGACTTCTCCATCTTGATCAGTCATAGAAGCAGAGGCAGGAGCTTCAGATTCAGAACGTATCAAAAGCTGAACAATGTCATTGAGTCCAACATTGTAGTCAAATAACGTGTGTCCATCTTCTAGCTGTCAAAAGAAAACTATAGTTGTAAAATTCCACCTCAAGGTAAATAACTAATTTACAGCTTTTCCTTTTACAGACAAAAATTACACAGATGATAAAATTGTGTCAAATTTATTTAAGAGACAAACCAACTACTTCAGGTAAATAAAAGACAGTATCTTCAGTAAATGCAACAGTAACTGATCAAATTACCTGTGACCATAATTGAACCAAAATAAAAAAATATCACTGAGAGTGTAAAATTAGAAATAGACTTTTTTTTTTTTTTTTTTTTTTTAACAGAGTTTGGATCTTCTTTTCTATAGTAGAATAAAAAGCAGGAAGGATGAAGAAGCAGCAAGGACTAGGAAGGAATTCTCAAGCTTCTCACTGGTAGTCTTCTATTACACTAAAATGATCTCAGAACAGACAAAAAGGGAGTGAAAGTTTATTCCTTCATCCTCTCTGCCTCTTCAAGGCAAAAAAAACCAACCATATAGAAGGATGAAGTACAGTTACAAGCAAAGGCTGTACTCAATGAGTCAGTTTTCCTTCCATAATGGTTAAGACCAGTGTGAAAATAAATAAACAATAACAATCAATTACTCTCCTTACTCCCGTTAACTACTATACCCACAGTGCTCTGTAGTTACCTACAGTTGATGACGTGTGCATTCCCCTAAAGCAGAGCACGCTGAAGTCACAAATGAGACTCCAGATATTTAGTTCATTGTTTGGTTACACAGTAGCCTTAAGCATGTACAACTAAATACAGTAACGCTACTGATTTCTCTGTAGTAACCCTACCCATGTTCAGCTGAAAGTTTTCAACTAAAGATCTTGATGATATGCCCAAACAGTTTTACTATCAAATAAATTCAAATCTCAAGTACTCTTCTACAGGTGACTGCCAACACTTAACTCAGGTACCCAGAGCCCTACAGCTTCATACCAGGTAGCAAGCTGCTTATCCGAGTTCAACTAACCTTTCTCCTCCCACCACATTGCAGAACCCCACACTTTTGAAAAGTCTTGAACACAAAGAATACAGAAGTTCTTGAAGCTCTATGACAACCCATATTTGTGAGCTTTTCATGCTACCAAAAGTTTATATTATTGTTAAGGTTATTAAATCTTAAAAAAAAAACAAAAAACAAAAAAAAAACAAGGCGGGGGGTGGGAGGGGGAAGATTCTTGCATTTAAAATACACATAAACCCAAAACAAATATAAATTACTATCTTGCAACAATACATTTGATAAGGCAAAAACAATACATAGACATTTATAATGAATTATCATTCTGTTCTCAGTTTGTCTGGGTTTTTTGTTCATTTTTTAAAAAAAATAAGTATTCTTTCCAGGAGTAGTTTATGACTGTAGACTGATCTATGACTAGTGATATCATGTTTAAATCTGAAAGCAAACTATCAAAGATAAGATTACAGACTTCAAATGAGGCAGGATATGGAGTTTGGTAAAGTGATAGTCAAGGAAAGAGCATCTGTTTTTACTATGAGCAAAAACATGTTCCTAGAATATCAGTAAGGGTGTAAATTTAGACCAAGTCAATGACTTGTAACACTGCCTTATTCTGTGGACAAGATTGTTCTTGTGTTTTAACCGAACAAAAACTAATAAAAATCAAGCTCACATGCAATCTGACTTACATTAATATAACTAATGTGTGGATCTGCAAGTATACCTATATCCACAGCGTTATTGCATCACTGAGAATCGAAAAATTAAGAGTAATAAAAGTTGGAAAACAATCAGCATTTAAAGAACTTTGTGCAACAACGAAAAGAATGAAGAACTGCAAGACAGTGCTTCTTGAATTACTCTTGACACTATTCTGATGTTAATATGACAAAAAACTTGGCTACTAAGGTCATAGACCACTATAGCAAGAAAACAATAACATATCAAATCAACCTCCAGCATATCTGTCCTGTCAAACTGAAAATTTTAAAACCATCCCAGAATACACTCTTTCTTTCCAAAAAGAACCATAAGGAAAAAAAAAAAAAAAAAAAAAAAAAAAAAAAAAGACCAAAAGAAGCCCCCCCCACTCCTCATATTCCCTACAAACACTGCCCTACGTTATCAGAATTCAAGGTAATCTCTCAAATTCCAGGTAACCTCTCAGAAAAATTAACTATCCAACATGAAAGTAGAAAAACTTCTTCAAAAATACTATGGTTATTTGTTGGAATGGGTGCTGAACCATTAATTCCACAGTCACCTTTGCAATATGTGCAGTTCTAAGAATACTTCTTGTATAAATATATAGAAAATTCATCCCACTTTGCTATATAAAGGTACTAACAGGAATCCATGAGAATACATTTGCCTGGACAACACAGCACATTAAAGGAAAAGAAAGAAATATTACTCACTTTTTTCAATCACTGAGTGTTTAAGGACACTTGTTATTATCAAGTTCATAAACACAAATGACAAGCAAAAGTAATCAGGCAAATACTAGACAGTCAAGCTAAATCTCTATTTCTTAATGGGCTGTTAAAGCTTGTACAAAAGCAAAAATAACTAAACAGGCAATTTAATTTATGATTTTTTTTGCTAGCTCATCTGACACTACAGCCATGAGAACTGTTACTAAGCAGCAGATGCCACTTTCAGTTTTCGTTCTCTTTGTGACTGACATGCTTCAGAAGCATTTAAGATCTCATTAAATTATTTAGAATAATATTGAAAATGTCACCGAATAGCAGTTAGATTTATGGAACCTAGTGGCCCTTTTAACATATCACAAATATCCATAAGTACAGAAACAGGTTATACCCTTTAAATTTATTTTCCTAGTGTTAGAAACTATCAATTTAAAGTACTTTTCTGTAGAAGGTTGTAATAAATACTTAAAAGTAAGCCAACACTGTGCTTATACTACTACACAAGAGTGGGTGTAGCAACACAATACTGGAACTGATACCTATAACCCCTGTTAGAACTATGTCCTGTAATATCAGGCCGTAAATGACTTTAAAAGCATGTAGAAACTACAGTTAAACTTGAAATGATCACGCGGAGTGCATTATATCATAACTGTCTCAAAAAGATGTCCAATAAGTGACTCATATAATTAACATTCATATTAACTAACACCATTAATTAGTCTATAAGTACCAGCAGAATCACAGCTTATTATGTATTATACAGCACACACAGAGAAATCCTAAGGAAGCACTTAAAGTTCTCACTGGAGCGCTGTTTTTAAAGTGTGATCCAAGTGGCTGAGCTCCTAGGTCAACTTAATCCAGCTGCTCAACTTGGAAAACAAGATCTTTAATCATTCATGGAGCATCTTTTGAGCATCTTCTGATGCTTTACTTTCCAAGAATTAGATCCAGCAATAAACTTGAAAGGAATACAGAATGCAGCAGAGCTCCTTAATTAAAACTAGTAAGTTGAAAAGTTAGGTGACATCAATCTTTTACTCTATACAGGCATTACACACTCTACAAATTTCTTTAACATGAAAAGCAGAAGAGCAAATAGTTTAAGTTAGGATTAGCTTACAGGCATTAAAGCCAAGTTAGTCTGAAAAAATTAGAAGAACCTAAAACTTCCCCCCAGGTGCTCATTAAGGGCAATTAAAGTAGACTACCAGAAACTGATATTTTCAGCCTGAAGACTACTGTATATACTTTGCTCTTCTCGTATACAGGGCTGCTAAAATTGTGAATTCCACCTGGTGCTTTTATAGAGCACTTCAAACACATCTCCAATCAGTTTCTAGCAACAAAAAGCCCAACGGAAAAATACAATTTGAAACAGTGAGTTGTGGGACCAATGGGACCGTCTCAGGTCAATAAAATTTCAGTAATCTTCAGTACAGCACGGACACTTAGCCTGCAGACCTACTGGATGATATAAGAATGCCTTACTTTTAGTCACTCATAACCTCAACTTATACCACAGTCCTATACGGACTCCCACAGTACTCAGCAAAAAGCACACTGTAAGAGGAACTCTGAAAGAGGACAACACAGTGAAATGTCAAATATTTCAGAAAGCCTTTCTTTGAATTAAAATGCCAAGCAGTTATCACCACAAACAGCATAAATACTGTTTGCTCAAGCCCATACACAAGAGAAAGTCCCACATGATAGAGAAGATACACAACCTAGGAAGACACTGCAGATTCCTGTTGATTATATCGTCTGTAACTTCACATCAGTCTCAGTAAACACACCATGATAAACGCACACTAGTCACCTGGGAACTCAATCAACATGATTAACTTCTACTCTTTTCCTACTAAAAATAAGCACGGAAGCCTACAGTTTAAGGCCACAGCCTCCATCTAAAGGATTTTTTAACACCATTAATAAGAAACTGTATGCAGATTGTACCAGTGGTACTACTAAATTTTACCTTATGGTTTGGACTAACTATAATTTAAAAAATAAAAAATAAATAAATAAATAAATAAATCCAGTGTACAAGATTACTGTCAACATGAAAACAGTTGAAAGCTTCCAGAAAAAGACTGGGTTGAAAGGAAACACGGTGATTATCCAGTTTCAACCCCCTGCTATGTGCAGGGTTACCAACCACCAGACCAGGCTGCCCAGAGCCACGTCCAGCCTGGCCTTGAATGCCTCCAGGGATGGGGCATCCACAGCCTCCTTGGGCAACCTGTTCCAGTGCATCACCATCCTCTGTGTGAAAAACTTCCTCCTTATATCTAACCTAAACCTCCCTTGTCTTAGTTTATATCACTGTCCTATCACTGTCCACCCTCATAAACTGTTGCTTCCCCCCCCGTTTGTAAGCTCCTTTCAAGTACTGGAAGGCCACATGAGGTCTCCCCAGAGCCTTCTCTTCTCTAAACTAAACAAGCCCAGTTCCCTCAACCTTTCCTCATAAGAAAGGTGCTCCAGCCCTCTGATCATCTTAAACTTCTTGACTTAATCAGACCAAGGTGAAAATAACCATTCTCAGTCTCAACACACAGCTCTTCAAGATTCACATCCAAAACTCTTCCAAATTATTATTATTATTATTAAGTAGTATCTCCAGGTGCTGCAAATTATTTCTTCCTGTATCACTGGGTGAGCGTTGGGAAAAATACAGATCATGGTCTGAAAAGGCAACTAGCCTGCAAGAAAGGGCTAATTAACTTGGGAACAAGTGAACTGCTTCTAGTTTCTGCATTAGCTTGAGGAAATTTGTGAGAATCTGCTCTGTAGCTGCAGCTAAATAAGCCTTGGTTTCTGTGAATGACCTTGCTTACTTTCTTGCTGTTACATACATGGCAGAAGGACTAGAGTTGCTCGGGTATCTTACTGGCCATCTGCTGGGGGAAGCCCCAGTATGGACAGACACGCTACCAGCTGGCCACCACCAGTAACAAGGACTTTGGGGAAGGCTCAACAGGTAACTAAGTACTTCTCTATTAAACTGATGAACGTTAACTTGCCTCTGCATGTTTTCTTCAGGATCAGTAAACCTTGTGCAGTAGCACCAGTACTTTTTCATTACAGCAAGATACAAAAAACTTGTTAGTTTAGTTAAGATTTTCTTATATGCAAGTCTCAATTCCATTACAGGAACTAGCAGGTTCACTAATTTCTAAGTGGAAGATAAAGTTAGAGCAGAAAGTTTTCTTCCTTAGTTCTCAGGAGTCTTTACTTTAGGAAAGTAAAATTTTATGACATCTACTGTCTGATATTGAGGATTACTTGTCACTTGTAATAAAAATGAACGCCAAAAATATAAAGTTGTGCTGAAATCCTTAGAAGCATGGAAAGACCCATCCACCTCTGTGATGATCAGACCACAGTTACCAAGTACCTCCTCTGTTATGGTATGGACTTCTATAGCACAAACAACAGAATTTCAGCAACAGTGGTGCCAGGGAGCGCAGATGGTTATTTGTAGCTTTTTAGGACACCTGTAACGAAGAGCTACTTGTTACATGAACCTTCTGTAACCAATAAGGAATCTAAGTAAACCGAACAAATCTAAATCAGCAAGGCCTTTGACACAGTCTGCCACTGCATTCTCCCAGAAAACCTGGCAGCCTAGAAAAGCTGGGACAGGCGCATTCTTTGCTGGGTGAAGGACTGTCTGGATAGCCAGGCCCAGAGAGTGGTGGTGAATGCAGCTGAATCCAACTGTCCACCAGTGGTGCCCCCCAGGGGTCGGTACTGGGGCCAGTTCTGTTCAGTATCTTTACTGATTACCTGGATGAGGGCATTGAGAGCACCCTAACTAAGTCTGCAGATGACACCAAGCTAGTAAGAGTTGATCTGCCTGGGAGTACGAAGGTCCTACAGAGGGATCTGGAGAGGCTGGATGGCTGTGCTGAGGCCAACCGGACAAAGTTCAACGAGGCCAAGTGCCAGGACCTGCACATTAGCCACAGCAACCCCAGGCAATGCTACAGGCTTGAGGCAGAGTGGCTGAGAAGACTGTGTAGAGGAAACAGACCTGGGGGTATTGGTCAGCATACAACTGAACACGAGCCAGCAGGGTACCCAGGTGGCTAAGAAGGCCAACGGCATCCTGGCTTGGATAAGAATTAGTGTTGCCAGGAGAAGTAGGGAAACAATCATCCTTCAGTACTCAACTCTAGTGTGTTTGTTCCTTGAGTGCTGTGGTCAGTTTTAGGTCCTTCAATACAAGAAGGACATTGAGGCCCTAGACCATGTTCAGAGAAGGGGGTCTGGAGCACAGGCCTTATAAGGAGCAGCTGAGGGAGCTGGAATTGTTTAGAGAAGAAGAGGCCTGGGGTGACCTTAATGCTCTCCACAACTGCCTGAAGGGAGGTTGTGGTGACATGGGTATCACCCTCTTCTCCCTTGTAACTAACAACAGCATGAGAGTGAATGGCCCCAAGTCGTGACAGGTGAGATTCAAGTTGCATGTTTTGATATATTTCTTCTTCAAAAGAGTTGTGAGGCATTGCAACAGGCTGCCAAAGGAGGTACTCATAAAAGGTTCAGATGTTATACCGAGGGACACGATTCAGTGGTAAACATTAACGATAGGTGACAGCTGGATCTTAGAGGTCTTCTCCAACTTCGGTGATTCCATGACTCTAAAAGTAATAATTTAAGATCCAGGTGCATCAGGGCAGTTATTTGCATGGAATTTATCAATTCAGTGATTATGAATGTGCATCCAGTTAACACTTTTGGAGAAGGGAATTCTCATAAACGATACCAAAATTTGTTACTGGCAGGCAACACTCATCATCCATGAATTAGGTGCTTCGTGTATTTAAAAGTGTTGAGGAAGGGAAAAAGTTTGTTGGTTTTTGTGGGGGGCTTCCAAACCACCACATCCAGGTTCCATACACATACATACCACAAAACAGAGCCCTCAAGCTAGCTGCTGTTTCATACGAAACCTATTACATTTTAACAGTTTCCTAATAATGAAGTCAGTATAAAGTATTCTGGTTTTATATTTGCTTCAGTATTTCCTTCAGTTTGTTTAGGTGTCCAGAATAACAAAGCTAATGGTAGAAGAGACTGAGGAGTTGCCTTAGTAACTTTAAAAATGTAACAAGAAGTCAATTTCAGTAAACAATTTTGCAACCAAGGAAAACTGTTAATAGGGCTGCCAAGTAAATTTTAAGTATAGTCCATGAATGTTTCAGGAATTTCTCGAATGCAGTCTGACCACATCTGCCCTGAATACTCCAGATTGTGCTCTTAAATCAAGCTACAGAGTTACTTACTACCTGCTTTGCTGAAGGAGGACAATCACTCCCCTTGTAAGGCTTCTTCAATTTATTTCTCCAAGATCTAAAGCTGCTCAAATTGAAGACTTCTCACACCCATATTCTGCCTGAAGCAGATTGGTTTTGGACAGCTTCAGTTGAAAATGTTTACAATTTTCCAAACAAAGCTGGGAAGAAATTGTATTAAGTAACTCGATTGTTTTATGAATAGGATTGGCGCTCCCATTCTTTGGGGCAAAACTCAAAAAAAGCTTTTCTTCTGGAAATCCATCCAAGCTGTTAGTAATTAAAAAGCCTTTAAACATACAGTTTACAATCCTGAAACTTAAAAGTCTCATGAAACTCTGTCCAACTGCCAATTCAATTAAAGACATATCCCATTGCCAAATTTATAACTGTGCGCTTCACCCAAGTTCAAGAGTCAAGGTTGCTTTAACACAAGAAGACTCACATGCAAAAAACTACAATGCCTCCACTCCTGCTACTCCTCAGTCTTTTCAATTTAATTTACAGAAACAAAACCCTAAGCACTTCAGAATCATAGCAGTGACCCAAAAAATTACGCGAGTCGCCTTTAACAGGTATGGAGCAAGATGCATGTTTCTTGTATATATGCATGCTTGTGTATACAAGCAGAGATACATTTCTTCTGATGAACCTGATTTGCTCACTTACTTGAATTTCAGTCTGATATCAGGACACTGAACAGTTTAAACACTCCCACCTCCACCCGCTCATTTCAGTCTTTCACAAAATAAGTTTGGAGCTCTGCCCTTACCAAAGGGCACAAGAACCTAGAAGATAATTTTTAATCATTGCTTGTATTGAATTTATATGGCATAGTTTTGTTACTACAGGACTGCAGAGGTAGCCTCTGCAAGAAGTCACCAGAAACTACTCCCATCTTAAATTCAACCAGTTCAAGATAGCTGCAAAAGAGAATCACTGCTGGCCAACAATAGTTGTGCCTCTGTGATAGCATATTTAAGAAATATTAAAAGGAAAAAGAAAAAAATAACAAAAAAAAATGCAGATGTGAGGACTGAGAAAACACGAGAAAAACAGCCCTGCAGACACCATGGTGTTGGAAGAAACAGAGGGACAATAGAGAGGAACACGATACAGAAACTGTCCTACAGCCCCTGGGTACCACACGAAGCAGATCTCTATGTGCAGCCATGGAGAAGCCCACAGTGCAGCAGTGTGTGCAGCCCGAAGGACACTGCAGCCCAAGGCCTAAGCTGCAGCCCAAGTGGGAGCAATCCACTCCTGAAGGATGGACACCCCCACGGTGGAGCAGCTCTTGAAATCCTGTATTCTGTGGCAAAGAACCACACTGTAACAGTTCACTAAGGACCGTAGCCAACATGGGATCGGCTCCACCACAGGAGCTGTGGAAGACTGTGAGGAAACAGGAAGAGCAGAGACAAAGTGTTACCACCTGACTGCAACTCCTTTTCCCCTTTCTCCTGCAGTGACCAGGATGGAGATAGAAAGTAGAAGAATCCAGGCTGAACTTGAGCTTGGGAATAAAGGGGAGAAAGTGTATTTATAGTTTGTCTTTTTTTCCATTTCTTACTCACTACACTTAACAACTGACAATAAATCAACGTTAACCAATCCAAGACTCTTTTGCCTATGATAGTAACTCAAGAGAGACCTTCCCCATCCTTATCACAACCCAGAAATTTGCTCATTTTCATCATATTTCCTTTCCCCTCCTTTTGCTGAAGGGAGGGAATGAGAGGCTGGCACCTGGCAACCACTTGCAGTTAACCCACCACACTGATGTGCACACAAACCACGAAGAAAAACATCTGGGTTCCAATATTCTTGCTTCTCTGCTCTGGTAAGCACTAGAGAAGAGCCGCATGAGATGACTGTCTCTTAAAAGACGACAGCCATCTACAAGCTTCCACTAAAGTCAAATTCTAACAGGGTAGGAGGGAGTAATGAAAGAAGCCAAGACAAATTAATTTGTCATATTCCATGAAGAATACACATTGCTATACTATAACAGCATTTGTGTTTACTTCTATGAAAAATCCAAGTCAGTTGTGAGATCTCCTGCACAACCTTCAGCTCTCTGGTGAATTTTCAAACTCAGGCTTCATCGTATTTTTTTTCCTGATCAATTTTTCCAGCATTACTACTGAAATATAGAAATCACACTGATGATTACTATTCGGTCACACACAAAGTCTGCCCTGTTAGGTCACGATGCCCAGATTTTGTCTACTCTCATCTCTCTTTCATTTTCCACAACAAACACCGTGTCTTTAATACTCCCACTAGAAAGAGCTACACAAGTTTTCTAATTAGGACAGACAGCATACTGCCAACAGTTAAGTTAAACTGCTTTGTCTAAACTTTTTGACAGAGAAGCTCCATACACTGCACTGTAACTCAGGAAGTTTATTAGGTTGCTACAGCACAGCAAAGAACTGCGCATAAAATCTCCTACAAAAATTTTACCTTAATCTACAGAACAATTCTACTTCTTCGCCTAACAGTTTAGAAATGGATCCTCAGAGTCACAGATGTCTCCATGGATCAAGGAGACTAAGTTAGAGAATAATACTGTTCCTGTTCACTCTTCGGTGCCACATGTGCACAGTAGGTCCTCCTGGCAGGAAGAGCTGAAAACAAATCTGTTCAATCATGTGCTGCTTTTCAGGGTTACGCAAGAAAAAAGTAGTAACATCAAGTATCACATTAACCACAACACTAAGTGTTGACCATTGGTCCTAGGGTATCTTAACCCTTAAGAATAACAGATGAAGAACAGCTCAATAGTTCCCGCTTCAGTGTTTGAAGATCAAATCCCGGCAAATTACAGTGTGCAAGGTAAACTGTATTGACTGGAAATGGACACTCCTAGTCCAAGAGCAAAATAGAAGCCATAGCTTAAAATGTTAGTTGAAGCTTAGTTCACAACCACTGCAAGTTGAGACTATGAAGGTGTTGAAATTTAGCCCATAAATTGTGACTCGCTTAGGTTTTTGTATCCATACAACCTTGTACACCTCACACTTTCAGAAGAAAGGCAGCTATTTAATAAGTCTGCCTGGATCTCTCTGGAGATCAATTGATCTCTACAGGGTCCTGAAGAAACTACACTAAGTAGTGCCCAGCAGCTGGATCACAGTTACACTAGCAGACCACACAGATTTATCCATACCAAGTGCTAAACACTTGAAATGGAAGAGCGCAAACAAGATGTTTTCTCAACAGTTGCAGTACTTTTCAATTTTTTCATGTTGTTTACTTCAAATGAAAGTTTTCTGCTCCCTTCACCTGAAATATCCCCTTTTCCCTGATTTTATCATGTTCTTGAGAGTTGCAGCTGTTTACACTTTCCTTTGCTCATATCTCTCTCCACACTCCGTTTTACTTGTGCAAGAGCAGTCCTTCTGACCTTTTTTCTACTTACAAACACCATGGAATCAGAAAAAGCAATCCATAACCACTAAGAAAACTTCAGACTTAATTATAGTAACTGTAAGTAAATGGACGTAAGTGGTCGCAGAATTAGCAAAGCTAAAAAATAAAAAAAAAAAAAAAAAAAAAAAGAAAAAATGAAAAGAGATCCCTTCTCCTTAATTGTTTACTAGACATTAATGCAAATGAGGCCTGGGCTGAATGAAGTACGCTTAAGTATGCACTGGACTAATAAATGCAGGAGGGCACAGTTCACTACTGGCTTTCTTCCTTGCTTCTCAGGTAAGCCCTGTGTTCCACAGCAAGTCCCACACCAAGGGATGCACTGGGGCAACACAAGGTAAGCAAGTTACACAATGTCAGGGCTGATGCTCCTTATTTGGCCCTTTTGGTGAAGCAGCAGGCTGCCCACAGTGCTCCTGATACACACTCTCCTCAAGTGCTCAGTCCCATCAGTGGGCACATGCAGGGTCTGCTCGTAGCTTTAGAACCCAGGCTCTGCATCGACCCGCTGCATCTCACCTCCTGGGCATCTCTAAGAGAAAAAATAAACAACCCTATTCCTTACATGTTTTTTCCTGTTGGTAGAAAAACACCCCTCATCAGTTGCAGGGCAGAATCCTCAGCGCTGAGCCGGAGCTGACACTGCGGCAGCGCTGCTGGAGGAGCTGCATCTCGAAGCCATGCTCTGGGAACACACCACACACCCCTCCGCCAGATGATGGCTGCGCCTCTCAGCAACCGAAGCGCCGCGTAGACCTCCTAGTTTATGTAACGCAGCTGACAAGGTTACACCCTTCGGAAGGCACACGCAGCCCGAGGCGCCGTGTTCCATCACAGCACATCTGGAGCGGCGGCAGCGCTCCGTGCCAAGGGTCGCGGTCCGGCGGGGCCCCAAGCAAACCAACGGCCCGGCCCGGCCGCTCACATGGCCGCCCCCCGCGGGGGATCGGGAGCGGCGCCCCGAGCAGCGCTCAGCGCGGACGGGACGGTAACGCGGGGAGCCCCGGGCACCCCCGGCCGCCTGTCACTGTCACGGAGGAGCGGCGGAGGCAGGGGCGGGGGAGGAGCCTCCGCCGCTCAGGTGGGAAAACACAAACACAAAGGGCCCCGCCGGCACCTGCCGCCCCCGGGAGCGGGGCGTCCTGTCAGGCGGCCGCCCGTCTCCCCCCGCCCCGCATCGCACGGGCCCGGTGGGACCGGAGCCGCCGACAGGCGACACGCGGGCGGGGCGGGGCGCACACAAAGAGCCGGCCGGGCAGGGAGCGAGGGGCGCGGGGCAGCACCCCGCCCGCCGTCCGACACAGGCGGTCCCGCTCACCTGCTTGCCCCGGTAGAAGAGGCGCTGTCGGTCGGGGCTGACGCGGAAGGTCTCCTGGATCTTCTCCCGCAGGCACTCGATCTTGGTCAGCCGGCTCAGGTCGTCGATGGTCTGCGTCTCGGTGCCGTCGATGGTGCGCACCTGGATCCACATGGCTCGTCCGGCCGCGGCGCGGGGAGGCGGGACGCGGCCGCTCCGCCGCTCTCGGGGTGCGCGGCCGTGGCGTGCGAGGCAGGAGGGGAGGGAGGGGATGGGGCCGGGCGCGTCCCCGCTCTTTGTTCGGATCGGCGGGGCAGGTTTTTAAATCCCGCGGAACGGGCGCGAGGTTCCCGGGCCGCCGGCCCCGCTCGGAGGGGACGCGGGGAAGGACGGGACGGGACGGGACGGCCGAGCCGAGCGGGGTCCGCAACGCGATAGGCCGCGCCGCCCCGGGACAGCGCGGAGGGGAGGCACGGCCGGGCGGGGAAGCGCCGCGGCGGAGCTAACGGGCACCGCAGGCAGCCATCGCCAACCGGGGAGTGTTTACCAGGCGCCGCCGCTCTCACATGGAGGTCACGGCGCCAACGCTGCTCTCGCGAGAGCCGCCGGCCGCGGCCGTAAAGAGACAACAACACCGGGGCGGGGGGGCGATGAAGCGGGCAGCGCAGCGCGGCGCAGCGCCACGCCCCCTCCCGCTCTGCACGGGCCGCCCGCCCTGCAGCCGCAGTCGGCTCCACGCCCCGCCCCGCCCCGCGGATGGAGCCAGGCGGGGGAGGGGATGGCGCGCTAAGGGACGGCGACCGTTACGTCTCCATGGCGGCCGAGCGGGACGGACACGGTCCCTGCTCCGCCCGCCGCGGGACTCGACGTCTGCGGCCGAATCCGGCCCGGCGTCGGCGGGGCTGTACGGGAGAGCCGTGCTTAGGCGAGCAGTAGAACGGTGCGGGGATGGCGGTGAGCGTTACCACAGAATGAACATCTCGACGCAGCCCCGTGCAGCATCCCTCCAAAACACAAATTACGGCCTACCGAGCCCGTTACATTACACAGGAAAACGCCGGGACAAGAAGCAGCAATCCTCGTTTTGTGTTTTTTTTTACCGCAGATGATGTTGGTTTACTTGCTGTCAAAAAACTTAGTGATTCTACAAGTTGACATGAGAAAAATGGAGACGTGCCATCCTGCTGTGGTTTAACCTCAGCAGGCAGCCACACCTAGCAGTAAAACCCGTGGGCTGAGATTAAGAGAGATTAAGAGTTAAAGCAAAAGCTGCACCCACAGGCAAAGCAAAATGAGGAATTAATTCAGCAGCTCCCGTCGGCCCGCAGACAGGTGATCGCTGCTGCCGGGACTGCAGCTCATGTTAGGTAGCATCACTTGGGAAGGCAAACGCCATCACTGTGAACGCCTCATGCCTTTCCTCTCTCATGTCACCCTTGTAGCTTTCATTGCAGAGCACGGCCACGTGGCATGGAACGCCCTTCGGTTGGACAGGGCCAGCTCTCCTGTCTGTGCCCCCTCCCAGCCTCTGGGCACCCCAGCTCTGCAATGGACACTGTGCGAAACAGAGAAGGTTGTGACTCTGCAAGCGCTGCTCTACAACAGGGCTGTGTCGTCAGTGCTGTTTTGGTCACACATCCAAAACACAAGAGCTCCTGCGAGGAAAATTAACTATTGCAGCCAAAACCTCTGCATACACATACAGGCAAAACGGTTCTATGGAAATATGCCTAGTAGAGAGCTCAGTATAAACTAGGAGATGGCTGAATGGATGCGTCTGGGAGGAATTCAGACCATTCGTATTTTCTGAGTTTATGGCCGGTAACAGGATTAAAATAAAGAATTGTTAAATACAGGCAAGTCCAGAAGACCCCTTTGCTTTTTTTGTGGCTTCTTGGTGCTAGGTGTTAAAAATGTCACTGACATAGTACTGAGACAGGGAGGAACAGATCACAACCAATGTTTATTAGAAAGCCTTTCACTAATTAGACTTTTTATATCATGTAACTGCATAGTGCACACTGTTCCTCCCTCACGGAGAGCACACATGGGGGTAACCCAGCTGCAGCAGCAGAAGGAAGCCCATTCCCAGCACTGACAGAGCACCAGAGGATCCTGCCCATGCTCCCATATTCCCAGTTCAGTCTGTCCCTCCCAGGACACCCCTACAGCAGGGGCACACACGGTGCTGCTCTGCAGTCTCTGTGAACCAGCAGCAGCCACAGCCTCTCAAGGTGTGGTGTGGGTTACACCACGCATCCCAGGCAGCAGGTTGTGGTGGAGGGCTTGATTTTGAGGGTACTAAGCATATGCAAAGACAGCTGAAACAAAAGTTTCTCAATTATTCTGAAAATCGTCTCCTTTCTTTCTTATCTTTGCTAGTCCATTTGTGTTTTAGTGGTAACACACAACTTGGCACCACCACAGCCCTTTACACAAATCCAGAGTTTCATTTACAATCTGTGGTTGTAAAACAGACGTATTCTCCAATGGTGAAGTACGCATAATCTTTTTAGCTCTTTTGGCCCCAGCCTTCTTGGGCTTCTTGAAACATTCAGTTATTGTTTAATGTAGAGGTTAAGAGGTTAAGAATGGTTTAATAGTTGTATCTGAAATAAAGATCAATCAAGTTGTCTGCAAGTTTATCTTAGACACCACCTGTACACTGAAAATAAAGGAACCTCATTATAAACCAGTATGTAGAGATCAGTCTTTCAGCTGAAGCAAGAACTGAAATATCCCTCTTCAACAAACAAAAAAAGGTCTGAAAGAATTCTGAAATGGGCTGTGTTTTGCCATACTGGAGAGAATGGCAGCAGTTTGTGCTAGAGAAACTTTATGGAAAGCGCATGATGGGCTTTTAGAACAGGAAGTGCGTATGAAGCAAAGGTGTGTCAGTGAATTCCAGCACATGTTAAAAATGGCACCCATTGATGTTCATCAACGCTTACTGAATGTTTCTGGAGATCAAACAGTGGAAATGAGCACAGTGAGGCAGTGGTTGTTGCATTTCTGCTGTGACAACAGCGACATTAAAGACAAGGCGTGTTCTGGGTGATCGTGCAGATTTTTATGAGCACAGCATGCAAGCTTTTGTTCATTGATGGTGAAAATGTGTAACTAGTGGTTGTGACTGTATTGAAAAGTAGTGTTTTGTAGCTGAGAATTTGCTGTATAAAGCTGTACTACTGTTGTCATTTTCATGGAAACAAATAGGAGGCATTGCTTTTCAGGAGACCTGTGTGTGTTCTGTGTTTACCCATAGGAGATAATTTATTTGTTTGAATGATTTTAATGTAGTTAAAATCATGGGAACAGGCAGAAAAAGCCAGAGAGGTGTCTGGCAGACAGGCGAATGTATATGAGGAAGAACTGGAAAAGTGGAAGCATAAGACAAAGCCAAAGGAGCAGAAAGAAAACAGCAGAGGAAGGAAACACATGCCACTGAATTTCAAAGAGAAGCTGTGCAAGAAGGAAAAGACAAAAAAACATTTCATAGGATTATTTTTCTAACAAACTCTATGCCTGAGAGCCTTTCAAAGATTTGTAGGCAATGCAATAACCTGTATGGATGCTTTTCTACTGTTTTGCTCAGATGTGCCCATCTGTCTTCCAGGGAAGAAGAGCAGAAGTAAATTGAAATTGTCCATCAACTGTGCTTTGTAGAAATGTTACCACTCAGCTCCCATGACATCAGTGTGACTATTTCAGTGTAAACATGTTGGGAAAGAAATGAGGCCAGCTGACTTGATTAATCCATTTTAAACTTAATGTAGAGAGAGAAACATGAAATGCAATATATTTTGTTGTAGATAATGCAGCAAATGTGCATGGGAATGATACCTTATATAGAGAGCTGACTATTAATTCCATTGCATGAGGGGAGACAGCAGCCATTGAGCAAGAAATCCTAATGTATACTTTTATTTGATTATTATGGGTAAAGAACACCTAATGTGTTTGTCCTACTGAATATAATAGACTTAACAATGTTTCTTCTCTCCTGCCAGAAGGGCTGAGACGTGATAAAGCATAGGTTCTGCAGCAGCTGGAATGAGAAAAGACCCCAATCAAGAGTCCTGGGCATCTGAGCAGTGACTGTTTTGTCCCCACTAAGAAACAGCAAGTGTGTTTATTTTATTTACAGTGAGAAAAGGGCGTGTCCTGAGAACAGCACAGCCAGGTGCCAATTCTGCATCTTTCTTTAATACCTTATACTTGTTTATGGAGAGATGTCCCTAGAGTTCAGGGAAGTGACATGAGCCTTAAATTATACTTTATATAAGCTGTATTACAATTTTAATCAATTTCTGTTGTGAAAAAGGTCAAAATAAATAAGCATAAGAAAACTACGCAATTTTAATAATCGTTATCTAGAGCAAAGTCAAAAGTTTGTTTCTTCATGTAATTCAGCTAACACTAGCTATTACTTTAAGACCTAATTTATCTCAGTACATACTATTAGAAGCTACATCTTTCATTTTTTTAAGATTGTGATCTTTTTTCTTTCAGGTGTCAGGTGTATTTCTATAGTGAGGGTAACAATGCATAGGATGACAGCCTAGATGTGATTTGGTGGTGGGTTGTTTTTTTTTCATTAGTTTGAATTGTTTGTAATAGTTTAGGTATTGATATAGTATAATGCAACATGTAAGCAACTGATTTTCTTATGGAAATGCAATGATTTTATCAAGAATTATTGTATTATGATCATGTTATAAATCCTACATTAGAGAAACAAAAAGTTATGTGTTATGTTTTGTTTTAGGTTTTTATTTGTCAACAATTTTGTATCATTTCCAGGACTAATGGTATTGAAACTTTTACATGCAGGTTTCTAACAGGATGCTTGTGAGCAAAACTATCATGTTGAATGTCGTACTTATACGGTTTACGGTTATGATATACATAAATATTTAATGTGCATGATAACAACAGCCTTCTACAGACATACAGAGAAATGATAAATTATTTAATAGCTACCCAAGAAATGTAAATGTCAAGTAATGCTGCTGGTGCTTAGTTGGGCGACATGGAGTTTGTAGGTATTGGAGGTTTGGAGGTATCTTCATCTTCCACCTCTCCAAACTCTTCTTATGAGCATCAAAGATAGAAAATCTAAAGTAAACGTAATCGAAAACATTCATATTTTGTTACTGTAGAATCAAGGAATCATTAAGGTTGGAAAAGAATTCTAATATCACCTAGTCCAGCCATTCACCTACCACAGATATTGCCTGCGAAGCCATGTCCCCCAAGTACTATATTTCCTTAAATATCCTAGGGAGATCTTTTCATATTATATGTAAGATAGTTCTATTTGATTAGCTGAAATTCTGCAGATGATTGTGATTTTTGTTTGCAGTGATGGCATTCTAAGCATTTACCTGTCCAACGTGTCATAAAGCTGTTAGCCTTCAGAAGACCATGGCAGTCACCCTTCATTTCTGTAAGAATAAACATTTTTTGAAATTATCATAATGCACACACTTTGGGATTCATTACATTTAACACTCAGAGAGTAACACATTCAACATACCAGATGGTAACTGCAATACATTAAAGCAAGCCCAAAAGGAGAAATAAATAAGGAGATTAAGTGTTATTGAATACAATAGTAATACTACAATATTCAATAAAATAGATCTCGATCACTGGTGGACATTTATATAAGGAGGGACAATATTGAGAGGATGTATCTGCAACTAGCAACAGCATCACGCTATCATTTATGTTATTTTGTATGATGCCTTTATTCTGAAATGTTGCTTATTCATCTGGTATTTAAGGGAATAAGTTGATACTAAAAGGAATTTCAAATAATTCTATGGGATTTATATTAGAAATCTAAGATACTGGAAATCTGAGATAATCTAGGATACATTCAGGAGCTTATTATACATGTATATGTGATAAAACAGAAGACTCTTCTACCATTCAACAAGACCTGGACAGGCTAGAGATTTGGGCAGGGAGGACCTGTATGTTGTTCAACAAAAGCAAGTGCAGAGTCCTACACCTGAGGAGGAATAGCAGTTTTCTTCTTCAGTACAGGTTAAAAGCTGAGTTGCTGGAAAGGAGCTCTTCAGAGAAGGACCTGGTTGGACAATGGGCTGGCTCTGGTTCAAGTGTGCTTGTGTGCTCTTGAGGCCAAGGCAGCCAGTATTATCCTGGCATCTGTTAAAAAGTGCGTGGCCAGCAGTTCAAGAGAGGCAATCCTCCCCTTCTTCTCTACGCCACCCTGGTGAGGCCATATATGGAATACTGTGCCCAGTTTTGGGCTCCCCGGTTCAAAAAAGGCAGGGATCTCTTAGAAAGAGTCTGGTAGAGAGGAACAAAGGTGATTAGGGACCTAAAACATCTCCCATATGAGGAAAGACTGAGAGACCTGGGACCCTCCAGTCTGGAGAGGAGAAGGCTGAGAGGGGATCTCACAACTGTTTATAATTATCTGAAGTGTAGGAGTCAAGTCAATGGGAACAGACCCTTTCTGGTGGGGAGCAATAATAGAACAGGGGGCAATGGGCAGAAACTGCAACACAGGAAGGTTCATTCTAACATAAGGAAGAACTTGTTAAGGGTTTCCTTATCTGGAGATATTCAAGACCCCCTGCAAGCCTACCTGTGTGCCCTGCTATAGGGAACTTGCTTTAGCGCTGGGGTTGGGCAATGTGATCTCTAGAGGTCCCTTCCAACCCTTACAAACAATTCTGTCACTCTGTGATTTTATTATTTAACAGAAATAAACTCCCATTAGAAATACAATTCACAGTGGATAAACAGAAATAAAAATGACTTCAGCTTTACAGTACAGAGAATATGAGTTTATGTTGCACATTATGTGCTCAAACAAGACTTTGCCTCCTGTTATACTGTAGAAATCATTCAGATTTTACCATCTGATCTAAACGTAATACATCTGAAAAAAATCCATGTTATCAGCTGGCTGACCTGACTTATCCTGCAGGTCTATCCATTGTTAGATCTAACTAAAGAAAGGGGTGAGCAGTGCTGCCTGCTTTAGAGTTAACCTGCTGTTAAAATTAATGCAAATTCTCAACTGCACACTTCAGCTGCTGCTCAGGGACTGTTGGTCATTTTTTCTTCGCCATATTGCCTTCAGAGTTTTCATTTGTATAAGGATGACTGTGACTGTCAATGGCTGTGGTACATTCTAAGAGCATGGTGATGTCAGAATCAAATACAATTCATTTTAGTATTTTGCCAATATACTCTGTGGGGTTTTTCTTGTTTCTAAACGTATCTGTTCTATAGTTCTAGGTACTCAGAATTTTTCAGCTAAACTTTTTTTTTTTTTACAGGAAAACAAAGTTTATTGCTTCAGTAGAGCACCTTGCATTTGCAAATCTGTGGACCACAAGTAAAGATACTTTTTCATTTGTTCTAAGGAAAATTTCCTCTGGCAGTGGAACTTGCCTCATGAATTTGCAATGTGTTAATACAGTGGTCAATGCAAAACAGAAATGGAATGATAAGGGAGCCATCCAGTGGAATACTGTGAAGCACACAGACAAGACAAACCAGAACTAAATCTGAGATGTTCTGGTCTTCTCGATTTTGTAATATTGAATGTTGTCCCTTGTGTTCGAACCTGCATATACTACTAAGTGCCAAATTTCTTTATTTTTTTTGTTCATTTGAAATAACTAGTTTTTCCCCAAAATGTGAAAGGTTTTTAAGGTTAAGATAAGGAGCTGCATTTTCTACAGTGTTAATTCAGCTGAGTTTTGTACACTGAACTCCATTCTTCCCCGGTTTATACAATGGAAATGGGGTTAGAAGATGTTCATTCATCCCCTTAGTTTCTATTTTGACGTAAAGTTTTATTTTAATTTCTTTGTAGTTTTAGGTGTTTGAATTTTTCATTTAATCTTACGAGTTTCCAAATTATTAATTAGGGATATGTTTAGACTATCGGTGCAAATTGTTACAGATTATTAATGGATGATTTAAATGGGTTTCTTCACTTACCAGAGAAAACTGAATTGTCAACTGTATTTCAGTGCTTATAGCAGCTGAAGACCTACAGTCTGGAACAGTTCAGATCACAGCTCAAGGAGTAGGGAGAAACTGCCACTCTTTCTTTAGCTTAAAAATATATATATATTAACTAAAAATAAAATGGACATCTTAATTACCCATAACATAGCAATTTATTGATGTTTTCTCTCATGATAATTTATTTGTTGGCTTTGCTTCTTGTTTTTTATTTGTTTGTTTGATTTTGAAAGTATTAGCAAGGAAAGTCTGTGGGTGATGAAGAATTCAGCTTTTATAATAATGCTGCATAAAATAACAGGTAAACAGGAAGATGTAATCGTTTTCCATGATGGAGCTAATAAATCAAACATTCAAACAAAAAAATGAACGCTCTATTGTAGCATATTTTCCATTAAGTTAGATTTCCTGTTAGAAATGTATCAATTTTAGAAGGCTGTTACTATTTGAGCAACTTGCTCATAGAATCAAAACCTCTAGATGAGAATTTAGAACCAGCTCTCGTGGTCTCTTCCAGCATCTAAAGCAAAACTGGGCATGTCTCTCCATCCAGGGATTCAGATTTTGTACCATTTTCCCATTCAGTTGTCAGCCATTGGGAAGAATATTTTCCTAGACTTCGTTTATGTGGCAGCAACAAGCTGTGTTTGCTTAATCCATTTGCTTAATTTACCAGCTACCAGATTATGCTTACAGTGTACCCTGAAAAGGGGATGCTTTACCAGATTTTCAGTCCTTGAAATCATATTTCACTTAGGCATCAATTTTCAAAATATATTGGTTTCAATACAGCAATTAAAATTGCTTTTGAGTTTTTCATCTACCTCTTGTCTTCTGCGAAATTGCAGGCTTTGGTATTTAAGTGGATTTATTCTCTTGTTGCTTTATTAAAGTCACATTCAGACAGAAGAGGACTGAGGTACGGTATTCATTCTGCAGCTAATCTGGCATGGTGTTCAAGAAACACAGTGGTTACTAGGACATCTAAGAGATCATGATTCAGATTAGCATTTATGCCTTTCTAGAGTCTGCCTCTGTCAACATCAGCAGGTTCCAAATCAAAAACCTCTGAGTTCTGTCCTCTTAGTGCCAGTTCCCAGTCCTGACATCCCACTCCTGGCGCTTTACTGTTGTAAATGTCTTTTTAAAATATGTAACTAATTTTAATGGCCAAATTATAAGTAACACAAAAAGCAGCAGTGTTCAACATTCAAACCTGAGGAAACTGGTGGCAGTGGTACTACTGTGTTCAGCAGTACAGCTGTACTTGGTACCTTTAAATGTAGCTAAGCTTTAAGGTTCCACAGCAGAAGGAGGAAGGTTCGGGGTCATTCTCCTGTTAGGGTCAATGGAGCTCATTCCAACTCCAATTATAACAAAGATTACCTTAGTAACATTTGTATTTTCTTCATGCTGTATGTAAAAAGAAGCAGTCCAGATGCTTGGCAGCAAAGCTTGGTGTCGTAACCACAGAGAAGTGCTGGGCTGTATCTTTCAGGGAGCCAGGAACTCACTAAAAAGCACCACATGCAGCAATGTTGTATATGAGATCAGAGCTCACATTAGAATCTCTCACCCTATAAACAGACTTCATCTACAGATGAGTAGCTTGCATAATAATTTTTTCCTTCATAATAAGATTATTTTAATATTAGCCATTTATTTACAAACACCTTGGTGCACATCCAGTGATTTCTTTTATTTACTAACCGCATATCCTGCTGTGGTATTATTGGACGTAACAATGGAATTACACTAATACATCCATGGATTCTGGTATTGGCAGCTTTCTAGATAAACAGTAGGTCTTCTCATTAGCACTAATACTGCAGAACTGCCATCAAAACATTCAGTGTTGTGAAAAGACCAAGTGGCGAAATTTGCTCTTTGCATTTATTTAGTAGTTCAGTCTGTGGTCAGAACTGGGTCCTCAGTGAGATGTGTCTCAAACATATTTTGTTCAGACTGGTATCTTAGGTGCAAAATGACAAAAGAATACAACTGATAAAAAAGAATGGGATCATATGCAAGAAAGGATATGGGTTATAGAATGTTTCTGTGTTTGAACTCCTGCCTTCTGTGGAATATTATGCCTGTGGGTTTTGATATATTTTGCATTACTTAAGAGAAAGCATAGGGAGTATAAGTCCTGGGCTAAGCAACTAGAAACTGAATATCTATTTTACACAAACTAGGCTTTAAAACTCATCCGATTCCTGTCCTTTGAAATTCAAATTAACTTTGAATGATGCTGCTAAACTCATGGTACTGCCAGATAGAAGCTCAAAAGTAATGACAAATACATTAGATTTATTCTTAGGTAATAAATAAATAAAAAATAAAAAATAAAAAAAAATCTTCATCATGAAATATCAGAGATTGAAAATGACTAAATGACAAAAGATGACATAGTCATATTGTCTATTTTCCCATAAGAATACTTGACACTGTCCTGCCATTAAGTCCAAGGACTGAAGTACAAGGTACAGAAACTTCAGTGTGACACTGAATACACTGACACTTAGGTTTCCAGATGGTTTATAACAAAGACACAATGTGTATTTACTTCTAAGTCAGTTCAACCTTATGGTTAAAATTTAAGTTGAATTGGAATAAAACCATTTCTTTGTCCGAATATCTATGTTAGTAGCACCTTAAAACTGTATCTCCACTTTCTATTAAAAGTAGATTCACTTTCCAGTAAGATCCTTTGTAGGTCTCACAATCAAGTTAACCCCATGTAAGTTGATTAAAAATCTTTCTGAGTAAAGAACTTAATAAAGTCCTTGTGAAATAGTGTTGCTATTCCCCTTCTTCCCAGTTTCCATGACACTGAAAGAAGCATTTGAAAGGAGAAATCTGGTTTACTCCAGTAGTGTCTGGCCAAATATTTTATGATTATAGCACTAACAAACATGAATTTAATAGAAAATTTTAGTTGCCTTCTGAAAAGCTTCTATGAATTATGTGTTAAGCCTACCATTTCCCTAGTGTCTGAACATTTGCACCTTAATTTCTGCATTACAGCAAAGGCAGACAACTTTTTCTGTTTTAAAATAGTTCCTGACAACTGGAATTCATTCTGAAATGTTGTATTTCAGCACTAGCAAGACCACTTCACATTCAAACCTTACTAAATCTATTGAGAATTCTGTAATGCACATGTTCAGCTGCACTCTAGATCATCTCATCTGTTAAACTCAATAACAGCTCAGATTAGAGTCCGTTCTAACTTCACGCCAATGCTGTACTTATTTCTACATATATATATTTTTTTTCTGTATGAAAAGAAATGCAAGAAAAAAAGTATTTGAAATGCCACTTAGAGAGGGAAAGTGATGTCAACTGAGGAGCTAAAGCCTGCAAACAAGACGCAGTAGATTTAGTTTCTGTGTATGACCACATAACAGTGATTTTACAAATGCAATGCAGGGCACCATTTCAGTTACCTGATCTTATTTGCAGTTCCCTGTAAAACTACTGTAGAATAACCTGAGATCAAAGCTGTGTATAGGAGTAAAAAAAGTTGTTCCAGCATACCTTTATGACTTCTTTAAATGGTGGTTTGCCCTTATTTGAGAAAGTATTGTTACTGTGAAGAAATGGCTTGTGGTCAGATCCAGCCAATTTAAGATGTTGTCCTTTTTCTTAGCTGATGAATTTTTAGGTTTTTGGGTAACATCTTCAATATGTAGAAGAGAAATCTGTTTATTACAAGAATAAAATAATCTGGTAGTCATTTGTACATCTGGAATTCAGGTACCATTTTTAGCCAGGTGCATTGGATCTTATATCATTAATGGGATTTCTTATATATATTCCGATATTTTAAATAAAATTGTAGGTTATTGTTTTTTACTTTTAAAATGTGGAGTGGAGGAAATCCTGGCAGAGCTGTGCAGACTTCAGTGCAGTGAGATGTACCTGCTGTTTCCTCAGTTCCCTCAAATATCAATAACATTATCAGAAGAAAAACTACACCACATATAATCATGAAGGATACAGTAGCTTTTAAATCACCATGGCAGGATATATTGCAGTCACCTTTTGTTTTCCAGCTGAACATTTCTTCTCCATACAGAGCGTTCTGCTCTGAAAGAAGCCTATGTTTTGAATTTAGTTTTCCAGAAGATGGGATCTTTCAATTGTTTTGAAATGTTTTCTGACAGTGAATTTATCTCCCCTCAGGCTAAAGCAAACCGCAGTCATGAATTCATTGTGCTTTGGGAGGAAATCAAGACATTTCATTTTATTTGCTTTTATGTGGTTCCTCTGTGGCTCTTTTATGTGGTATGTTTGCATAGCTTGCACTGAACAGTTTGCTGTTTGGATTAAATATTTTGCCAGTTGTAACACGTGGAATTGTCTGGGAGTCATGGTATAACGTAATTCAGGCTGGAGGGAACTCCTGGAGATCGCCTTGCCAAGATATGTGCTCAAAGCAGGTTTACCTTCAGTGGTTGGTCAGACTGCGTGTGTCCTTGTGCAGTCAGATGTTAGAAAGCTCACTAAGACTGATTGGAATTCTATGTAAAAATCCTTGTGATTTTCAGTTGTAATTCACAGACAGAATGGCCCTTGCCACTACTTGTGACTACTGCTTGCTGTCTTTTCGTTGTACACCCTAAGGACAGTTTGGTTCTGTCTTCTCCACAGCCCCTTCAGGTGAAGGCTTTTAACCTTCTCATCTCCAGGATTCTCCTCCCCAGGCCTCGCCTGCCCTGGGCACACACTGAGTCCCCCTCATCTTTGCTCCAGTTTGCACTGGGAAACCCAAAAGTGAGAGCAACGTTCTTGATGTGGCCTTACAAATGCAAATAGAGAGAAACTCTTCCATCCTTCGGCATGGTTCCCAGCCTTCTTCAGTCATTGCAGACAGAAGATCTAGGCCTTGTACCAGCTGGAAATTCGTTCTGCCGTGTAAAGAAAAAGTGAATGTTTTCGGCTTTCGGCCGCTGAGATGTTTTTGGTGTCTTGCTGACGTAAAACCTGGGTACAAGTTTACTACCGCTCTCTTACAGACCGCGAGATGGTGCCAGAGACCGTGGGATCTCAGTGGTCTCCTGTGGGCCCGCCCACAGTGCCCGCCCACAGCCCTGCAGTGCGGCGGGAACGCCGAGGAGCGGAGCTGTGGAGTCCGCTACCTGAGGGGCTGTGAGAAGCGCCTGGTTGGAAAAGCGATTAACCTGCCTTTGATTTCTTTGGTTAGACAAAGTATGGGTGAATGGAAACAAAAACAGGATGACTTGTTTTCTTCTCTCTCTAAAATCTCTATTAATGCGCACACTGTCGTTCAAAATAGGCGCTCCGTGTGTATGCTCAGTACAGAACAGTGTTCTGTCAACATCAGTGGGGCACTACGTGGTTCATAAGTTAATGTATCTCTCCATACTAATGTGTCTACTGAAATCTAATGCAGCAACAGGACAAGAGGCAGCTGGTAAAAAGCGTAACACGACCTGTGCCACACCATAAAGTGGTAAAGGAGGAACTTCTTTACCATTAGGGGGAGCAGAGCACCGGGACAAGCTGCCTCCCTCTCTGGAGATACTCAAGACCTGCCTGTAAGCTTCCCTGGGCAACCTTCTGCAGGGAACCTGCTTTAACAGGGAGTTGGATGTGAGGATCCCCGAGGAGTCCCTCCCAACCCGTGTGGTCCTATGATTCTGTGCAATGCTGGTGCCATCACTTTGTCCCACCAAAGAAAAAGGGTGACTTCCCAGAAGAACAACAGGAGGGCTGGGGACTTCATGTCAGAGAGGAGGAGAAAGAATCTTTGTCTAGTCCTTTATTATGTTACTAATCAGAATTAACAGAGTAAATGGAAATGTACATAGTGTTTGATAGTGTTCCTTTAATAGAAAATGGTTAACTTGAGTTACTTAGAAGTTTTACAGGTCTTAGTACTGTTGTAACTGCATTCAAACTAGGTCATTACCTTTTGTTCTGACTGTAAAAACATTCATTAGACTAACCATTTCTAATTTTGATATCTGGTTCATAATCCATGGATGTCCATAATGAAGTTAGTGTGTAACACAGCACACAGAAGGCTTATATTTCAGGCCTAGCAATGTTGGGTACCAATCTCATGCTTTAATGTACAGCAGATGATCCCAAGCAGACTTTAATGCAGTAATCATTTAGTCAGTCTTCTTCTTCTACTGAGCGACGATTGCCTTCCCCAAGGACAAAAAAAATCCAGTCTCTGGATTAACTGGCACATAGATGCTAGGCAGGTATGGTCACCACTTTATACTCTATTATTATAATAATTATTATTTCCCTTGGATTAACTAGCATCAGAATCACATTATTTATTCTGAATGATGTTCTTCTACAAATGTTATTCTAACAGCTCACAATTATGGTCAAAGTACCAGAGGCCCATGAAGCTACATATGAAGACAACTTGCATTTAATTGTTTTCCAATAAACAGAACCCAATATTTTCTATTTGGCACAGCTTTTGAATTGCAGAAAAACAAAACAAATATATTGATATTAATATTTTAATAATTATCATACCTGCAAAGTAAATGTTTAAGAATATCTGCCTCATTTTGAAAATAAGCTGCAACATAGTAACTATGTTTCATGTTCAGATGTTAGACACATTGGATAAATGCATTTATTTTTCCCCACTGTAGAGTGAGCAGGCTATATTTAAAAAAAAAAAAAAAAAAAAAAAAAAAAAGAAAGAAAGAAAATCGACCGCTCGCTGGCATTAGCTTTGTATTAATGTCTAAATAGAACCAATATATGCTTTCCCCCTTGTTTGTTACTTGTCAGTTCACAGGTTTTGTATGTGCAAAGTAAGAGTCTGGGAAAGGTGAGTATCCATGAGGTGCTGACCCAATTTCTCATCACAGAGCTGACTGAATTTATTATTTTATGAAAAAAATAAATAAATTGTCAAACAACATTTTGACTTTGTATCTCGGAGTCTACAACTTTACAAAACTACCACTGCTGCTATGCAAAAATTGTTTTAAATGATCTTGTTTTTAAGGTAGGTGGTAGAAGTGCAGCATTCTGCATTACAGCCATAATTTAAGCTTTGACCACAGATCAGAATCAGTGTTCACTGAGTTTAAACACATCTTTTTGCAGACAGTTGTGTGTTTTATCAGTATGCTTCATACAAGCTTTGTGGTGAATACTAGTAATTATTTCATCAGCTACTGTGACGGAGTAAGGTCATCACCTCACCGCTGGTAAATGTCAGACTGCCAGGTGTTACTGTCTCAGTGAAATTATTGCACCTGATACACAATTTAATTCATTCTTTGTTTAGCATAATAGATTATTCTAAATATCTTACTTTTTGTGTAACATATGCTGTAATAAATATGGAATCATAGAAGCGCAGAATCATAGAATAAACAAGACCTCTAAGATCATCCAGTACAACCATTCACCTATCAACACTGTTTCCCATTATGTAGGTTTTTTCGTTGATGTTGTTGGGATTGGGCTGTTGTGTTTTTGCTTGTTTCCCATCCACTGACTTCAGTGAACACTGAACAGATCTAGAATCTGTAAGTTCTGCTGTAGAATACTCAAAAGCTCTCTTCTGTTCTACCAGCAATGGAAGCAACAAAATGATTTTTGCTGTTCTAAGTGTAGTAGTCAGCAGTGAAGAACCACATTGCTGTTACTGAAAGAAATATAATATTGCCCTGTTGTAAAGCACATGAATTTGATTGACTGATGTTAGGATTCCTATTCCAAGTATGCACTACCTGCCACATGGGCAGTGAACAGCCCTTGCAGGGCAGTGTTGCTGTATGCTGTTTCACTGAAGCTGAGCCACAGCTCCCTGCACAGCTGCTGACATCTAGCATTCACACAAACGTGGTCCCTAACCCATTGTGTTAAAGTGCCACCAAATGGCAGTGGATCTGCATGCACAGCAGCTGAGAACCAGACTTTTAACACCCACTGATCGTGTGTGCACCCGTGGTTTGTTTCCTCTTCTATTCAATGTGTTTTGTGCCTCACAGAGTACAATGTGCGTGCTCTAAGGGGCAGCATCTTCCTCCTAGAACTGCGAATCACTAAGGTTGCAAAAGACCTTTAAGATCATTAAGACTGACTCTGACTGACAGAGCCCATTGCTAAAAGGCTGCTCCTGTGGTACTGTGTGTGTGTTTTTTCAGCTCACTTGCTCATTTCCAATTTATTTGGTCATTATGAAAACTGAATGTTTCAGATGTTGCTCCGCACGCCTCTTTGCAGCCAAGCACTGACTGCACTTCCCCTAGGGCCCTGTTGAGGCTGCAGTGCTGCCAGGCTAAGTGCATGCACTCTGAGCTGCTGAGCCCTGACCTCCTCCCCTGCTCTCCTTGAGGTGAATGATACTTTCCTCATCTTTCCCACCACCACTTGGTCAGTATACATACATATACATTTAGTGACTTCTAAGCGTTATTTCTGCAAGTTCAGATGAGCTTATAAGAAACTTATTTTTTTAATAGTGGAGGGTTTGCACTGTGGAAAGCTCTGCTTTTCCATGACTGTGCATAAGCCCTTTTCCCTTGTCATTGCAATATATGCAACGTACTTTTCACCTTCGGGGAAAATTCAGCTTCTGAAGTCCATAATTGTGCAGGTACTATATGAAGAGACTGATTAGTTACTGTGTTTTTCAAATTTAGCCATTATCTCTTCCTATTTAAGTACAGAAAGAAAAGATGTTATTCATGCAAAATGGTCATTAGAACAACAACTACAACAACAAAAAGAAGTAAAAAGTAAGGCAAAAGAGAAATGAATTAACCTCAACTTCTTGCCCTCTCTGTATAGACTGTGATAGAAGCTGTGTTGATACTTAGGCCACTGAAAGGTAGAAAAAACAATTTTTCCTAAAAATATGTCAACTTGAAGACAAAGTTTCTCTCCGCATTCTGGTCATCATGATCCAGCTTGCGTATGTCAAGTGAGTGATCATTCACATGCAGAAAGTAATTTGTGTCTTCGTAGCACTGGAACTTCACCGAATCTCCCTCAGAATGCATGATGAAAAAGTGATTGTCTTCCTTCAGCTATGAAAATACACAATGCAAAGAACACGTTATTTTATAAAGCTTTTCTATAGCACCATACGTGTAATGAAAATTCAGGGATATTGTTATCTTGGTATACTTTAAATTGTTTTCTCCAGTGATATTTATTTTCCAGTGTTTACCAGAAATCCTCCTTAAGACAACATCATTTGGGACAGATTCTATGAGGAATGAAAACAGAATAATACCTGCTTCCCTCAAAGGACTGAGTGCTTCCAGACCCACAATTGCATTCCTTTACTTCCCAGGCTAGTTCTGTGCTGTGCCTGCTATTGGAATAGTTTAGGGTTTTCTCCTGATCCTTTCCTTACCTCAGTCCTGCCTTCCAGGTCAGCTGCCAGTAGCAACAGCATGCCAAGTCAGAGCTTCTCTTGCCTATTTTGGAGTACTACAAATATTACAGTGCTTATTACCCTTAATAAAACCTGGCTTAATACATACAATTTGAATGCATTTCAAGTCTCCAAGCCTCTTGCTAAGACCCATCTTATGAAGGAATAGCTATTGCCCAAGCAGCCTCTTGCTATGACTTGATGTGTATGGGTGCTCCAGGTGCCCCCGGGGTGAGGATGAGAAGGGTTACCAGAAAACAGCACTCTGGAGAAAGGAAAGGTAAGAGATAGGGCCCAAACTCATAAGCTCTGGAGGCCATCAGGCTTTTAAAATTAGCAATGAGAACTCTGATAAAGTCAGAGGAGGTGTGGGCCTGCCTGAAGAAAGATCAGAAAGGCTCACAATAAGCCTCGGAGTGAGAGTAGTAAAGGGTTCCAACTATGCTGAAGATGACAGCAAAAGGCACGTTGCCATAGAAGGAGGAATGTGCCTTTTCAGCCCAATTGGCAACAAGAAAGGAAAGAATATGCCCTGTGGTTACTGTAGAGCACAGAAAGTGAAATGTAAGGATACACCTCTTGTATTAATGAAGGTATAATGGAAAGCAGCTAAAATATCTTGTCATGATGAACCAGAGTGACAGCACAGTATCTGCAGTTTCAATCCAAAAATTATGTTTTGAAAACAGAAAAGCTGAAGAAAATTTGTCATTAGGAAAGAAAAACCTTCTCACCTTCTGGGAACTCAAAAAGGAAAACCGTAAAATGGAACTATACATTCAATGAAATAATCTCTTGGATTCATAGAGATTCATAGAGAAGGGGGCAATAGAAAGAGAGAACCAGCAGAAGCAGGGAGACAAATCAGTGTGCGCTGTGGAGAAATTTGTCCTACAAAGATTACAAGCAAGGGACACTTAATTGAGACTGAATAATACCTACATATCTGCATGAGGTGGTGGGAAATTAGTCACGGGAGGGGGGTGGGGGGGGGTGGGGGACACATCAGAAGATGGTTTCGGGAATTATATTGTGTGGGTGGGAGAAAGGAACTGTGAGTAGGAGCAGCTGCTGCTGCTAGAAGTGCTGACACAAGGCTGCCAGACGCCACAGGTCCCGGATCTGAGATCACATCGAGGAATATTTACAACTACATGTTATGCAAGAAAGCAGGAACTGTGTGATTTTCCATGATGACCTACTAAGAAGGCTGACGAAAAAAACCAACAAAACAACACAGAGAATGACAGACTTCTTCCAAAGAGCTCTTTCTGAGGATAGCTCCTATTGCATCCAGACAACAGCTCCTACTGCAGCAGGCATGATCGTTCGAACAATTTAAGAAATTAACAGGTGGTTTTCAGTTACAGATCTGTTTCTTTGGCATTGCATTAGGGGAAGAATCACTCTGCAGGTCTGTTTTCACGTTTAGTGAAAAAATACACCTTACTCACAGCCCACAGTTTAGTCACAGTGCACATGTAGTAACGTATGTCCAACATACGTTGACTCAACAGGTTAAAGAAAATCGGTCCAGGTATGTAAATAATGTTTCAGAAGAAGCAGCGAGAGAGTAGTGTTATCCATGCTTTAAAATAAATCAGCACAGAAGGATTCAAGTAAGGCACAGTTATCAAAACCTGAGGTTGGGTCTAACTGCTGCTCTCTGAAGCAGGAAGCAGCTAAAATGTAAGAAGTGTCTGAAAAGGACAGCTGAAGCAGAGCAACTTGCCATACATCGTCGTGGTATGTATATGGCATACAGTTTGCACCACGTGAAACAAGGAGACATTGATCAACATAAGCAACATCTGATGACAAGTAAAATGATAAAACTGAACTGCCATCTCAGCCACCTCAGTGAAGTCATTGTCCTTGGGAAATATCTCAGATAAACGTGATGCTTTGTGCTGAGACTGGAACAGGGCTGATAAACACAGTTTGATGGCTCTGTGCTTGCTCAGCATCAGCATGATGTCTTTTTCCCAAATGTAGCCGTATGGAGCAGGCTGGGAGTGGACAAGAGGCTGGGAGGAATGTAGCCAGGTCAGCTGGCCCCAACCCACCAAAGGGCTGTACATGGCTTACATCTTGCCATCCAAGGGTCTGAGAAAACACTTCAGTGGAATCAGTAATAGTACGCACTTTGACTCCTGCTCATACTGGATTGTAGGGCACCCTGTGCCAAGCACTGAATAGTGGTGTGACTTTGTTCATACTGCTTTGGCTAGGTGACAGAAAGGACGGTGACAAATTGACCCCAGCCAGCAGCTGGGCGCAATGAATGTGGCATTATCACTGACAACCTAAAGTTCTGAACCAAAGAAATTCTGCTGCTCTCACTTTTTGTCAGCTTGGTGCTGTATTTTATTTACCTTAGTCTGTTTGGCTGAAACCATGAGTAAGTTCCACAGTAGGGCTTTTGCTGACTGCATAGCTGCCCTCTGACTTAAACTAAGTCTTGCTTAGCTTTGCCTAAATACTCAGTGAATTATAGAAGACCATAGAATAAAAACTGATCAGGCCTTAATGGAACTGTATGAGCAGCCCTTCATTCTGGAAAAGTGCTGTTCAGCAGAAACAACCTAATAATCTTGCATAACCCACTGGGGAACAACTTAAGGAGAAGGCCAAATCTGGTGATAGAATTGTTGACTTCAGTCACTGTGTAAGCAAGCATGTCAAGGCAGGAAGGAATTTAGGAGGGGTATCAAGCAAGGAAGAGAAGAAAAAAAAAGAATGTTTGAAAATGAAGGAAGACTGAGCACTACCAGCACTTAATGAAAGAATGAGAGTGAGCTGAGAGGCTCACTGTCCTTCTGCCTTTGCCATAAGGATACAGCTCTGACATCACATGGCTGAATAATTCTGGTCCAGACTTCTGAGGAAAATGTTGGTTTGTGAGAATGAACGTAAGAATAAGTAGGGCATCACACAGTAACAGGCTGGTTGAGAAATTCTAGTAAAATCAATGCACTAATGTGAATGATGAATGCTAAATGACTCATTTCAACTTCATAACCTTTGTCTGCTTTAGAAGTGGCAGAGGCTAGCGTTTCTCTAGGCATGATCTACATCAAGTGGCAGAGATTATAAATGTAATCTTACTTGGGCTAGAACAGACAAAATAACCAGCACAAGAAATACTTAAGTGGTTGGAAATGTCCCATTGTTGTCAACTTGTTGTACAGGCATACCTGGAAGCCTTTTCTGTGGTGGAGGGGAGGGAAATAATACTCCACACCTCTTACTGCAACCCATTGCATAGTTACCTGCTTTATGATGCAGATAATTACAATAAGCAAATAATACTATTGGGTTAGAACAACTGCTGCACAGATAATGCTGGGACTGGGCTCCAGGTGGGTGACCACCAGCATGTGCCCTCTGTGAGGGAAGAATGGTGTATACTGTGCATACTTCTCTGCTATTACCAGCATAGTGCTGTAGTACACGTTGGTTGTGGTCTATGTTACCTGCCCACCTCAATCCTCTGTAATTATAAGCCTTTATTGCAAACTATTATTTGCTGTTAGAAACTTACGTAATAGGCTAATTAATAAAAGATCTTTTAATGAATATTGATTGTTAGCTATTACTCCAAAAGCGTTGGTTTTAGAAATGGAAATCTACAGCACATTGGGAAAGTCCTTCTGCTGGTGTAATGGCAGGCTTCACAGACTCTCATGTTTCTGGTAATTCTGCTGGCGGTTTTCCAGTAGTAAACAAAAACACCTGTCTTTAGCGCTACTGAAAGCTAGCAGACAAAATACCATCTTGTGGCACCGTATAGCTTTGTCAGCCACTTCTGAATCCAGTGCACAATGAAGGCTTAACTGATCGTATCAGAGAATATTTCTTCTTCAGTGCACCCATTTTAGAAGGTTTACAAGAATTTCAAATTTCAGGCAGGGCTATGGCACTGCTTCTTGTTGTAATTGGATGTGACCCAAATGCAGGCTGCTGATCTCTCTAAGTAACACACCTTCCCACTTGAGGGTATTTGCAAACAGTGATGGGTAACTCGGTAGCTGCCTTGTAAGGTGTGGAGCAAATGTGTTCTTAGAATGATTTCTTAATTCTTTCTCTACGGACAGCTCAACAGGAAAAGGCATGTCTTCTTCCCGATAAAAAATGCTTTCAAGATACAGTCATATCATATAAGGAAGAGGCTAGAATGTGTCTTAAATTTTGTCTGCCTTCTTGTTTTCTGTTTCTGTGTATATTTATATAAATTATAATAAGGTATTATAAATAAATAAGGTATATTTATGGTAGGTACCTCAAGCGAAACCCAAACTGAAGGACCCAAATATTTTTTTTTGGCCAGAGATCAGTTAACTAATTATGCAAACAAACAAAGAAGGCAATAGATGTGTAGCTTTTTACCTTTGAAAGACCATTTCAGAAAGACTTCAAGGAACAAACAAACAATCATTTCAAATTACCAGAATTCCTTTCTGACTTTGGAGAAATATTAGAAATTATGTAAATTTCAGCCTGCAAATTTTAGATGTTTGGTATTTCAGACTTGTTATCATGAAAGCTGACTGATCCCTGTTAGCTTTAATTTTCCTTGCTGAAACTGGAAATATTTTCTTTTCATCCTCTTTAACAGTCAGCTGGAGCACAACCGCAACAAAAAATAGTTGTTCTCAACATTTTCTCAGCTTTTGATTTTCACCACATTAGAATATTGGTTTAAAATATGTTACAGAACAACTAAAGTGACAACCCTACCATGCTTCTAATGTTTTATTGTTTCTGTCTATAGAAGAACTGACAAGACCAAACTTTGATCACCAAAATATGTGAGTAAGTGACCTGGCTACCTGTATATCATCGGATACACAGTGTTACTCAAGATTCATAGTTCTCTGCTGGCACAAAATTCAGTCTGAAAGTGCTTCGGGGATTGTTTATTTGTAATCTTTTATTTATACTAAATATTTGGTATTTATTACTATTATTTATTATTATTATTATCTATATCTTGTTTTTTTTATCAATTCCGTAAGTTTTTGACACATGGATTCATTTTCCTTAAAGACATCATTATTCTTACAATTTGACCCTTCTTAATCTCCTAGTACACTCATCTGGATTTTCTAGACCTCACAAAGTAATCTTCACGTGGCATGATTTCTTGTCCATCTCCCCACACTTTAGAGAAGCACAATAATGCAAGAATCATGGTTTTGTCTTTCATGTTGTAATTTAAGCTCAGATATTTTGGCCATAGATCAAATAACGTGTTAGTGTACACAAGTCAACTCAAGCACATGGAGACATTGTTCATGTTTTCTTTTTTTTTTTTTTTCTGAGGAAAATGCTTAAAAGAATTGTGTAAACATTCATTTCATGGGTAAAAGTAGAAATGTACTGTAAAAATATACTTAGCTGCCTATTTTTTTTAACATCCATGTTTGCATATTCTCTGTCTCATACATACGTTTATATTCATCAATCATAATTATATACCTTGTTGAAGTCAAGACCTCCCTTTGTGCATGTTTTTCTGTTGCCTTCTTCCAGTGAAGTATGATCTGGCTCGGAACAGCATCCCTTTAAAACCTGTGTTTACAACCATGCAGATTGGTAATTTTGCCTTTGCTTTTTCCACTTTTAATACACAAAATGCTGTATTAATTCTATTTATTTATTTATTTATTTTCCCCACAAAGCTCACTTGTATTTACACTTCAGTTATCTGAGGTGAATAAGTTCTTATGTTCTCAAAATACTTCCTGAGTATATTATGAATTGGTTTGGAAACAAACATCAAAAGAAAATCCTACAAACTGTTGAATGCCAAGATTCTATTTTGCAATGCAGCTGAGATTGCAGCATGCCATAACAGAATACAAAAGAAATAATAGCAGATAAGGAATGCAGCCACCCCCCTTACAAGATTTCCCATCAAGAATACAAAAATTATTCACATTCTGTTGGAAACAGAACAGTTAATGATCTTCCCAAGCTTTTTACATACTTGGGAGATAGTAAGTATGTCTTAAACAATTTTCAATTAAGAACTGCTCTTAGTCATGCTAAGAAATGTAATTATTCCATACTTTTTAAATAGGCGATTGTGCTGTAAAACCTGCTGGGACTCAACACTCAGTTCTATCTCTGATTTGGTGAAACACTTTTCACATAATTGATTTATGACAAAATTATCTCTGAAATAGATAAGATCCTAAAAACCAATTATTCTTCACAGGAAAGTAAAGAAAATTCCAATGCAGCAATATGTTATAAACATAATTAATGTATCTTATAAAACACATTTCCACAAAAATCTTAGGAAACAGATTTTCTGGAAAGGCCTGAAACGAAAAATAAACGAAGAACACAGAAGACTTATTCTGAGAAAGCATTTGGAGGGCTAGAGCACCTCTCCTACGAGGAAAGGTTGAGGGAACTGGGCCTATTGAGCTTGGAGAAGAGAAGGCTGCAGGGAGACCTTCCAGTATTTAAAAGGAGTGTGTAAACAGGAGGGAGAACAGCTGTTTACACAGTTTGATAGTTATAAGACAAGGGGGAATGGTTTTAAACTAAGACAGGGGAGATTTAGGTTAGATATAAGGAGGACGTTTTTCACTCAGTGATGCACTGGAACAGGTTGCCCAAGGAGGTTGTGGATGCCCCATCCCTGGAGGCATTCGAGGCCAGGCTGGATGTGGCTCTGGGCAGCCTGGTCTGGTGGTTGATGACCCTGCACATAGCAGGGGGTTGAAACTGGATGATCACTGTGAACCTTTTTAACCCAGGCCATTCAGTGATCCTATGTTTATTCCTTATCTTGGTATAACATGGGGAACCTGCTCAGATCTTTGCCCTGCTATAAAGATTAAATTCTTACAGGAAGCTCTTCCTCAGACACATATTTGTAAGGTTTGTAACCTGGGCCTGCCACATGGAAACCTGACCTTGACTGCTCTTCCCACTATAAAGAAACCAGACAAGACTGAGAAAATGAGAATTCTCTGGCAACAGCTCCTTGCAAGTTAGGTATATGAGGAAAAAATAATTCCCCTCTTAAACTCACCTCATTTCAATTCAGTAGACCAAACCCAATGATTTTTGCAATGATCTATTTTAAATATTTGCCTGGATAGGACACAGGAAGGCAATCAAGTTGTGCAGGGTGGGAAGTGATAAGAAAAGGAAAATCAGTTTGAAATGGACTGTGGGAAAAATTGTTCTACAGAGAGAAAGAGCACTTAAAAGTTACAAATTAAACTACTTCTTACCTTCAGACAGAGCTGATTTTCTCCCTTGCTCAACAGCACAAATTCATTGCACCTTAATCGCTGCATGAGGACCACCACATTTTTAGAGTTTGTTTTTGCTAGGGAAAAAAAAAACAAAAAAAGCAATAAAATGTGCATCACTTCATAAAATGAAGCACAGGTGAAAGTAGCAAAACAGACAACACTCAGATTCACCTTACACTGATAGGCACAGGAAGAGAAACTAATACAGTCACTCAATAAGTCTTTCTTCTGAGAAGTGTTTAGGGTCTGTGGCTTCATGAGAATTTAAATTTGCCATACAAAAACTTAATTTCTCTCTACAAAAACAAAAAAAAAAAAAAACACAGAAAAAAACCAACAAAAACAAAACAAAATAAAACCCAACCTATTGTATATGGAGTATCAGAGTTATGTGAATATATATATATAATTACAGTTTTATGTATAAACTCATCAACTGTGAAGGCACATTCATATTATTATGTAGGTACAGATGTCATGTTCTGGTTTATATATCTGACTATACAAGCACCCCTACAGAAAATACAGGGTTTTTCTGTTTTATTTACTGGGTACTTTGTAGGTCAAAATCTTCCTGCTATCAGTGGGTGCACTGGATGCACTTTCTTTTTGATAACAGTTTTCTCAGCTGCAAGAAATAACAGTATATAACAGGGTACATAACAATATAATAGCAAGTATATAACAGGGGATCATTCTCAACCTGATAAAACAGCCACTGCTCCAGGTACAGAAAAAGAGCATTACCTGCCATAAATATCTGATTGCCCTGAAGAGTTATTTAAGATAGCACTATGTGTGCTTTTGAAGATATTTCTAGTGTCCTGTTTATGATTAAAAAATAAAAGCCCTGCATGTCCATCAGCACTGCAAAGGAATAGAGAGCATACAGAGTTACAGAGGTTAGGTAATCAGCAGCTTTAACAGCTGCAATTAAAGAGCTGTGGTTTTTTTCTTGTCACTGAGGATATTTTTCAGCCTTTGAAGAATGCTAATGCATTCTGAATTAGCAGAATGCAGTCATTCCACCTGAACTGTTTCAGGCTCTCTAATCCTTTACATTATTTTAGCTTCCTCTGTTACTCCAGCTGCAATGCTTTTGCAGAGGTCTTTTAAAGGAATTTTGTCTGAACAGGCTACAGCATTAAAAGGGCATAAAAATCCTTGATAAAATCTTAGGTGCACTTAGGCATGTTGTGCTCAGTTTGTGTATTTACAAATGCATTTGATGAATGTAGTAGAATGTAAGGTCTAAAAAATCTTCCCGCGTCATTATGTGCAGATTCATCACTTCAGATTACCTCAGTCATCAGCTGTAGCGTATAGGTGGCGCATCAGCAGGGAAGAGATATTTCACACTCAAGTCATAACAGTGTTCTGACTTATGGGAGATTAACTGTGTAAATCATGTCTGATGACTGTGACAAATGGGCTGTTGGTTGAAATGTACATGGTTGGGATTTAGGCAAACACTGAATGGATGGGTCGATATTTTACAGTCTTCTCTAGAAATCCCCGCGTCACCACTGGACAAGGTGCAATCCTGGATCACGGAAGTTCTTTCTGTTTGAAACTGGAATAGATTTATCCTTTACTGGAATACTAAAACAAATGTATCCTTGAATGTACCGCTCATTTGTTATGCTTACAATAGAGAGGTTCCAAAAATGTGTCTTCTCTTTCTTCATACCCTTTTCATCTTCCCCTTCCTGTTACAACAGGTCTTTGCTAACTGAGACTCGAATGCCAGAAATACAGCACACTTGTTTTTCTTTTAAAAAATATTGATTCTAGCTTGTGTGCATTCTATTTCCTCCTGCACATTCGTATCCAGTTCAAGCCCTTATTCATAACTTGCTATGGCAAGTTTTGTGGCTTTTTAAGATCATCCAGTAGCCTGACTTAAATGAACATTTGGTTTAATATACCGCCGCTAATATGATGCCTTAGAAACATTACAGACTCAGTTTAAATCAATCCCTAACAAAGAAAATGAAGTATTTTGCTCCCACATGAGTAATTCAAGCCTTACCTCTAACCTCTCGTTTGTTGCTTGTGAACAGGCTTAACCACGCCGTATCTAAAACAAAAGATATTTAGCAAAAGATTTGGAATTAGACAGAACCATCCCCCAAATTTAAAGACATTGTGATTTGAAGAAAGTGGAGAAATGGTTTGGAACTAAAAGATGCCGCCTTGCAACACTGGGGCCCCGAGTTCGAATCCCCCCTGTGGCGCAAGTGGTAGAAGTGCCGCTCTGCTACACAGAGGCTCGAATCCCGGGGGTTGGACTCGATGATCTCTAAGGTCCCTTCCAACCCGCACGATACTATGAAACTATGAAACTGCAGGAGACATCAGAGTTCACTTCTTGCAGGTCTTTGAATTCATGTGGTGCCTCTAAGACTGAACAGTTGTACCTGCACGCATATACCCTGAAGTCTGAGCTCTGAGTCTAATAAATATATCGACTGATTGTCTTTTACAGAAGAGAATACACTTGACTTGACTGGAGGCCAGTGATGAAATGAAGGGCCTTAAATGATATCAATTAGAAATCCCTAGGGCCTGTTATGTATACTTACCATGTACTATATTTACCAATTTTAAACTGGGATAAATATTTTCACATATCACTATCAGTATTCATAAATATGCAACAAAATGTTATCATACTGGCTCATGAACAGACCATATAAAAGTGCATTCAACAGTGTCTTATGATACCACGGATACAGCTCATGAGTTCTGGTATAAAAAGCACGCTACCTGCAGGGTGTTGTGAATCCATGGTTGATATTTCATGGCGACCACGTTCATCTAAGTTGAAATGCACAGTTTTTGAATCTTCAGTCTGTATGTAGCACCTCAGCGTTTGCCGCAGCTGAAGCTCTAATCACAAATGAGTTGAAGTTAATTGTACTTACAGCAGAAAAATGATAACATTGTGTAATAAAATATGAGGTGTATTTTTATAGTTATTTTTGCTTGATAATCAGTGTAAGTTTTTCAGAAACTACATGCACGTTAGAATAGTATGGGCAACACATATTCACACAGTTAGCTTAAGCTGCCTTTCAAGGGGCTTTGTTGTTGTGTCAAGAAGGAAAGCAAGGATTTATTTGCTTGCAGTTTACCCCAGGGAGAATATGAGATTTCTGGAGCTACCCCATTTGTGCAAAAACTTGAGCTTGTAAAAATGGCTTCTGACTCAAGAAGAGCATGTAAGCCTGGAGGGTGGAGTTGCGGACAACCTGCAAATAGCTGTGCTAGAAGACACTGACAAGGACAAGAGGAATTTGCACAAAGAAAAAGAAGTGGGTCTAAAGGAGCAACTGATGTGGGAAGGCAGAGCAGAGTAACACCCTGCATGAGGGTGTACATAGGGAGGCAGCAGAAAAGAACACACTGTTAAGGCATAAACTTTCATCTGAAGAAAGGTAAAGGTGAAGTGGAGGTGTTCAAGGCTAGGTTGGATGGGGCCCTGGGCAACCTGATCTAGTAATTGTGGTAGTTTGGTGGCCCTACTAGGCAGGGGGTTTGGAACTTCGTGATACTTGAGGTCCCTTCCAACCCAGGTCATTCTATGATTCTACGATTCTAGGTAGGGGAAACGATTTTGCAGCATGTTGTTCCTGGACTAGATTCCTTCCTTTTGTAAGTAAGAACCTCCCAGTTCCCCAGTTTTCCACTTTGAAATTCGGATCTGCATACAAATTAGTGATTTAGGACGCATAGAGCCACCTAAAACAGCAGCCAGAGGAGTTGTGGAGCCATATAGGCAGGAGAGGAGGATGTTCAGAGTACCAGGCATCTCTTACTGAGAAAAGAAAAATACGATGACAGCAAAGGTATTTGCAGGTAAAAGTTCCTAAGCAGAGAAGTTGTTTTTTACCGCAACTGAATATAACTGTGCAGCATCTACAGATTAAAGCTGTAAAGCACAGTTTAGATTATACCAGACTGAACACATTTTCCTGGGCCAGGTTTGCTACTTTCCGATTCAGTACAGAGCTGAAGAAGTTTTGGTTGCAGCACAGTCCTCAAGTAATCAAGTGTCATACAGTGAATTGTCCTTTCTGAGCTGGAAAAATTAGGCAAGTGAAACAATGGGATACTGAGAATGAGTTAGCTATTACAGAATGCTCTGGGAATGCTTGACCTCACCGCAAACTTTTGTTATTCCTTTTAAGAGAGTGCAGTTTCTCTGAATTATCTGTTTTCCAGCCAAAATTTTGGACAAAGTAATAATAATAATAAAAAAAGAAATAAAAAAAGAGCTGTCTTTGAGGAATTGTCTTTGTTTGTGCTGGACAGGAACTACATGTTCAGTGAACAAAAACAACAAGAGATGTGCACTCCCACCCTCCTGCACTGGCAGCTCTGACACATCTAAGCTGGAGCTTTAACACATACATGGGTGTTACCTCGATCTGGTAACCTGGAAAGTCAAGTCCCTTTGTGAATGTGTATCGACGGCCCCGACCAAGTCACAGCTGTTTGTTACACCATTATGGTGAGCGGTAAAATGGCGTTTATTGGAATGTGAGGGTCCCTTATATAGGTATCCAGTTTCATCCTTATCTTTTATACATATGCATGACCCAGCAGGGGAGGGCCTATCACGTTACATCCCGAGGGTCCGATTTCGCCTAATACAACACATGGGTAAAGGCCGTTTCTTCACAGGTCTGACAACTTGAGCTACAAGCCCTCCAGAATAATCAGGGGCTTTTCTCTAAAGAAATTAGCAGAGCAAAACTTTGAGAAAAACCTGTTATGGTGCATTATAGATCTGATAGTTTAAGAATTTTGGTGTACTCTAACTAAGAACTAGTACAGTACTCAGAACAGCTTTCAGGCCTGCTATGGCATTCACTCTCTTCCAGGGAGTCACAGATATACTTTAGAAATCACCATACTATATTTTGTTATATGAGAAAATCAATGTCAATCCCTTGAGGAGTGCTCATTTTTTTTAAAGCCAGGTTTTGCTTTGTACTTTTACTTTTGAGCTGCTCTTGATACTTGATTTAGTTGAATTCTACCTTGGATTGGCATCCCAAGATTACAGACACACCTTTCACTCAAAGGGAGAAGTTACCTGAGTTTTCAGCAGCTGCTGATCTGGTGCTCATCAGAAACTTCTTTCTCACTGGTTGCTTCTCACAAGGAGGCATTCCGTATGGCTTTTCACGGCCTGAGCGGAGCATCATTTTGCAGCTCGATGAGAAACTCTGGTAATCTGATCTGTCTCTCATTCCTAGTCCTGAAATATAAGTTCATGTTTCAGTTGAGAAATAAGTTTGAAAATGGTAAAATTTCAGTACATGACATTCAAGGGAACTGGCATATAAAACCAATAGATGTGATGGCTTGCATCTTAAAAAGCAAAAACAGTGTATTTTCAATGGCAGTAATTCAGTTGGATATATCAGTATTTCTACTAAAAATGTATACACAAAGTTGCGTTAAAGGCCTGTACTGAAAAAGACTTTACCTCTAGACAAAGTATGACTAGCTGATGCTACTTCAATTTTTTACTCTACACTTTTCAACCATAGCAGCCTTTTTTGCACTTTGGTGGCTGGGTTGAAGTCCCTCAGAAGTACCTTGGTTTAAGATAATTTTCAAAGCACTCATAAATGAAAGTTTGTCATGCTAACTTCAGCATACTGTAGCCTAACTTTCAGAAAAGGCAAGCAGCGTCACTGTATCTCAAATGGAGAGACATGGAGTTTGTAAGCTTGAGTAGTTTATTAGAATAATTCATTCATGAATACAAACAGTGGCTGCAAGAAAAAGAAAAGTCAACCTCCAACCATTTGTATAATTCAGATAATTAATGATGCATCTACAGTTTAATCATTTGACTTCACCATTTGCTGCATTGTTCAAATGATGCTGTGCTTGCGATTATGTTTACTAAAACAAAGTGCTACTCTTTTTGAATGACGGATGAGTAACAAATGGTCAGGGGGCAGAAAATAAAGGCAAGGACTTCATCTTCATCTTGCTGAAACTACTTTCTAATTGAAGTAAGCTAGACCAAAAAAAGACCATTTGTGAAGTCTTAACTGAGCCTGACCTCTGCAACCTCCTAACTGAGCCAGGCTCTGCAGAGCATCTGGGAAATAACACCAGCTCGTGGATCTTCAGAGGTATTGCTGTGCGAGGAGTTCAGCACTAACAAAGCATCAAGACCTAATTAGACCTAGGGATGTTCAAAAATAGGCGTTTGACCCCCCCTTGAATGTTTCTAGTGAAAGCATAAGTACTAGTTTGACTGCACTTGATCAGAAGTTTGGAAGATCCAAATTCTTGATTTTTACAACTTGGGATCTATCTTATGATTCCACTGACTCTGTCCCTCACAATCTGCGGTTATTAATTACAACTCATGTTCAGTTAGGCCTAAATGCTTACTTAAGTGAAAATTCATTTTATGAAGAGGTAGTGATGTTGTGCAAACCACCGAGACACCAAGAGCCTTCCATCTGGGATACTTATGGTCATCACCCCCATGAGAAGACAAAGACAACACAAGCTGGGACCCCAAATAACTCCTGTGAAGGGCAGGTGAATTTTCAAACATTTTCAAAGGCACACCTAAGAAGTGGAAAAATTCTTAGAAGACTTCCTACTGGGAACAATGGGTATAGGCTAGTTCTGAAGGACTGCACTCAGATTCAGTTGTTTTGGTTGTTTTAATCAGCGGGCATTTAAAAGTGAGAAACTGTAAAAGTTCGTGTCAGATCTTGGTTCTGTTGGCACTGTAGGATAAATAAAGCACTCTACAATGATTTTAAGAGGTACACTTCCTGTTGTATTAAGCTTCCACAGCTTGAATTTCCACATGTGACCCATAGCAGTGTGTGAAATAAAGATGCTCTCATTCTGATAACCCTTACATCTTCCACCACGTACTTACATACATGCCACCTACTCCCACTTTGTTTCATTTTTACTCATAGTTGTTTCTGTTCTGTGTTTTTGTTGTTGTTGTGATATCTTTTCACACCCATTTTTTCAGTGCATTAATTTTCTGTGAAGTGTACGCAGCTTGAGGAGGGCTAGAAAGAAGGCTTGAGGAGGGCTGCCTCCTTACTAATACCTTTTGTTCTTAGGCATCATTCACTCTTCCACTTATCCCAGGCACATCTCAGTACAAAACTTGGGTCCATTCACACAGCAGTATGATCCAAATATTATCTAATTCTGTATCATTCACAGCAAGCGCTCCCTGGGGCAATTAGATCAGATCTGTTTTTATTGTGTTGGGCTGCATCTGACAGTCCTGCTTCCAAACAACATAAGTAATTTCTCAAAACTTCTTACAGTTTGACAGTAGATTAGATTAAAAGGAACTCCTGCCAACCTATAGTTAATAAATAATGGGAATTTAATTACTTTCAAATCAATTAGCTTTTACAAAATCTAGAGACTCTAAAATGAATGTAGGAACATAAAGACTGGATGTAAACGAGGCTGCAGAAATTACTTTGGAAGAGAAGTTTAAAGTTAATAGATAAATCTCTATCTTTTAGATTCTAAATGAGCAGTATGGTAAATAAAATATTAATCTGAAGCCTTGAAACCCATTCAAAACCCCGCTGCAATCTTTCACTCCTGCTTACCTTACTGAGCCGGCTTCTGTCCCTGCTGGGATTCTTCCACTCGGTGGAATGCTACTAGCTGCTCTGCTGCAGCCAATTTATTTCATGAACACATGGAAGGCAGCCAAACCTCAGAATAAAAGAAAAGTATGACGTGGATCTATTCATTTAGGTCTTTCTACACACTCATTTATATCAGTGTTCTCATGACTCTCACTGGTGATGGAATTCTAGGAATGTCGGAAATAGTAAATAAAATTTTCTTAAATCTTATTTCCTCAGAGTGCTGTAGATAATGTCTTCCCTGGAACTTCAGGCAATTTCTTAGCCCGCATTTCTGCATAGAGACTCGATAACCCCACAGATATTACTCAAACACTGTATGTCACCGGTATTGCTGCTGCTGTCTGTTCCTTCAAAGGTTGATTCAAGGGCAGCTTCTGGGTTGCTGGCAGTGCTGCCTTTCTGCAAGTAAGAGTGAAGCCTCAGTTGCAGGAAGCTTGTAGCAAGTTAATTGCTCAAATATTTACCCAGCTATTAAAAAAGGATTTGCAGTCTGTTGTAACAATTGCAATACTTGGACTGCTTCTGGTATGAGTGTGAACTTGTTTAAAGCGGATGTGCTGTATTGATCTACCTATAAAATGTTTAGCTCCATCATGATTACACTTGCTATGTTCAGTTGACTTTATCTATTTACTTCCGATCAGTCAGTCCTTTCTGTTCATAAGCACTAGATTTGTTTTAATGCAAAGACTTACATTTTTACACGAGTGAATCAGACATCCATGCACCTCCCTGAAACAATGAAACTCTGCTAAGAATAATTACCTTTTTGCCAGTTTTCTGGAAATTTTACATGACATTAAGAAATTTCTCAATTTTACCTGTATCTGGTGTATAAAATACCTCTTTTAGTTCATCAACCTCGCACTGGACTCTGGAAATAAATCAGGTCAGTAGAAAGACTTTGCTAGAAGATACATTTCACAACAAAGCAAAGCAGAATTTTGGAACCTCATGTCGTTGCCTGTCACTCAGGCAGACACAGAAATGAGGGTGCTGTTCTAGATGTGTAACTGTTGTTTCAGTACCGGACAAAACCAATTAGGAATACATACGATGCAGCGGGAGTGTTTTCAGAATACACAGTTTTTCAGAGGCTGCTCTGGAATTAGATCTGATCACGCTGCAGCAGCTGTGTTTGTCGTTAAGAATGGCTGGATCCAGGCTGCAAGATACAGGCTCTGTAACCTATGAACCACTCTGACAGGCTGTGCATGATCCTGGCCCCAAGAGAACATTCCAGATCTAGGTGAAGTACTTGTGCTCCATGCAGCAGAAGCAGAAAACAATTCCTTGTATTCAGTTTTTTATGAATGACTGTACAAAGTTAATGCACTACGCCAACACTGCTGTAGAGTAACTGAATAATAGCATATACAACAACAGCCACAAAGAGAAACTGTTTAAAATTATCTGTAATGGATATGATCCGGGTAGATTAAGTCATGTAGATACTGAGGATGTACCAACATCACAGCTGACTTTACAATTAACAGACTTCAGTATTTATTTTAAACATTTTTCTTATTTAATCTGTAACTGACTATGTCACTGAACATTCCTCGATGTGAAAGACCCCACAGGGCCTTTCTAAATTCACATCAGTAGAAGTCTGGCAGTAAATGAATAAAGTTTTAGTTTGAAGTAACTCAAAGCATTTGCAGTGATCCATCAATGGGGGATTTGTGCAGATGCTGATGAAACATATTGAGTTACTGTGGGAGAAGCACTGTGAGGGCAACCACCCATTCTACTGGAAAGAGTGCCCAGGGTAGGACACATATCCAGGAAGCCCCAGTGGATGGTCATCTCTTTTCTATGTGTCTCTCCCTTCCTCCATGTCGCTCTCTCCTCCATGGTGCCCACATCTCTCACATTCCTTTTTGTTCCATCCTCTCTCTCCTCCCTCTTTCCCCCAGATGTAGCTTCATCACTAGAATCACGGTGGTTCATCAGTTGTGGACAGCACTCATAAATCTTCATTTACATGAACTTAGAATGCTTTCTGTATCCTTATATCCTCATAACAACAGCTTCAATTCACCACAGGATATATTTTCAAATTTAAATTAATACCTTGCATCAAATTATCTTTAAGGGGAATAGCCTTTAGAGAACAGTTCATATTTAGAAAATAATAATAATTAATGTCTTGTGCATGACAGCAATGAAAACCACACACAAGTTAAACAATAACTACATTAATGAGATACAGGAAGTTTTAGGATGGAAAATAACATGGAGAATAACTGCCTAATACTTGAATAACTTTTTAATGTAAAAAGACAATAGTCTACAGAAAGTCAGTATTTTCAGCAATAACTAAAAGGAAATAAAAGGATAAAACAAATATCAGCAAATACATTTTATCAACCAATAAATTTGTAAAGAACTTGCAGGAGAAATAATTCAAAGTCTCTCAAACATTAATAAAATTAAAGCATAGGCGATGGACTGTACTAGAAACAAAGACACTATATAAACATTTATTTCAAATTCTGTGTATTGACAGATTTACACTGGAGAAAAGTTTGATGGCAAAAAGTGCCATTGTAAAGAAAGCCCATCCTACATATGTCCTATGAAAAAGTCTGAAAATGTTCAAAAAGATGAGACAAATAGGAGTTTCAGATTTTGAAGGTAACAGGTTAAAAATTCAAAATTAGCTCTAGTTTTGAGTAAAGAACTTCTAATCCAAAACCCAGCGGTTTATTAGAGAATATGGATTATATTTTCATTAAACCTCAACTCATATTTGTATCAGAACTTCCTGTTTTACTTCACATTGAGGTCTTTTCTTCCCCAGAGTCATGAAGACACCAAATTCAATATATCCAGCAGCTTATTGAAACAACTCACACAACAATCTGACAGGACTTTTTTCTTTTTCTTTTTTCTTTTTCCTGGAAACTGTAGGCTTTTTAAAATATGATAAGTACATTTCAATATTAGAATGTAACAGCCAACTTTATCTTATTTCATATCCTGTTTTCATGGCATGCCAAAGACATATATAGGGCTTAACTGAGCCTGTTGTCTACTATCTATTGCTCCCAGTACTTCCAAACTGTCCTTAAATAATTCTACAGTGAAGATTTCTGCTGTGCAGAACATCATGTACTTAAACCACCATGTGTTTCTCTTTGTAACAGAAGACTATTGACTTAGTAATGCCTGTGCTGACAACTGCTGCAGAGAAATGGCTGTTAAACACACTCAAAGAAGTGAAATACAGTGCTATATAAATGGAATCTATCTTTTTTTTTTTTTTCCAAACGCTATTTTGCTATTTGATATTTCCCAAAGTCTGGAGCTTTTACACTGGATATTACTGCAATTACTTTTTACTCATTATGGGTTACAGCAGTTTTGGTGTTTTCTCTCGAACCAGAGATCACAGATATTACACTCTGTTCATCCTTTAGGGAGCACACAGGTATGCAGATGAAGCTGAGCAAAGTGGTCCATTGCATGGCAGTATGCTGAACATCTTTTCATTGCATACAGAAGACCTGGAGGCTGTCAGGATATCTTCCAGGACCACAACAGGTTCTCCTTCATAAAGGCAAAAATGAGGCACGTTATCTTTGGCTTTAGCCATTCTACTCCTAAGGATAGTGGGAGTGACAGAGTATGAAGAGACTTTCTAAAAGTTTGCATATTCTTATTAAAAGTTATAGAAAGGGAGGCCAATTTGTATCATTAAGAGGAAGTACTTTCTTGTTTACTTAGTTCTCTTGATTTCAATGAGGATTTTCAGAGAGTCAATAAGGACACAGGTTCAGAAGGATCCAGCTGAGGAACTCTGAAAACAACAGGATGTAAACAAGCCCGGTGAGAGTTAATAGAAAGCATCCACAAGCACTGAGGGAACTCGCAGACATCACGGTAAGGCCATGCTTTCTCTGAACACTCATGGGAAGTGGGAGAAGTTCCCAAGGACCAGAAAAGAGGAAATGCCACTCCTGTCTCCAACAGGAAACAATGACAGATCCTTTGAAGTAAAGATCAGTCAGCTTCACCTTTACCCCAGTGAAGGCAATAGAGAAAATAATATTACAAGGAATTTCTAAACTATGTGAAGGACAAATTGGTGACTGGGACTGGTCAGTATGGGTTCATAGAGATAAAGTTACTTTTGTTCTGCTGATCACCACCTTCTGGGCCTGGTGATTCAGTCAGTGTTCATCCCATGTCACTGTCTGCCCATCCACCCCATGATTCAGCATCTTGTCTGTAAGAATTTCATGGGAGACCCTACAGAAATCCACTGCTCTTCCCACATCCAGCAGCCTGGTCACTTCATAGAACTGATAAACTAATGATTTCCAGGCTGGTCTTTTATTTCTCAGATCCTTCTTCTGGCCTTTCTTGTGGTTAGGAATGACATTTGTTTTGCTTCAGACTTTGGACATTTCTCACAGCTGCTACAGTAAGATGATAAAGCACGGCCTCACGATGACATCTGCTGGCTCTCTTAGCACTTGTGACTGCAGCTCATAGGAGCCCACAAGTATGTTTACATAAGCATTACCTGACCTGACCACTTTTCGCAAAGTGTAGGATGTACTTGTTCCAGCCTTTCCATCTGTCTCCAAGACTTGGGCTCTTGAAGGTCAGTCTTGCTGGTAGACTGAGGCAAAGAAAGCATTCAGTACTTTGGCATTTTCCCTGTCCTATGTAGCCAGGTCCCCATCTCACTCAGCCCACATTCTCCCCTGTCCATAGAAGCCTTTCCTGCTGACTTTGGCATCTCTGTTCAGATTAAACTCCTGTAGAGCTTTAGCTTTTCTAACATCATCACTGAACAGTCTCTGCGTTCTCTGCAAGTTATTCATCCTTGCTTCTACCCTCTGTATGCTTCATTTTTGTGGTCAAGTTTGGACAGGAATTCCTTATTAATTCAAGCAAACCTTTTTTGCCTGACTTCCTCTTTTAGAGATGAATCTCTTGAGCTTGGGTGAGGTCACTATCCCAGCTGGGGGTCCCTCTGATGGAAAGCTATGTGCTGGAATTGAGCAGGTTGTCTAGAGCAGATTTAGACAGATTGACTAAAACCTACAGTTTTAGTCATGGCCCAGACATCACATGTCTTCTGAGACTGTAGAACACAGCCATTGTAGCTAGTGATTATAAAGGAACTGAATGGAAAATGTTTTAGTCATCTAAGTAATAGCTTTTTGTATACTTTTAATGTCCAGATCTATCCTCATTTTCAATCTCTCTTTGCTATTCTACTTTTTTCTCCACTCTTCTGCAATGGAAAAGGGAAATGACTGCCATTCCTAAAATACCAGGACAACAAAAAACGAATTTCAGCTTTTCAGTATAATATTAAAAACGATAACTGCAGAAAATTCAGCATAAATAAATGATAAGTGTGTGAAACAGTCCAGTAGCTGCCTTTCTCATGTTGGTCAGCTGTATATGAAATATTCAAAGTTGGAGATTACTAAGTTCCTGTTAGTTTTATTTCCTAAAGAACTGAGGCTTAAGCAATTGTGCTGACTGACTGTACTTTTGCCCTCTCTAGTCACTTGTGAACATACTGAATTATTTTGACCAAGTCTGCTGAGGACATGGAAGAAGGCACAAGCTTAGCTGAAAAAAAAAAAAAATAGACATTCATGAACATTTTGTGAACATCGGTAGCTGGAGAGCTGGGAGGGAGGTTCTGAAATGCACAACTGAATTAAAAACTGCAGCCTGATCTCAACTGTTATCCTCTCTCTTTGACTGAGGAGTTAATTACTTAGTTTGTATATAAATTGGCTGGCAAGCTACAACAATAAATGACATCCCACAGTGAATATAAATAGTAGATTTGATGTTACAACTAAAGAGATTAGGGTTTCTACACTATATGATTATCTGACATGCTCACTCGCTTTCTCACCTTCAGCATCATCACCCCCCAAGTCCCTGTAAGAGGCCATGCTTTTTACATTACTGTCTCAAAGTTTGCTGAAATGGACAAGTTCAAGCAAGTCCTGGCCAAGGTTCCAGGACTGCCTTTGTCTGAGACACACGGGAACCAAGGTTCGAGAAATCCCTTTGTTTAGGAGATGGACAAGTCCAGGAGCTACGAAAGGGAGATAAGATACTGATCAATGGCCCTTAAGTGGTCTTTTTGTGTTGGCCTATCTCAAGGAAGATGGCCATCCCTGAGGACTAATGGCCCTTAAGTGGTCTTTCCTGTTGGCCCATCTCAAGGAAGATTGACATCTCTGAGGAAGTCACTAGACTCTGACCCAAGCCGTCCCGAAATCTCTCGAAGGCTGGAAAGAAGGATAAAAAGGGCACGGACAAACCACGGTTTTGTGGGCATCTAGGTATCTGACCTCAGATCCCTCCACCGCTGTCCTACTGCTGCCTATTCTCTTTTCTGGGATTGCTGCTCGAGACTCTGCTCCGAGGGACCTCGCTGCCCGAGACTCTGCTTCTAGAGACCACGGTACTCTGACCATCTTTTCTGCGATTCACCGATCTGCTGTTTGCAGCCTGCTACTCCGTTGCTGCTCTCCCCTACGCTTATTTTGCCCCGGACCAACGTTAACAACGTGCTACGGGACGCTGCTGCATCCAGGAGGTGACTATTCCCCGCTTTAACGTAATTCTTGCTCTTTTCTACCTTTTTCTATCGCCTACTTTCCCTTCCCCATCACCCTAATTTTGGCATTCGTCACTCTCCCTTCCCCATCCCCTCAATTGTCTATTATTTCCAATAAACTGGTCGGATCAACATTTGAATGCTCTTCTTCTTAATCTCACGCCGGGCATAACATTATTAAAAGAACCTTTGCCTCACTCCTAAATTGGAGCGAGACATTTTTATTGGCGTAGTCGGCAGGATAACCGTCGTGAGAGTGTTATCCTTCCAGTTTCTCTAAAACTTGTCTGTCTGTTTCTCCTGGAGTTGCAAGGAGCGATTGTTTTGATAACTTCATTTGACGTGAGCACCTCTCCAGGAAGACCGCTCCACATTCTGAAACTTTCTCTCTGACGTGTCTACCTCTCGGGGACGTATGAATTAATTTTGACTGTTTGCTTTTGTTTTACACGTGTGTGCCTCCCCGGGAAGACTATTTTGCATTGTGGTGGTTTTAAGTATCTTGTGACGTACCTTTGGTTCTAAAAGTTTTGTGTGTGCGCCTCTTGGGGAAGTGGTGTGTGCTTCTCCAAGAAGTTTATTGCTTTTGAGAAACTTAGAAGTTATTTCTAACTTTTGTTGCTTGAAGGTTGAAGTTTTTCGTTGTGGCTTGCCAGGATAGCCAGGACCGAATGAGGTTTTTACACTTTCTTTGGAAGTGTTGATTGAGTCGTTTGGTCTTTTGTGTAAAGGAGTGTTTTGAACAGTTGTTGGTTTTGTTAAGTGTTTGCCTCTCTAAGGAGATAAGGAATCACCTCCTCCTCCCTCAGCGTAGATTTCGTTGCCTGTAGAAACAGTTAAAGCAACCCAGGAACTCGTGAAAGCTTTGCAAAACCAAATTGGAAATCTAGAAGTACAATTGGAAAGAGAGAGACATAATTCGGCCTTGTTACAAATGGCTTTTAAGGAAATTTTAACATATAAAGATATGGGTGACACTGATATTCATGGTGCACCACAAGAAAAACAGTCCCAGCTTGCTTTCTCTGCAGGAAGGTCTCTGTTGGTCCAGAATGGCTGTCACGTTGGTTCCCTCTGAGCTGCCTCCTGCAGTCTCCAAATTTGGAAACATAGTAAAATTTTACTTCTGCTTTACCTCCTATTGCTAAAGAAGACATTTAAAGGATATCTATGGTTTCTCAGCCATCTATGCTACAGAACATAGTGTGCAAAACAGTTTACAGCTTCTAGAATTTAGAAAAATATAATGCCTCTACAGCTTAAAATTCAAGGATGCTTTCTTTGTCAGTTTATATAATTAATTATTGCACAGCTGACAAAAAGGAAACCTTGGATGAAAGATCCTCAGGAGAAAATAACTTTGCCAGTGTTTTTCAGTGTTTTCACGCTCCTCCATTACCTGTTTCTGTACTGTTAGGTAGAAATAACCCTTTTTTCTTCATCCCACACCTTGACACAGGTAGATTCAGACCTGCAGCAAAATCACCCAGTGGTTTATAAGCACATTATAATTCATCCAACCCAAACAATTCTCTGACTGCAATGGAACAGTGCTATCTTCTTTATAAGAAGGCTATTGTTCATTTTAGAAAGTTGAGATAGGCAACAGCTGGAGCCAGAAAAAGAATGTGAATTCATTATTTTTGGAGTAGATGTTCGTAAATTATTTCACAGATATTCCGGGTATTATGTATAGATCTTTGAGGATCTATTATCTGTCGTAAAAGAAAAACAATGACAGCAGGTTAAATTACAGAATTAAAACTTATTTATGTGTCCTGCAATTCATCACATTCTGCAACATTAGCAGCCACTAGATGTTCATTTATGGCTTAATAACACTGACTCCAGTCTGAAGTCAAATGCATAGGCATTGCCAGTCCATGACATAACATCAGTACTTTACATAATACCCAAGTCGAGAAAGTGCCTTGACTTCTGAAAAGGCTAAACATGAACACTGTCAATGGATGCCTTGTTGTGCTATGAGTCTAGCTTTGACCCTGACTGCCAGAACTTTCAGTGAACAAATTAACAGACAGTAGTTTTGGGACAGCCCTTGATAAAAGCATTAGCTGCAACAGCACTGATATACAGTAAGTGCTACCAAAAATACGTGCTATCCCAGTTATTCTTTACAAAAAGGTGAGGCACAGCGCTTACCAGGATGTCCTTACCTACCAGGAGCAGAAGGAGTGCAGCTTCCCATCACTTATTTCTCTTCATTCTCTTTTTCTTTCTCTTTTCTTCTCCATTCTGCTTCCCTAGATATCTTCCTTTATATAACTTCAGCTGTTTCCCTCCCTGGGGTGATGTTTAACACAATTTGAGTGGAGAGCTGAGAGCAACAGTCATGTACGTTTAGCATCTTCTAAATGCTCATTATAATTTGTAGAGTTAAATTTTAATATTAATTTCAAGGTTAATGAAACAAAAGTTTCATTCGGGGCACTGTTGCCTTGGAAATTCTTTGTCAAAACTGTTTATCACCTTATTCCTGCAACCTTTTGCCAAACCAGGACTATCTTGCAGTGGCTAGACTCCCCTCATTTGGCTGTTTTTCACATCAGACTTGCAGGTTTCCACCTCACAGTTTAAACAAGAAATGATCAGGTGTCTGTGTTTTAATGCCTTATGTGAAAATCTCACATGCCCATAGAAATGTGGGTGCTTTCATACTCAGCCTAAAATATTCTCTGCAGGTCCCTGAATTTGACCTGCTAAGTCCCAAAGTCTAAGACTTTACCCAGCAGTCTGAGGCAGGGAATACTGGTCGTATTTGATAGATGCCTTTTATCCTCTACCTTTTGCAAACTGCAATTACAGTTTACAGTGGTTTGGGGTTTTTTTGTTTGTTTTCTGCTGAGTATTCCTTCCAAAGCATAATTCACATTTCTCCCTCAAGGAAAACTCTTATCCATCTGATACTTGAACTTTCCCCTAAAACTTCATGCATCGTGAGTAACAATAAAACTGCATTTCCTGCCATTTATTTCTGGTAGCATACAGATGAGTTCATTCCATGTACCATTCTGCCTTTCAGAGAAGATCATGCGGACTCACATTTTCAATTTATTTTTAATTGTTAAAATGATACAAATCTGTACAATGGCATTAAATTTTTTTTTAAATTATTATTATTTTAAAATAAATTTGTGTATGCCCACTGCAAGTGTTAAATTCAGTAAGTATGTTTATCCATAAGTATGACTCTTCTGATATGTTAGTGATTGCTCCTACAGTTAACACCTGGTGTGGCAAAACACACCTCTCTTTTATCACTGTTACATATTTTCTACAGTTCCTGTTTGCTTTTGCTGGTAATGGAGTTCCAAGTCTAACTGAAAGTAGGACATAGTTTTAATGCCACAGTGCACTCATGTGGCAACACTTTCAAGTACATCAATGGACTATTTTGGGATTGGTTAAGCTGAATGTAATTTTTTTTTTTAATTATAGAAGGCAAAATAACACATGAAGGTTTTTATAGGTGGACACTGTGTTCTGCTTTCTACTAAAACTCATTTTAGACACTTTTATTAAAATGAAACAACCCTACATAGTTGAAAGCTAAATATACATTGAAAACAACTACTGTCATTTTCTTAAGCATACAGTATATGTGAAGAAAATCTTCATTGTGAGGGTGGTGAGACACTGGAACAGACTGCCCAGTAAGATTGTGGGTGCCCCTGGATGCTGGATGGGGCACCCAACCTGGCCTTGAACAACTTCCAGGGATGGGACATCCACAGTTTCTCTGGGCAGCTGCGCCAGCACCTCACTGACTTCAGTGAAGGATTCCTTCCCAACATCTAACCTAACCCTCCCCTCATCTAGTATAAAAATGTTCTCCCTTGTTCTATCACTATCTTTGTGTAAAAGGACACTCTATTTTGTTTATGAGCTCCCTTCAAGTAATGGAAGGTTGTAAGGAGGTCTCTTTGAAGCCTTCTCCTCTCCAGGCTGAACAAGCCCCACTCTCAGACTACATTTGCAATAGAGGTGTTCCAGCTCTCTGATCATCTTGTGGCCCTCCTCCAGACCTGTACAAACAGCTTCACATCTTTCTTGCATTGGGCTCCCAGACCTGCATGTTGTACAGCAGAGGAGAGGAGCATCTAAGGAGAGTAATCACTTCCCTTGCCCTGCTGCCCATCTTATACATGTCTCAGCCTTGATGGTAAGAGGTGTCATGGGTCCATTGAGCTAGAAATAACTCACCCTCCCTGTAGCATGTCCAAAGAGGGGCATCAAAGCTGGTGAAGGGCCTCAAGCACAAGTCTTATGAGGACAGTCTAAGAGAACCAGGATTCTTTAGTCTGGAGGAGGCTCCAGAGAGACCTTGTTGCTCTCACCAACTGCCTGAAAGGAGGCTGCGGTGAGGTACCTCTTCTCACATGTAAATAGTGATAGGACTAGAGGTAACAGTAACATTGCACCAAAGGAGGCTCAGATTGGATACTAAGGCAAATTAATCTCAGAAAGAGCGGTAATGCATTGGAACTGCCAGGGAAATGGTAAAATGAGCATCCCTGGAGGTTTTCAAGAAAAGGGAAGACATGGCAAATAGGGAAACAGTGGACATATTTTAGTGGGCACGGTGATGATGGGCTGATGACTGGACTACATTGTCTTACTGGTCTTTTCCTAAATTAACAATTCTAACATTCTGTGATTTAGAATGATCCACCTGGTGATGATTTTGATGTCCTTCAGTGGTACGATTCCTGGGTACTTAGGCATCTGCTCAACATACTTTTACAACAATGTTCTTTACCCATGCAGCAATATCTTTCCACAGTGCAGCTGCCAAGATGGGTTTGCATTTGCACTACCTATTGTTCTGCTTCCACTGCTGTAATAAATGGGGCACCTGACACTACCCATGAACTAGCAGAGGCAGAACACTGGCCACAGGATTGTTAAAGGGTGAGTCAGTCTTGCTGATTATTCCCTGGCTCTTCAGTTGGCAAATCAACTTATGTATGAGGATCAAGGAGACTCAGCACCACCAGTGCACTGTTGTGGTGATCAGCACCCCCTGTTCTTCAACTCTAAGCAACCTCACACAGAAGGATTCTCTAAGAGATAAGACAAAGTAGATAACAGTTTGATGTCCCCCATCTCCAAGGCAGCTATACTAAAAGTGTTCACAGTGCTACTCTTTTGTGACCTTGAAGTACCCGCTTCTGAGGTAACCTACACCAAAGATTCACGGAGTCTCTGGGCCAGCCACAATAGTTTATTTTGTCAGTCATTCACAATTAGGCTCACTTCAGCTTCCAACAGTTAGCTGTTGAGATTGCCCTGTCAGTCCAGAACTAGATATATGTTCTGCCCCATTGTAACTTCATGGCATTAGGGTACACTGTATGCCAATGCCCAATAGGCCCATATACTCCTGTGGTTCTGATATATGAGACCATCAAATCCATATGGTCCAACAAACTCAACTGTCTCTTTCCTGCATCTGGCTGGAGGCAGGACCTCTCTAATCTTAGTTATTGTATTCCTAACTCTCTTCATGTGGATGTAAACCAAAAGCTTTGTTTTCAAGCTCAGAAATAAGATTAGTCCGTCTTCTCTGTCTTGGAGACTGCTCACTGGTGACTGGAGTGGCCATTTTCCTGGAAGAATCTGCTTCTACAGTTGTTTTTCCTCGCAGCTCATGTTCCCACACCTCTAGGGTTGAGGCGAGTTTTCTATCTTCATATCTTCTCCATGTTCACACAAGTAAAACCACGTGGTGGCACTGGTGTGTACCCACTATATCTTCTCAGTTGAACTGAAAAATGCTTGCTTCTGCTAACTGAGATGCTGGTCTGTGTAGGAGGGGAGGAAGACATATTCCATATGAGTTGCTGAATCTCCTGGGGGCAGTTTATCCACAGCTGAAATACAGACCCATCTGGAGGAAGAGAGACTTGCTTCGTATTGCCAGTTGGTTGCCAATTCATTCACTGTTTGTTCATCTCTATCTTTCCAGGTCATTACTGTCAGTGAGTTGGCATACAGCAATCGAACTCTGTACAAACTTCCACCACACAAACTGCATGCACTAGATGCTGCCTGAATTTGCAGATAATTGATAGTTGTTCTGGTCAACATTATGTACCATCCCCAGCACAGCTAATTCCCTGAGATACTGGATGTTTCCTTCCACATTGTTTGTTGCCTGGCTGACATGTAATATTGTCCCTGCAGGAATACTTTCCTTCCCAGCTGACAGGAGCTGCATCAAGAGGAGGAGAAATCTTTCATATTTTGCAAACATTTTGTCAATGCCCACTTTCCTAGGAAGGAATCCTGGCTCCCACACTCACTATATCTCCCCATTCTCCCAGCATCAGAGCAGCCAGGTGACTGCATGCTTGCCTGGATGACAGCAAAATCTTTCTGCATATCTCACAGCTCACCCAAGGATAGGCACCATGTAGTTACTGACTCATCTATAACTTCTGCCTCTTCCTTCCATTTTCATGATAAACCTGACATGGATTAGCCTTCCTTATCATCTTCTTCCTTTCATAGTAATGCGTTGACTTTCACATCCATTGTTTCTTCTTGTGGGCTGGGGTAAGGGATGCTGGCACAGGTTGGTTCTCTGGTTCAGCACAGAGCCTGTCATGGGGATTGAGTCAGATTCAGAGGGATTTTATTCCTTTTGTAGATGCAGAATAGTGTTGAACAGTGTTTGGTAGGTGCAGGCCAGACTCCCAACACAGTGCAGGTAGCTGTAAATCTTTGGCTTTTCCAGGATCAGAGCAGACCTTTTTAAAACATTCTGTCAGCTTTTTAGGATTCTGAACTTGTCCAAGGGTGAGTTCCAGACCTGTGGGAGGTGATAATCATGATAGACACCTACCTATGTCCAGTTACATACCTTGCAACCTACAACCATCCTACCTCAGGGTAGATCTTGGGATGTTATTTTTGAGCAGTTTCTTAGCCAATAATAAAACTGGAAAGACAAAGCCATAAGAACATGTTAGTTTGAATATCCTAGGTATACTCAGCATTTTCAAAAACTTTTTTAGGTAACCTGGAGTAGAGAGTGTACTCTAAGAATTTATGGAGTAAAGTTTCTGAAGTGCAAGAGTGATGGCATTACACAGTACAAATACAAATTAAATCTGTGACTAGTACAGCACGAGCACATTCTATGTACTAACTGGCAAAAACACAGATAAGCCAAGAACAGCCCTCAGAGACTATTAAACCACCTGACTGGAGTTAAGAAAAACAATCTCAAAGCAAGTAAACTACACTGTGAATAGCTATTGAGCTCCTACACTGCTTGTAACCATTTTGTTTTAAGCCCAGCTGGTAAGATCCGTCCTTATCTCAGCTCTTTGTGTACCAAATTGAGTGCCAAAAGGATTTCTGTGGTTTTACCTATCAGGCAGCTCAGCACCACACCCCACATGTGACAGGGGATAGAGCTGAGGGGGAAAAAAAAGCGGAACTCCTCAGTTGAGATAAAAACTATTTGTTACGATGGGAGGCCCCGATACACCCCACACACAAAGCAATCCCCGGCCCCACACAACGCCCGCCCCAAAGCACCACAGCAGTCGCCCCATGATGACGCAACTCACCTGGCGCTCCAAACACCCCTCCCGCCCCGCCGGGCGCATGCGCGCTGTGTGAGAGCCGCGTCCCTTTCTCTGCGCTGCGCTGGGCTGCAGCGCCCCCTGCCCCGCGTGCCGCCAACGGGCCGTAACGGCCGCCGACAACCGCCGCCTCGGGGTGGGCAGCGCCGTGAGGAGGAGGCGGGGAGGGGAGGCGCTCACCGGGGGCTGTCCGGGCTGTGAGCGGCGGCACCGCGCCCGCCTCCCTCCTTCCCACCCCCCCCGACCTCGTGGGGGATCGGCGGGAGGAGGAGGAGGGGGCTCGGGGCGGGGGATGCGCCGTGCCCGTCGCCGGGGGCGGCCCCTGAGGGCGAGGGCGCGGCTGAGCGGCGGGCGGGGCCTTGCGCGGGGCCGGGCACGGCAGGCGGAGGCCGGGGAGAGGCGGGCCCAGCCGGCTGCCGGCCGCGGCCGCTTCCTCCTCCTCTTCCTCCTCCCCGGCGGCCGCCGTCCTCCCCGCGGTGGTGGTGGGGGGCAGGGCTGGGGCCGCCGCAGGGGGAGCGCGGCGAGGGCTGAAGCTCGTCTCTCTGCCTAGGTGAGCCCGATGCGGATCCTGCGGCCGGGCGAGGGGCAGCGCGGCCCCTAGCTGGTGCTCAAGAGCCGGCCCGCGGCTGGCGGCGCCCCTGCAGCCGCCGAGGCCCTGTGCGCGCGCGGGGAGGCAGACATGGACTCGGCGCGGCCTGCCGACGCCGCGGAGCAGACGGCGGAGCTCGCCGCGGGCGGAGACCTTTCGGCGGAGCGGGCCTCGGCCGGCCGCTCTCGGCGCCGGGAGGAGCGGCCGGACGAGGATGGAAGCGACGCGGGAGAAGAGAGCGGCGGCTGCTCGTGGGAGCAGAGCCTGAGCCCCGAGCTGCAGCAGGGATACCGCATCCTGCGCGAGTTCCTCCTGGAGAAGCACCGGCCTCTGACAGCGCCGTTTTTAAAGCCGCTCGCGGATCAGGAATGCGTGAGGGAAGAAGGAGGAGCCGGCTCCCTGTCGGGGCATACTAGCAGGCACTCCGCTCAGCAGTCACCGGCTGGAATGTGGCTGCTGAAGATGGAAGAGAAATTCTCCAGCGGGCAGTACGCAGGGATAGCAGATTTCGTGGGTGACTTCCGGCAGATGCTGGAGACGTGTTACCGGTTGCACGGAGTGGATCACTGGCTGTCCAAACAGGCCCAGAAGCTGGAGATGATGCTGGAACAGAAGCTGGCGCTGCTGTCTCGGTAGGTGTAGAAAACTCTGTCGAGAGTCTGGTATATGCCTTTTACATTAAGTAGATTATGCAGATGTGTTTCTTTTTGGAAGGTAACCTCTTATATATGTAGGTTATATATGAAGGTTCTTATATGAAGGTTCCTCTTTATATGTAAAAAAGAAAAGAAAAGAACCCAATGATATTTAAAAAACAAAAACCAAAAAAACCAGAAACCTGAACTCCAGAACCATGGATGGTTTTAAAAACAACATTTGAGTGATTCCCAGTAGGATCAAACCTTCAGGTTCTCAGTTCTGCCACAGAGAGGAATGGTGCCTACTGGTGCTATTCAAGTCTTAATTCAAAATGTTTTGGACTTTCTGAAGCTTGACATACTAAAATGCAAAATAGGGCTTAGCATTTCCTGACTAAGATTTTGCATCTGAAAGAAGCCTTTTAGGAACACGGAGACACAGTTGTTTGGACAAGATGTCAAACGCTCCTTTCTTTATTTTATGCTGGCTGAAAGAAGTGCTGCCATGTATGACTGCCTCTGTATGACTGTCTCTTTAAAATTAATACCATTCTCAGCTAAAATACATTATAAATTTTATGCAGTTTTAGTAGTCTTCAACAGTTGTATTACCTTTAAGTAGGAATAAAATGTTGGGCCAGAGTACCTACTTTGAAATGGATAATTTAGTGTCCCTATTTTTGGAAATGATAAAGTGGAAAATAACACCTAGTGTTTATAGTCACAGATTTAAATAGTAAAATATAAATTGTGATATGTTAAAGTATAAATTACTGGCAGGAACTTCCTTTAAGCCAAAGCTGCTGAGTTTGAAAAGATTTTGAGCATAATAGTTCAAAGTCCAATTTAAGTCAAACTGAAATTTGTTTTCTCTCAAGTTTGACACAGGCACATGTGTGTCAATCACATTAAAGCTGTGGTGTCTGAAAACACCACTGAAATGTCTACTGGTTTTCTGTGTGGCTTAATATTTTACATGTTAAAATTCCCAAAAGATTTTTGGGAGAGGGTTAAGGTGAGCAAGAAGGAATGGTATTAGCAGATATGTAAAGCTGTCCATGTCCGTCAAGCTTAAACTTGCTAGTGACACAGGGTGTTAGTGCCAGCTGGTAAGAAGAACCTTGCTTGTGTAGTGGGAACACTTGTGGAGTGTGGGGCAGAGCTCAACAGAATAAGTCACTGTGAATGTGAGCTGTGTTGGTGTATCAGCACTACACGTTTGAAACCTGTGCCTAGCAGCAGTTGGGAGTAGAAAGGAAAGAGCTGAACCTAATAGGGTGTGGGCTCAAGAAAACCACCTGTATTGATTAAAAAAACAAACGAACAAACATCCTGTCGTAAAGCTATTAACTCTGGAATAAAAATACTTAATCAAATAGGATTTGAAAGATTTATCCCATATTCATTTCTGTATGTAGTATGAGACAACATCTCAGCTGTATTAAATGCAGGAGTGTTTTGTGGAAGCCTCTGCTGAATTATGTTACTCTCTTTGATAGGATGATGATGACTCGATAGGATGTGAGAGGGCTCAGTGCTTTTTTATTAGAAATTACGTAAGATAGCAGAGTCAAATTATGCATTGTGCCGTCATATAGTCTTTATATATAAACTTATGCTTACTAAAAATGCAATTACTGTTGTTATTCTTTAAGAATTGCAAATGCTTTGTTTCAATTAAAAATATTGAACAGGCTAAAAATTATTATACCTTTATCTATAGGGTAGAATATCTTATACTAATGCATCAGAGATTTATAAGAATACGTTTTTTAACAGTCTGTGTGCATGGTTAAAGTCATAGGCAGGCTGCCACCCACCAGCTCAGGCTCCCCGTCCAACTTGGCTTTAAATGCTTACAGGAATGGGGTATCCACAGCTTCTGTGCCAGTGCATCACCATCCGATGTGTAAAAATGTTTGCTTCCAACATCTGACTTAAATTTTTCAGTTAAAAACCATTCTCACTTGTCCTATCACTATCAATCCATGTGAAAAGTTGATTTCCTGCATGTTTGTAAGGTCCCTTTAAGTATTGCAAGACCCAGTGAGGATTCCCTGGAGCCTTCTCTTTTCTAGATGGAACAAGCCCAAATCCTTCAGCCTTTCTATGTAGGGGTGGTGCTCCAGCACTCTGATAATTTTTGTGTCCCTGTTTTGGACCTTTCCCAAGAGCTCCATGTCTTTCATGTGTTGTGGGCACCAGGCTTTGTTTGATTCAGTGCTCTGGTTGGGTCCATATGAAATCAGAGCAGAGGAAGACAATCATCTCCCTGACCTGCTTACACCCCCTCTTTTGATGCAGCCCGGGATACAGTCGGTACACATTGTTGACTCCCACTGTGCTTTTCAACCACCAGAACCCCTAAGCCTTTCTCTGCAGTGCTGCTCTCAATGAACTGGCTGTGAATGCTCTGTCACTGGAGATGTTCAAGACCAGGTTGGATGGGGCCCTGGGCAACCTGGTCTAGTTCTGGAGCTTGATGGCCCGGCTTGTGGTAGGGATGTTGGAACTTGATGATCCTTGGGGTCCCTTCCAACCCAAGCCATTCTATGATGCTATGAGTTTTCCCCACCTGTACACATATCTAGCATTACCCTTACACGAGTGCAACACCTTGCACTTGGCTTGTTGAATATCTCTAGGTTTGTGTGGGTCCACTTTTCAAGCTTGTCTGGGTTCTTTTGGATGGTATCCCCCTTTTCTTTTTAGTATCAACTGCATCACTCGGTAGCGTTAGCAAGCTTGCTGAGAATGCTCTCAATCCCTGTTTCTAGGTCGTTGATAAAGATACTGAAGAGCACCTGTCCCAAGACAGACCCCTGGGGCACACTACTCTTGACTGGCCTCCACCTGGATAGAGAGACATTTACTTTAACTCTCTGTCTGCGACCATACAGTCAATTCCTACGGGTATAGTCCACCCTTCATTTCTCTTCAAGCTGGGGATAAAGATATGGTGTCAGAGGCCTCCAGGAGGACAACATCATTTGTGCTTCCTTTTTCTACTGATGTTATCAGTCCATCATAGTCCACATTGGTTAGGCAAGATCTGCCCTTGGTGAAGCCATACTGACAGACTCCGGTCCCCTTCTTGTCTTGCACATGCCTTAACAGCTTCCAAGATGATCTTTTCCATGATCTCCTCATGCACAGCTGTGAAGCTCACTGGTCTGCCATTCTACAGTTCCTTGTGTTGTTCTGTTCTTAAAAAATGGAGTAATGTTTCCCTTTTCCCAGTCACTGAGGGCTTCATTTGACAGCCATGACTTTTGGAATATGGTGAAGAATGGCTTGGCAAACACATCAGCCCATTCTTTCAGGACCCTGGGATGCGTATCATTGGGACCCATAAATTTGTACACATTTAGTCTCATCAGGTGGTTTTGAACTTGCTCCTTCCTTACTCTCCCAAAGTCCACGTAGAGGGTTGGGGGCAAGACAGTGGTGGAAGGACTGACTGCCTGTGAAGGGTAGAGCGAAGGTCTTGTTCAATACTTCAATCTTCTACATGTATTTTGTTGCCATTTCTCTTTTTGTTTATCTGAGTGGTATGCTTTCCTTTGCCTTATTTCTTAGCAGTGTACCTGTAGAATCCCTTGTTATTTTCACATCCCTTGCCAAGTTCAGTTCCTTCTGTACATTGGCTTTCCCTATCCCAGTTTGCTTCACTTCACAGCAGTGTTTACCTCAGTCTTCCTCATCAAGTAGTTCAGGTGCAGCAGTGTTGGCTGTATGATTTTCAGTTACTATTTAGAGAGAATTATCTTAGAGTAGGGAGTGATTTTAAGGAGAGGTTGGATTTTATTTTATTTTCTTCCCTCTTGTTTTCAAAGGTTGTGTGATAGGTGTTACTTAGAAAGTTTTTACTACAGTACTTTAAAATACAGCACAGTATGAAATGTTATTACACAGCCACCTATGCTGTGCATTTTTACATCTTTTTTTTTTTTTGAAAATATTTAATAGAAATAAGCTGCACCTTGAAGAAGGTGACCGCAAAAAAGGCATACATTTTTTCAGTAGCTTTAGATATCTTCTGAAAACTGTGTTTTCTTAAGTATTGCAGAAGTATTTTCTTTCCAAATATTTCTCTATTTCTGTGACTAAATGTTCTTTATCTGTGTATGGTGGCATAGGCATTGTAATGCAATAGTTAAGGAAAATTGTAATTGTGGATTGACTTTGTTTTTCTTTCTAGGCATTTAAGGGAGAAAACGTCAATAGCAGTAACATCTAGAGGATCCTATGGTCTAGAAGATGAGAAAGGAGCACCATGCACTTCAACAAGACGTCGTTCCACACCTCGCAACTTAGTAGGCTTGTCAACAGGCATGTTTGAGTCTGTGATGGTTCAGGTTTTAAGGCAAGAGGAACAGCTGAGAGCAAAAGAAGAAAAGAGGTAAAAGGAAAAAATGTTTTTTGGTCAAATAATCATACAATCTTAATATTCCTTTTGCTCCTTTGCATCACTAAGCTTGGTAGTGTTATTTGTCTTCAGTAAATGAATGAATCCAGCCTTTAGTATAGTGTATCCACAGAGAAGAAACCAGTTTTTGATTTATCGCCTTCTTGGAAAAAGTACTAAAGCATTATAATCTTTAAGGCTACTATTGGTTTTGAATTTTAAAGCTTTTAATAGTTACTGAACACATCTGCAGCCCAGTCATGGTTTATCTTGCTTCTTACTGGGCTTATTGTTATGCAAAAAAAATCAAACCAAAACAAAAACCAGCAACAACAAAAAGGCAAAAAGATAAAAACCACCAATATAGTCACAGAACTAGACTGTAGTTATGCTTAACTGTACTTCCCTCACTGATGGTCAGAGGCAGACTGCTTCTGCAAGTGCTATTCCTGTTATCTTACCGGTCTTTCATTTTACCTTGTTCATTAGGTAATGAATTTACAATATGTGTGTAGTTAACTCTATGGGATTTTACATTACCAAATCTGATAAATAGTTTTTAACGTTGTGATTCACTTTGAGAAACCGAAGCTCATAAATGTGTACTTTAATAGTAATTTGAGAAACTCTCTGAATATGGAGGGTAATGATAAGACTTTAGGAAATGAAATGCTTCCAACTTTTTTCAAACCTAAAGGTTTTGGAGATTTTTCCCATATGTAATGGAAGCATTTTCGGTTTGCAGGTAAAAATCATTTTCAGCACATCTGAAGCTGTACAGATTGGGATGTGTTGCATGCCAAACAGTGCTTCTTCCCTAGATGTGACTGAGTCTTTCTTCTGATTCACCTCATCCCTTGCAAAAAAATAAAGATCAGTAGAGATTTTATTTTTCTGGTAAATTCTTTTTAACAGTATTCAACTTTGCATTTCACGTCTCTGAACTTGGTCACACTGTAATTGTGAAAGTGTTTTATGAAAAAGTTACAGAAATTGAAAAGGTCTATAAAATTAGCAATACATTATTAATGGAGATCCATATAATATTGACGTCATGCATGTTTTTTTGCAGTATTTTTGTATATGAATGTGCATACTTGAAACACTATGCTGACATACCATTTATCTTTGAATATATATTACAAATTTCTGTGCTTGTTTTGGATTATTGATAAAATTCAGATCACCTTGAATGTATTCTATCTGTTACCAAAAAAAAAATAGCTATTCGCCTTCTTTTTTTGGAGATTGGATACACCAAGTCGCTACAGAGTGTATACTTAGCAAAAGGAGATACACAATTGCTTCCTTGAGTAGTTTATTGCAGTTTACAGTGCCTTCCTTATATAACAACCCATTGAAGTGTTCCTCAGAGCTACAGGCTTGATCTATAGACAGATTTGCTTTTCACTCGCTCTTCATTTCTTGTAATCGTGTTGAAGTTTGCTGACCTGAAACTACGTTTACATCTATTTAAAACTCATGCTGAATTGACCAGGAAAATTCATTTAGAATATGTGCTAGCAAACAATTATCCACATGTTTTTCAGTTGTCAAAGTGTTAATGCAGCGTTTCCAACTGTTTTAATGTATTTTTGTAAAATTTATGGTATTAACTCTAGTCTCAGAACTAAAGCAAGACCTTGATAGATACACATTATTTTATTAATACTGATCGTTTGAGTCTGATTGTTGTTCCAAAGAAAGAATGTCCAATCTGTTGCTGTAATATAGGCAGTTCTGTGTCTAGTTGTGAGTGGGTAAAGTATGTAGGATTTTAATTTCTGCTGTATCAAACTTTGCCTTCCTCCCAGTCTTGCTCTTCTACTGATTTTTTCCCATGAAATAGTGTGCAGTATGATAGCATAACTTGCTTGTATGTGGACAAATCAGTTGTTTTTGTATAGAAGCACCTGTTGTTTACCTAGCTTGCAAGTGAGTGGTCTGCTGAATAAAACATATTCCTTTTCTGGCAGTTAGTCAGCAAATATTCTTTCCAGTTATCAAGCATGTTAGTTGAGTCTGTTGAGCTTCTTGAGTTACTAACTTGCAACCCTGGGATAGGTGAGGTGGCTGATGCTGGTGCCTTGTTAGAAAGCACCCTCATACCTAAAGAAATTGCCTGCTGAAGTCCAAGTTAGCATCTAAACCTTTGCTCTGGATACTCTTATAAGACATGGGCATTTTATGAAATGTTCTCGTGGGCTTTTTTTTTTTTAAAGCATAGAATCATTGAAGTTGGAAAAGACCTCTAAGGTCATGAAGTTCAACTGTCAACCCAATGCCACCATTGGGTTGACACTAAACCACTGACACCATTGGGTTGGCACTAAACCATATTCAAGATTTTCTTAAGTTGCGTATTTTGGAAGACTATCCTGAAATGTGTGATTTTGCTTTTCTGTAGTTAATTTTGTGGAATTCCTACTCTATGTCTATGCATTATCTTTTTATGGGTATACTTTGTAGATAATTTTCTTTCTTTTCTTTCTTGTTTATCCATGTCTTGCACAATCTGTTTTATCTGTCAGTTGATGTATTTTTGTAACCTCCCCCCCGAGTATGCTTACAGAAACAACCTTCTGAGAAAAAAATTGTAAGAAACCTGTAAAAAAAAATTCCTACAAGTATGGTTGTATCCTAGTTCTAACCATTGGAATCTTGTCACTTTATGAGGCAAAAATGTTTCTTTATTATTATAACTTAAATTCTTCCTACTATTAACAGCTGTTGGTGCTTACACGGTTAATGATTATGTCCTATTAGTTACTCTAGAACTAAATTAACACATCATGTGTTGTAGTAAATTAGGTAGTAAGCTAAAGGTGATTGATTACCTGAATTGGAAGCATTTCTTCCTCTTCAACTTATTGCTTTTGACTGTCATGATAATTTTACAAATAAAAGGAAATTGTTTTCTATATTGTAGTCATGTTTTCCTCTTGCTAATGTTTTGTATGGAGTCTGAAATTTTTCAGAAATTTAACAGGCCTCTTATTATCAATAACCTATAAATAATCTAGCATAACCAAAGTATCAGTATGTATTGTGTTCTTTATTACTTCAAAATATGTGTCTATGATACTGTAGTTCAGATTTGTTTTTTCCCTCCTGTTTCTTTTTATTCAACTGATACCTGGATTTTTGTGGACTTTCTCCTAATAGGATGAGAGAGCAAGAAAGAAAAGAAGCAGAAGAAGCTAGTCAGAAGGAAATAGAAGAATGGGAAAAGTCGCTTTTAGCACAAGCAGCACCTACAAGGATGGAGATGATGTGGGAGATTCCAGCTATTGGTCATTTCCTTTGTTTAGCACAACAGATTTTAAACTTACCTGAAATAGTCTTCTACGAATTGGAACGTTGTCTTCTCATGCCTCAGTGTAATGCTTTTTTATCTAAAATAATGACTTCTTTGTTAAGTCCTCCACATCGCAGATCTACATTACATCGCAGGCCAACACTTTCTTACAGGGCTTGGGAAGCAGCACTCAGACAGAAAGTCCAACACTGGTATAATGTTGTAGGGCAGACTGACAATCCGAATAGCTCTGCAGAAAAACTTGGATTGTGTCCACAGTTTTTTAAAGTCCTTGGAGAAGTTAATCCCTTACAAGAAAAACCATTTCATGAGCTACCATTCTACCAAAAAGTGTGGCTGCTGAAAGGTCTCTGTGATTTTGTCTATGAAACACAAAAGGATGTTCAGGATGCTGTTCTGGGTCAACCTATTCATGAATGCAGAGAAGTAATTCTTGGTTATGACTACTTGGAGAACGCGTATGTTCATTTTCCACAGTTTTGTGGTGCAGATGTTCGGATTTACAAACAGAAACCTTTTCAGGCTCCTGAATTCCCATCTCCTCCCATCAAAGTAAAGAAAGTGCCACGTACAAGGGCAGAAAGAGTAAAACATGAATATGTAAGCAAAAGCAATGGAGCTGTCAGCTCTGGCAATAGAGGAGATCTGCTACCTCGTTCCAAGTCAGAAGTAGGGAAAAGTGTGGGTTCCATTGCTAGCTGCCCAGAAAAAGAAACACATTTAGATAGCTTTAGTGTCACTACAGAGATTAAGATTAACTGTGAAATGAAGACCTCAGGAGTCTGTGACATTAAAAAAACTGGTTGTTATAAAGAGAACTTGAGACATTTGATTAGTTCTGGAGAGATTGCTGGCATGACTGATCACTTTAGTTCAGGAGAAAGAAGGCCTGCAGAGAATGGACAAGGCTGCGCGGAAATAGCCAGAGTAAAAGTTGAGATCAGTCCATTCAAAGAGAACACACTGAAAGCTTGCCAGATGCTTGTCAATGGCACTCATATTGACAACCAAGATGCAGACTACAACAAATCTACTAAAGAAATAATGCTGGAGAACTCACTTCGAAGTAATAATAATAAATTAATTAAGTTGCGGGCAAAGAAGAAGAAAAAGAAAAAAAAGAAATTGAAGGATATTCTAAATGAAAATCTGCAGAAAAAACTTGATGACTTGCAAAGAAGACGTGAGGTTCATCTTTATCCATTCAAATCTTACAAATCTGAGATCCAAAGCAAGTTGTTCAAAAAGAAAGCTAAACACAAGAAACACAAGTCTGGTGAGTTGGCATTTTTACCTGTACTAAAAACTAGAGAAATATTGCATTTTGTTTGTTTGTTTTGAAATTTGCTTAGCTGATCTTTCTACATTTTAATTCTTGAAATTGGACAGTGTTATTGCTTTACCTTGTTCAGATGCTAGTTTTTGGTGAAAGTTTCCCTTTCAGTTACACAAGTATATGTTACTGGCTTGCAAGGTGATCGCACCATGATTAATTTGTGTAATGTATCTAGAGAGAACATAACTTGTAAGAATGTGTGTGTTACAAATAAAATCTGGGTGAAATAATACAATTGATTAGCTTCAGAGAGCGTAGCTTGAACTTCTTTTATGCTATGCTATCTCACAGCAATTTTGGAAATATATTTCCCCTTTCTGATAATATTACTTTATTCAAGTTCAGAAAAATGCAGAGTAGTTATATGATGTGATGATTCTAAAATCATCACTGCTAGAGATGTGCAGTCTTAGGTTACCTGTACTGCTCTGGCTGTGGGCATAATCATATTTTTGCTTAATCAATAGAGACTGAGAATTTATGCAGTTGACATTTTTGTCATGCATGTGGACATCAACTAGTTAAGTGCTGTAGATAGGTTGTAGATTTCAGTTAACTTGCTGAAAAACTTTTTAAACAGTTTAAGAACAGTGGAGGTACCAAGTTGTTGCATTGATTGAAATTATTTAGTGGCTGCTATATTTTTTTTGTGAACTACTATAAAATAATCTTGTTGTGTCACGAGTTTAGCTATCTGTTTAAGATTTTAGCAGGCTGCTTCGAACATTGCAACAGGCCTAGTTTTAGAACAGTGTCGACTCATAGGTAAAATCCTCGTTTTCAGCTGCAAAGTAAGCAATGAAAGATCTGCATTTAAAAAAAACATCTTGTGAAGGATAACTACGTTCAGAAAATTGTTGCCAATGTTGTTTAGTTAGAGCTTGCATGGATCGCAGGTATCTGTGCAGAATATTCAAAACAGCTGTCTTACCAAGTCAGTCGTAAACTCCTTCCTCCAAAAAATTTTGGTTACCATAAATTTCATCTGAAAGTAAATTCTAAGAGTTGGAGTTTAATAGTGTTCAGCAGAAGTAATGTGTTTTGCATTGTTAGCTTTCCAAATGTGTTACTGTTTTCATTCACTTTAAAAACAAACAACAAAATTAATAACAACCCAAATTGTAGGTCAGGGTTTTTAATTTAGCAAACTATTGTTTAAAAGTTCCAGGCTGGATGTGGCTCTTGGCAGCCTGATCTGGTGGTTGATATCCCTGCCTGTGGCAGGGCAGTTGAAGCTATGTGATCCTTATGGTCCTTTTCAACCCAGGCCATTCTGTGATTCATTGATTTTATGAAAAGTAAATAAATAAATTTCTGTGACCGTATTTAAATTATACTGCAGTTTTTGCTGTAGACCATGTTTGACAGTGTGTACTTAAAGGCTTCGTTCTCTGAACTGTTGTTTTGAATGATAACCACCACTAGCAAAACAATATCAAGTATGTGCAAGTAGCTTTTGAAACTGCTTGAAAGATGTGATGTCTGTTGTGCTAACTGCCTTTCTTATACACCATTCATAAAAATAAGATGGGTTCAAAATTGCCTGTTTGCTGCAGTCTGGATACTCAATATGCTTAATTGCATGTTAGCTGAACTTTTTTATAGTTAGAAATTGTATTTTATTAAAACTGAGAAGAGAAAAAAACCCAAAACTGAAGTGGTGTTAAGTGAGATGTAAATATGGCTAAGTTGTCTTTTAAGAAGTGCATTATTAACAGTTCTCACAGAATAATTGTATTTATAAGAAAAATATATTCTAACATAATTGAAGCATTGGTGGATTCATCTTCTCAAACCCCACCTGGTCACATGCCTGTTGAAGGGTACCTGTTTTAGCAGGGGGATTGGACTCAGTGATCTCCTGAGATCCCTTCCAGTCCCTGTGATTCTGAATGTTGTGCTGTTTTTTTCCTAAAATTTCTGGTTGGTGGTCTTAACGAATTATTAAATAATTCTTGCTTCTGAGTAGGTCAAAAGCTTAATCTTGCCCTGGAGGAGGAAATAGCATTGCTCACGCTAATGTGGTGAAGAGTAATTTCTAAATATTATATGTATACCAAGTTATTATATATAATACATGTATAATTGCTGTCCTTCAGTTGATACTATCTCAAGAGCAAACTGTCTTCTAGTCAGTTTTCCTTTTTGTGTCTAGCATATGGTGCACTGAATAGTGCAGGAAAAGATAGACATGTCTGTCTTTTCATTACTTACTTATCTTACCTATATTAACCAGTACAGTTATAATTTCATTTTGTTTTCTGAAGTGTTAAAGAAAAAAAACAAAACAACTGGATTTTGTTTGGATCTTTATTCCAAAGACTTAGCAATTACAAGTTTTTATTACAAGATTTACCTAATACTGATTTAATACTGGGACATACTGGAGTTTATTTTTGCAGGTATCATACTTTGTGCTTTATGCTGAATATTTTTAGACTGTGCTTTAGGACACAAATATGTTTCGCAAGCTAGTACTCAAATGCCAGTAAACATATGGGAGCAAAAACTGCTATTCTGTCAATGTTATGTGTGTTTTTCCATGACTTGAAGAGTAAATTCCGCTGTAGGATGCTAGGTGCTTCTGTTTTTCCAGCTCCTTATTGTATTGTAAGGAATTTAATATTGTCAGATGTTGTTTAATTAATGCAGAATATAATAAGCTTATATTTTTGTTAGGAGTAAGTTTCTGTAACAGTAGACCAGTGTATACAGAGAAATAATGCCATCTGTTATCTGAACTTAGGTTTTAATTATACATACTTTTTTGTTTCTGGGAACACTGTGGGTATATAGTTACTTACTTTCATTATCACTTTCAGGCAGGAGGAAAATTGTGGTAGAAAGAAATCCAGAAGAGGTGACCAGAGCTTTCTACTGTGTATTCTAATGTTGTTTGCACAGAGCTCATGTTTGTCCGTTAAACGAGAAACAGTAGAAATGTCTCTTATCCACTTTCGCTTTTCCTGTCTCTTTTACAACATGATATACTATTTAGTCTAATGCTGAAGTGGGAAGAGTAAGAAAAAATTCAGACATTGGTCGTGTGTAGATAAGAGGTAGTCCTAAGCATGTTATGAAGAGTCTTATCTCATTTGATACTCTTTTCTTCTTTCTCTGTCAAACTTTGGAGGACTTCCCTTGTTATTCTAACCTTGCTGGTGGAAAATTTTCCAGGGTGATTAAATGTAATATGATAAAGCTTATGTTCCTTTGTTTATGAAGTGTGCATTAATCTTACGTGTACAAGGCTGAAATGGATAAGGAAGAATTAGATTGGAGGAATGAACTCACATTAGTACTGTGCTATAGAAATTGCTATTCACTGTTTTGTCACTTTGTAGGTTAAATAGTGTTCCTCAAAGTTCTTCTGAAATTTTATCTTTTCCATGAAGATATCATTACAACGTACAGTGAGATAGACTTAGTATAGCCAATTTTGAATTCACAAAAAACACTGATTTAAATATGATCACAGCATCATTGCTCTTTACAATTATTCCTGCCCAGGTGTAGGACTCTCTCCTTCTAAAAAGCTGGTATCCCTTTGATCCCTTGTATCCCTACAAGTAGTGTTCTAATCATGTAGTTCATAGAATGGCTTGTGTTGGAAAGGACTTTAAAGATCATCTAGTTCCATCTACTCCACTGTGATTAGGACTGCAAACCACCACGCTTTCGTAATAGCAATAATGCCATGGTTTTCTAATTACACTATGGCGTCCGGCTTCTCCTGCTTATTTCCCATGCTGTATGTATTGACATAGAGGCATCTCAACTGGTCTATGGGCAGTGTTACCTTCATGGAGACTCCTCCCTAATGCCTTTGGGTCAAATCTGAGGGCTTTTTTTTTTTTCTCCTGCTTCCCAAAGTGACATGGTTCCCTGGCTTTTTTTTTTTTTTTTTTTGGTAACTCCAAGGTACATTCCCTTTAAATCTAGTTTAAAGGTTTGCTTCTCAGTGCAGTCAGATTGTTGCCTATCTGGTCGGTTGTGTCCCATCTGACGTTATTGTGCCCGGTCTTTCCAACATGCATCCAGTACCACAGAAGCCAAAGCCCTGAGCGTGGCACCATCCATGCAGCCAGTCATTTACCTGTGAAGACAATACACAAGGTACATCAAGGATTGTAGTGCAAGGCACTATATAAAAACACAGGAATTCTAACTGTTTGCTTGGAACACAAACTGGGTGAAACTGAAAACATGCAGAGGGGTGATTAAGTGTGAGAATCTGATTGAAGTAACTCTATGTGTGTGAAGCAGAGGTTGAAGTAAGTTTGAATTCAATCTCTTTTAATTCAGTCTGTGTAGAAAAGCCCTTTATAGCATACATCTGCTGTAACCACAGTGATATATTGAAATGTTATCCCTTAGAAGAACCTCAATGTAAATTCAATACCCTATACTTGTGCTTTGAAAGTTTTATAGCTATCTTAAACTGTATTTCACAGTGTATTTTATTTCTTTGAAGTATCATTAAGTTTTGTGTGTGAAGTCAACATTTACTTGAACACAAAAGAATGAATTTAACAGCCTGGCAGCTGTTTTGTAGTATCTGGTATGCTTTCATCTTCACCTTTGTCTTCTGAACAGTAAAGATCTTGTTGTAGGTATCTGGCTTCTGTTTGTAGAAAAAACAGTTAATAATATTTAAAATAGTAAGTGAGGTGTTCTATAAATACACATGGTTTCTTTCCTTTTGCAAGTTGCAACTGGGTACTGAATGCGTCAAGCTGTCAGTCAAGTTTAGTAATTCTGGAAACATGTGCCCCTGGTGTGGGTTTACTTGCATTGTTCTTTGAATCATCATAATTAATGCACTTGTGCAGATCTGCTTTGCCATTATAACTTTATTAAAACATTCTCTATGCCATCATGGAACATTTAAGAAGTCTGTAGTAATGCTTCATTTTCTAGGTAATTGCATGGGATATTTTCTAGAAGAGGAGCTGTTGGGATTGAGATTGAAGATAAGGACAGTAATGTAAAGTCAAGACATACTCAGTTGTTGTCAAACCTTTGAAATGTGTGAAAATATATCTGAAGTGTTTGTGAAGAGGAAAACTCTTGCCAGTTTTAACATTTGAGAACAGTAGAGTTGCATGTACAATGTGATGAGCAAGCAGGATTTTTTTGCATTTGGACTTTATTTTATCATGGTGCATATTGGTGATGTAGAGTAAAATATGGCTCTTTAGTTGCACTCTGATGTACCCTTGTCTGTCTTGTACTGGGAATCCACAGTTTTCTAAGTGTAGTCTCATTAGCCCCAAAGAGAGGAGAAGGACCATCTCCCTTGACCTTGCTGTCTGTGCTTTGCCTAGCATAGTCTAGGACACCATTAGCCTTCTTTGCTGCTAGGGCATATCCTCGGCTTGTGTTCAACTTGGTGTCCACTGGGACCCGCAGCTGCTTTCCTCTTTGGTACCCCCTAGCGTGTTCTGGTGCTTGGGTTTATTCCTAATGAATTGCAGATCTTTGCACATTTGCTTGCTGAACTTCCCTAGTTTCCTGTCAGTGCATTTCTTCAGACTGTCCAAGTCGCTCTGGATACCAGCATGACTCTCTGCCCTATCAGCCACTCCTTCCTGTTCTGTGACATCTGTGAATTTACTGTGTGTACACTCCACTCTATCATCCAGATCATTAATTATGGCACAGAACAGTATTGCCCCCAGAGTTGACCTGCAGGGTTCACTGTCAGTTATTGGCCTCCATGTAGACTTCATTCAGCTAACTACCACCCTTTGGGCCTGGCCATTTAGCCAGTTTTCAACCCTCCACATTGTCTCTCCATCCACCCCATAAATCTGCATCTTTTCTTTGCGTATCTTAGGGGAGGCAGTGTCAAAGGCCCTACAGAAGTTCACTGCTTTTCCTACATTAAGCAGGCTGGTCACTTCATCACAGAAGTCTGTGATTTCTCCTTGGTGAATCCTTGCTGACTATGCATGTGGAGAGAAATGGTGAAGGAAAATAAGTAACAATCAGCACCTAATAACCTGTCAAAAGTGTAACTTTATTCTGTGTTAGAATCGAGGTTTGAATGGGTGATAATTAAGACAGAATAAATTCATGGAAATCATATTTCTTCTGCTTCATTTACTATGATGATTCTTCACTATTAATTTAGAATTAACAATTAAAACAACAATGTAAAAATTAGCCAGTTTTAAATTATTTTACTAATTTATTTTATGTTTGCTATATAAAATACTGTCTTTGATTGAGGACCCAGTGATATGTAAAACCTGGAATATGTTGTTTCAAACAGCATCTCAGCCATTCAGAATCACAGAATCGTAGGGGTTGGAAGGGACCTCCACAGATCATCGAGTCCAACGCCCCTGCCAAAGCAGGTTCCCTACACCAGGTCGCACAGGTAGGCGTCCAGGCGGGTCTTGAATATCTCCAGAGAAGGAGACCCCATAAGCCTCCTGGGCAGCCTGTTCCAGTGCTCCGTCACCCTCACCATAAAGAAGTTCTTGAGCACATTCATTCAGAACTACCTGTGCTCCAGTTTCTGTCCGTTTCCCCTTGTCCTGTCTCCTCACACTGCTGAAAAGAGCCTGGCCTCGCCACTTTGCCCCCCACACCTCAGATATTTATAGACCTGGATCAGGTCCCTTCTCAGTCTTCTTTTCTCAAGGCTAAACAGACCCAGTTGACTCAGCCTTTCTGCATAGGGAAGATGCTCCAGGCCCTTCACCATCTTAGTGGCCCTCCGCTGGACTCTTTCCAAGAGATCCCTTTCTTTTTTGTGTTGGAGAGCCCAGAACTGGACACAGTACTCCAAAGAGAGTACAAAGAACATTAATCTCCTTTTAAATAGACTTTTCTGACTGTTTATTTCAGGCTCACTCTAGTGCTTTCAGCTATCTCTCTCACTGACTTATACAATATCCAAGTTTCATTCTTTATCATCCTTCAAAGACCAAACTGACTAGCAGGACGGGAGAGTATCCAAGTTAAACAGTACTTGTGTGTGCTTAATACCTTTCTGGCCCCTTCTGCAGGTGAGTGGGGGCATGCTTTGTGGGAAAGCCTGCACTTTCCTGCATTCCTGCCACAGTATGGAGTTTTGTTTTCATTCAAAAAGGCAAACAAGGAAATGACAGTTGAAGTGTTACTCAACTGTACTGCCCTTATTGCTTATTGCATACATTTTGACAAGAGGTTTGTGTCAGCAGGTAAAGTCAGGGGATGCACAAATTAAGCTTTTCTGCCATGATGCTGCCAGTTCTAGGTCTAGATTTGTGTCATTTATTGCTGAGAAATATTATTTAGTATTAATGAAGTTTTTTATAACCATATATATATGGGTTACATTTTAATTTAGGGTAATGCATTATAGTTTACTTGAAGAATAAGGTAATTGTGTATTTTCCCTGTATTCACTGGTAGAGAATTAAAGGAGCACTTATTTGTTTCACAGTCCTTCTGTATTCACTGAACAGGCCTCTTGCCTTAGATGTCTGTAGTTTTTATTTCTCTAACCTCGGGAATGTCTTAACTCTGTATTGGAAGTTGTATAAAAAAGAGTTATCTCCTGTGCTATGGGAGGGAGAAAAGAGATGAGAAAAGCTACTTTTATTCAAGGTAAGAAGTCTCTTGTCCACTTCCCTTCTGAACTGAAACCCCAGTGGGATGTGAGGCCTGCTGGAAATGGCATTGTGGAGGCATAAGTAATTGTGACTAAGTTAGATCATGTTGGGTGAATAAAAGGTCATACAGAAATAATGTAGGCTGACACTTCCTAGTTTTATAATACTTCTGTTGTAGCAAAGTAGGGTTTTTTGTTTGTTTGTTTGTTTTTAATTTAGTTCTGATATGTGTGCATTTGAATGCAAATTGGTTTTCCTTGTTTAGTAATATTGTATAATTTTGATAAAAGGCAAGAAGTTTTTTTTTTTCTTTTCAAAGAAATATTGACATATTTGAAATTAAACTTGAAATAAAAAATAAGATTTTAATCTTCATTATGAGTATTGTAGTGTTGGCAAAAGTAAGAATAGTATTTTCTTATTAATCTTCATAAAGATTGAGGTGCTGGAGCAGGTCCAAAGAAGAGAAACGAGGCTTGTGAAGGGCTGGGAGAATACGCCCTATGAGGAGCAACTGAGGGAACTCAGGGTGCTTAGTCTGGGGGGAAAAGGAGGCTGAGGGGAGACTGTATTGCTCTCCTCCAATATCTGAAAGGTGGTTGAAGCAAGAGCAGGGGTTGGTCTCTTATCACTAGTGACAGGTGACAGGATGAGGGGAAGTGGCCTCAAGTTGTGCCAGGGTAAGTAGGTTGGCTATCAAGAAACACTTCTTTTCTGAAAGGGTTGTTAAGCATTGAAATAGGCTCCCCAGGGAGGTTGCTGAGTCACCGTCCCTGGACGTGTTTAAAAACCATTTGGATGTGGTGCTCAGGGACATGATTTAGTGGAGGGTTGTTAGAGTTAGGGTAGTATGGTTAGGTTGTGGTTGGATGATCTTTAAGGTCTTTTCCAGCCTGAGCAATTCTATGATTCTATAAAACATTTATTAAATACTTCTTCTAATATTTCTCTGCTGTGCAAAAAAATAACTGTTGGGACACCACTGTTAATTCTTCAAGGTGAGAGTCGTAATAGTTTACAGCCTTTGTGAAGTTGCAACTGTTGAGGAGAATACCTCTTTAGAAGTTTCTATATCATTATTTTACATGGACTTCTTCTTGTAGTTTGGGTAACAATTTATTTTGAAGGGAAACTATTTCAATTGAGAGTATTTTTATCATTTAATTCTTAACGTGACTGGAGAAGTGTGAAATTGGACAAAACGTTTTCTTCCATCTGTGCATTGCACTCTAGCATTATTGATTCCTGTGTGTTTGTTGTAGCATGTGTATTATTTGCAAGGCAGTCTTTTAAAAGAAGCACAGTGATGGAAAAGTTGGTTGGAAGGAAGCTCTGGAGGTCACATAGTTTGGCTCCCTGTTTGAAGCAGTTCTCTTAAAAATACCAGGTCATGTTGTCTGTGACTTTGTCTAGCTATTTCATGAAGACCTCTAAAGATAGAAGTCAGTATACTGAGCCAGCCCATCCCCCTGTGAGAATGTTTCTACTGAAGTGATGGCACATTCACTGGCACAGGCTGCCCAGAGGTTGTGGATTCTCCTCCTTGGAGATGTTGATAAGATGTCTGAATGTGGAACTGGGCACCCTGCTCTCATGTTTCTACTTGAAAAGGTCTTTAAACAGATGGACCTGGAAGTCCCCGCCAACTTCAGTCATTCTGTGATCCTGTCATTATTTCTCTAGTCTGCGTGTAGAATTGTTGCTAAATTGTTTCTAAATCGTAGCTAGTAAAAGCAGGAGACAGAGTTGGGAGGTAAGCAGGTCATGTTGAATCGCTATAGGTAACTTAAGAAGTATATCAACTTCTTCATTAGATTTTTTTTTCCTTATTTCTCAGATTTGTTTTTCTAGCAGTGATTGCTTTCAGCAATTAAATAAATTCGTACATTGAGCATGCTCTGAAGGATATGGTGTGATATCACTCCAAAAACACCCAGCCTCTCTCAGTAGCATTACTTCATTTTTTAAGTGAGTAATTTAAACTATTTTGAACAGTCTCTTTAGCCAGGATCATGGGCAAAGGAGCTCTAGCAGGTGACACTGGAGTAGCCTGAGAAATTACTACTCACAGTAGTAATCTGTTCAAGCCTTTACTGGTTTTACTGTCCATACAGAATATACTATGCCCACCACAGCCTGGCAGTTCAAGACAAGCCACTATGCTCTGCGGTTGTATGTGACAGGACCAATATGAAGCAGCTGGTAGGGGCAGACATATCACTGCTGTCTTTGCAGAACGTACTTGCTCATCAGTTCCTTTGTAACTTGGTGACTGAAGAATGCTTTTTTTTTTTTTCTTTTTTTCTTTTTCTTTTTTTGAAGACCAGGGATTACATTTTTTTTTTTTTTTTTGCTTAAAAGAAAAAAAAAGGAGAGAGGGTATCTTTATTGCTGCAATAGCCTCTTTCTTTCAAATTTAAAACTGTTATTTTATAGGGATGTTATTAAAGTAGACAACGACTTTCCCAACATTAGTTTGTTATATCTAATAATTTTCTTCCACAATGCAAATATTTGTTTTGTTTCTTTTGTGGTGCTGGACCATAGGATGTCTGGTGTTTATAGTCTCCAAATGGTAGAGACTATGGTTTTGTGCAGTACAAATATGTTATTAATTCATAGAGTCATGTCAGCTTGTTAAATAGTTATGAGTCTTATGTACATATATTTTATTAGACACACTTTTATGACCCATTTGTCAGACTTTATTTAGCAAAAAGAAAGAAAATACAATTTTTAAATGAAAAAAAAAATGAATTTTTTTAACCCTGATTACCTGATTACATTACAGGTATGGGGTAATCTTCAATATATTTCTAATCAAATTTCCAATTCTTCTTGCTTTATTTGCTACTCCAGTCTTTTTCTTTTCAGATATTTCTGCAAATAAGAAATATTTACTTGGTCTTTTGGTATTTAATTATAAATCTTCTAATTACATTTCCCCTTTTTTGGAAGTCAGTACTGGTGCAAAGAGAGGACATATTTCTGTTATCTCTTGCTTTTTCAAAGTGTGCTGCATCACATAATACCTCATACTGAAAATACTCAAATAAATATTCATTACAAAATGATATGTTGAAAATATTCAAAAATAAATTATTCTTTTTAAGCATTCAGACCTATCTTTCTATAAAGAAAGATTATGTAGGACTGTGTGGCAACCTCATGCTTTTATCCCTTCATGCTCTTGCCAGATCACATTCTTTTACAGCATTAAATAACCACCATATGTCCAGACTTCTTTTTCAGTGTTTGTCAAGAAAACTTGTATTAGATATCTGCTTTAATTCATTTAATGAACAGCACTGTTTTCAATCATACCAAATATGTTTTCAGTGCATCAGAATCCTTAAAACACATACTAAAAATGTTGATATCTTGGATTTTTTTCATGTTGTCCAAATGCGTAGGTCATTGTTTTAATGAAGACACACCTATACCTTTGTTACTTTTCTCTAATGTTAAGTCTTTGAGTGTTGTCTTTTGGTAGTTGAGGGCTCTTTAAATTTTCATGCATTTTCATTAAGTGGATTTTCAAGTCTAGGTTTATAGCAGCAGTCCATCCAGCTCTGTACCCTCCCCTAGCCCTATTCTGTGTCAGATTCAGCTACAGTGTTTTGGAAACCTCATAGTGTAGTAAATTGAAAATACAATTTTGATTTGTCTGTTCCCATTGTTTTGGTTAATGATTGATAGAAGCATCTTGAGATATGATCAGTATCTCAATGTATTCTGTTTAAATTGCGTCTACATCTGCATAGGTCACTCTGAAAGTAATGCCTCCTATTTATTTTCATGGGAACCACAACAGATAAAAAGAGCACAGTAGTACTATACAGTAGAGCAAATTCTCAGCTACAGAATGCTGTTTTTCAACAAAGTCACCACCATTACCTGTGCTTTTTCACCAGCAGTGAGCAAGAGCCTGCATACCAGGCTTATAAAAACTGGCCCCAGGAGAGGTGACCCACTGTTTCAAAGGTGCTGTGGTGTCGTTGTTGCTAAGAAAATATTGCCCAGGCAGTCCATCTTTCATCAGACAAGCAGATGGAAGTCAGAAGGCATCAAAGCTAGACTATGCAGGGAGTGTGGTAGGATGTTCTAGCCAAGACTTGCATTGTGCTTCATTGTATGGGGCCTGGTGTTAGTTACTGTATTGCATGAGAAAGGTCTTCTCTGGAAGTTCAAGCCTTTAGCTTAGTCAGGGTTGTAATGTAGTAGTCAGAGTTGGTTTGTCCAAGTTCCAGGATATCCAGAAGGATCATCCCTTTCCTATCCCAAAAGAATACACATCACTACCCATGAGTGCCCATGTCCTGAACATTTGTTTTTGTTGAGGAATATAGATATTGTCTCTCCATGGTCTGCTGTTTTGAGTCCAGCTCATGATAGTGACATCACATCTCATCACCAGTTATGATGCAATCCACAAAACTGCCACCTTCAGCCTCATACTGGTTATAGTAGGACCTGGCAGACTTGCATATGATGTTATTTCTGTTCCCATGTGAGTATTCATGGGAGCTGCCTGGCACAAACTTTGCAATATTCAAATGTTGTCACTATTGTTTCCAACGTGCTGAAGCTGATACTGAGCTCTGTATAGTTCTCTGGTCATAAGATGCTGATTTGTACAGGTGAGTTGATCAAGATGCTCTTCTTTTGGTGGTGTGACAGCTATGTATGGCTGTCAAGAATGTGGCTTGCTTTTCATGCCTCAGCTGCCACCACTGAAACACACCACTTACCACCTCACTGTGCTCACATTCAGTATTTGATGTCCATAGACATTCATCAAATGTCAGTTAAAGTCCATGGGTGCCATTTGTTCCACATGGAAAACACACCACTGCTTTACATGTGTTTCCATGTCAGACATCATTTTGCCTGAGTGCCTCTCTGCTGCTACTTGTTGTACAGAATAACAAAGCTGAATATTGGTATTCAGAGCCGAACCTCTGACAAAACTATTTATTATGTTGAGCTGTGAGCCAACATAATAAAAGAGGAGGCATCACTGTTGGAGTTGCTTTCATATAATAGCATGTGTGTATTTGCACATACGTTGTGTTAGGAAAAAGAAACAATTCCTGACAATATTTTCATAATTAAAAAATTAGCATTCTTTTGTTAAGCCAGGTAACGTGTGATGATTGTCTCTAACAATTAATTCAGCATAATGTTGTGTGACTCTTTAGGTTTTGAGATGGTGTCTAGGGTTCTGGAATGCGAGTACCACCATAGTGGTGGTTTTAGTCTAAATGAACTTGTCAGAAGTGGCCTTATTGTAGTCTGCCATGTGAACGTAGGAATAATCTCATAAGGAACTCAATTATATGAAGCATATGTAAGTCTGGGTGATGCAACTACTTGATGTGAGAAGTGTTCATGATCTTTTAATCCTGATAGTTCAGGCATTACACCACTTGTCTTGCCTTCAAGAAAGTTAATTATTACATCTATATTACAGTATAGCACAATTGTGTGGTGAGGACATGAGGTTTTCTTTTAAAATTTTACTGGCTTTACTGGGGGCAGAATAACCCCATGAGTATTCTGATTTCACTGATAACTTCAGGATGTCCGTTTGGCAATTTCTAGATGTTGAGATGTTGTCTGTGCTTTGAGGGTATTTTATACTGTAACATGTAGATGTCCCAGACCCTAATGTGTGATTCACTTTGCAGTGTCAGAGAACATGCCTTGCAGGTAAGATACTATATTTCTTAAGTTTGTGACGTAAGTTCTGGATTTTGCTCCTTCCAGAACAGTGATGTGAATGTTTCTTCTATGACTTAAATTTCTTGCAGTGTTCTCTTAATTTTTAGGTGGCATATTATGATCATTGTAATGAATTTGTTCTGTTTTCTTTTTTCTTTTTCTTTTTTTTCTTCTTCTTCTTCCTTTTTTTCTGCAAAAGAACTGCCCCACAGATACTTGTAGTTTAATGTTTGCTTTTGCTGCGTCTAGTTCTGATTCGTTGTGTTTACGTGACGCACTCGTCAGCCATCTGTTAGTTACAGTTTAACTTTAAAGTCTGTATGTAATTTGGTTTTATTAATGAAGTACAACAAACAGCATTATGAAGCTTTTCTCTTTCAATCTTACAAGGAAAAAAATCGGTCTCTAAAAAAGCAATCACAAAGAAGAGGAAAGGTGTCACAAAGTCTGCCATACCAGAATTTCAGGTAAATGATTTTAATTCTTGTTCTAAGTTCTTGAAACCTGAATGCCTGTGAAGTAAGTCCCACATTGTCTGACATAGATCTTAGAAATCGTAGTCAAGAGATGAATTTTCCTTTTCTAGATTAAAAGGCTTACTTTGAGAAGTGTTTTTAAACATACACTTTACACTTTCTTGGTAGAGAACGTTTTAGTGTTTTTTATTATGTGCATCTTAACATAGTACATAAAAAGTACATGGTACTTTTTAATATCCTATGTAAATAATGACGCAGTACCAAATCTGGAGAAAAGAAGTTATTGATGTAACTTATGAGATATAATCTAGGATAAAATTACTGCTGTTTTTACTGGTATGATTTGATGTGGTTTAATGATGTTTCACTGTGATCCTTGAATTGAAATCTAGCTTAATTTTACTCAAGTACTTGGAAAAAATCTGTACCTTCATGTCTTTGTCTTGTCTGTAACTTTTACCTCTTATCTGCACATGAACTTTAGACCAAAGAGCACTAAGAAGAGAGTGCTAATTATTACAGTGTGTTTTTATGGTGCTGTAACAGAAGTATGAAAGTGTTTAAGTCACAATTTATATATCTGTACCTATTTGAATTAAACTTCTCTTTTGGTGGCATCTTTTTAGAAAAACATATTAGAAAAACTACAACTGTTCTGCAGCTAGTGTCTAAAAAAGTGTATTTTTCTCAATGGATTCCTTGCATGCCATAAATATATGTAGTTTAGTTAGAAGTAGTCTGTCTAAAATGTTATCTAAAGCTCAGCCTAATTTTATATCTAACCAAATTAAACTATATGTTTATATCTATTTAAATGCTAAATTAACATTTTAATGCTTACCTATGTAAAACATTAATTAAAGTTAAGATATAAATGAGTAATTTCAGCTCTTTTGATCAAAACCAGGATTTAGATTTGTTTTGGGTGAAGGTAAGATGATCAGTACTATTTATTTCTTTTTTTCAGGAGGATAGATAGGGCTGGTATGGCTGTGTTTCAAATATTTTCATATCTTATACAATATTTGCAGCTGTAAAACTTCTAAGCAGTGTAAAACATATGTATTGGTATTCTTTTCCACATACATGTATAGCCAGATATCACAAATTCACATAACTATCAATACCTACTTATATGTGGTTTTAGAACTTAGTATAAGTTCTTAGCTCAAAGCTGTTTAAAAATGGTGAGAAAAAAAGAAGCAGATGTAAATTAAATGTTTTTGTTTGTTTGTTTGTTCTTACCAAATAAAAGCACACAGAAACATGTGCTGTTTTTAATCTTATGGAAATTATTTAATAAGTGAGTTGACAGCTCATGAGTTTCTAAGTTCTATACTTTTCCTTCTAAAAGAAATTCTCATTTCCAAGTTTATAGCTACTGTTTCCTGTTAATGTTTAAAAAAAAAAAAAAAAAAAGACAATAATTATAGTTGTGTACTAAAAGATTACTAAATTATTGGTTCTCTCCCCCACCCATGTCTACTAGTGTCTTGTTACAAGTGCTTTCTCTCGTTCTTTCCTTCTTTTTCCATATGTATGTACATGTGTAGCTATGTAGATTTACTTGTACCATAACCAGAGAAAGAACACATATTGTAAGGAGCTGAGCTAATGTTTTGGCTTTTCTGTGACTGTGTATAACAGTTCTAACTTTCATCAGCTGTGGTCTGTAATAAATAGAGACCTCAAATGGGGAATATCTGGATATTTTCCACTTTGAAATGGTTTCAATAAAAGAACAGTTTAATGAGAAGTTAAAGTATAACTTAAAATCATTATGCAGACAACCTGAAGTTGGGAGCAAAACCGCACTGAAGTGCATTATGTTTAAAAAGGTTGGCTGAAGCTCCAGCTGGTTCAAGAGGACCAAGGAGGGGGCATCCATAATCCAGGGGTGTACACAAGGTGTGTATTTACAAACAGATTTACAGATTGCTCTTGTAAAATAAAGATTAAAGTTCGTTTGTAAATTCTGAAAGATCGCAGCAGAGTGCCGAGTTAGAATGGTACTTATCTTTCCTCGCAAAAATTTGGAGAGAATTTTTATTCCTGCCATTCCTCCTTGGAGTTCTTGAAACCAATGAGGATCTCTGAGAGACTACTAAAAATCTGAGCTTGTATCCAGTGGGATACAGCAGTGAACTTGAAAATTTACTGGAAAACAGAATATCTGAATTTTCCTTTATGCTTACTTTCTGTGAAATTTCAGTCCTGTGCCTGATCTGAAAATGTCAAAGTGAGTATGTACACAATTGATGTACAGGGCATATACATTAATGGAAATACTAGCACACTGGAAAGTTAAGATACTGTGTAGTGCATAAGCGAATAGGGACTAACTTTTCCCTGCCTTCAAGTAATGAGTATGTATTTTTTTTCTCTTAAGATTCTTTTTCTCACTATAGATAATTAGAAAGCATGTTCTCCAAGAGGAGTATAGGAAGATTAGACTGTAACATTAATATATTTCTTGTTGCATTCACATAAGTCACCTGCAAAAACACAGAAATCAATTCAGAAAATCAGTGTTCCTTGATGGAAGTTGAATTGCTGCATTCTGGCAATTAACAACCATGAGCATAGAACGATGAAACATTAGAGTGTCATTATGAGAAACAACTGCTGTACTTCATATCAAGATGATCATAAAAAAAAATTCCTTCATTTTGTTTACTGACAGTAGTTATTATGCAAAAAAGTCTTAAATAATGCATAAAATAATGATAAAATAAATAATACTTTAAACTAATTGTTTTTTATCTCAGTATATTGCAAAATAAATAAAGTCGTAAGCTAATTTTGCTGAAGTGAGTAGGTAAGTAAAGAATGAAACTGTTACTAATTGAATGTAATTTTAGAAGTTCGTGAGAATTGCACTGATCATCAGTTGTGCCAAACTACTTAACCTTGCAGCTTTAGATCCCTTCTGCTTTTGTGTAAAAAGTACATTCTACACTTAAATTACTGTTCATTTTTAAAGCACTGCATCTGTTTTGTAAGAAATGTTGGATAAATGAGAGAAATTTCAGAAATAACTTCTTCCTAATAAATGTATTAGTGTTAGTATCTTTCTTTAAATCCCACTTTTTATAAAGAAATAGATTCCTTCTTGAATGTTTTTGTGATGGATTTCAATGTGATATCAGAGTGTTCCAGATATTAAACTCATTTTGACAACAAATTCTCTAAGCTGAGCTTCTGCTGTCTTCATTGTCTTACCAGCAGATAATTGGTACACGACTATTAGACTTAGCGGTGCATCTCTGCTGGTGTCAAATTGGAATTTGATTACCCTGTCAGCACCATTCCCAAAGCAACTTGCTTTTTTTTTAATGTTTGCTTTGTTTTTCCTCTTGATGTGCACTCACTGACAATTTGGCAGGTTAGATTCTTATGTCTTAAGTGGATGCTTTGACAGGACAAGAGACTGTGGAAAGTGTGGCAACACGAAATACCTGATGACCTGTAGGAGCTCTGTTGTAAAGATACCGGTGGTATTTTCAAGACAGCATTCAACTAATCACAGTGAAATCATCCTTCTTCTTAAAAACTTTTGCCTTACAATATATAAATTTCCAGAGAGAAGTTCACAAACTTTTAAGCAAGTTGAATATAGAGTTTGATGGATAGTATCTTCCTTTGGTTCATAGTTCTGCTTTGTCCTTGGTCATTGACTCAGAACACATATGGTAGGAGAACACAAAAGGCAATGATGCAATTTAAAAAATGAATTCTGAAGGAGTGGATTATAACTGTAAATAAATAAATAAATAAATATAACTGTATAAAAGGGAATTTTCTATTCGTGCCTTTATTGACTTTTATAAGGGCTTAGTGTGACAAACTTGCAAATTTTTGTATAAATATGATGTATCATATTTATGCTTGCAGGCCAGGTAGGAGAAGAAACTTTTTTTTTTTGCCTTCTGGGTGCAGTTACTTACTTGGAACTTCCTTCCATGAGGGACATGTATGTTCTATGTTATAATAATGAAAGAACTTAACATGCTTTTCTAAATAAATTTGCTTCAAAACTATAAATCATAGAGTTTAATATGTATCGAAGTCAAGATGTACTGTTTTGAATCACTAGTAAGGGGGTAATAATTGTATCATAATAGCATATTAGTGGGTTTTTTTCCTACTCGGATCTGACTTTTCTTATTTCAGATTTTTTTTTATATTCTAACGAGAACATTTCTACATGAAGATGTTCAGAAATAAGCAAGTCTTAAGTTACAGTGACCTGAATGAGTGTAACAGCTTAATAATTTCCAGTTTAGTAAGTCTGTAATTGCTGTAAGTGACAGTAAGCTAATGATCTTAAAGATCATTATTGTTTCTTTGAAAATTTGTTCTAGTAAATAACAGTCATTTTGTTAAAGGAAGGATATAAAAAGCTGTTTGCTAACGACACAAATAAGAAGAAATTCCATTGTACTAGATACACTGCTTCTACTGAAATGAGGTAGATTTTATACATGTGGCTAGGTTATCTTTCACGAATACTGCATGTAAATATATGAGGTTCTGTTCAAGTGAAAGTTGTAACAAGAGCAGTAATGTTTTAACAACGACATATTGCAAAGCTAGGTTTTCGTTTGGTACTGAAGCCTGTTCCAGCTCATTGCTATACTTGAGACAAATTTGATAACTTGTGTTATTCACTGCAGCTTGGAGGAAAACCTACACTGTGAAAAGGAAGCTCATATACAGAGATATATGGTTTGTATCTGAAGTGCTTTCATTTCAATAAGACCTTTTATATATAAAAAAAATAAAAATAATACAACCAAATGGTTGGCACTGAGTAATAGCACAAGCTTTTAGATTTTATTTAACTTCACTGTGTACTTTTCAAGTCCCACATTACCAAGTGTTTGTGTTCATTTTTATTTTTATTTTTATTTTTTAGCTTATTTGCACTAATCTTGATGAACTCAGGGAATTAATCACAAAGATTGAGAATGAACTCAAAGATCTGGAGGACATTAAAAAGAAATCGGTATGTGACATAAAAAATTTTCTCTTGTGTGAATATGAAACTGTACCAGTTATTTGCTGAGGGCTGTCAGCTGAAGATTTTTTTGCCTTTTCATTGGTTGCATGAATCCTCATGTGGATGGTACCTGGAGACTATAATCTTAATCTTTCCTGTATGCATTGTTCTGTTCACAGTGTTCTTATAGGAAATTAACTATAGTTAACACTTCTCACTGCCAGAAAAAAAAAATACAAGCAGTGGTGATACCTTAGAAGAAGCAGTCTATTTCTATTAAATGTGAGCCCTCTTCCCTTGGACAAACTCTTACCGGCAAGTAATTACAAGGCAGAGTTCTAATATCTATCATATCAGATCTTCTTGAGTCCCCTAAGGCACATATTAGGATTCCTAGCCCCATTTATTTTTTGAATAAGCTATTAAAATAGGCTTTGCTGAAGTGTTCCAGCAACTCGGAATTTTCCTTGCAATCAGAGGCCCAAAACTGGGCACAGTACTCAAAATGCATTCTCATCGGTGAGATGAAAAATCACTTCCATGCTACTGCTGACCACAGTATTCCCGATGCAGGCTAGGATGCCATTTGCCTTTTTGGCCACCTGGGCACACTGCTGCAGTCATGTTCAATCAGCTGTCAACCAGCAACCTTGGGTCATTTTCTGCCAGGCAACTTTCCAGCCACTCGCCCACAAACTGATGTTTAATCAGGAGAAGGGAATGCTCATTGTTGTCTGCAACTACCTGAATAGAAGTTGCAGTGAAGAGGTCTCTTTTCTCAGGTGACAAGTGACCGGATGCAAGAAAGCATCCTCAGGTCGTTTTAGCAGAGGTTTACATTGAACATTGATAAAAATTTCTTCATGGAGAGGCTGGCAAGTCTCATGGAATTGGCTGCTTAGGGAGGTGGTGAAGTCAGTATCCCTGGAGGTATTTGAGAGATGCATGGATGTGGTTTTTAGGGATGTAGTTTAGTGGTGAACTTGATGGTATTAGATTGACCTTTGGACTTTGTGGTCTTCTGAGGCTTTTCTAATATAAATGATTCTGTGGTTCTGTGCTTTGTTTTGAAATAGGTTGAATAGGAGAGTAATTAATCATACGGCTCCCTACAGCCAATTCTTTCTAATACTGATTCTTTTTTTATTAAAAATCTGGGAGACATTTCCATGACATTTCTATGGATAGTAGTGGTTAAAAATGTTTCTTTTTCTGTACCTTGGATGTTTTGTCACTAATTTGTGTGAATGTCTTTAGTCTGAATCAGAAGTAACTTATATTTTTAATTATTTGAGTATTGGAGAGATAGTAGAGGAAAGACAATGAAGGACAAACTTCAGTGCATTTCTGTATTGTAAAAGCTGCTACCATATCTAAAGGAATAAAGATAGATGATACTTGAAGTTATAGTTGCTAAATTGCAAATTGGTTTTAGTGTAGGGTTGTCTAGTGGTTATCAGAAGGAGTATGTCAACAATAGAAGAAAAAGACAAAAATGAGAGTTAGCATACTAATAACCCTGTTTGAGATGAGACATTTCCTACTAGTAAAACTATACCAACAAGGCTTCTTCAAGGGTATACAAATGCTAAATATGTCATAATCACTCTTTGAACTGAAATCTGATAATGTCATTATGTAAATAAGTTGTATGACTTCAGCAGGAATACTATGTTTAGTTCCAATCACACCATCTTAGAAAACCAACAAGCTCTTAAATACAGGGGTTAAGATACAACTCATTCAGTGGTCAGAAATCATGAGGTAAGGACAATTTTTCTTTGTGCTCACACAACTTTATCTTTTGAGTCTTTAAACATTTATGGTGTTAGAAATATTATGTGAAAAAATAAGAGTAGGATTAATTGCTGAAGAACTGATTAAAAAGAAACAGTGAAATGTTGATTTTAAAAATCATTGATTGCATACTTGAAAAAAATATACGAAGAAAAAGATCTTAAATTATATGAATAGTCAGCAAACTTGGTTAGACACTTTGAAAGAGAGGTTATTAATATTGCATTTTTTATGTCAATAACATAAACCATGCATGATTAAGCTAGATAACTTCAAATCTGGAGGTGCAGATTTTCATTATTCATCTTTTACGTAAGTGACAGTGGCATCCATAACAGAGTTTCTTGCAGGTTTTCTGAAGTTCCTAATCTTTCCTAATTGCTGACACATAATACAAATTTGACTTAATGTGAAAACATATTTCAATATGATATATTACAATAATTTTGAGGCTGTTTGTGACCTTTTATCTTGTTTGGTCCTGAAGATGATGAAAATGGTGGTGGTCTAACTGCATTACTACATTGCGGTATTTGTTATTACTTAACATTATTACTTACTTAACATGAGTAAACATGCTGTTTGCTGGCATTTTTTATACATAGTTGGACTGGTTGTATCTGACATATCTGAGAAATCAGCTTGAGCCAACAAATGACATGAGAATTTTAGCTCAAACAAGTTCTGTTTGGCAGAATTAAAGCAAATTAAATCAAGGCTATGTAATGGAAGGATATAGATAATTTTAGATTTAAGCATTACTACCTATTCTTTCCACAGCAGTGAAATAATAAAGCTATTTGAAAGGATTTTCACTGTTTGGCTGATTAAAACAGTTTAATTCTGTACTTGTTTGTACATCTGCAATGCTTTTTGAATTAACAGTGGTGTAACATTAATTTTTGAAAGTTTACATTTCTGTTTGAGTACCGATGAGTTTGTTCCAACAACTATGAGATTTGCATTACTACAAGCTTGAAGTAACTGTTTAGAGAAGAAAGTTAAATTTGACCTCAACTCTTTAACATTAAGCTGAAGTTTGGTCTTAGTTTTAGGTCTTTCCAGACTACCTCACTCTTGAACTCTAGCCACAGCTCTGACATGAGGCTGCAGTTTCACATATGCCCTCAAGTGACATATGCAAAAACTGCTGCCAGTTCCTATTTTCCTGTCTCTGGCACCTTCTGTTTTCTCTACCATCCTGTAAGAGAGTGTAGCAAAATTCTTTGTTGAGCTTCATGAGAGTCTGTTATAAACATAATTTCTCTTTGAGTGCTGCTGGGGTAGTTTTAAAGCAGATCAGTATCCTAGAGCAGCTTATCCTTGAGTTGCACAGTTAACCAATTGTGTCCTTCCACAGCTGAAAGGATCATTCCAAGGTCAGAATTGAGCATCTAGGGGTGAAAAGAAGCCAAAGTTCTTTTGTCAGAAGAGCTTCTTTGTGGCAGCTGTAGTATTGGGTAATATTACAGTCTATGCCAGACATGTTCTGAAATTCTCAATCCCTCCAGCTACTAAATAATTCCTCTTCTTACCACCTAATAAATTTCAGGATGGAGAGAAGAAAGTAAGTTATACAGATTTATTATTTATTTGACTTCTTTGATGGAAAAAAGTAAGCTGGAAGTGCAGAATGAGGACTTACTTGTCTTGAATCAAAAGGAGGAAGTGTAAGATCTGTGCATCATCTGGTAAAAGGATGGAGGATTGTTTTACAAGTGTATGTAAGATACAGCATCTTATAGCTTTGGTGCTTTGCTGCTTGCTGTAAAGATTGTGTTCTGGCACATACGTTGTGTCAGGAGCACTACAAGGGAAAACATAGGGGAAATGGCATATCAGAATGTGAGAGGATAGTTCAGGAGTTGCCCTGTGGAAAGGTTCCATTCCCTTCAGAATTGATGGAGCCTTTCCAACAGGGCATCTCCTGAAGTCTAGGCAAAGGATCTGCCCACACTGTGTTCTGAAATGATATGATATGTCATTGCAGTTGTAAAGAGTTAAGAGTATTGAAGATCGAAGTCTTTAGTCTACCTTTACAGGAAAGTACACAATACTGAATCTCACTTTTCCCTTATTCATATGATTCTCTTAGAATGTCTTAAAGTTTTCATCAGGTCAAATGTAGCATCCAGTGTGGAGGTGTGCCACAAAACAGTGCCAGCACTCAAACAGTGGGGCTTCTTGTCTCTGCCTCTATTTAGTAGCCTTGCTTACTGCTAAAATATAACTGTATTTTGGATCTATAGTGCATCTAATACACTCAGTTATCATTAAGTGCTAGGTTTCATTGGGAGAGTATCTTACATCACTAGCTGCTAGGCATGATAGAGCACATGTTTTTTTAACTAGGGAGTTACAGTCAGTCAAACTTTGGTCAATTGCCTTAGAATTGTTGAGAGTAGCTAAATTTCTTGTAGTTTTAATTTTGCTGCATAGAAAATGTTATACATTTAAAGGGAATCTAAAATTGTACAAATTGAATGGATAGGGAAACAAATTACAAGAGAAAAATAAGATTCATATAAAACCTTTCTACTTTGTTGCCAATACTGAGGTGTTTAAGACGCAGTGGAAGTTACCACTAGTCAGTAGGCAGCCATAACTCTGCAGTAGAGTGTGCTGTCTGAAAACATCTCCCTTGAGACTGTTTTTACCTCATGTTTGCTGAAAATTCGGACTGTAGATACAAGCATGACAGTTCGTTTGAATGGGAGCTTTTAAACATGTGCTGTACCTAGCAAACGAATGAAGAAATGCAAAACGAATAAAGAAATGCAAAATAGCACTGTCTGTCCTGATAAGTACACAACATAACTATCATTTTTTTGACATTTTGAATCCTTTTTTTTTTTTTTTTTTTAATATATTTCTGATTTGACAGGTAAGATCAGGTGAAGATGTGGTGTGAAGGGAAATTTCTTTGCTGCCATTCAGATAATTCAGATAATAATTTCTTTGCTGATCTGGAGTCACTGGAGTTTTCTTGTGTGAAAATGTTAATTAAGGTGCTCTGTAAATCAGTTCTGTGTATTTAACTATTTTATATTACAGCACAACTTCAGTAGTTTTAATGATTTCTTGGTATTGTTTAATATGAAACTGTGACAAGATTGCAGATACTTGTACCAAGTAGTAAACCCTTTTTTTTTTTTTTTTCTTCTTTTTTTTTTTTTTTTTCCCCAAATTTAATTTTGAACCTAACTTTATGGTTAACATGTTTGTTTTAAAATGAAGCGGGCTGTGACAATGTTAGTTAATTCTAGACCCTGATCTATGTCTATGCTAGAACACAGATCACCTGGAAGAAGCATAAACCCTTACAGATTATGTGTTTCCTGAAATGCAGAACTTTATTTTAGTAGCACCATTGGATTTGAATCATTGCTTGCAAGCCTGATGGTAAGTGCATAGATGTCTTTTGAGGGAGAAGAGAGGCTGGAGCCCAGGATTCCCACGGATAAGTACATAAAATGATAAAAGGCAGGGTTTTCCAGAGTGGGAGGCAGCAGACTGTCCCTGCAGGGAACATCAGACAAAGGTGAGGGGAAGGATAGAGAGGGAAGTTCATGACTAAATAGGGTTTGTAACAGAAAGACTGAAAATTGCACCATATGACAGAGGCGTGTAACACACTAGTGTTCTTGACCTCATAGTCAAAAAAGATGAAAACCTCCTTTATAAAGGTTTTGGGTTTTTCTTTTTTCTAATGTTGTTAATAAAGGTTTCAATTAGGCAGCTGCACTTCCCATCACAGATGAACATCTTTATCTGTCTTTTCAAATGCTGAATATCTTTTAAGCATATGAGTCTTAGGAGTACAGAATGCACACTGAAGCTCTGTGCAGCCCTTAAATCCACACCAGCTATGGAAATCTATTTGGAAGTCCACCCTGAAGATTTGAAGACCCACTCATTCAGATCAGAAGTTTTTAGAACTTCAGGCATGAAATAGTTTGTGGAATCGCAGAGGAATCCCAGAGAAATGACTTAATAGAACAAATTCTTCTGTGCCTGCTGTTGGTTTTTTTGTTGTTGTTGTTTTTAAATTTGAAACAGGCTGTTGTTAAATTTGTTCATAGGAAACACAAGTATCCAAAGAAAGAGAAGAGTCTGTTTTCTTTTTCCATTGGTTTGCATCATATTGCTTTAAAAAATACAGTGTTATTATATGGCAAAAATAATGCATTTTGGCTAATTTACTAGAAGAGTTTTTAAAACATTCTCTCTGTGTATATTAAAGAAATTGCAAATATTACTATCTGTTGGTGGTAGGGGCACTGTGTTATTACAGGACTGTGCAGGGATTTTACTGGGTTAAATTTTCTTCACTTTTTTAGCTTGAGTTAGGCTTCTTTTTCCATATTCTTCTCCCTTCTCGTTCCTTCCCATACTCCCTAGTGAACTATGAGGGCTGCTCCAAAAGTAATGACTTCTATTTTTTTATGTTGTCCCACAGTATCAGAGGCAAATGGTGGTGTTATGGCAGTGGAGCTTGCCCCTTCTCTCTAATATTCTGTTACTTGTTGGTGCTGTGTGATAGATGGCAGCAGGGGGGCACTCCGACAAAATGTCATTTGACATGGATATGCTTATAGAGCAAAGGTGTGGAATTGAATTCTTAATGTTGAAAAAATGTTACTTCCTGACATTCATAGACACTTGCTGAACATTTATGGAGATCAAACGGTGGATGTGAGCACAGTCAGACAGTGCATGGTGCATTTCAGAAGTGGTGACAGCAATACTAGATCACTTCTATCGGTGCAGATTTTTATAAGATCATTCCATACAGGCTCTTGTTCATCACCGGCAAGGATGCATAACTCCTGGTGGTGACTGTGTTGAAATACAATATTTTGTAGCTGAGAATTTGCTCTATAAAATAATTTTATTGTACTCTTTTGCGGTTTCCATGGAAATAAATAGGAGGCATTACTTTTGGAGCAACCTATGTGTATACTGTACTTGAAAATTTTGGATGTAAGCAGCTTTCCATTTTACTTGTTTGCATTATATTACTGTAATTATATTAATGTGCATCCATACAAATAACTAATTACACACTTTGAAGGAATTTAACAAATTTTAAGCTTAAGATTTTTAAAGCTTTCTGCAGAATTCCTTCTCTGCTATTTCTATCTTCTACATATCTCATTAGCTTTCCACGCTTTTGTCCTATTCTTCAGTTTTTCTTAGCTCCTTCAGTGCCTCTTCAGTGCTACCTATAAAAAATACAGTAGGTGTAATTTTTTTCACAACTGTTTTCTCATGATTTTTCATGCTTTTCCTGGTATACAGACTAGTCCTCCAAGAAATGTTACTGAGTTGCTTCACCTAGGCTACTTCTATTACATATGTTTTACAATTCCAGATGTGTAGATATGAATTCTGCATCAAACATATGAATAGGTAGTCATACATTTAATGTGGAACATTTTCATCATAGAGATACTGCTGTGTATTCAGAACATTTTGTAGTGCTTTGGATTTTGATCAACCAGAATATTATTTTGAAAAATCAGGTAAGACATTCCTGTCAGCACACACAGGTAGTTATAACAAAACAGCTGACTTTAAGATGATCTGAAGAATAGGGAAATGTTTGTATATTTACAGTTAAGAAAGATGAAATTAATGATAAATGATTAATAGTTTAAAAGAAAAAGGGTCTTTTTTGTAAACATGTTAAGATGTTGCATTCATGCAGTTTCTTGATGCATTATGGAAGTAGAAGTTAGCATATATAAGTTCTTATAATTAAGAGTGAAATGCAATAGTTCAGTGGTGCTTAATTTCAGTGTTCTGAGTTAGTTTGGAAAAAGCAGTGAAATCATGCTAGTAATCTAGCATGATTTTTAAATCTAGGAGATGACCAATGCAATGGTAATCTAGTAGTAATTTTGCCCAAATGATTAAATGTCAGTCTAAGGAGTCATTTCACATAATTGTTTGAGTTGGAAAGGACCCTTAAAGATCATATATACCAGCTCCCCTGCAAATGAGTAGGAGCATAATAATGAATAATAATAATAGTAATGAAATAAATCATGAGATGAGGACATACCAGTGAGCAAGAATTATTATTTTTCATAGGGTATATTTATTTTCACCTCATTTATTTGCAATATTTGGCAAGAGAGCCTGGAATACCATTTCAGGATGTACTTCAGTTTGATCAGATTCCTGTAATGGAAGTGCAAGCTGAAATCTTACAAAACAATAACAGAAAGTTTGAGTTCTGACATAAGATGTTCACCAGTCTTTTCACTGGTCATAGGTAAATGCTCGAAGATATAATTGATTAAGAGTGACTTTGTTTTATGCTTTATTGACAGCTGCGCTTCCTGACTGTTCCATCCCAGTCTTCTAATAATACCAGAGGCTAGCTGTTGGTTGATAAAATGCTCAGAAAGACATGCCAAGGGTATACATATACAACTCCTTGATTTGAAGGAAGTTTAACTTTAAAAAGTAACTTCTAAGCTTTTTCAAAAGGAAAACCTTCTATTACAGATGTGCTTGCATAGTGTGAATGATCTCATTTATTCCTTTTTATCATCAAAGTTGCCACTGAAATTCTCAAATACTAGAATTTGGCCCATAGATTGATTAAGAAGAGTATTCAGTATCAAGCAATCTTTGAATTCAAGAAAGTTATTAATCTCTTTTCTTTAGGTATCTGATGTCCAAAGCAGCTGCAGATCAACTCCCTCTCCATGTGACATCACTAGAAAACGCTAGACTGGTGATGTCACATATACCACAGAACCCCGCTGCAGAATGGAGCAGGCCTATTAAGGGTAAGGTAAGTTTTCTCCCTCCACCACCACCCCTTTTCAACAATATTGCATGGTTTTATAAGATTTCTAATTTTCTTAATTTTATATCCCCAGGATATAAAGTAAAGACTAAAGAAAATCTTATAAAACTGCATAATATTGTGGTTGTGTGTGTGTGTGTTTATTTAAAAACAACAACAACAACAAAAAACTCCCCTATAAAGTTCAGTCCTTACCCCATATATCAGTATCCTGGCTCCAGTCTGCTTTGGGGTTCCATGATGAGTATGCCAGAATAGTGTATGTTGGGACATCACGGAGAGTGGAGTCAGCATTCCCTGGCTGCTCTGGATGTCAGAAACCTAATTTAAAAGGTAAGTTTTCAGTTCAGAATGTGTTGAATGTCTCTATGTGCATATATGGAAACATTCAGCACACTTCTTAATTTTTAATTTTTATTTATTTATTTGTATTTGTATTTTAAAATTTTAGTTGTAGAACACAGGTAGGAGTTACGTTTTGTACTTGTCTTCTGTCTAGGCCATTTAATCTCTGTTGTTTTGTACTCAATACCATATGTTTTATTTCCAGAAGTTATGAGTTTTGCTCATCACTATTTGAAAGAAAATAGTAATTAGCAGTTCAGATTAATGTATAGAAGCAGTGCTATCAGGAATGTGAATTACAAGCCACACAAGAGCATAATTCTGCACACATCCAAGTTAGCTACTAGACATTTCTGCTTAAGTAATTGGTTTGGAATGTAGACTGTAGAAGCTTAATGAAGCTTAGAATTAGTTCCAGTACACTGAAGAGGAACAGTTTCTTTGCACATGTTAAAAGCAAGATCTTCACTGACAGAGAACTTCTAGCAGAGACTATCTTGGATTGATGTGATTGAGTATATTTATTTCATGTCTACTACTAAAATCCTGTTGGATTTCATATACACCATAGGTTAGTGCATCCAGATCTGCATTTCTACACGCCCATCATTTATGAGAGAACTGAACTGTGAGGCTGTAATAGCTGTTCAGTTGTAAAAATCTTCTGTTCTATTACTCCACTCTTTGTGGAATTTCATATGCAACTACATTTTTATATCTTTGAGTAGAAGGTTCTTAGCTATTCAGTGCCCTGAGGTTTTGCATTCTATTTATTTGTTAATCTCGTTACCACATCAAATCATATTCAGAGGCTTTGTCTTTGATCTTAAGGAATCCACTAGCCAGGGACCTCTGAAGGTCTCCCTATCTTGAAAAAGCACTGTTACTATTGATGCAGTAGGTCAGCCAAGGCCTGATGAGCTGAAATCTGAAAGCAAAATGAAATGGAGACTCAGCAGCTTTTTTGGGGGTAAGCTGTTCTAACACTGTAGGTTTCTGAGGAAAATATGTCCTCTAAAATCCAAACTAAACTCCTAAGCTTCAGTTTATGGATGTTTTCCTGCACTTATACCATTTAGTGTAACAGAAGAGTTTGCAGCGTATCTATTTGTAAAGGAATGTTTATGTTCTGTGGAAGTAGGCTGATACATGTTGCTGACATATAGAATTAAGTTACAACATTGTCAGTCATTGATTAGCTTTTTTTCCTGCAAGAACACTGGGCTATGTGTTGTGGTTTAGCCCAGTTGGAACAAAAGCACCACACAGCCCTTTGCTCCCTCCTTCCACACGAGTGGAGAAGGGGAGAGAATAAGAGTAGAGGGGAAAGTAAAATGTGTGGGTTGAAATAAGGACAGTTTTGCCATAAAGAGGGCAGAAAATAAAAGAATACACACATTAAAAAAAAAGTGAAACATGGTGCAATTGCTCACCACCAACTGACCAAAGCACAGCCAGTCCCTGAGCAGCTATGGCACTAACCTGTGCTCAGGGAGCTCCCCACAGTTTCATTCTGAGCACTGCCCTCACTACTTCTGAGGAAAGGATATGTGTGTGTGTCACAGATTTGTTACAAACTACTAAGCTACAGTAAGGAAAGTGAGTAGTTAAGATACAGGAAAATAATTAACTTTAAAAAGGTTTGTTGTGTTGGTACATAACTGCATTAAAAAGATTTGGCAGCACATGCAGAGTTTCCTAGCGATTACACTTAACATTTGCTACAATTTTCATTAAAAGCCTATTCATAACATCATGTTTCTGTCTTTTTATTTTTATTTTTGAAGTGAGGAGAATAGTGGCCAGTAGTAACAAGCTTTTCTTGAAGTAATAATAAAGGTAGTAACATTCTATGGTTTGTTCTTGACTAAGCCCTATGCTTGTGTCAGGCTATTCAATGCATGATACTGTTATCATTTCAAAGTTAGTGATTCTGCTAGTATTTATTTATCAGGCTCATAAATGCTCCTTTTCTTCTACTTAAGCCAAGATCTTCTTTAAAAATAAATTAGCTTCCCCAAAATTGACTATTTCCTGTGAACTCTGTAGTCATTGTTAGTATAACTGTTTTTATTTTATACTACATTTTAATACATGCTGTTCTTTGCTTTATCGAATGCATGTACAGCATTTCTGTTCATTATTCATATTTTGCTTTGGCAAAACCCACTAAAACTGCATAGTATATAAATTAATCCTTTTTTAAACTTCCTGTATAATCTTTTCTATATATCACAGGAAAAACAAATTTGTGCTTATAATTCTCACATACATTAGCAATTAACTCTAACCTGCAGTATGCACAAGAGCCATTTTTTTTGCTGTGCTCAGTGGCAGGTCTTACACTGCATTGTGCTGTGTGTGCAAATGTGACTGGCCAGAAGCTGAAGAAAGTAGAACAGTTTCCTAGCTTGTCTGTGGGCTCAGCATTAAGTCTTACATCATAATGTGGCATAATTTCCTACTTAAAACCTTTTGATTTTTTAATTTTAATTGGAGAATGAAGGAATAGTTGTTTGTTTTGTATTATATCAAGTAAATTATTACCCCTAAAAATAACTAAGTTACCTGATCTCCAAATAGAGAATCATTTAGCCTGATTAATCTTCCTGTACTTTGGAGAAATCAGCTGAAAGTGATAGAAGGGAATTGTTCCGAAGTCCATAGAAATGTCATTATTGCAGACTACTGGAAGGCAGTCAAGTTGATATTTATGTTGTCTTTCCTGCCATAGGTTTCTTTGTATGGTGGACTGCAGGATGCTGTTAAAGATAAGAGTTCTATCAAAAGCTAAATATATGTATCAAAGAAACAAGTTCCCAAGTGTTACTTCTTTGTCATGCTGAACCTTAATCTATTTACTGTCTTAATGTTTTCTCAGACAAGTCAAGAGAGAAAATCCTTGTTCAGGTAAAATGCACAAAATAGAGTGGCAGAAGAACTGAAAAATACCACATCTGTTGTTATAGCTGCTTGTATGTTGCAGAGTTGTAGAATATCCCAATTTGAACAGGATTACCAAAATTCAAATCATATTTCTGAGAGCATTGTCCAGACACTTTTGAAGTCTTGGTGTCATGATCTCTGCACTGGGCCATTCCTAATCACCCTCACAGTAAATAAACTTTTCTTAATAGATAACCTGACACTTCCCTGTTGCAGCTGCGTGCCATTCCCTCAGGTCATGTCTCTTACCAGAGAGAAAGAGCAGAGGTCAATGGCTGCTCCTCCACATCCCTCATGAGTGGGCTGCCATGAGGCCTCCTTCAGTTTCTTATTCACTGAATGAACCTAGGGACCTCAGCTGCTCCTTTTATGTCTTCTCCTTTAGATATTCCACTATCCTTGTTGCCCTTCACTAGTTTTTTGATCTCATATTGTGGCAGCCAAAACTGCATATAGTTCTCAAGTTGAGGCTGCAGCAGTGAAGAGTGAAGTGTTATGTTCACTTGCCTTGACCAGCTAGCACTGCAGAGCCAAATGCATCCTAGGATATAGTTGGTCCTTTTGGTTTCCAGGGCACACCAAGTCATATTCATCTTGCCATTGGCTACAATCCCCAGATCCGCTTTCCAGCCTCTCTTACCCCAGCCTTTGCATATATCCAGGATTGTCCCATCTCAAATACAGAACATACCACTTGCTCCTCTTAAGTTTCACACAGTTGGTCGTTGCCCATCTCTCTAACCTGTATTGTTAAGGGATTCAACAGCTCCTAATATAGTTTTATCTGTAGACTTACGTAGTATACATTCAACTCCTGCATCCAGGTCATTTATAAAAATGCACAAGGGAACTAGCCCTAAAATGGAGTTCCTATGGAACACCAATTGTGACTGGCCATCAGCATGATGAAGTCCTCTTTAACCCTTTGAGCCTGACCCATCAGCCCATTTCTCACACAGTTTATTATGTATTTGTATATATTCAGCAGGATATTGGAGAAACAGTATCAAAAGTTTTTCTTAAATCAAAAAGGATTACATCAGTTGTCTTCTCTTAGTCTGCTGTGTGGGTAACCTTGTCATGAAAGGACGTGAAGTTGGTTAAACAGAAGTCTTCCCCCCATGAGCCTGTGTTGCCTATGACCAATAACTGTGTTGTCTTTCAGGTTGTCTTTTTTTTCCTGCTTTTTTTTCATAAACTCCTAGCATAATCTTCTCCATGATTTATACTAGACACTGAAGTGAGACTGACAAACCTGCAGTTACCAGGATCTTCTTTCTAATTCTACTTTCTAACTGTGACTTTTGTCAGCTTTTAGTTTCCTGGGACTTCACCAAATTACCAGGACCACTGACAAGTGATGGAGATCTTGCATTGACATCAGCCAGCAATTTGAGGACCTTGGGATGAATCCCATTGCTCCCCATGGACTTGTCTGCATAGGTTTGAAGCAGCAAATCCCACACAAGTTCAGGGTTGGCTGGGAGTTTATCATTACTGCAGTCATCATCCTCTACCTCAGAGCCCATCATCAGTGCATAATGCATAGGTGGAGAATGCACTAATTGTTCCTGCTTCATCTGTGTCCTTATTTATGAGATGACCATCCTCATCATATAATAGACAGATGTTATTTCTGATCCTCCTTTTTCTGTTTACATGCTTAACAACCATTTTTGTTTTGTCTTATAGTGCCAGCCAACTTCAGCTCTCATTGATCTTTGGCTGCACTGATTTTTTCCATGCAGAGGCATACAGAAGCTCTGTAGCTCACCCATTTCACCTGACCTTACTTCCGGTGTCCTTACATTTTCCTTTTCCAACAGAGTTTGGGAAAAAAATCCCTGCTGAGACAAGCCAGGCTTTTATCCTACTTACTTTATTTCTGATACTTTGGAATTATCTCCTGTCCTCTTAGAAGATGGCTGTTAAAAAGCAACCAGCACTGATGAACCCTATTACCTTTAGAAGCATATGTCCAGAGAACCTGGTTAACTAGTTCTTTAAGCAACCAGTAGCCTGCTCTCCCCATACCCATACCCACTGCTGGCAAAATTCAGTTCTTCAGTGTAAAAAGTTGAAGAATTCTTTGGAAGAATTCTTAGGAAAGGGAATGTATCTAATACTGTTTAGACAGGTGTTTGGAACTATTATAAACACTGTGTTTTCTTCTCAGTATTGCATTTTCCCTACTTAAGTAGGGAACAGTAGTTACAAAAGTAGTTACAAAAGATGATAGAATCACAGAATGTTGCAGAATCATAAAACAGACAAAGTCCCGAGATGGAAGGGAACTTGTGAATGATAGAATCATGCATAGGTCACTCTGAAAGTAATTCCTCCTGCTTATTTCCATGGGAGCTACAACAGATACTAAGAGCACAGTAAAACTGTTTGAGAGAGAAAACTTTCAGTTACAAAACAGCCAGAACAGAGTCACCAAATTAGCAAAGCATTTTTACCAATGGTACCTGAGAGCCTTCATGCCACACTTGTAAAAATCTGCATGGCCATCTGTAACGTGGCTTGTCTTTAACATCACTGTCACCACTGCTGAAATGGACCATCCACTACCTCACTGTGCCGATGTCTACCATTTGATCTCCACAGACATTCAGCAAACACCAATGAATGTTAGTGGGTGGAATATTTTCTGCATGGAGGAATTGGATTCCACACCTCTGCTTCATATACGCCTCCATGTCAGGTGCCATTTTGTCAGACTGTCCTGCTGCTGCCATCAGTAGCACAGCAACAAAATGTAATGGAATATTGGTGGGATCATTTAACCTCTACTGCCATATCATCATCTGCCTCTGATGTGGTGGGCCAACAGAGCCAAACAGGGGACACTGCTTTTGGAACTGCCCTCATAGAATGGCTTGGGTTGGACAGATCCCACAGGAGTCATCAAGTCAACCCCTGGCTCCACACGGGACTACCTAAAATGAGACCATATTTCTTGCTGTCCAGGTATTTCTTGGACTCCAGCAACATGAGGCTGTGACCACTGCCCTGGTCAGTTTGATCCATGCCCACCATTCTTTGGTGGACAGCCTTTATATTCCCCACCTGACCCACCCCTCTCAGCTCCATGCCATTCCCTGGGGTCCAGAGAGCAGAGCTCAGTGCTGCCCCTCTGCTCCCCTTGTGAGGAGCTGCAGCTACTATGAGGCCTTCCCTCAGCCTCCTCTGCTCTGGGCTGAACAAACAAGGCCCTCAGCTGCTCCTCATGCATCTTTTCCCCTGAATATGTTTTATCTGCATTCAGACTTTCCAGACTTACCAAACATGGAGTTTGCATGGAAGATCATAAGAGCACTTAACTACAGTTTGAACAGGAAGCAGTTTTAATTACACATTAAAGTCCAAAACTTCGATATTTAACACAAGGAAACTGCCTCATAGTTTGTTATTGTGAACAGTTTTTAAAACTTTTCTATTAAAAATTAATTTATCTAAAATTCTGAGTAAAATACAAAAATATAATGCAAAAACTGTGTTCTCCCCAAGAACTGTAGTAAATTATTTTTGCAAGCAAAAATATAAATGATATCATTTATGTTAGATGAAATTATTGTAAGCCTTACTGTATGAATTTAACCATTGCAAATGTAATTATGTGGTTGGCTTCCCTGACTGGAGTGGACTACTATACATGTTAGTTACCAACGTAAGTAATTTTAAATACATAGTGTGTTTGTAGGGTTCTGTTTCAATTTTAATCGTAGCTGCAAAAAAGCAAACATTTTTTTTTTTGGTAAGTGGGTCATTATGTCTCTGTGATACAAAAAATACAGAAATACTCCTTTGTTTTACATACACTAAGGGTTGAAAAAGCTGTGGAACTTATTAATGTTTTCTTTGGGTAATTTTCTTTATATACTGTATTAACATGTACCAGGATTATTGTAGGACTGATGCACAATAACAAGAGATAGATTTAATATAATGATAAATAGATTGTATTTATGTTTGCAGGGAAGATGGTACCACCGAAAGCAAGCAGTAAAGGAATTGCATGGTACGTTGATACGACTGCTTAATGAACTGTTACCATGGGAACCAAAGCTAATGAAAGCATTTCAGAGGAACAGGTAATCAGCTGCTCTTGTTTTAAACAATAGTGCATGTAATAAAACAAAAAACAGGACAAAATTCACCTTTTTTAAAATGATCAGTATTAGTTGACCTCTCAAAGAAACTAAGTAAAGAGGAAACAGGGGGGGGCATAGTCAGTGCTTTAAAGGTTTTTTTATTCCACACCTAGTGTCTCTTAAGTAAAGTTAAGGTTAGCCCCAAATATTTTTTTCTCTAAAATGATCTAAAATCTTTAATCATGCCTAACTTGATAGTTATAACACTATGGAATAGTACTTGTATTGCTGTTTATTTGATACATAAATATACCGGGGCTTACTGTGGCACTTTGTGTCTGACTACATACTGTCGTAACCTATCTAAATGAGTTGCTGGTGAATTCTCTGGAAAGCAATTCAAAGTGATGATTAAAATGTCTTCTGCAAGATTAGAATGCATCTAGATTGAGATATACCTGAAAAATATCAGATAAGTAAGGAAAAGTATTAGCAGCAGCTAAGACTGAGGTGTAGCATCTAAATTCTGAGCCCTGGGAAGATTTGGTACTGATTTTATATGGTCATTTTTTCTTGAAGTGTGGTGCCACTGTTGTTTGTTAGCTGTATAGCTATAATAATGCCTGTTTTACCACATCACATTGAAAGAGTAGATAGTGATTAGAAATGTGTGTCAAATGATAGGGAAAGTTAGGCTGCTTCTAATATGTTAAATGTGAAGGATGCAACTTAAATGGTGTGGAACAAAATCTGAGAATGTAATAGGTATTACATTTTAAAAAACAACAAAGCAACATAGAGGCAGTATGTGTTGGTTCCTTAGTACCTCAGTTTATGGGCATCTTACATGAATGAAAAGAATTATTTGGAAATCTAGGATGTTATTGAACATTTTACTTTATATAATAGCCCAAAGTTCAAGTTCTGCTCTTTTCTATTCTTTTTTATTTTCTATTCATTTTTCTTAGCTGTTCTTTTCTGCTTGTATGTAGCTATTCAGACTCCTTTGGAAATGTGCAGGTGTAGTATTAAAAGAATTCCATTTTCCAAAGTATGGGCTTTCTAGTTTATCCCCCATGGAAATTATCCTTCATGTAAATTCTATTGTGGAATAAGTTTTGTTTATTAACTGTGGTGCTCAGGTGAGTGGCCACATAATGTGGAAGCAGAGCCATCACTTGTAAGGTGTATTCATAAAAATACTGTGTATGAGTAGGTCTGAGCAGTTTTTATAAGTAATATGGATGGCTGAAGTCTAGCATATGAATGTGCTGGTAGCTAAGGAAACATGCATTTCATGTAGAGAGTTGTTTCTGGAGTGAACTCATCTTTCTCAGATGTGTTTTAGGCTGAAACCCAAATTTCTTCCGCTAGCCTAGTCATTTCTGTGACAGAACTATTTGGACTGAGACATAGCATACTTTTGACAAGCTTGGTCTGAAAAACAATCTTTTATAAAAAACAATGAAAAACAATCAATTTATAAATTGAGAGGAAGAGAGAGAGATGGATGGGGGTAGGCTAATTCAGTGTTCTGTTTCATTATGCAGCTGCTAGGCAGCAGTGTAGCATAAATGACAAGTGGTGAAAAAAGGTATCCTGAAAGGCAGAACTGAATAAAGGTTGCTTATGCTAGTAAAAGCAGCAGCACCATTACAATGCCAGCTGCAGTTGCAGTGTGTCATCCTTTAATCACATGGCAGTCTTGGCCTTCTTGGTTGTTGAGGACTGTACGGAACTCCTTCCATCACTGCAAGAGTTCGGAGTTGTATCTCCTCCTCTTTGTAGTCCTTACTTAGTAGGAGTATTCTATGATTGAAGCCCATTTTTAGATTTTAATACAGTAGTTGTTAACTTGAATCTTTCTGTACTTTTCTAGCGTACTTCTGCATCTGAACTTAAAGTTTGAAGTCCTAGTAACAGAGATGATATTGCATCTCTCTTTTACTACATCTTACATAATCTTCAAGGTTGTCTTATTAGTGAGAGTGTGAAAGTTAAGATGTAGATCTAACTGGCCCTGACCAAACTCACCTTGGTTTCCAGCCATATTAAACACTCATGGGCCCAGAACCCCAATTTCAAGTCATTCTACAGCCTTCAACTTCTACTATAGGAATGCTAGTTTCCAGCTCAACTACAGCAGTGCCCCCTGCTTGGCCATGAGTTTTGCAGATCTGGCCTGACTTCAGCCTGACCTCAGACCTGCATCATCAGTGTGGGCCTCACGATCGCAGGACTGGGCAGCCATCATCACTGGATGACATCCTGACCAAAGACAGTGAATTGACTTCCCAGGCTAACCTCAGACCTGCTTCATCACCAGAAACTTACCTATTGATTTGAGCTCTTAATTGAGGCCAACCACCATCTCCAGGACTGCCCCATACTGTCACTTAGACAGAGTGGGTTGTGTCCAGACTTGTGAGTTTTCTGCTCTATCAGCTGTAATACTCTGTTTAGCTCTTCCCTCTCCCTCTCCCCTTAGGGAGAAGCTATGCATTGCTGCACTCAATGGAATAACTGCATTTTTAACCCATAAAAATGGGTGAAATTAAGATCTTAATATCACAGTGGCTGAGTTTAGGTGCAAACTGGAGTCTAGGTTCTCTTCCACACAGAATACTAATTGCTATCATCTCTTCATTCTTTTGCTGATTAATCCTCCTGGATATTGTGTTGGTTGCCACCAGCTGAATCATGCAGTTCACTCTATTTGTACACTAAAATATCCCTAGATCTCATCTAAACAATGGCGTAGAAGAAGGGACAATGGAAATACGCAGCAGTTTAGGAGTTTCAAGATAAGTGTGCTATAAAGTGGATGTGTTTCTGAAGAGTGTTCAAGTGAGTAAAGCAGCTATGTAATTCCATCATATGTACGTTCTTAGCAGAGTGTGAGACTGTGAAAATGACAGTGGCAGCTGTTCAGTTGACCCAGAAAATAAAAGGTTGTCTTAAAGGAGCAAGTTACGTTATGGTCCCATAGCTGAGCCAGAAGCATGATGCATTCAAGAAAACAGGATTTACCTAATTTGTCTAGTTGGAGCTGTTTTCAGGCACAAGATTAGTCTTGTTACATTTAATAATCAAGTTCCTGTCACAGTGCAAAATGAATTAAGACACAGAAAATAAATGCAGTTTAACAGTGATGGTCATATTTGACTCAGTCTTTTTGCTTGTTGTTTAAGGATTTAATGGCAATTCAATTTTGGCAAGGGAAGGAGTGTTACCGTCACTTCACATTTTCTGGGTTTTAGAGACTTGCAGAGTTACCCTGAAAATTTCTTCTTCTGTGGCAGCAAATGCAATTAAGAGAGTTTTAAAAGAGCGTAATGTTTTTTGGTAAAGTTAGTTTTGTTACTTTCAAGGTCTAGATTGAAGAAGGACTACGATGAATTTAAAAGACATCCAGACCATGATAAATTTACCAGAGAACTGTGGAGTAATGATGAAAGTGAGGTTGATGCTGGCAAAGATTGTTTTGCAATAGTAAGCAGTAAATCTTCAGTGTCTGCAGAATATGTGGAAATTCCCAGAAAAGATCACCCAGACAATGGTAAGCATTTACTGGAATCTGATAGCCTGAACTTGATCCAGGAGCTGAATGAAGTTGACTAAGGAGCTGGATTTTTCCATCTGAGCTTGCGTCATATTTTTTTTCCTTAACTATCATTGTGATAATATTGAAATATATTTTGATTTGTGTCTGACAGGTGTGAAATAAAAGGGTGCAGACATGACTGAGATGAAACTTGTGATTCGTGGGAGCTTTTCCTTTACAATTTTATTGCTTAACTATTTATGTGATCATATAATGTATCATTTCAGAATTTATCTTTATAATGGGGGTGACCTTGGCCAGCAGCCTACCTAGCCACTCTCTTACTACCTGTTCTCAATAAGATGGGATAGAAGATAAGATGGGAGATCTAATGGATAAAATAAAGACAAGAATAGACTAACCATGTGGAAGATCAATTGATTTCCAGTTAGAATAGGATGGTCAGAAACAAAAACCCTGACCATACCTATCCCTAACTCAACCTTAATTCATTCCCAAATACTCCTTCCCTGCAGTGAGTGACACTGTGATATTGGAGAATGGAAGTTACAGTCAATTCATAGTAGTTTGTCTTTCCTGCTCCTTGCTTCACCTTTTTTCAGCTCCAGCATGGGTTGTTGCCATGGGCTGCAGTTCATAGAATTGCAGAATGATCTGGGATTGAAGGGATTTACAAGCACTTCTAATTCCAACCCCACTGCCTTGGCCACGGTTGCCATCCACTAGATCAAGTTGCTTAAAGTCCCATCCAAACTGACCTTGAAAACCTCCAGAGATGGACATCCACAACTTTTCTGGTTAACCCGGTCCTGGCCTTACCACCCTCTCAGTAAAAAATTTATTCCTAACATCTAACCGAAATCTCTCCCAATAATCTGTGAGTGAGTGCCACAACACCCTGCATTTGGCCTTGTTGAACCTCATTCGGTTCACTTTTCAAATTTGTCCAGGTCCCTCTAGATAGCATCCCTTCCGTCTGTTTTATCAGCTGCTCCACTCAGCTTAGTATCATCAGCAAACTTAACTGAGGGTGCACTCAATTCCACTGTTGAGGTCATTGATACAGAAAAGCACTTGTCTCAAGACAGATCTCTTGGGTACATCCCTTGTCACCAGCCTGGGCATAGAACCGTTGACCACAACCCTCTGGCTGTGACCATCCAATTTCTTATCCACTGAATAGTCCAGCTTTCAAATCCATATCCTTCCAATTTAAAGAAGTTCTTCAAGAACTGTTCCAGTATGAATCCATAGGTTACTGTCTTTCAGAATAAGAATGCTGTAAAATCGGTCTTCTTCCCCCTGGGTCCCAATTGGTGTGAGGAGCCTACTCCAGTGTGAGCACTCCATGTGCTGCAACTTCCTTCAGGCCATGTAAACCTGCTGCAGTGTGGCATCTTCCATGGACTGCATGTGAAGATCTGATCCAGAATGGTTCTGTCCATGGATTTCAGGAAAATACCTCCCCCGTACTTGGAGCATATTCTCCCCCTTCTTCTCCAACCTTAGTTTCTCACACTTATTTTTCTCACTCCTTTTTCTCCCACTCAACTGAAATTTGTTTTCCCAGGACTTTGCTGATGACTTTATCTGTGGCCTGCATTAGGTCCATTTTGAAGTCAGCTGGTCCCAGCTGTGTTTGATACAGGGGCAGCTCTTGATCTCTATAAGGCAAGTTGTCACGGAGTTCTCTCTAGAGCTCACTCCGGGACAGTGGGCACAAACCCGGGGCAGCAGGAACAAAAGCCGCCCCTTTTCTCTAGCGGCAGTGTGGCGCGGCCCGGAGAGACGGGGAAGGGAAGGGAGATTGCGATTAGGTCTAACAAAAAATGAGGGAGAAAAAAGGTGATCTGAGAACGAATGGCAGTTTAATAACCTAATAACACTAAACAACAACAAGAGAGTTTCAACAAAGAGAATACCAAGTCCCCAATCTCACCGATGGAGCTGTGGAAGGCAGGAAGCTCTGACCACGTTGTCTCCTCGCAGGGAGCCGGTCAGCAACCCTGTCCCCTTCCTCACTTCCCTTCCGGTGCCCCACCCCACATGCCCATTAAGGCAGCCCACAGAAAAAAAAAACTTGTCCCCTTTACTCCCATTATGAAGCATGGTGTTCTGATGTGGAATACCAACACCAACCAAATTGCAAAACCATAACATTCCACCCCTTATTACACATCATCACATCATGCCTAACTTTTATCAACATATAAACAGAACAGTAGTTAACATGCATTACATATGTACATACAGATATATATATATATATATATACACACATGGAATCACAGGCTGCACTCCCCCAGCATCAAATGTCCCTGTGGCACACACTGAACATCCCCATCCTTCTGCATCACCCACCAGGTGCACCCAGGTCCCTGTGCAAAGACAGTTCCACGGAGGGGCCTCCCCTTTCCAGAGGCTGGGAGGACCCAAACCGCTTTTCCCGGCATATTCTTTACATGCACCACAGGAACCTTGTCTCCCTCCACGGTACACAGGGAGTTGGACTGTGTAGGGCCATCTCGGTTGGCTGATCCTCGGGTGTTTACCAGCCAGGTGGCTTCTGCTAGATGTTTCTCCCAGTTCTTAAATGTTCCACCACCCATCGCTTTCAGCGTGGTTTTCAGCAAACCATTGTGGCGCTCGATCTTACCAGCGGCTGGTGCGTGATAGGGGATGTGATAGATCCACTCTATGGCGACGCCCATCTTGCCATTTCACCCCAAGAAACTGGATTTCTTGGGCAGGGCCCTTCACTTTGTCTCGCTTAATAGCGAAACCAGCAGACAGGAGGATTTGGATTATTCGTTCTCCTTTTTTAAAAAACCTCCATCGCTGTATCACCCCACACAACGATATCATCTATATACTGCAGGTGCTCTGGAGCACCGCCCTGTTCCAACGTGGCTTGGATCAGCCCATGGCAGATGGTCGGGCTGTGTTTCCACCCCTGGGGCAAACGATTCCAAGTGTACTGAACACCCCTCCAAGTATGCAAGGAGCCCCCTGGCCAGTCACTATACAATGTTTCTGCCAGTCTCTACCAGTGAGGCTTATCTCAGCCTCCAACACAGACAGTTCCTGCGAACCCCCAGTCACCCCATGTATATGTATCCGTTCTGTCCCTTCGAAACCTGAGGGTATCAGAGTGCACTGTGCACCGGTATCCACCAGTGCTTTATATTTTTGTGGTTCTGATGTGCCAGGCCACCGAATCCACACAGTCCAATACACTCTATTATCCCTCTCCCCCCCCTGGCTGAGGGCAGGGCCCCTCTATTGGTTGTCTGAAGCGGTAGAGGCAACCTCAGTAGTGGCTGACCTCTTTTGTAATTTTCTTACCCGTGCTCGCAGTACAAAATTGGGTTCGTCATGCCACTTCTTCATATCCTCTCCATGGTCACGCAGGTAGTTCCACATGGCACCACGTGACATAGGCTCACTGTGGTCCTTCACTCGGACAGGTGTGCGTTTGCGTCTGACAGCTGAGACTGCCACAGGTTCACTGTGGTTCCTTGCCGCAGACCAGCTCTTCTGCATGTTGTCCTGTCTTCTCTCCATTTGGTCCATTCTATCCACCATTTTACAGATGGCTGCGATGGTGGTACGGTGTGGCAGTAGTGAGTATTCGATATTTTGCAGTGAAAGGATGAGCTCAAAAATTTCAGGTCTCCTATCCAGCTCATCATACCTGTTAGAGTTCGTTAATAGTATACTGGAATACTTCACTGGTGCTGACCGTATGAGTTTCTTGCAGCGGAGTACCGCTCACCTTTTCTGAGTCATGGTAATCCTCTGGGTCCCCAGGGACAAACGTGGGATCGAACAGCATTTCTGCCACAGCCATTTCTCTCAGGTACTGGATACCTTCCTCAGCTGTACTCCATTTTTCCAGTACAGGCTCCAAATCACTTTTGAGAAGACAGGTTGCCTTTACAGCTGATAGAATCCTCTCCCAGAGATTGGCGACTCCATAGAGACATCTGCTGATCCCTCTATCAATAGATGAGTCTCGAGCAATGTTTCCTAATTGATGAGCCTCATCGCAGCTTAGAGACATGCAGGAGGCCCCATTGTCCCAACACCGGAGCAGCCAAGTGACAAGGCGTTCACCTGGGAGTCGGGCAAACTCCTTTCTCGCACTTTGGATTTCAGTAATTTTCAGAGGTTTACGAGTAGAGGAAGCAGTGACTTTTCCCTCATCATCACTATCTTCTCCGCGTCTGTTAGTCTTCTGGGTTGCCTTTCTCAGTGGTTTTGGGGAGGGTCCCTCACCAGGATCTTCCTCTACTTCCTCCATCCGTTCCAGACGTGAGGGCACACGTTCCCATCTCTGGCCTTCATCGTCACTATCTTCTCCATGTCTGTTAGTCTTCTGAGTTGCCTTCCTTGGTGGTTTTGGGGAGGGTCCCTCGCCCGGATCTTCCTCTACTTCCTCCATCCGTTCCAGACGTGAGGACACATGTTCCCATCTCTGGCCTTCCACTGGGGCGACTGACACTGATGCTGGTGCTTCCTGTGGTCGGCTGGGATTGACTTGTTGCCTTCCCCTTAGGGTTTGGATCTCATTCTCGAGACTCTCTATCTTTTTCATAAGCCATTCGTTCTGAGATCCTCCTGATCTCCCACACTCTGGGGTTCTATTAATTTCCCAAGGTCCCTCTGGTGTTCAGGGGTGAGATTACCTGATACTGGGGGTTCCGATGCTTCTGGCCCTTTTTCTGAGACTCTCTGCACTATTCTTTGCAAGTCTCTCTGCAATTTATAGTAAACTACTACAATTAGAGAGACTAACAACACAGTATTCCATTTGACACCCCAGTCATACTTAAGGAATTCAGAGCATTCGTGAGCCAGTTTGAGCACGGTGCCTGTGATGTTCGTTAGTCTGGAAGGGAGCCAGGCAGATATCTCTATCCCTGCCAGCCATCGGCTTAATAAATCTACCCCTACCCCCAACATCAGGATGTCCTTAAGCCAGGACCACAGGAACCTAGGGACTATCAGTCCTACATACAGGGCTGCTGAAAAAAACCACCTAATTACTGCCCAAAACATTGCCCAGAGCTCTGCCCGCATTCTCCACCAAAAATGTCACGGAGTTCTCTCTAGAGCTCACTCCGGGACAGTGGGCACAAACCCGGGGCAGCAGGAACAAAAGCCCCCCCCCCTTTTCTCTAGCGGCAGTGCGGCGCGGCCCGGCCCGACCCGGCCACGTGCGTTTAGGGAGACGGGGAAGGGAAGGGAGATTGCGATTCGGTCTAACAAAAAATGAGGGAGAAAAAAGGTGATCTGAGAACGAATGGCAGTTTAATAACCTAATAACACTAAACAACAACAAGAGAGTTTCAACAAAGAGAATACCAAGTCCCCAATCTCACCGATGGAGCTGTGGAAGGCAGGAAGCTCTGACCACGTTGTCTCCTCGCAGGGAGCCGGTCAGCAACCCTGTCCCCTTCCTCACTTCCCTTCCGGTGCCCCACCCCACATGCCCATTAAGGCAGCCCACAGAAAAAAAAAACTTGTCACAGAATCACAGAATCACAGAATTACCTGGGTTGGAAGGGACCTCAAGGATCATGTAGTTCCAACCCCCCTGCCTGGCAGGGCCACCAAACATACACATTTACTAGATCAGGTTGCCCAGGGCCCTGTCCAACCTGGTCTTGAACACCTCCAAGGACGGGGCATCCACAACCTCACTGGGCAGCCTGTTCCAGGACCTAACCACCCTTCTAGTAAAGAACTTTCCCCTAACATCCAACCTAAATCTTCCCTCCTTCAACTTAAAACCATTTCCCCTAGTCCTGCTATTATCAGCCCTTTCGAAGAGTTTACTCCCCTCCTGGGGATAAGTTCCCTTCAGGTATTGAAAGGCTGCAATGAGGTCACCCCGCAACCTTCTCTTCTCCAGGCTGAACAAACCCAACTCCCTCAGCCTGTCCTCATATTGTCCCCTTTACTCCCATTATGAAGCATGGTGTTCTGATGTGGAATACCAACACCAACCAAATTGCAAAACCATAACACAAGTGCTGCCACTCCCCCACTATCAAAACCTTACTACATAAAACCAATACATCACTGAATTGAAAATAACTTTTTTTTCGAAAAGTAAAAGCAGTGAAGTGGATTAACAGTCATCACCTCAGAGACTACTCTTCATAGCTGTAGTGACAAATGCTTATTTTTAAGGGTTGTTAGGACTACATCTGCCTCCTCTAGCAACCTAACCTAACATTTCTGTTGGGCCACTGAAGCCCAGTCCAGTTCACCTGGGGACTTCTGGTCACTGGTCAGGCTGAGGGGTGCAACTACTACTGCCCTGTTTACAAGTTCAACCAGTGGCAAAGTTGAGCGTGTATCCCAGAGAGATGCATATGCACACAACAGTGACACAGCTGGTCATGCGTTCTGCCACAGACAGGATGCAACTTTGTTAGGGACTCATATAAAACATAAGCAGACATCTGTAAACTCTCCTTTTCAGCTGGTGGATGCTTACTGATGAAGGCACATACATTATATGCTCTAGGTTAACAAATACATGTTTGCCAGTTCCCTCAGTGCTGGCATAGCCCCCTCTGTCCACCTGCCTGAATCATGAGTCCCCCTAGTCACCTAACAGTTTTGCCTTGCTCACTGACTGGTCCAGCTTGATACTTGCTGCAAACACTTAGCACTCATATACACTTGTTTCGCAGGTACTCTACACTTCCAAGTTCCCCTGGATGCACAGCACAAACCCTTACCCACCTGATACTGCAGGCTGGACCTCAGCCCCTTGCAGGTCCAGCCTGTATATCCCCATGCACATTCTGTTTGGGGAAGATGAAGGTGCTTGGGCCTTCTTTCACTGTCTGTTAACAGACACATGGGCTGTGATGTGTAGACCAGTGTGGAGCCCCTGACGCACACCAGTCTCCTCAGTCACTGTTTTGCAGGACATGCACACCATTCTCAGCCCACTGGCCACACTTGCTCCACTAACTGACACTGCAGGCTTAAGATATGTACACCTACATGTCTGGCTCCACTAGTTGGCATGGATCCATTTGCACTGGTATTCTTACTAGCTGGCACTCTGGGCCACAAATTCTGCAGGATCCAGGGGGCTGTGGCCCCTCCAGCTACTTATGCTAGGAGCCCCACTGCTCCAGTCAGGGGTGCCTACTGCCATGGTCTGACTAGCGTCAGATCTCATTCACAAATATGTCTCTCTGCTAGGTATCAGTTGGTCCTCACAGCACAGACACACATGGATGGGGGTGAGATTACACAGAGATAGTTACGAAAGGATTTAACAAAAAGATCTAAGAAGGTAGTACTGACTGCCATGATCAGACACAGCACTCAGTCAGATGGGAGTGCATTTTACACATGCTGACCTCTTCTGTTCACTTTTTTGGAAACCTCATCTCCCCTACCTAGTCTGTACCTAACCCTAACCTTAACCCATCAGCCCCCTCTCCAGCATGCATGGGCTTGTCCAGTTCTATTTCCACACTTCAGTCTCATGCCCATGATTTTACCAATTGCAAAGTCCAGACTGATCTCTCTTGAAGTGACACTTGTACTTTCTTGAGAGCCCAAGGGACCAGTTGTTTCTTGTCATTGTCCCTTTGTTTTCTTTGGTCTGTGTCTCTACATACTTTATTTCTGGTTTCCCATTTTCCCTTTCTGTCCCAACTGACCCCAGTCAGATAACCTTGCTGGAAGAAACATTATTACGTTTTCACATGCATTCACCAATTAATACAAATACAAAGTTTGATTTTCCTCACTTTCTGCTGTGCTGGTCAGGTTGTATCTCAGTATGTTACTCCTTACAGCTTCCTCTTTTTCTTGTTATCCCCATTTTGCACTAGAAAAGGTCCTTGACCAGATGCCTTTAAAGGAGCAGACACTTTCCCTGCCCATATCCCCACACTTAAAGTGTTTTGGTTTGGTTTTTTTTTTTGGGGGGGGGGGGTTGTTTGTTTGTTTTTGTTTGTTTGTTTGTTTGTTTTCCTTTACCTAAACACTATTAATTTGTTCTATGGAGATACCAGTTGCAAACTTGTAAAATGTGATTTCTGATTTAATATCCTTGCAGATGAAATGAAGCTATTAGAGATGAATTTACCTGGTGGGAAAAGCAAACTTCTGAAAAAAGAATCTACTTCTAAAGAAATACACAAGACACTGCTCAAATCTGTTAAACGGCAGTCCAAGCAAAACAGTTGTCTGGATCAAAACACTAATGAGCTTTCACCTAGAAAGAAAGCTAAGCTGAGCACTAGTGAGGCTGCAGTCCAGAGTTCAGAAAGTAGCCTACAGACAGACAGTTGTTTGACTGATCTGAAGCAACTTGAAGGATCATCTCCAGAATCATTTTATTTGACAGATCCTGCAACATCAGTGTCGAGCTTTCTGAAAGGGACCAAACCCATCCAGGCCTTGCTTGCCAAGAATATTGGGAACAAAGTGACCTTAACGAATCAACTGTCACCTCCACCAGGCATAAATGTACCTACTTCTGAAAAGCCAGTTTTATCACCTGTTGAATCATCGCAGATAAAACCAGCATTGCCATGTCAGACAGGTTCAAAGACTCCTTTGCAAATGGTATATAAAATGCCAAATGGTCACTGCATACCAGTAGACCTTCACAACAGCTCCGTGAAAATTCAAATGCAACCTGTGATTGACCCTAAAACTGGTGAAAAAGTCATGCAACAAGTTCTTATCTTACCTAAGAATTTTCTTTTGCAACAGAAAGAAGGAAAAGTCGTGTCCAAGGATAGTAATTTACTCCAGCAGAACTCTTCTGAGCTGCCCTGTGCAACTTTCCCAGAAATAACGAATGTCAATGTATCTTTAACACCTGTCCTGGTAACAGCGCCTACAAATGTTACCTCTCACTCAACAAGTACAATTTTTAACAAGAATATTAGCAACTTGTCACAAGGGACTGGTTCCACCAACAGTACACAGACACTACCTGCTACGACAAGTAACTTGGTATCATCAACAGCTAAGGTGTGCCAAACTGAACATGACAAGCCAAGAACTGAAGTTGCGACTACCACATTCCCTGTGTTTTTGTCTTCACCTAGTATTTCCACAGCTAGTCAGTCTTTGATATCAGCAACAGCATTAAGTGCATCTACAAACACTGCAACTGCCTTTCATTGTCTTGCATCACAGCAAGCAAATGAATCCTTTGAAACTAGGCAAGAGTTGAAAACCGTGTGTATAAGAGAATCACAGTCTATTCTGGTCACAACACGAGGTGGAAACACAGGAATTGTTAAAGTGCAGACAAACCCAGACCAAATTTCACCTACTAGTGTATCTTCTGGTTCAGTTTTGACATATGCTTCTCAGTTCAAGGCTTTCTTGGTGCCAAAAACCACAGCATTATCATCTTCTGCACTTTCATCTGTAGCAACAGCCTCATCTAGTCTCCCACATTTTGGACAATCATGTGTTTCTGGATTTGCCCCCTCAACAGTTTCGTCTTTTAACACTCCATCTTTCCCAGCTGATTTTAACCAGACAGTGGATAAAAGCATCAAATTCACATTACAGCAGCCTGCTGTTGGGAGCACTTTGGGTCAAGTAGTAGAGAGCACCTGCCAAGTGTCCTGTCCTTCATCCTGCATTTCATCAGCTGGCAGCTCAATATCAGCAACTCCAAACAGTCCCATTAGTGTGACTAGCACTGGACAAAATAACACTGTTGTAACTTCAAGTTCTTCTGTGCAGCAGCAATGCGATACTAAAACTAAAACAAATTCTGTTATGCAATCAGAGTCTAGTTCAGTAATAAATGGGGATTTTATCAGTGGTACTCCAGTACAGAAACTTACCTTAGTCACAAATCCACCTATTTTATCCCCCTGTGGTACACCAGGAGTCAGTGTTATACCATCTCTAGCATCAACTGGTGTTAGTGCTCAGAAGTTAGTTTTCATTAACACACCAATTCCCAATGGACCTTCAGCCACTAGTCTAGTAGCAGAGTCTCTGAAACATAACCTTCCTTCTTGTATAAGCAAAACCTTTGTTAGCACCACAGAGCAACCACAGTTGGTTCTGATCCCATCTACAATGGGAGCATCAATAAGAATAAATTCATCACCAACTATTGCTCAGGTAAAAGATGTGAAAATTGGACTAAACATAGGTCAAACCATTGTAAATACGAAAGGCAATGCACAGCAGACTCCACCAGTTAATATATTGCACTCTGCAATTTCTAAGGGAGAAGACAAAAAAAACATAGGCTTGGCTTTATCGTTGGCAAGTACTAGTAGTTTGATTCCTGTGTGTTCAAGTTTTATGAGTCAAAGTGCTGTGTCAGTTAGTGAATCTCTGTGTGCTGCAGCAAAAGCTACCAATTCCTTATCAGTTCCAACAGCAAATGCTTGTCCAGAGTCTGTTTCAGTAGCGCCAAGTGGGACTTCTTCTGGGACACGGCCTACTGTTTTGAGTGGTGGAAATGATCCCTCAAGAGTAAGGCCAGTTCTGGGTAATCGACTGTGTACGGCGAATATTGGAAATACTGTAGGTATATCAACTGTGAAAACAGGACATCTTGCTTCATCTGTGCTAATTTCAACAACTCAGCCAACGGTATCTTCTCAGAACTTAACGCCTGCCTTGCAGTTTCCAATCATTAGCTTGCCTGGATCTGTAGCCAGCCCACGCAAAGTGTTACATACAGTTCCTCAGTTGGCAGCAGTTCCAGCTCCTCCTCCAGTACCAAAAAGCCAGCTGCCCACACTGCTGCAGTTTCAGTCATCTGGAGTTACAGCTGCTGGGCCAAGTAACACAGGTACTCAGAAACCTCAAAGTTTGTTGACCCCTGCCTCACCAAATACAGGTAAAGTTGTTAATTTTCCAAGTTTTTCATCACTGCAATGCCAGCAGGTGCCTCCCAGTCTAGAGAAACAAAGTCCTGCTTACACCGTTGCTTCTACCACTCAGATGTGTGCAGCTTCACCAGCTATAACAAGCAAGGCAGGAGGTCAACTGAATGAACCTTGCATTCAGCAGAAGATAGTCATTAACACTTGTATGCCTTTGGCACCTGGAACTCAGATAATGATTAATGGCACTTGTTTTGTTGTTCCACCACAAGGCCTTGGGGCTGGCAGCCATGTCCTTCTCCTCTCCTACAACACCAAGCAGACTCCTCCTTTAAATATTAACCATGGCCAAGAGGCTCAAGGTATACCAGTGGTTAATCCAGCAACCTCAAAAATCGTGCTAGCACCAAGTAATGCACTGAGTTGGCAAACGTCACAACGACTTTTGAAAAACTCTACAAAAATTGTGAACTCCTTCGGGTCTGCAGATGCTTTGCCCGTTGTACATGCAACACCACAGATTCTCAGCACTCCATCTAGCTCATGTAGTCCACTACCTGCAGCAACACTGTCTATGTCTTCAGTGATAAAATCTGCTAATGTTCCAACTACATCCTCTGTGGTTTCTGCTGTTCATCCTTCAAACTCTCGTTTACCCAACAACACTTCAGTGTTTCAGTTGGACACTTCTATCAAAAAACTGTTAGTCAGTCCCGAGGGAGCTATTCTGAATGCTATAAATACTCCAGCATCAAAAGTTTCTTCGCTGTCTTCATCACTGCCTCCTGTCATTGTGTCCACGAGCAGAATTTCTACCACTGTCTTCCCTGTATCTCAGTCATCTTGCCTTGATAAACCTGATAACGCTGCATCCTGAGTTTAGAGCAAATGAGCCACTTTGAAACTGTGGGGCATTCTTCTGACTCTGGAAGTTACAACTGTTGAATGATTTCTTACGTTGTTTGAAACAGTTGATTTTCTCAAAAGTACTTAAGATTACACTTTCCAGTTTACCTATGGGGATAAGAAATAAAAATATATTTAGTTTGTCAGAGAGTTGTTTAGTAAAAAGGTCAGAAATGACCAATGAGTTCATTAAACGGTTTTGAAAAATCTAGCTTTTTGCACATATTCCATCTTACAATATGGACTGTTTGGCAGTGTGTTTATGACAGTGTGTGTCTCCTTTTTATTTGTCAAATTTATTTTTGATTTGTTTCTGTAAAAAAAAAAAATAAATATTTATGCATTGTAAAAATGCAGTCTATGGTATAGAACTGTAAATATTCATGAATTCCTAACAATCTGTACTAAACTGTATGTACAAAGAACTATGCTGTCTTATTTATGTTTTGTTTACATAATGTATAGTTTTTTAAGTATTTTAGTAACTTTGGACCAGTGTACTGTTTAGCAACAATGCAAAGGAATCTGCATATAATAAATCAAGTTGCTGTACTGCCTTGTGTCTGTCTGTTAAACCGTGGCAGAATACATATAGTCACATCAGAATGCAGGGTTTTTTATATAGTCAAATGGAATTTAGTATTTTAGGCTTCTCAGTATGGCTTACATTTCATGTGATATGCTTAGAGTAGGGAAGAAGAATCCTCCTGACACAAAGAGGGATAACCTCTGGTTAAATTGCGTGAAATCTTCAATGTAAGACTAGAAATGGTTTCCCCAACACCATTCTAAATCACACTGACTACCACATTTTGTCATAAAGCTTTTCGATATCTTGAAAATTCATTACAGTCTTTTGCAGTGACATATGCATTTCCGTAGTATCTGGTATCTGTAACAGTAACAAGGTGGCTCTTTGACTTCCTATCTAGTCAGAATAAGCTGTGCAGTTTTTTCACCAGTCATGCTGTCTAGGTGTGTACTTTTTCCTTTAATTTTTCATTGATCCGAGTCTTCATGAAAGGATAATGCTAAAACATCGCCTGGTATTAAAGGGAACATTGTTAGTGTTGCACTCACCTTTCCTTTTTATGAATGATATGTAGGTTCAGCATTTGGTGTCATGAAACCCCATGGGCCACTTTCAGCAGACCAGCTGCATTCATCATTGCCTACTGCAGTGCACATGGAAATTGAGGAGTTTATTACCTTTTAAGATTTTTGTGTGTTCTTTAACATACAAAGGAAGGGTGCCTCAGGTCAAATATCTGTGCACATGCAGACGGTTTGTTGTTTTCATTTCATGTTTGTTGGTTCATTTGTTTTAAGAACAATGTGGGACAGAGGATTTCAGAACTCTTGAACGTCTCTTATCTTTTTAGTAGTACTGATTTCTAAATGGCAGAGTAACTTGTTTGTCTTCCTTTAGCAATATTCTTGAACTGTTTTTCTCAAAGACGAGGTTTAAGCTTTTCTTCCTTATCCTCTCTAGTTTTCTCCTTCCCCCCTTTGTTTGCTGCTCACAGGTTGCATCCCGTCCTGGTCTGAAGAATAAACCCTCAGATTCCTCTGTGTTGACTGCCCTTCATGCTGTTCTGAAAAGTAATTTGAGATCTGGTCAGCTGATATTCTGGAAGTTCTAGATCTGCAATATCTGTCTTATTTAAGGTCTGGGAAAGATGGAAATTGTTGTTTTGAGAAGCATGAGGATGTTTCCTTTTATTTCTGAAGAATTGGTCTGGTACACCTCACCCACTTGTCATTAAAGGCATACTGTGATCTGTTCTGAAGATTCCGAGTAGAAAGAGATGCCTGTGTGCTGGACTTTGCAGTACTAACTAACTGCATCGAGCTGCTGAATGTGACAGGTAACTTCTTTTTATGGAGGGGAAGGTGGCAGAGGGTGGCACCTTAGTTACTATAAAAGCATATGTTCTATTCCAGCAACATATTTTATTGACATTTCACGGGACTGACTTTCATGGATTTTTGTTTCCTCTTAGAATGCTCGTTTTCCTTTTATTTTTGCGCTAGAATCAGTATCTGCGTTACTTAGAATGCATAGGAGTAGTTGATAGGAGAAACAGACCTTGCCTGTCATTTTTCTTCGACCGTGTTGTAGAAAGATGCACACTGTTATTCATTCTGATGAAGAGCAAAGGTAGAAAAAGTTTTGTTGGAGAACTCAGAACTCAAGTTATTGACTTAAATGATTTGTTAGATTTTTTTATAAATATTTTATAATTGGACAATTATAAACCTGTGCAAAGTTTGTTTGAGTCTGCTTGGAATTTTCGTGAACTTCTGTTCTCTATTACACACACATTCAGAACCCAAACACTATTGGAGAAGGAACTTTTTCTCTCAGAGAGTGGTCAGGCACTGGAATGGCTGACCGTTCCATAATGGTTTTGTGTTGTGTGGGTTTTTTGTATTTATTTAAGAGACTTGAAAGCACTTTTCATGATGAAATGGATGAACCCTTCCCAGGATACCTCCTTGAGTGCACATGAAGTGTTACCATCCCCAGCATCCTTTGATGAAGAGTTTTTCACATCATGTGCATATTATCTCTTTGTTTCTGAATGTCATAACTGCTATTTCCACACAGTATTAGCAGTGGGATTCTGCATTCATTTCTCTGTGCAGCAGATGTGGACCTTTGCCAGTGTTGGAAGAACCACGACCTTAAATCTGTGTTGACTCCAGGGAAGTTCAGGAAGTGGTTTCTGTAGATACTGCTGTAGGAGTGATGTACTGCAGGGTACAAATGGGGCACCTTTCAACATCCTTTGCTAGGGTGCCCTTACAGGAGGTTAGTGTTCAGGAAGTGTTCACACATGCCATATGGTTCTTATGTTTTGGCAAATATTCTGAAGCGATTCAAAAGGGATTTGTTTTGTTTTTGTTTTGTTTTGTTTTGTTACCAGACAAATAACAAGTATAAAATTCCTACTGCAAATAACTGCAGACAGTAAGTCTAGCGCTGTGCAGTGTTAGCCTGGACCTCAGTGAGGCCTTTGACACTGACCTGCATAACACCCTCATAGAGAAGATGGGATGGATGTGAAGGTAGTGAGATAGACTGAAAACTGGCTGAGATTCTGTGTCTAAAATGGGAGCTGTGCTTTTCCTGAGTGTCAGTGAAGAGTTACTTGGGGGATTAGTGATGGCATGCAGAAAAAGAAATAAGTGGCCTCTAAAAAGGTAACTGGTAAAGGGCGATCTGACTGATGTTGAGGAGGATGATAACAAGGATAATTTAGATAGGAACCAGGGGGAGGAAGGCTGATTCTCTGTATTGCAGTTCTTTGTTTTCTGTGACTGTTCTCTCTTGCCAATGGGACACAAGATGTGATTGTTGTTATATGCACTGACAAGTATGGAATAACAGACTACAAGCAGAAATTCTCAAGTTACGTGGATCAAACTTTGATATTTCACAAGGAATTGGTTAATGTCAGATACATAAACAAGTGCTGTGAGGCACGTGACTGCTGTAAAATACAGTCTTGTTGTGCAGGTTAATTTTTAGGGTGGAAGGGAAAATGGCACTATACCCATATATATACACATACCCAATGGTGTGTTCTTAGCACTGGTACTTCTGTGAAGGATGCAAGAAGCCAAAACCTGAGCAAAATGTATTAATCTGAGCACAAGGAATGAAAAACAAAAAGCAGAAGCACAGTCAGCTTTATTGAAGCGTTTCATGAACTACTTCTTTAAATTAAGCAAGGGCAATTTTCAGCAATTGCTTATGAAAGCATGTGGATTTTTATTGCAGTTTTAGCTTTCAGAAAGTTAAGAATTTATAGGAAATTAAGAGGGAGCATGAAGAAACTGAATGGATGTGCTCAGAGTTTAAGACTTGCTGCTGTCACGGTGAGTAAGGAGGTGGTGACTGCTCTGCTGCAATTTTGTCATAGGCTGGTGGAGCATCAGGAACCTGTGGTAGGAAAACTGGTGTGAAAGACTGAAAATACAATTGAGATGCCATAAAATGACATGAAACATTCAAGGAGACACCTGCTTTCATATCAGACGTGGCACTATAGCTTACAATAGCTGGGCTGACTCATGGGGTCTTTATACTGTTTCCATTTTTCCTAACAGGTTTTCAGGCTTTGCATCAGATTAATTTATATATACATGTATGTATGTATAATTCATTTTATAGGAATTATAAACAAAAGACATTTTATCTATGGAGATTTCAACACCACCTAGAACTTCAGGAGTCTTATTTCCAGTGTTAACAATTAGGGTGGCTTGTTTACACTTGGTTGTAAGTTACCCTTTTTCCTACTCAGACTGTTTAAATACAACTGCATCTTGGTCTATATATTTATCAATCAAGTTATTTTAACTTTTTAAAATAATTATGAACATGGATGCTCATCTTCCTATAGTGATTAGAGGAGCCACACCCCTGAAGTTTTGTGGTGCTCCCAGATGCAATCTATTTGTTGTCTACAAGAATGATAGAATATCTATTAGAGCTGCATGTTTATTCGGTAGATTTCAGCCTTCATATGTTATCTCATGAATAATGATGATACAATTTAAGTATAAAGGTGGGTGAAAGCACAGGGGTACCCAGCATAGAGTGCACAAATGAAGAAAGAAACCATTAAGTGAATGTTTACCAAGGTTATCTCACCATGTCTTGCAGTATTTAAAGTAAATGAAGCTCAGGTTTTAACTTACCACAGAATTAAAGTTCCTGTACTCTTGCAGAGCTGTTTTGCAGTCCGGTGTTGCTCCCTCACTCACCACAGTTCGTATGGCACCCATGCCGATGCCTTTGCTCTGTGAGAGATCATAAGAAAATATGGAGAAAGTCAAAGGAAAACGGAACGAGAATCTGGGGCACACTACATATATTTGTATGGCTTAGTATTCATGCAGTACTGTTAAGGATCTGGGATTAGGGCTTCACACTGTTAGAAGGAATTGAAAAAGGGAGTTGTGCCATGATGTACACAGAGAGCATTAAAGAGCTCCCGTCTGTATGAAGGTTTGAGTTTTGTGTGTTCTCTGTTGGTTTATGCGCACTGGATCTGTCAGTGGGAAGGCATAAGGACAGTAATCAGAACAGTGAAGAAATGGATTTGCTGAGGAGATCTGTGGTTTTTAATCCAAAACAGTCACATCTTTTCAGAAATATTAGGAAAACTGAAAGATGCTTCTACAAAACCTTCGCTGTGCACAGTTAAAAACTGCCTCCATTTCACAGCAAGAAAAGCAGAGTGCCAAAGGTGGAGGTCTGAAGGTTCCAACGCCAAATGTGGTGGGACAGATCTAATATGGTTTTTTCCAATGTTTTTGAAGAAAACAGTGAAACTAATATTTTCTAGAAGTTGTTTTTAGAAGGTAAATCTCAAAGTCTGTCTGGCCTTTTTTTTTTTTTTTTTTTTTGTTAGAATATGTGTATATTTAGAATATGTGTAGATTTAAATACGCTTCCTAGAGATTAGATCTTTCCATCGACCTGTTGTGAAAAGCTTCCTTGTGCTTACAGCTCCTCTGACCCGCTTGCAAGTTCCACTGCATTCCGTATTCCATGTTTTCACCTGTTGATATGCCTGAGACAGTGACATCCAATGGTAGCTTTACTGCTCTCAGCATCAGTGTAATGCAAATAATGACAGTGTGTTGTGAGAATGATAGCGTGTGTGAAAGTGATCTACCGTCCTTACCCGTAGTCTTTTATAGCCGCTACGTCTTTTGTAAAACCAGCAGCCGAAGATAAGCAGCATGGCCAGCACCAAAATGAAGATCCCAATCCCCAGGGCTCTGTGTGGGACATAAGACAAGTAACAGTAGAACTGGGTGCATTCTTTTGGGAGCAAGAATGGTTAGATCGGGAGGTTATATCCCTCTCCTTTTACCAGAGGGAGGGATAAAGCTGGGTATACCACAGAAAATAAAGCATCAGTAACTTAAGCTAGTCTCTGTACATTAAGCTGTTAGCTAAATTCTCTGCCCAGATCTAAAACATTCTAAAAATGAGAAATATTTGTAGCTTTGAAGCTAATGATCTGCAGACAACACACGCTTCTAAATAATATCCCTATGTGTAAATTCAGCAAACAGCGTTACGGCTTTGGAAGGGAATGAGAAGTAAAATAGGTGCCACCGCTGCTGAGGCATCTCATGTTTGTTCAGTTTATCCAGGCAGTGAGAACTGAGAAATGAATCCCAGCCGCATCGTATTGCAGTGAATTCCGGCAACATAATTCTTTTAATTATTCATTAAACACTGCACAGTTTCAAAAACCGAGTAAGAAACTTCAGTGTTTTTGTCATGAACAGCTCTACGGTTGTTAAGTTCTTGCTTTGTGACAGAGTAGGAAAAGTACTGACGGCATTTTAGGGAATACAGGCCCTGCACACTGTGCTGTAAGACATCTTTCCCTCTGCTTAGGATACTGGAAAGCAAAATGACAAAGTTACTCTAGTTTCTTGGTCTTAAAAAACTCTCCTTCCCGCACCAATGTGCTCTATGTTAAGGCACTGAGCATTCACTCCTCATTTCTGGGTTCTTTGCACATTTAGGAACAGAAGAGTCTGGGAAATGCTCAGAAGGATAAGTAGGCAGGGGAAAAAAAAGATGATATGAGTTGGGATAAACCCATCCCAGCACGCCACTGTGTGTTGGGTACCCAGTTTCTTCAAAGTAACTCCCCTCAAGTTTTTCCACTGGGACCGAGGAGTGGGGAATGTCACCCATCAGAACCTTTCACGTTTCCTTGCTCTCGTTTTCCATGATTCAGTGTTTCATGGAGCACTCTCTTGTGACCTGAGGACTCTGAACTGAATATGCAGAACTTAATGGAGTTTCACTCATGAATGATTTAGTGAGAGTCTCGTTTGTTTCATATTGATGTCTCCATCTGCTTTTAGGAGGTATTCTCCATTTACCTGGTGTTTCCACTGATACTATTCTTTGGGGTATTTCTTAGAGTGAAGTGTTGTATCTTTGAGGTTCTGAAGGGACATAAATCATACTGAAAGATCGTATTGTTACCAATAATAACCTCCAATATGTAATTCCAAATGAGCCTCAGCAACCCCAGTAGTGTTATCATAAAGGTTAATATGACTTGTGAGTATCGGATCAAGCTCCATATTCCTGAATTCTGCAGTTCTGATTATTCTTAACCATCTCTGTTATTCTTAACCAGCTCTGTTGGATAATTCCATGACAAACATTGCAGAGAACGACAAAACAACCAGAAATGCATTTCTTCCTCGTATAGCCCCAATATTTGTTTTTGCACTATTCTGTACATTTCTTTTCAGTGTAAGGTTTATTTCCCTACATACATGCTAAAATAGGTTTTGCTTTATGCTTACTCTTCTGCTGTGAAATAGGTGCGTCCTTTTCCTCTAAAGTAGTTTCCATCTTGATGGTTGTTTCTTCTGGGCATTTTGAGATCCTACCCCTGTTCAAAACCACCTATTAGAACAGAACAAAAATATCTGTTATCTTTAAGGTGTAATAAATACCATCAGATTTTGGTTTCAGTGGGGGCATTTTAGAGAGGTGGGTCAGCCTGCTGTTCCCACAGTTAAGCAGATTCATATGCAACTGTCCCAGTTTAAAAACTCGAAAACTATGAACATGAACTCATGTGAGTGCAGCAGGCAGTGATTTAACACGGTCACTATAGGCACTAATCACTGACAGATCTGTGAAGCAAAATCTCACAGGAATAAAGAAAACAATAAAGACAATTTCTCTGGAGGAGGGAAAAAGTTTGGAAGCAATAAAAAGAACTTTATGCGTGTCTTCCTGTATTTCTGCTACCTCCCGTAAGTGTTCAAAGGGTCAAACTGCTGCAGGTCTGTTGGTTTTCAGGTGGTAACACTAATTTATGTTGGCCAACAAGCACAGAGAAGTTACAATCCTAATTCGCAGTCGTAAGAGAATAATCATCCAACTAAAAACAGAACAGAACATTACAGAAGAAGAATCCATGAGGAGTCACGTCTCCATCATTGTAAGCAGGTCAACAGATTGTATATGATAGCATCCAACCCATCTACTATCTCATACTGGGGTAAAGTCAGAGTCAAAATCAGTGAATTTGCCAAAGAAAATTCTATCCAAGGAATCAAAGCGTTTTCAGACTTCACTACGAGTCTGTTAAATCTCCACTAAAGCATCATTTTTAAACAACATAGAAAAGTTTGTGTTTAGGTAGAATTAAAAAATTATAATGCGAGCCTTACCTTCTTCAGACCTGTACGCTGTCTGTTAACTAAGGGCATGTGCAGCTCTCCTCTCCTTGACTTGCTCTGCTTTTTTCCTTCTTTGATCTGCTCTCTTATGACTATCACGAGTTTAAATTCCTTTCAGTGCAGCTTCTGAATGCATTAATTAGCATGAAAGGGGCCAGGAGACAACTTTCTTCTCACAGCCTGTATTCTTCTCTCCTAATAAGCACCTTGGAAATCTGCTATTTCTTCATGGGGTTACCTACCTTGCTAGAAGCTCAGCACCACTCCGCCTGCCCATCAACATGAGGTGGGCAGCCTGATACTAAATTAAAGCATGTTTTCAGTTGGGGCTGGTTGTTCTGTGGCTGAAGTCTGACATAAATGGAGTTTTGGGACATGCTAACTAAATTTCTGCTTATCCACATATTTTGTGCCATTGAAACACCGTGTAGAGACTGACAGTGCTGGAGCAAAACTGAAAGATGGATGCTGTTACACCGTGTTGGAAGTGCCTTGATTAATTATGGCAAGTAGTTTGGTTCTGTACTCATTGGCAAATGCTGCAACAGAGATTGGTCTGTGGGCCGCAGAATGAGTGAAGCCTGGTGTCATGGTTTTGTGACACCTGGTTCCCAGTGGATTTGTGTGAACTGTCACCGTGCTCGCATATACACAAGCTGTAATAACTGCATTCAGAGCATCAGGCAAGAAACAGCAGCCTGTAATTAATCCAGAGCTCCTGGTTCTGTGGTGGGTCAGAAGCATTAGTTACTGACAAAGGGAAAAAAGATACAAGGACCACGAAGGACCATGTTCTGTCCAACATTTCTCTCAGTGAATCATTAATTTGGGCCTCTCTATCCTACAAAAGACTTTTTGTTTAAGTTTGGAGCACTCTGGATGAATCTAGTAGGAGTTTCAAAGGTGAATGAGATATAGGGAAACTTTCTGTAGATACTCATGTGTGTAAAGTAGTAAATGTGCCCCATCACAGTCCAGAAAGTTCCTGAAGAAACATGCAGGCTCTTCTGTAACACACCGAAAATGTCACGGAATACCTTACTGAGCCATGTGTTCTCCTGAAGAAAAGCTTTAATTCTGTGAGGGAATGCTGACTGAAAACTACTGTTTGTTCTTTCAGATTTGGATCTGACACATACAGAAAATCCATGTGATACCCAAACTGGTGCGTCTCTGCTCCTTCTTTGCCTCAAGCAGTGCTGAGGAGGAAATGTCAACTGGTCGAGTAGTTTGTTCTGAAAGAATTTATTGTTAACAGCTTAACAAAGGGATGTAGGAGAAGAACTTTGTCATGGGTCAGTGGTGCCATCTGGTATGAAAATACACAACGCTGCTATTGAAGAATTGGGTGGATGGGAAGGTGAAGCACCATGATCCTGGTCCTGATCTCAGTTCTTTCACTGAAGCCCATTTCTCTGAAGTGGCATTTCCAGCTCCATGAGCATAAAGGCAAAGGAGTTTATATGTGAATTCTACAAGTGTTACTTTTTAAAATGCTGTATTTCAGGAGATGATGTAAGAGGAAGCCCCATGCAAACCCAGCCATTGCTCATAGCCAGCAGCCTGTGGATAACCTACGACACTCTGACGGATCTTTATGATAGGTATGAAATGAATGTTTCTAGTCTAACTGAAAATAATATGCCTGACCTTTTAACAAGAATGTCTCCTTTTATTTTATTCTGTTGATACGGGTGATTCCATCATTCTGAGATGACTTCCTTTCTCCCCTCACAGTATCACAGAGCCCTGCCTCTCCTGCTGAGCCCACATGGGAGTCTCCAGTCCCACCCTGCCTGGAGCAGAACTCTCCACCCTCAGGCCAGGATGCTCAGGACCTCACAATACTGGAGCAGGAGGGTCCTCAGGACAGAACCAGCCCACCCTGCCTGGGCCCTGGCTCCATGGCCAAGCCATCCTGGTGGGAAGAGTCTTCTCCTCACCTCCAGCTTGAGCATCTCACACTCAGCTCTTTCTGTTCTTCTCAGACTCTCACTGTGCACCCAGCACAGAGCCCAGCTGTGTCTCCTTTGTCCACTGCTGCCAATGCTGGTGTTGCTGTTGGGTGCCCCCAAAGCCACACCACTCCACTCCTGAAGTGCCCACAGCCCCCCAAGCCCCAAGCTGAACTCATTCATGCTTGTCCATTTCTTTACAGCACTGGGTGCACCAGAAATGAATTCACCGTTGCTGAGCAAGGGGAAAAAGTCACCTCCCTTCCTCTGATGGTTGCCATACCCAGAGCCCAGGAGGCTGCCGGCCTTCTGCACTGCCACTGGGAGATCTCAGGATGCACCCAAACACAGAAATCAGTGACAGGGGCTGTAAGTGAAATACACAACTTTAATAGAAAATACTGAATTATAATAGAAAGGAAACGTCCTATATTAAATGTCTCCCCATTATTTTTCCTCTCCAACACTTCCCCTCTGCTTCAAATGAAAAGAAATAGAAATAAAAATGAAGAGGTTTTTTGAATATCAGAACACTGCAGTGACCAAAGAAATCTAAGTTTTAAATTGACAAAACTGACATAAATGAAACTTTATTTTTCTGGAAGCTCCTAGTCCTTGCTACAGACCTCACATTGTAGGCTACATCCCTTCCACTGTGTGCTCTGCAGCCAAGCCCTTGCAGGTCATTGTTTTATGAGTAGCTGAGCTAATTTCCTGTGAATTAAATTAAAATCTTGAGTTAATTTTCATGGGACAAGAAATAGTTATTTTAGATGAGCAGCTGATGTTAATCATGGCTACACAGATTGAATGTTTGAACAGAGAAACATTCTGAAGTTCATAAATGAAGCAGCTATAAATGTAGAGTAGCTTGACTATTTTTGTTTTCAGTATAACATTTTTTTCTAGATGGGACAAACTTTTTCTTTTGGCATTTTATTTTTAACCTTTATCATTCTTGCTACACTTCAATCTTTGAATTTTATGTACCCATTCTGTTTAAAGCCTTGCAAGCATTGTTTTCTCATCTATCATACAACTGCACAAAGAGATATTTACTAGTTTTAATACACTGTTACATTTGAGAGTCTTACTTGGTTTGAAGTCCAACATAACTTTAGGTCTTCTACTGTTAATTGTCAGTCCTTCTCCATCTTATGTAAGTGCGCTTTTATCACGGCTTCTGATACTCAGGACTACATTTCTCTTTGCTGAATTATACTATTGATGTAATTTTCTCCATTTATGAAGTTTATTTGGATTCCAGGCCTGCTCTGTAGAGTAAGTGTAAATTCATTTCATATCCAGCCTGTTCAATGGTCATTCTGAATACTGCTTTCCAGGCTAAACATCTGCAAGCTGCTGCCTTTTTCTATTTTAAAGTGATGGCTCTGGTCTGTAGTTTGAGGAGAATGTTTCTGTCTGCTGCATACACACTTCATGGTAATTTTGTTTAGATCATAGCTTCCCTATCACAGCCTTGTGGGGCTCTGTTGAAGACCTGTAAAGGCAAAATGCAACTGCAGCATCAAAATAACATTGTGACAGTGGTTATAGGGATTGCCTGCTTGTAAACTAATGACTTTCTTCTTCTGTTTTAAACAATCTAATTCAAAACACCCATCATTTAAAATCCTACTGATACTGGCTTTCATGAAAACAAAGCACTTCCATAACTCTAAGTTGCATGATGTCCAATGTCGTCACACCACTACATCATGGTCTTGGTACCTCCTTTTCTGAAGTTTCAGGAAATGGAAGGAGGTGTAAGGTAATGGTGACTTCTCTGATTTAGTATTAGTGTGGCTTCCTCTTTCACTTCTTTGTTGAAATTGATCTAAAACAATTAAGAATACAGCAGCTAGGATGAGAGTGGCTCCTGCCATGTAGAAGCCTGCTCTGTAGTCTCCAGCCATGTCCACAATGAGACCTGGATAGGAAGAAAATAATAATAATAAAAGGCAGTAATGTGACTGATAGAACACAGGCCAGCGTGAATTAGTTCATCAGTGCGAACATGTCTTCTCATAACGGGAGCACCACCCTGACTATGTACTCTTTTTTGCAGCTTCCTACACTACAAAAGCATTAAACATTGTCCTGTTATTGCACTTGGAAATTTCACACGCTATTCACTATTCATCCAGACACTAATTGTTAATAAAACAAAGTGCTGAACAGTTTGAAATGCTTTCCAACTCAAAATATACCAGGCAATAAAAGCAATGGCAGAAGAGTCAATAAATTGCGCAGCTTTGTATCTTAGGATCCACATGTCCAACAGTTGCTGAAAGCTGGACCACAACTGCAGGGTTTTAAGGAGGAAAGGAGAGGCCCTCTGGTGGCCGCAGACTTTGGTATGTGACCCACCGTGTTACCGGCTTCCCCATTAATCATTTATCAAAAAGCCATCAATGTTACTGAAAGAAAAGACCTTGGTTTTTACAAAGCTTTAATCCACATAACACACCTGTGTTTATCAGGGTATAAACTTACCTGCAAGCGGAGGCCCCAGAAATCCTCCAGTGCTTCGAATCAGCATGAAAAGCCCTAAAGCACTGTCAAAATCTGACATGCCCACAACTTCTGCTAGCACCGTAATGTGAACAGCAACTGTTGTGCCAAAGAAGAATCCATAGAAGCCAGTGAATATTGCCAAGGACAGGTAATTGTTAGCCAGTGGCAGAAGCATCAAGGAGGTACTGATCAAGGTAATTGTCATTGTCAGTAAGTGAATAGTCTTCGTAAGGTGGAGATTGGCATACCAGCCACATAGCAGTCTACCTGCAAAATCCACCATAGCCAGAATGGACAGGAGAGATGCAGTCCAAGATTCGTCTATTCCCAGGCTGTAGCTGAGTGGAACTAAAAATAATGGAGGAACAAAAAAGCTCATTGCAGCTAGTATGCCAAACATGGCATAAAGCACAAATTCTGCTCTCCTCAAAAGCATCCAGTTGAAGGTTCTGTGTGTGATGGTAGACTTCCCTTCTTTGTCTCTCTTAGATGCACCATTGCCTGGTGGTGGTGGTTCAGGATGGCTCACTTCAGGGTGGTATCTGCTTGTCAAGGGTCGCATCAGTATTCCACAGACACAGATGTTGAGTTGGGTGCCACCTATGATCAAGAGGGCACCTTTCCATCCATACTGACCAATCAACCACTGGAAAAATGGCCCAAATGTAAAAGCAAATGCACATTCCCCAGCGCTGGCGATAGCATTGGCCAGAGCTCTTTTCTTGGAAAAATAATGGCTAACAATGCTGATGGCTGGTGTCCATGAAAAGGAAATCCCAAGTCCTGAAAAACACCAATACAAGTGCCATCAGTTAGATACTCTTAAAGCATTCTATTAAGCTGGAAATTACAAAGGTCAGTGCTCCTATGATTGCAAAGATAGTAACTGGGAATATTAAAATGTTTTTATTCCTAGTGAAAGAATCAGCTCATCTGTGTCATGAGCTACAGTGTATTTGTGGCTCTTGTTCTGTAAGAGTAGGTTGAATATGATGTATTATGATGTATACACAATTATATTCTCACCATGGAAAAAATAACAACAGTTGCTTTGACAAATAGGAAGGTGGTCCTAGATCAGATCTCTGGGTTAAGCTGAGCTGTGTTCAGTATCAGAAAGCAAGGGATAATGTGAATGAAGCTGTTGGTGTACCAGAATCACAGAATGACCCAGGTTGGAAGGGACCTCAAGGATCATGTAGTTCCAACCCCCCTGCCTGGCAGGGCCACCAAACATACACCTTTACTAGATCAGGTTGCCCAGGGCCCCGTCCAACCTGGTCTTGAACACCTCCAAGGACGGGGCATCCACAACCTCACTGGACAGCCTGTTCCAGGGCCTCACCACTCTCTTAGTAAAGAACTTCCCCAGCTACTGGTACTGCTCATTGTCTCTCCTGACTGCTTGGCTTCAAACCTCCTTTAATTTACTATTTTTACGGCTCTTTAGAATCACTTAGCAGGGTCAGGACTGGCAAAGAACTCAAATTCCAGATATTTTCAAGTATCCAGCACAGAACTGGGAATGGTTTATTTTGTTCCCTTCCAGCTTTGCTGCCTGCCAACTTCCTGGCCTCTTTTCACCTGGAATTGAAGGACTGAAATCAACTGAAAGCCAGAGAAGGTGCTCAAAACGTAAGATCACATAATAGAAAATACAGTGTCTTGGATGTCTAGGTCCACGTACTTCAGTGTGCTTTAGATTCCCCAGGCCTTCATAGAGCTATCAGCCTCTGATAAAAAAGTACTTTTCCTTTTCTGGTTACATACAATTTGCAGGTAAAAATCACTAGTATCTAATCAGTTTTCTACTTTGTCATGCAATTTTCTAGCACAGATTCTTACATTTAGAGTGGGAAAAGATGGAAACAGCCTTTAAATACGGTCACTGGTTTTAAATGTTTATAAAAGCAAAATAAAAATCAGATTTTAAAACTCCTTCCATTAGCATCCTTGAATAAAGTCTTTGAGTCGCTCGTGCAAGAAACCCATTAAGCCATGAAATCATACCCTGTAGGAAGCCAGTTGTTGCATACATCCAGATCATGTTGAGCCCAAGACATCCCAGTGCCATTCCTGAAAATGCAAGGAGTCCTCCAGTGATCACAACTGCACGATGGGTGTATTTTACACATAGCGAGCTGGCAACAGGGGCTAGATCAACAGCAGAACAGGAGCAAGAGAAACACGTTAGAAACATTAAGCAGAGTGACATGCTTGAGCAATCAAACAAAGCATTTGAAGAAGTAATAGCTTTATTGTGCATGCCAAACCCAATGGCTGTCGTGCACATGTGAGGGAGAGATGGCCTAGTTCTGTTGTATTCTGCTGTACAGGAAGGCAGGTCGAGATCTGGGCTGACAGAGAAAAGGCAGCACATTTAATATTAAAACTCCCAAATTCATTCGAACTATCGCCTGTTCTGTGGAGGTATTTCCCGTCTGCCGAATTTACCCTTTTTGTGAAACAAGGACGACCACTAGATGGAACCCAAGTAACACAAATAACCACTCGTTCCTTCCGCCTTCTTGTAGGATGCACCTACTCTGCTTCTCAAAAACCACCGATATTGTGGAAACTGGAGTCCCAAAACATAAAGAAATCCAATTAATGAGAGTTTTGTTTACAAACTGAAAGAAGGAGGGAGACAAAGAATAGGTGGCAGACCGAGAGGGAGCTTTTATAGTAACTTGTAGGGGCAGGCTATTGTACTTTCACCTGCGTTAAGTAAGATAAGAAGTGACTTTGATAGCTAAGGCAAGTGAAATAAACCTGGCAGGGTGGTACTAACAGCCACAGAAGCTGCAGGATTCAGGCTGTCTGGTAGATGAAATACAAATAAACATTATTTCAGTATTTGCATCAAAAGTACAAGGATTTGGTGAGCATGTAGAGATGACAGGAGCAATCAGTAATGGTCTGTCAGATGTAGAGGGAGGGATGAAACAAGAAGATGTGTATGAAGCTGGAGACTCATATATGTACAATGAGTAAAATGAGAGAAAAGTAGCTTGAAGATAACAAGAGGCAGCTGTGGAAGTGCTAGTGATGGAGGTAAAATCTGCAGCTGCAGAAGGGCTGATACAAAAGGCAATATTTTTTTTTTATGAGAATGAGAGGAAATAGGCAGAAATGCAACATGGGGTAGCAGGAGGAAGAAAGGAGCTGGCCACAGAGCTGGGAATGGAGAAGATAACAAGGGAACAGAGTCTGAAAGGATAAAGGGCAATACTCAGGAAACTTGCAATCACAGAGCCAGAGAGAGAGGTGATGGAAGAGGCACACTAATACCAAAAGGAGGCCTATGTAATGGGGAAAATCCTTGCTCTTGGTAAATCAAACAGCCTGTTGTAGATGCAGATCCTCAGACAGAAATGTGCTCTCCTTCTATGCAAGATGCAGACATGCTGATGAGAATATCCAAATGGGAAAAATTAATAATTTACTAATCATCCTTCATACTGAGCCAAATGACACATTGAAGGTTTCACAGTGGAACATGTTAGGAAGTGCTAAGCCAGGCCAGGAAAGATGCTTAAGGAACTGGAGGCTCAGGTGATCTTCGTCAGTAAGTCTTCTGTTCCCTATAAATGAAGCAAAGGCAGAAGGAAAATTACTGAGTGATGCAATAATTCACAGATTGCTGCATGGAAGGGTTTTAGAATGTTTGATTATCAAGCTCAGTTCACTGAAAGAGGATAATTTTCAAATGATTTCAAAGAAAGAGAAGCAGGTTCTGCTGAAAACTGAAACAATTTTCATTGAAGTAGGACAGACTAAAACCTGTTTAGGCCACTGTAATTTGGTGGTATATGAAAAGCAAAAAATAAAAATAGTAATTTTTAAAAACTGTAAGACCTTGAGTTCTTTTATCCTCCTACACTGACATTTTTTCTTGCTGCATTAAGTTCATGTGTCCGAATGACATAGTAGTATCACATTTAGGCCAGTGGTAAGTCTGATTTGTAAACCAAATAATTAGATTTTAATAGCCATGCATGAAACAAACAAACAAACAAACAAACAAACAGGCTTTTAAAGGATTTTTCAATTGATTATTTCTGTCAGAATGAAAGAACACTGCAAACCAAACTTCAAGTGTAACACCTTGTGGAACTAGTAAAAACTTGGCAGCCCACGATTTGCTTTATCTTTGGACTCTAAATTTGATTGACTATTATGTCCTTATTTTATTTTTTCCAAGAAAGATCTGTTGCTCAAGATCCTTGTAAGCACTAGGCTTGGACTGAGTAGGATGTGTATAATTACACAGTATCAATGAAATGTCTTCACAAACAAAACTGTAATAAAATTTATGATATGAGGATACTTAGTGCAATTACATTTCTACATGAGAGTATGTAGACAGGACTTTACAAATTCTGTGCCGTTCTTGCCCATACATGTTTGAAATTGTCACTGCTATGGTAAAGCATGATCGCAGTGGCACAAAAGGCTCTGATTACTAAATGAAGAGCCAAATGCAGTGTGTTTTATTTTCTTCCCTTCTTGCTTTGGTAAGATGGAGTATTTGACCTGATTCAATTGCTCACAGCATTTGGCTGATATATAGTTCTCTCTCTCTTCCCTTGCTGTCTGTTTACTGTCTGTATGGTCTTGTCTTCCTTTTCCTCTCTATGGGCGAACTGATTTATTTTTTTTTTTTCCTTTTAATCTCATGAGTTTTCTGTTAGATAAAGGACATGGGATCGCTTTGAGGAAAGGAAGGAAAGCCTGAACTGGCATAAGGCAGAAGTAGAGGGAAGCTTTGTGGAGTGAAAAAGGAGAAGAAACAAGGGAACTGATGTCACCATTTTGGTAGCAGATGGCTTATTTAGTAGGCAGGGTCACAACGTTTAGGTCTTGAAGTACTTGGAAAAATGATAGTCACTGTCAAATCAGTGAACTGGCACAGACTGGATTAGAACGTGGTCCAGCATTCTCTGAAGTTCTTAGGATTATCATCCCTGAGTTTGATACAAAGTCTGTAGGAAAACTGAATCATAAGACTAGGTACATTGAGTGCTTTAAGGTAACCAAATTTCAGTGTATACACAGAGGACCCACTATGCCATTTAATGTCTGAGGCACATTTTTATAAGAGGAAGCAAATGCCAATTTTTTTAACAGAGAGAAGAAAGAAGTGTTGTTCTTGCATGTTTTAATTTTATAGTTAGGACTTAAAACTGAAAGGGCCACTTCCACGTACCTCCTAAATGAAAGGTGGCAATAGTTACTGAAGTGATCCAAGAAATGGTGCTTGCAAGTTCATCAAAGTGCTCCTGGATTTCAACAAAGAAGAGTCCGAAAGTCTTGAGGACAGCAGCAGTGAGGCCCATCACTATGAAGGCTGACACTACCACAACCCATCCATAGCCACCGTCTGGTGGACTGCTGTCTTTGCTCTGCATCTTTTCTGCTTCTCAAATCTTCTCTCAGTTGTGGTTTGACTTGTGTATTTATTTTTTAGTAGTGGTTGTGGCAAGGACCTTTAGAAGAACTGCAAATTAATAGAAGGTCAGGTGTTAAATAAGTGAATTGAAACAGTCTTGGAACATTAGAGCAATGCTTATGACTTTTCATATTACTCTCTGTGTTCCAAATTCAGAGCCATTGTATAATTTCTTGGTAATTCCAGTGGCAATACATCTTCTGTCTACATTAACAAGACATATACAACCTCAAAAAAAAAACTGTATTAACATGAAACTGCGTGTTATTCTGGTCTCAAAGCTGTGCCTTAAAGAACCAGGTCTAGATGTGGTAGTGGAAGACTGAACACTAACTCTACATCTTCAGGTTTTACAGCACCTTTTCACAGCATGCAATGGGTACTAAAATTTTGACTGGATAACACAGATAAGTCTGTGTGGCAGAAAACTTTGGAGGAATGCTTTGAAAAGTTCTTTGCCTGAGAAAATCTCTAAGCTGTGAGTTGTCAGAAACTTTATGCTTATGCTGTTCTTTTACAAAAACACGTTATTTGGGCCTGAACCAATATTTGGACCCAAACCAGATGTTTTTATAGCAGTAAAAATATAGAGTAAAATTGCAGGGAATACTGTATAAGAATTTTGGAGTGGTCTTTGTAGTGCTGAGCATTTATGAATACTAATGGTTTCAGAACTGCTAAGACTTTGAGTAAAAATATGCGGCATTTGTCTACTTGCAAAAACATCCGAATAGGCAGGTACATCTTATTAAACACAGAACTGAAAAAAGCACTGTTACAATTTTGTGACATACTTGGAGCAACTACGGAGTGCACAGAAGAGGTAGGATCTGCCTGCGAGAAGGAAATATTCTGACTTTTTCTTGCTTCTTTATGGATACTAAAAACAACCGCGAGTGAGTATCCTATACTAAATGCGAGAGACTAAAGAATCCAAAGAGGCATTGCACAAGAAACAGGGAGAATGTGAGCATAAAACATTCATAAGTACTTACGTTTATTTTCATTGTGTGCAGCAAATGTTTAGGGAATCCATATCACTAGCAGCCATCCAGCACAAAGCAAAACCCACTATTCCAGGAGATCCTGAATAAAAGCAAAAATGTCGGGGTAAAGAGGCTATCAGATCAGGATCAGGAGCAAAAACATCCTGCTGCCTTGTGCCTGGCTCAGACTTCTGGCTAACACATGGCACTGGCTGCATTTGCATGACAGACATAGCCAGACAGATTCATCAGCTGTGGAAGGCCTCAGAAACATCCTGAAAAATCTTGAGACTCAGACACGAGAGAGGAAAGAATGTCTCGTGTTTGGGCCCATGTGAAGGAATCTGGTTTTAATTCCCACAGTTTCTGGGTGACGTTGAGCAAGACAATTGATCTTGCTATAACTACTCTCTCAGTTGTCAAATACGGCTGATACTTTCTATGGTCATGGATTTTGCAACCTGAAAAATGTTAACACTTGTATTAGTGCTCATATGCTCCAAGGAAATACAGGAACTTTATCAAGCTGTAGCCACATCCTCATACTGCTGTGCTGAAGTGTCGTGGTCATGGTTTGTTCTGAGGTACTGGGGAACACACACAGAAAAGCTGCAGCAACACTCAGGCAAAATAAGCCTCTTAACACAGAGTGATCGTGATAGTGCTGCACTCTGCATGGACACGCCAAGGAAAGGGATTATCACTTGTGCCTCAAGACAGATAGGAGAAATCCTGCTTTTTACCTGGCAGCACCCTGAACTAAAACAAGCATAATAAAACCTACTACTTCCTGACACCACCCAAGGCTCTTCACCTTCATTAGGCAAACTCTGCCCTAGGAGGAGTATAAATCAGGCTCTGCTGCTCATAAGACTTAAATGAACACTTTTTTTTTCTTATTAAAAACATATCTTCTATGTCACTGCCCAGAATTCAGTATCCAGTCTGTATTAATGATCAAGATCTCACATGTAACTCCAAAGTGAAATTACTATTTTAGTCACTTGATTAATTAAGATTTTTGTCTCCCCAGTGCCCTACAGATTTGGAAGTAGTGCAGGTACATATGTAGGGAACTGCTGAAGTGCCTGAGCTAAGTAAAAGAAAGCATTTTAGTTTGCCGTATAATCTTGTGAAGACTGATTCTTGCATAATTTAGCTGAGTTTTCTGGTCTAATTTACGTATTTCAGAATAGCAAAGCAGCTCAGTGTCACAGAACATACGTATCGCAGAAGAAACTGATACTGGAACCACAGAAAGACTATTGCTGCCATGAGTGCTGGTCTTGTTTTCAAGCAATACATAAACCCCCAGAATAATTGCACAGTTTCAGTCTTTTTTAGAGGTTGGATGGACTCCCCAGGAAAATAGCACTTTATAGAAGAGCACTATAACACACCAATGTTTTAGTGCTGTGCAGAGCCAAAGATATTTCAGTTCTGAGCTTCTCATATTGCCCTGACAGCAAAGGATCTGGGGTGAACATGGAGCTGGGAAGAGACAGAACTGTGACAACAGACCTAAACTGTCAGAAGGGATATTCCGTACCGTAAGGCATCATGTGAACTGGCTGGGCATCAGCTTGCAGGAGGTGAGCAATTGCATTGTGCATCACTCGTTTTGTAAATATATACATACACAATTATCATTACTGTTATTTCTCTCTTTTCTGTTTTAGTGAATAGTTTCCATCTCAACCTATGAGTTCTACTTCTTTATTTATGACTTTCTTCCTCATCCCATTGGGCAGGGGAGTGAGGGAAAGGTTGTGGGGTGCCGAGCTTCTTTCTGGGTTAAACTCCATAAGATCTTCAGTAAGTTTACAACAGACTAAAGCAATGATTTTTTAAAATATTATATTAAAAGAAAGATGGAAAGAACCAGAGAGATGAATGGTAATTTATGCTGAAACTTTACATATGTGCCTTTGTACACAATGATGGAACAGGTACTTACTGTGTTTGCCAAACTCAGATGCCTTCTGTTCTTCATCTAAGACTCAGTCTGACCAGATGATGCACACACACACACCGCAATTCCAGATACAATAGAGCTGTGCTAGTTACTGCTCTTCAGATAGAAAATCAATAGAACCTCTCCATAAAACTGTCTTTTCTAACTTCATTAACATCATCTTGGTAAGAGCGTGTCTAATGAATATGATCTATAACACAATTTACTGTCACATCACATCAGGACTGAAAAGAGTCACCGAATGCTCTAGCAGTCAGTTTAAAGTAGCAAAAATTAAGTACTGCATGAAGAAATTACCTTATTCAGATAATCCAGATTTGTGTGGGAAAAGTTCTTCTTTTACCTTGTAGCTGCATGTATGTTCTTGAGTGGTGCAAACTGCTGGGTCATCTTACGTGTTGTTCCTTGTATGCACAATTCAGGTAAACAAGCCACACTGTCAGTCAGGTAAGTTGTTTGACTTTACAAAGAACCCATGACCACTCCCCAAAATTCATTTGGCTCCACCTACTCTCAGAAAAGCCAAGTTCTGTCATGAACTAGAGATCAGAGAAATTAAAATCAGGAAGGGGTGAAGGGAATGGTGTGGGAAGGCATTCAAATATGAATTGGTTTTTGCTTTCCTTTAAGTGGCACAGCAAAAGGACTACAAGCATCATATAGCCTGCATCAGCTACAGATTCCAAGCCTGCAACATGCATGGTCAGAACATAATGAGGCACTCTTCAGGCACATTTGTTGTGTGATTTTCTATCATCTTTTTATTTATTCATTTTTTTCTATGAGTCCCAGCTCCTGAAATACCATACTGCTCTGCTGGATTTCAGAAGGCTTTTAGATCTCAGCTATTTTATTTTGTATTTTGTATTCCCTAACAATCTGCATTGCACTACACTCATGTCTATTCAGTAAGCCCACTATTATAATAGTTTGGGGCTGGGAGTGGAGAGAGGTTTGTTGCAGTAGTTGGTTGCTTTGTGTAGCCTTTTTTTTAAGAGTTATTCTGTTAATCTTACAACATGACAAGTTATCTCTGTGGTTTATGTGAATTAAGGAGGAGGATGAATGTACAAATTGGCCAGCTGAATTACATACTTAAGACAGATAAAAATGTTTAGATTCATGTTTTCTTTTTATCCTCTGAAGTACTGCATGAGACACAAATAGCTCCATAACTTTGGGGCTGACATTTGAGATGCTAAATAGGAAAGGGAAAACAATTGTAGTTTTCAGTCTGAGGTCTGATAAAACATACCAGCTGCCATCAGACAGAATTTTTGTAAGACTGGAGAAGTCTAAAAAGGGGCAAAGAAAAATTCTTTAGTTTTTAAAGTGTGTTTAAATGTCCAGTGCTGACAGAGTATTTGCTGCCATCCCATTTATTCACACCTTGCTGCCGCCATGTGAAGCTTTACACAGTGAACCAGGTGGGTGAACTGATCTATCCAGGGAAAACACACATAGGAGTAGTACTTTGATTTGAATAAATCCATTCTGAGTCTTCACAAGGTAGAAGGCAGAGAAAACTGGACATGAAGTCAGCCTGGCAGATAAGGCTGTTTAATCCCATGAGTGAATCCCATGGGAACTGTAGAACATTTAGTATATTTCTGTCTGCAAGACTAAGAGGCCTTGCGCTAAAGATGCCTTTACACTATATCTTCTCATAGGCATATATATATATACACATGTTTTGTGGGCTGGTAGGTCTTGTTTTTGCAGAGAATATTCCTTCCCTCCTAACCCTGTTGATCAGCATTGCTTTTTGGAGACAAATTGTGATAAAATTTAGCATCCAGCAACTGTATGTGCACAGGTGGGTGAAGGCACAGATTGTTACACATATGGTGAAGACTGTGTTAAACAAAGATGCATCTCACTTAGAGCTATAAGCCAGATGGAAACAAACAGCAATACAGATGTTTATTGCTCCTCACAGTAGAGATGAACATTCTGTAGTCTCTCTGGACAGTCTGTGCTAGTGTTCTACCACTCTCATGGTGATTTTTACCTTTCCCAACATCTGACTTGAATTTTTCTTGCTGCAGCATATGATTTAAGCTTGTAGTCCTTTTGCTGTGTCACTTAAAGGAAAGCAAAAACCAATTCTTTACATAACCACTGCAATACTACTGAGGGTCAAAGGGACTGTTCTACCATTTGCTCTGAGGCTTTGTTTACTTCATTAGAAGATACTGTATTGTATCTGTATTGATAGATACTGTACTGTAGAAAAGGAGGTGTATTGGATAATCTAACAAGAGAATATCTCAATTCTTTTTTATTTTTTTAATTTTTTTTTAACATGGTAAAATAATTGGAACAAGAACAGGATTATTTGCAGCAAAGTGTTGGAAAGACTTGCATGTTGTTTATTATTCATGAAGAACTACTCATAACTTAAAACCAGAACATTCCTATTGATAATGCACTGAACACTCACTTATGGTGCATCTTAACAGATACATTTCATCTCTAGTCACAGCACATAATTTGAGTAACCCAGAACTACTCTCTTGTATTACTATCATAACAGATTTTTTTGCTCAGTTTATCAGGCTAAAATATTATTTGTACAGTTTTCTGTCAATAAAGGTTATCTTTATATTATATATGCAGCTCTGTGTGGTCCTTCTCTCCAATCATCTGTTTTCGACACATTTTACATTTCAGAATTAAATCTAAGACTCTCTCATTTCACCCCAAGGAAAAAAAAAATCACTTTTATAGATGTTGCTTACATTTGTATTTTTTCTATTTAGAAAATGGTGGTCTGAGAGACCCTTCAGGTTTCAGTTCATAAACTGCAGAAAACCATTTATTCTAGGTGGCAAAAAAGTTTATTTTCTATTTAGATCTACTTTGTCAGTTTAGCTCACACTAAGCCAGAGTGCCAGTTACCACTTTAAGTGCTTGAGTAAGCACAAAATGTGTTCATAGGTAGACTGCTACGTTAAATACGTATTTGGTGTGAATTGAAATGAGAAGCTGCCGGGAACACCTGCACTTCACAGAACAGTGATGATTCAGAGGAGATTATGCTTAAACTTCGCCCAGTGATGTCACAAAGAATTATTTAACCATTCAGGAGTTAGCTGGTGTCTTGGATTTTACCAGTAGGTTTGTAGAAAAAAAACCAAAACAAATTGTAAAGGGTTTAAATACAGGCTGGCTTAGATGTTCCTTTCCAAATGCCTTTTTATTGCTAGTCTGGAAACTGAAATTAATGGCTCTGGTCTCATCTGTCATAACTGGTTGCAGTTCCATCAGTTTCAAAGGTGTTTCACTGTTTTCACCCTCAGAAAATGTCTTCATTAATTTCTCTATGGGAAGAGGTCTGTTTTCATGGAAGATACAATCTATCTAACCTATTGTTTTTTTGCTACTATCATAGAGTATGAGAGATGCAGTAAACAAGTTTCTAAAGTATAGTTTTTATTTAAATAAACTTCACAAACATAAAAGGCCAGCCTGATATAATCTCCCATCAGTCAGCAGTACTTGGGTGGAAGGGGAGAGAGGTAAGGAAACTTGTCTCCTGCATTCAGCATTCAGTGGTGGTGATCATGCTCATCTCTCCATCTGGGACTACTGGCTCTGACTGTCTTTTTTTTACTAACCAAAACCCTTTGGAGAGCATTCTATGAACAGAGAGTAAGCCAAGGAAAAATGTTGCAAACCCACATGAATTCTTAATTAAAGAGCATGTTTACCAAAATAACTGAATCAAACTGACTTTACATTTGGTATGCAATGAATTGTCTGAGGAAAGATGTTAGCATGAAAGAGAACTAGGATAATACACAGAAGAAATAAACAGGGTGACAAAAAGAGCTAACAGAATGCAAATCTGAATTGAAACAAGTGAGGTGTGTCTGGCGGTCTTGAAGGAGAAAAAAATGAGCTTAATCTTGATGTGAATGAAGAAGGAGGACCAGGGAGGTGATTCAGTTTCATAAAGTCACCAAGGTGATGGATGAAGGTGGTAATTTCCATGCTTGATTATTAACTCACAGAATCACAAAATCACAGAATTATCAAGGTTGGAAAAGACCTAGAAGATCATCTAGTCCAACCATTACCGATACTTCCCAGCTAAATCATATTCCTCAACACAACATCCAAACGTTTCTTGAACACTCCCACGGTCGGTGACTCCACCACCTCCCTGGGCAGAGCATTCCAATGCCTGACTACCCTTTCTGAGGAGTAATACTTCCTAATGTCCAGCCTGAAACTCCCATGGCACAATTTATTTATTATTTTTGGGGGTAGATAGGATAGCTGGCAGTTAGAGGATTGAAGCAGAAAGGCAGCAATCTATCTGTTGAGTGATTAGGGTTTGGCAGAAGCTGTCAGACTGCACAGAAAGCGAGATATTTAATAGATAATGAAACAAAATATTGCTTGCATTTGAGCTGGGTTCAGATTATCATATTATCATCTTCACAGAATCACAGGAAGGTTGACGTTGGAAGGGATGTCTAAATCATCTAGTCCAACACCCTTGCTCAAGAAGATACCTAGAGAAAGTTACTCAGCTCAACCAACTATCATGACTTTAAAATTAACTGAAGACTTCCAGTCTTGAATCAAACAAAGAAGCCTTCTGTCATGGGATCACAGCAGATGCGCTAACTCTACCTTCCTGCCCCTTCCTCTTCTTCACTGATCATTCTCCAGCAAGCCCTTGTCTCCCTTTAATATCAAAGGGAATGGTGAGACTGAATGAAAGTGTATCCTATTCACAGAGAGGTGTGTGACATAAAGCTTGAGATGAGAAGATACATCTATCTGAAGAAAGGTGGTCTGGGCTTCTGACAAGCAACAGTGAGCTAATTTTCTATGATTATTGGTTATGATTACAGCCATTACACATGGAGCACGTAAGGGAGAGAGTACAGAAAATATGTATCATTAAACAAGAGTGAAAAGCACTGTTTAAGCTTAAAGGCTAAGCAGAGTGTCAGTGCAAACTACCACCCAACTGTGTAGTCTAGAAGCTGTAATTTTTTTTCCACTTCCAGTTCCTGAATGAGTGACCATGATACTACAACTCTGCTTTATAGGATGATGATTCTAATGTTCAATTCTTGGGGATGTGTGGAGAGCTGATGAGACATTTGCTGCTGTTGTATCTTGAGGAAGAGATGAACGTGTTTAGCTGAATGGACTCTAAATGTCCTCTGGTTGATGCTCGGGAAAGGTTTTACAAGGATTCAGTTGAAAGTACAGACATCAAGGGAAACGAGCTCATTCCATGATATTTTCTTAAACTACACTGACATACTCAGTGCCATCCACAGGACCAGTACTGTGCTGGAGAGCTGTGCAATTCAGTGAGACAGTAAAGACAAAGAAGAAGAAATGTAAGCTTTCTTGATAACATGAAATGTGCCTATATAGAATAGTTTTCAAAAAACACCTTTTTTAACTGAACTAAATAAGTCATCAGCAGCCCCAGCTAAGTGAAGATGTCTATAGATGCTGGTGGCTCCAATTTACAAGGGCAACAAGAAAGGTCCAGGGATTAAAGGCCTGACAGGGCATAAAGGAAAGATGAGTTGTTAGAAGCGGTTTATGAAGTGCAAGTCCTGCATTACTGACATGACCTCCTTCTATGACAAGATGCCCTGCTTAATAGATGAGGGAAAAGCTGTGGATGTCATTTATTTGGATTTCTGTAAAATATTTGTCACTGTTTCCTACTATATTCAGCTTGAGAAACTGGCTGCTCATGCTTTAGACATCTGTACAGTTCACAAAGTGAAGAACTGGCTGGAATGCCAAGCTCAAAGAGTTGTTGTGAATGGAACTGACATTTAGATTGATGGGCCAAGTGATTGTTCCCTTGTATGCAACACTAGTGAGAAAAGATGCTGAATATTTAAACCCCTTACCACAAGAATTTGCTCAGTACTGCGCAGAGAAGAGCAATGAAGCTGGTGTGGGGACCAGAAAACAAGACACATAAGGAGTGGCTGAGAGAACTGGAGTTGTTCAGCCTGGAAAAGAGGAGACTGAGGGGAGACTTCATCACTCCCTACTGCAACCTGAAAGGAAGCTGCAGTGAGGAGGTGTTGGTCTCTTTTCTCAGGTGACAGTTATTAATATGCAACTAAATGGTTTCAAGTTGCACCAGAGAAGGTTTATAGTGGACATCATCAGGAAGAATGTTGTTCATGAAGAAGATGGCCAAGTGTAGGAACTATCTGCCTGCGGGAGTGGTGGAGTTGCCACTCCTGGAGGTATTTAAGAGGCATGTGGGTGTGGTGCATAGGGATACAGTTTAGTGATAAGACTTGGTAGGTTGGGTTGACTGTTGGACTGGGTGATCTTGAAGGCCTTTTCCAAACTAGATAACCCTACAATGATAGGATTCAATAAAGGTTATACAGGACTGCCGTGTACTATTGCTAAGGTGGGTATTAGTAATGAGTTCTTACAGTGCACTTTCTACTTTTAAGACTAGGACAGGTACAGAATATGATCAGGCGTTGAATGTATACAAGTTTGCAAGATGAATACTATAAAGATTAGAGCATGAATGATTGGAGGCAGACCATAGTTAATGCATGGAAGTTAAACTTTGGGAAGTAATGACCAAAAAAGACTTCAAGACATGGTAGAAAATGCTCTTGTGTTTAATTCCATGGAAGTTACAACAAACTACATAAGAACTCTATTTTATAAAGCACATTCTCAGCTACAAAACACTATTGCAATGCATTTTCACCAGTGATGAAACAGCCTGAATGTTGTGCTCATAAAAATTTGCAACAGCAGAGGTGACTCCCTGTCATTGTTGCCACTGCTGAAACACAACACCCACTGTCCAACTGTGCTGTACAACCATTCTTCGGTCTTCAGAACCATTCTGCAAATGTCAGTGAGTACAAGTAGGTGCTATTTTTTTCCTCATGGAGCTTCATTTGTATTTCCATGTCAGACGCTATTTTGTCAGACTGCTCCTCTACTGCCATCTGTCACACAGCAACTAAACATAACGGAATGTTGCCGGGAAGGTTCAACATCTACTGCCATTTGTTTATTTCTTTAGCAAGAACAAACTGTCCTACTGTCTAGCTAGGCTTTGTAAGTAAATTAGAAAGCAAAGCCTGAGTCCCTGTGGATGAGATGAGGTGCTGGATTTTTAGTTCTTCTGCTTTTAAGGAGGAAGTTTCCTAGCTTGCCCAGTGACCAGGGGATTTTCCCATTTTGACATAAGATTTACAAGAACTAGGTCAAGTATCAGTCTTCTAAGCACAAAATCAAACAGAATATATGCTGAATCATTTGCTTGGAAATTGGATCCAATTATCTTAAATCGGTCATTCCAGACTACCAGAGCAATGAAGGACACTATATTCGTTGAGGTGTTTGACGTGTCATTCGTGTCAAAACGTGTACGCACTATACTTCCAGCTGAATTCACAGGGCACACTGCCCTACCAAATGCTGTGCTCAGAACAGATCAAACAAGGGCTGTCAGTACTCCGTATCAGAAGACTTTCTGACCTAAATAAGAAAATTACTTCTGCATTTTTGGATGGACAGGACATTGAAAGGTGTTTTCACCTGTACAGTATGAGTTAGTACAGTCAGATCTCCCTCTTGAGGGCTCTTAATATCTCAGTGTTGCCCAGAGAATGAAGATGGCCTAATGTGCATTACCTCTGAGACCAATAATGTAGAGCCTGTTTTAATGTAATCAAATTGAGACTCATAGTCAAATTTCAGCAGCAGAGGTACAGTCCCTTGTGTAAAGGTGCAGATTGAGTGTTTCAGGAGTGCTGGCTGGCAGTGATGAAATCCCACATGAACTGGAAACCAGAAGATGAGGAAATTTCATACTCCATTCCCTTCTTAGATTTCTCCACGCAGGTGTAGGACTCACTTAAGAACTGATAATGCCGAATCACGGCGTGCAGGCTCTTGTTCACCTCAGCAAAAATGCATCGAATAAGCACATTTCAAGGCACCACTCCCTCACAGCCCTGAGGGAGGCGGGGGGGGGGGCGGGAGGAGGCGTCCCGCCCTCCCCGACGTGAGCCTGCGCTCACGTCGGGGAGGGCGGGACGCCTCCTCCCGCCCCCCCCCCCGCCCACTGTGGGGCGGTTTTCCTTTCTCTTTTCTCCCTTTTGACTCTCGTCTTTTTCCGTATCGCGTGTTACCGATCGCGCCGGCGATGGAACGCAGCGCTGTGGCGGCTGTGAGGCGCCTACGAGCTCCCGGTAGCGGCGAACGGAATGGCGACCGTCGCCCTCCACCCGCTCGGCGTGAGGATAACGAGGCGGATCTGCAGGGGAAGAAGCGGGGAGGGCCGAGGAGACGGCTGCTGGGAGAGGCTCGGGGGGCTCCTCTAGTGTTGCTCTACCTGCTGGTGTTGAGGGTGTTGGTGCAGGTTTCGCACCGGCAGCTGCTCAGCCCGCCCGCGGGACGTGGGGAACGAGAGTTCAGCGCGCAGCGAGCCAGGTAGACGGAGGGGTGGGAGAAAAGTGTACAAAAAAAAATGCTTATCTTAAAAATACCAAAGCTTATCTAAAGGTAAGGTGTATATAAACACTGATGCTGATTGTGCAATTTGTCTTTCAGGGGATACCTTGACAACATAACAGCAATTGGGCCCAGAACAGTTGGAAGTCCAGAAAATGAAGTTCTTACCGTTAACTACCTCTTACAACAAATTAAGGCCATAGAAGCAGAAAGCACGGATGCTCACAAGATATTTGTAGACATACAGAGACCCACAGGCTCCTTCAGCATTGACTTTTTAGGAGGCTTTACTAGCTACTATGCAAACATAACCAATGTTGTAGTGAAGCTGGAACCTCAAGGTGGAGCCGAGCATGCTGTCTTATCCAACTGTCACTTTGATTCTGTACCAAATACCCCAGGTAGGTTCACTTGTTGCTCCTGCGTTTCTCTGTAGTTCACAAGCCACAGGGTTTGTCTCACTGTCTTCTCCTAGCTAAAACCATTATAGCCACGTGCTAGAACACTGCATGTGTCAAATAACTTGTTTCATTTCAGTGAAATTCGCTATGTATGGAGTGTTGGTTAGTCCTATTTTAGTCAGCATGTTTTGGGATGTAACTTGTTTCCTGGCAGGCAGCGAATTTTGGATGTCAGATTTGGATTTCTGAGAAGTTTCGTGACATCTGCCTTTCATTCCATAGGCCTGTCACTCATGTGCTGCTTCTACCTGTCATTCAGCCCTTTCCATACTAACATACTGATTCTTAACTTGGTTTTCCTGTAACGGAATGCTTTGTGTTGGAGTCTGTTCTCCACTAACCCCACTAACCAGTTTTTCTTCCCATGCCAGCTCGTATGCTTTATCTCATATTTATAGTGTTGCATCCTTATTTTCCTTTCTTTCCACATTCAAAGCTTCTCATTCAAAAGACTATGCTGATCAGAGATGTAATGTACTGTTGCTTTGGTGGTATGTATGTCTCTCACTGCTTCTTTCACCACTGTGTGTTTCCTAGTTCTTGACCTTGAGCAATTTTATACATCTAATCGTCTTAAACAATTATTGCAACACGTTTGCAGTCACTTTTGCAAGTGCATGGTATAACATTGCCAGGAAGGTATGGAACTAGAAATCACACAAATGCATTTGTTGTAACACATAGCCACAGGTGTATGCCAATTATTACAGCTGGAAAATACTACAGATTTCAGTCACTAACAGTAGTTTTACTTAGAATTTTTCATTTGCAGCCTGCACTGCATTTTAATTTTGGGAGTAAACTTTCTGTTTATTCCTCATTACTGAGGAAACAGTTGAGGCTTAGCTTGAGAAACAAAGCATTTGCTTTGTGCATCCTTTCTGTCAACAAAGAGTAGACAGGACTTCTCTTTCTCCTCCAGTCATGTTTAGGCAAAGTGGATTTCCAATTATACTCAATAACTGTGATTATTGTACATTGCCTGTGATTTAGGAGCTGCAGAGGTGATTATTACTGCATTTATAGCTTGACTGCCTTGACCTAAAGAATAGTTCACAAGTATAATGTGATGATAACTGTTTTTAGATGTGTAAGTGGTGTGCCTGTTTCTGTAGGCTGTTGCACAGGGCTTTATCCATCAATTACTTTCTTTACAGTTATTCAGTCAGTAGACTGAATCAGGAGTATTTCACCAGTCTTGCACAGAGATGGGAATGTGGTAGAATGGCCTAGGTCAGAAGGGACCTTAAGGAACATTCAGTTCTAATGTCTGTTTTGTGGGCAGTGTTACCACCCCCCAGATCAGGCTGCCCATGTGAATAGTCGATATTTGTAAGCTCTCTTGAAGTACTGGATGGCCACAGTGAGGTCAGTGTGGAGAAGAGGAGGCTCCAGAAGAACAGGCGCAGCTCCCTCAACCTGTTTTTGTAGGAGATGTCAAGGATTTTCCTCTAATGCAACTGGAAGCGTGTTAGACAGCATTCTGTCATGAAAGTACTACATTTCAACATATTCTTTCTATTTTAGGGTGCTTTAAAGTAGTTCTGGTATTTATTTTGCAATATTGTCCTTAATGCTACTTTCAAAATGTGTCCAATTACTTACCTGTATTGTAGCAGTGTGAAATTCCTTATGGTTTTATTAATTGTAGTACGCTGTAAGAGTTGTTTTTTTTTCCTTTTTTATTCATGTTGTTCTTAGAAAAGCAGATAATGACCACTTTGTTTAGCACCTAGTTAGTCCCGTTCTCTTGAAGAATATTATTGGACCTGTTATTCTGTACATCTATACTTGTTTGACTTTTGAAAATTAGTTTTCTTTCTGCTATTGCTCCTATCTGGTAGATCTGGGATATAATCTGTAGCAGTAAATATACTAAATCTTGGCATAATCACACCTTGGCTAGATTAAATGACTGAGAGAATGTAAAACTTTTTCACCTCAGCTCTTTGTTGCAGTTTTGTGCATTTCTTATAAGCCATGCTGGTCTGCTTATTATTTTAAGGTGCCAGTGATGATGCTGTTAGCTGCTCAGTGATGCTTGAAATCCTTTACACTCTCTCAAAATCAACAGAGCCCCTTCAGCATGCTGTCATATTCCTATTTAATGGAGCAGAAGAAAATATTTTGCAGGTAAGAATATGCCAGGATTATAAAATGTGCATCAAAGTTGTGAATTAAGATCCTGATGCAAGAGTGACTCCAGCTGTCATTTGTGTTTCATCTGTTGAAATATTAAATGCCCGTCTTAACATTTTGAGGAAAATGTATTTGCTGTCAAATAGGAAAATATACTTAGATTAAGACTATTGTTCATATTAACTTAATTGGAAGACTTAGATCTTCTATTCTGTTTCTGTTATGAGTGATCTGAATGCCTTGTCTGAGTTTGACTTATATATGATGAAAAATAACTCTTAGGCTGATATGTAAGAGTATGATATGACCTGTATTTTCTTTGTTTCTCACCAAGGCTAGTCACGGCTTCATTACACAACATGAGTGGGCCAAGTCAATTAGAGCTTTTATTAACCTGGAGGCAGCAGGTGTAGGAGGAAAAGAACTTGTTTTTCAAACAGGTAAGAGCACGTATTGTTTCCAGGGGTAGTTCTGGTAATAAGCAGTGTAGACTTGAAAGAGTATTGAAAGTGTCTCATAACTAGAAGACAGGAGAACTACCGTGCCTCCTTCTCAGCCCTTTGTTGTAAATAAGTTGCTCTGCATTTTAAAGAACACACAGGCTGAAGCACTGTGGCAGAAGTTCCTTCATAGCTTGGAACCTGTGTAGAACAGTGCTAGAGCTGTGTTTCTCTTATACATCAAGGTACTAAGGAGACAAACAGATTAGTATATTACTTGTATCTTGCATACTCATAAATCATGTGCTTAATTTAATCTTCAGGCTACTCTTGCAAAATCTTTGCAGACAGATTTAGGCATTAGAACTCAAGCTGCTGCTCAGGAAGCAGCAGAACTTCTCTGTTAAGCTTTAGCTCCATTGTAGTTGACTGCATGCTTCTTGCTTCTACTGTGGCTGCCTTGCATCGAATGCTTTAGCAGAGAGAGTTTTCAGCATATCATTTTGATAGTTAATAAGTTGGAGATTCTAGTAAAGGCAGTGGTATATGCATTAGTGCTGGGTCTTCTTTGAGAGGTGGCATATCTGTCTTGCCACTGAATGCTCAAGACATGAATGTATTTTTCCACCTGTGGCTAATTCTCCTAATTGTATAAGACTTTCAACTTAAATAAATGGACTTAGTGTACTTTGTGGGGCAACACAGTTTCTTCGTGTGTTGTTTTTTACAAAATAGATATCTATCTTAACTGAGGTTTAAAAAGTATTTGGTGTGAGCCTTCTGTTCACCTTCTGTTAGGACCTGAAAATCCTTGGTTGGTGCAGGCGTATGTATTTGCAGCCAAACATCCCTTTGCATCCGTGGTGGCACAGGAAATATTTCAGAGTGGTATTATCCCAGCCGATACAGACTTCCGGATCTACAGGGACTTTGGTAATGTTCCAGGTGTGTTACCAGAAAACATGTCAATAGACATTATGCAAACATTTGTTTATCTAAGCTTATAACAAGTAGGCTATTCTGTTGCTCAGAATGAAGGGGGATGCGCTGAGTGTGTCATTCATCTTGTAGAAAAATTCTCTTTGATAATTAATTCTTGGTTACATTGCAAATTATTTGGACATTTGAAGAATTTTAAGGCAGGCCTTCTGCAAAGTTGTTTATTAATCAATAGTAAAAAAGGATATGCTTGACATTTTGAAAAAGCGTTCCTGTAGTTCCACATTGTCACCTTCAGAGTGGATCTCTCTTGTTGTATTTATACTAAATATTTGGAAAGCAGTAAGTATACCTTTCTGGTGCTGATACGATAAACCATTTTTCTCCATTAGAGATTTGTCTGCAGGTGTCATGTAATCAATATGTTAGTAACAATAGGTATCTTAAAATACATCAACTTGTCCTTTTTAAATCACAGAATCACAGAATCACAGAATGACCCAGGTTGGAAGGGACCTCAAGGATCATGTAGTTCCAACCCCCCTGCCTGGCAGGGCCACCAAACATACACCTTTACTAGATCAGGTTGCCCAGGGCCCCGTCCAACCTGGCCTTGAACACCTCCAAGGACGGGGCATCCACAACCTCCCTGGGCAGCCTGCTCCAGGGCCTAACCACTCTCCTAGTAAAGAACTTCCCCCTAACATCCAACCTAAATCTTCCTTCTTTTAACTTAAACCATTTCCCCGTGTCCTGCTATTGTCAGCCCTTTCGAAGAGTTTACTCCCCTCCTGGGAGTAAGTTCCCTTCAGGTATTGAAAGGCTGCAATGATGTCACCCCGCAACCTTCTCTTCTCCAGGCTGAACAAGCCCAACTCCCTCAGCCTGTCCTCATAGGGGAGGTGCTCCAGCCCCCTGATCATCTTCGTGGCTTTCCTCTGGACCCTTTCCAAAATCTCCATGTCTTTTTTGTACTGAGAACTCCACACCTGGACACAGTACTCCAGATGGGGCCTCACAAAAGCCGAGTAGAGAGGGACAATCACCTCCCTATCCCAGCTGACCACCCCTCTCCTGATGGAGCCCAGGATCCCATTTGCTTTCTGGGCTGCCAGAGCGCACTGCTGGCTCATGTTAAGTTTCTCATCTATCAGGACCCCTAGGTCTTTTAAATACAGGTGGAGTCCTAGTTGGACTTCCTTATATAAAGCAAACTTGTTCATTTAGGGGAAAGTAAGCAGGCTACAAAGTAGAGCAATGTTTTCTGTGGAAGTATCTAAGGCTTTCACATTTGTTTTGACATTTTTACATAACTTGTCATATTTTTTTCTCTTTGTAGGAATAGACCTGGCTTTTATTGAAAATGGCTACATTTATCATACAAAATACGACACGTCAGACAGAATTTTAACAGACTCCATTCAGAGAGCAGGTTAGTGTTTCAAGAATTAAATAAAGGGGCAGAGAAAAGAAGAATAAAGTTAACAGAAAATTAAACTCCTCTGTTGAGGTTTGAGGTTTACAGCTTTAATATGAGACTTGTACTGAAAAAGGAGATAGTCCCTTGATTAAAACAGTATTTAAGTGTAGAAAGCTTTTGAAGCTTACTTTAAGAATAACTGTATTGATCAGCTCATGAAAATACATTGTCTATGCCTTCAAATAGGAATTCAAAATAATCAGCTGTATATTTGCTTCTTTTGTTATGTATATTTCAGTGCAGTTTTAAATGCATGAAATAATGCAGTGTGTTAATTCATGAATTCTGATATTTGTTCTTTTTTTAATAGGTGACAATATTCTAGCAGTCCTAAAATACCTAGCTACATCAGACATGCTGGCAAAGTCTTTTGAGTATAGACATGGAAATGTTATATTCTTTGATGTACTTGGTTTATTTGTCCTGGCTTATCCTGCTCGTGTTGGCACCATCCTGAACTACGTAATAGCAGCGATTGCTTTTCTTTACTTGGGCAAGAAAATATTACAGCCCAAAACCAGAGGTAAATTTAGTGGGTTTGTTTTTTGTTGTTTTCTGTTTTTGTTTTTTAATCTACCACTGCTATGAAGAAAAAGAGTTACTCAGGAGGTATTATTTCCTTACACCTCTTTCAATCATAATCTTTATGTCACACTTCTCTGATTTGATAGACTTAAGAAGAAAGTTTTAGGTGTGCAGAAATTACTTTGTGCTTAAGTTATTCAAATGAATGTTTATGATGGGTTCTGATTGCCTGGATGTCTACCATTCAGGGATTGCTATTCTGGCTTTTGCCTTTTTGTGAAGATTTAGTTTAAATATTTCAAAAATCTTAAAAAGGAAAACAAATCCTACCATTTATGTGAACTCTTTGTTCTTTAATGGGGGTGGGCCTTCAGAAATGTGTTTCTTGAGTGGCTGGCCATAGACAGGGGGAAATTGCAAAACAAATAATGGGGAAAGATACCAAGATATCACCCTTATTAAAGGGTGTAAAATCAATCCCTCTAATCAGACACTTTCATTTGCGGCATGGAAGTGCATCTGTTTAAATAAATAAATAAATAGATAGTATTAAAAAAAAAAAAAAAAACTTTTTTTTTTTTTTTTTCCCCCAGAGTAAGAGGAGGTTGTAGGAAAAGCAACTCTGATGTTTTCTGAGATTTTTCAGTTTGTTGGCTTCACCAGTTCCCTAGAATAGCTGTTATTGTCAGTAATATGGTAACCAAGGAGGCAGAAGACTGTTTCTCTGGGGATCAATCTTGTAGTGAGAAGTGCTGCAAAAAGACTTGGAAGGAAACAAATAGGCTAAGTGATGTAGACCATGCAATTACAGAATCTTCAGAATGAACTCCTTATTCGGTCATCGCTTGATCATTACCACAATTATACTGTTAGGGTAATTTTAATATTAATGATAGTCTGCAGTAGAGTTTATGACTGTTGGGTGAAACTTTTTTTTCTTCTTTGTAGCAATTAACAACCTGAAGAAATTCTTTACTGCGTTTGGATTAATACTGTTAAGTTGGATCTCTACACTTGTAACTGTCCTTATTGTGGCGGTGTTCATCTCTCTCATTGGACGGTCTCTTTCATGGTATACCCATTTCTATGTCTCTGTGTTTCTGTATGGCGCTGCAGCTGCAGTTAAACTCATTCTGGTTCACTCGCTAGCCAAGAAGTTCTACTACAAGGTAAGACTGACGTTGTTGCCGTTGTTTAAGAGTGGTGAGTGTAGTGTTTAATCTTGTGTAAATGTAAGGGTTGTTGTGTTAAATGAGTGTTAGCAGCCCCTTGATTTAGGGCTTTGTCCTCACTAATGACTGGCTGCAGTTGATTCAGGAAAAAAAATTAAAAAGCCTTCTAGCAGGCAATGTATTGTTTCTTCCCTATGGCACACTCTTGTTTTCCCATCACTTTGTTGGTCAGAGATCAAAGCAACAGGTGGAGAATTGATATTTTTTTGGATCCCTTTAAACATTCTTGAAACTCAGAGAATCTGCATCTATACTTGAATGGTCTTTTGAGTCTTACCAGGCTCTTTCCTATGAACATACTTGTAAGATGGACTCTCTCAGTGTAATCATATTTTGGTACTTTTAATGCATCTTTTAGTACTCCTGTTTACTTCATCTAAATCATAGCGTAGGTTTTGTCATGAAACTTAGCATTCCTACTCTTTCTGTCCTGTTATAAAGTAGAAGGGACGTTACTGTTTTCTTGTGGCTCTCACAGGCAGGAGATAATTACTGGGTTTCAGGTGCTGGATCTAGTTCTTACCTTCTGATTGTCTAGAGGACAGATCACTTGACTAGATATTATTCATCTCCCAGTTTTCTTGGCATGCTTTAGGTTACAGTATACCTCTGTAACTTATACTGTACCTAGGAAGATCTGCATAAGAGTTTTGGAAGATAATCCCTCATTTGGCTATTACAGGCAATACCTAAGTGTTGATGAAGTCATGTGTTTGCTGTTACCACTCCAGGGACTTGTGAATCAGTACAGTTTTTGTTTTGAGAAGGAGCTTTTGAGTCACCAAAAATATTTCCTCACTGCCCCCCATTTTTTCACATCCCGAAATGGAATTAGGAACTTTCTTAAAATCATCCAGGAAGGCAGTCCTTGCTACTAACAAAAAAAACGCCCAACACAATCATAACTCATCATGAATAAGTGTAAATGTCAGGGCTGATGCCTCTTAAAATTGGATTGTCTAAGATAAACAGTTCCATATGAGAAATCAGAATTTGTTTAAATATTCTTATGACATTTGATACATGAAATATTTTTGCTCAGTGATGACTGATTCCCTTTTTGTTACAGAACATGAATGACCAGTACCTGGGAGATGTTTTTTTTGATGCTTCATTGATGATCTGGTCTGTACTATTGGCAATGATTACTCACATCGGTCTTTGTTCAGCATTCATTTGTACACTGTGGGTAGCATTTCCTTTACTCACAAAGCTGATGGTCCATAAAGAATTCAGACAAAAAGGTATGAGGTTTTGGTGGGGAAGGCTGTATTTCAAAACTTCCGCCCCTGCTGTTGTATATTGAAATGTTTTCCCCCAGTCTGTACTGTTTAAGCAGAGTAACTCAATTTAGGAGCAGAGAGCTTTTTAAGTACGTATGACATTTCTGTCACAAGAACGTGTTCTTTAGGCAAAGATGATCTGGAAGAGAAGATGATCTGTAGAGAATCATTTTAGAAAAACATAATGAAAAGCATCGTATATTTCAGGCTAAAAAGAACGGTATTATTTGGGGCTACTAACTGATCAAATACTTCAATGGATGGTAAGCATTGCTATAAAAATGGAACGTTTTTACAGTCTTTGGAACAAAACATCTGCTATATATTTTGGTAATATGAGAGTTGTTTTGCTGTGTTCTTAGAAGAGTCATATTGACATTGGTTGGGTAAGATGAAGTCCCTGCCAAGGTCTTCATATTGTAGGTGGACTTATATGCTGGCCTTGCAGTACTGTATGGATATATTAGTAATGTTGTGCATTTTGTGTCCTGCAGGTGCCACGATGAAATTTGTTGCGATGTACATGCTAGGAATGTTTGTTCCCTATCTATATATGTTGTATCTCAATTGGACTGTATTTGAAATGTTTACTCCTATCATGGGACGAAGTGGTTCAGAAATTCCACCAGATGTAGTGTTGGCAGGATTTATTGTGGCCAGCACTGTGATTCTGTCATCCTATTTTGTAAGTAGAATTTTTAAATGTTGCTTAAAACTTTTAAGCTTTCTCTAGACTTGAAAAATCGATGTGTTTTTTTGTTTTGTTTTGTTTTGTTTTGTTTTTCTAAGCTACTGTCTGAAGTTAATGATATTGTGCAATATCTCAAATGTTAATATAAGGAAATTCTAGGGGAAGGTCCTGTGTTATGTTTTTTAGGTAGGGGTAATTGAAATGGATTTAAGAATTCTTTTGCTCTATAATGATATAATAAAAGGGGTGATTTAATGCAGGAGTTTGAGAGAACATCTATGCTAGATGAAGTTCAGTATGTAGCTAAACAAAACCTATACTATGCTTCAAAAATATTTTAGCCCTTTTTATGAAATCCTTGCTGTGTAATTTCTAGGTTTTTCTTGTCAGATGTTTTACAAAAATGGGAATTTTTTTCGAAACCTCTAGAACATACTCACTTTCTGGTTTTAAAGACAGAGATTGCAAGGAAGTTTCTTGTGTTAAATAGTATGCTTTCTAATGTACTTGCAGTTGCGTAATTGGATTTTAGAGTTATGCAGTGTATTTTATTTCCCAGCCTTGTGGTTTTATAACTGAGCTGTCTTTTTGTTCTCTAGATTAACTTCATTTACCTTGTCAAAAGTACAAAAACGACGCTAATTACTTTAACTGCTGTGTTTGTAGTCACTCTGATTCTCGTTTGTAGTGGAATCTTCTTTCCTTACAGTTCTGATGCAGCTAATCCAAAGCCTAAGCGAGTCTTTCTTCAGGTAAGAAGAGTCTTGAATATAATATTCCCTTTGTGCTGCATGCAGGATTGAGTTTTGGTGTAGTTTTTCTTGTTATTTTTAAAAGCTTAAACCTTTAAGAAGTAACTTCTCTGGTGTTTGCTTGATATAAGCTGTAACAACTGTTCTTGGATTTGAGAGAGCTGCTACTGTTTCTCATGCTCAGTTCCTGTGTTTGGCTCATTTTTGTCAGGAGAGGAGGTTGTTTTGTTGTTTTTTTTTCCTAGTGTTTTTTAAATACAAGAGTAACAGTCTTCATTGATGAAGTGAATGTAAATGTTTACAGGCATAGCAGTCTTTTGAATTTATGTTTCTATGGTACTTTTATAATCTGTGTAATTGTATTCATAAATACTTAAAAACGTGTTTGTTGCATACTGAAAGTACAGGAAACATTTAGGGTTGATGTAGGGGATATTAAACTCTTGCAAGCTTCACAAACTGCCACAAACTGTGTATCTTTTATTTATTTGTTTATTTTTAAATTCTTCCAGCATACAAACAGGAGATTCCATGATCTAGATGGAAACTTGGTTAAAAGTGACTCTGGCATATGGATTAATGGATTTGATTATAATGGAATATCTCACATAACTCCTCATGTACCTGAAATCAATGACACCATTAGAACTCCGTGTGAGGAGTGGGCTCCGTTTTGTGGCCTTCCTTGGATTCTGCCAGTGCATTTCATGTTCCGGTTGGTGTGAACACTGCTTCATTTGAGAGTGTACTGCGAAGCCACTCGCTTCTACAGTCTCCCTTTTGTAAAGGAAGAAAGCGAAAGCTAGTCTTGGCCTAAAAGTAAATTATCCTTCTGCTCGAAAGGTGCTTTAACTTCTGTCTAGATACAGTGTCTTCTGCCACAAATGGTGGCAGAGATCACTGGGTCTGCTGGAGGAGATCTGAAAGTTGATGTATGGGAAAACTGATGTTAGCACCAGTGGAGAGGAAGGCCAGGGGTCCTTCTAAGGGGCACTTCAAAGAAGCAGTATGTGTGCTTCTTCCTTTCTCTCCCTTCCTCTACTCAGATGAAGAAGGTCAGAGTAGATAGTTTCACCAGATGAAAAGTAGCTGCTGTAACTGTTTCTTATACATAAGAAGTCTTGTGACCAAAAATAAACAATTTTGGAGGTCCAAATATTTTTACTTATTTTATTGGTTTGTAAATTAAGACAGGTCCAGGTAACAAATAAGAACTGTGATGTTGTCTGCTGTTCCGTTACTGTATCTTTTAAGTGTTTGTCTCTCTGTAAGCTGTTAATTTTTAACTGCCTTCTGCTAGCTTAAATAGCTTCTGAATATTTTATGTGTTTGAAGTGTATTTTGTACTAAAACTTACTCTTTTCATGTTTTAGTACCTCTAACTGTTGCACTGAGATAAAGTTAAAATCTTGTTTATTTGCTTATTCAGGAAAAACTGGTATCTTCCTGCTTCAGAAATTTTTCCAGCAAGCCCCATTCACTTTAAGCTTCTCACCAAAGAGCTGACACCCTGGAACTCTGTGAGGTTAAGCTTTGAAGTATCTGGTGAGTGACTGAAGCTCCTTTTGTTTTTATGCTCGTAGTAGATCAGGTTTAATTCCAAGTCTGCATTTTACAGTACCATTCCTAAAATGAATTTGTTTGTGCTAGTTGCACAAAGCTCACCAGTTTCAGAATACACTGTGGTTGTCACATTTCAGTTGTTATTTGAGAGACTGATACCTTCTCTATTTTGAGTAAGCCTTGATCTTTTTTTAGCAAGTCCCTTCTTAAAGTCCACTTACATATAATTTATCTTACTGCTTAGAAATATTTGGAGACTCTTCTATTGAGAACTATAGAGACTCTTCTATAGAGAACAGTTTAGCTCTGTCTTATTTTGGAAGGTATATGTGGTAATGCAAAGTCTACTAGTCACTGTTTAGGAAAATATGGTGTTGGAATGAAAGAGGGGCAGGTGTTCTTTCTCCTTTCAGCTGTTTATACATCTAGATGCTTCCCTGCAGGTCCAAGTCACATGTCTCTGTATATTCGGCCACATGAAGGGTCGGCTTTGTCCACCTGGTCTCTTGGAGATGGAACACCGGTTGCTAGTGTAGGAGGAGACTACTTTGTGTTTTACTCCCATGGGCTGCAGGCTACGCCGTGGCACTTCTGGATAGAGCTGACAGTAAGTATGCTGCTGTTGGGAACCTGGTGATTTCATGGGCTTTTAAGTTGGTCCTGTAAGTCAGCTCACATAGGTTTTGGTGCTTTGTCCTCCAGCTTGCCAAACAGTCAAAGGGAGAATCTTTGCCTTGTTTTCACAGTCTTAGGTCTTAAGCTTGAATTTTTCTCGTTTTGCCCTCATAGTTTTTCAAGTTCTGTCTTCAGTATTTTGCAGTTCTTTTTCTTGCTGGAAATAGTTTTCATATACTTTGCTTATTTGGGAAAGTTGCAGGGAGATCTTTTTGGTAAAATTATCTGCCTGAAGAGAATTGCTACAATTTTGTGTTCCATGCTTTATTTTTTGGTTGGAAATAAGGCTTCTGTAAAGTACCAATGTGACAGCTTCCAGCATTCCTATTCCAGCAGGATTTATGATCCATCATGCCCACTGTTGAATTGCCAATGAATAACATTTTCTAGGCTTGCAAGTTACTATTACCACTGTAACAGTGAGGTTTACTCTAGGTTTAGCTTTGAGGAAAGATTACCAGAGCCTGTGAAAGTTCAGAAAAGCCCATTGTTCCTTCCTGGATTGTGTCATATAAATGCTTAACCAAATAATCCTTATGAGGATACATATAAAGGCAAATGGGAATCTACACTATAACAAGCTTTGCAAGACTGAAAAAAGCAAAGCTAGGCGTAAAAAGCTTGTCATGCTGAAGGTTCAAAGTGGAGAGATCATTATAAATACTGTGCTGGAGTTCTGTCTTGATTTGTTGGCAAAACTTATACCTACAAATGAGTTTGAAGCATGTGCTCTAACATGTCAGAGCAATTTCAATTCAAATCAAGCTCATGGTGATACTGATTCAGGTGAAGATATGAAATGCTTTAACTTACAGAACGATGACCTGTGGGCTGTAGTTTATTACATGGGTGTTAGATCTGTGGAACATCTGGATTGATTTTTATGTTTAAAACCTGCAAGCAGTCATAAATACTGTATTGTCCTTTCTCTCCTACAGGGCTCAGAAAAGCATTCTGATGGAATGGTCTCCCTTGCTATAGCAGCACACTATTTTTTTGGGGAAGATCAAAAATCACCTCAACTTTATGCCTTACTGGAGAGATTTCCAAACTGGACGTTTTCTTCTGGTTGGTCCTGCACTTACGACCTTTTTGTTTTTTAATGTTTAATAGTAGTGCAGTGCTAATAGGGTAATCTCTGACATAGGATACCGTAATAACAAGCATCCTAACAAGATACTGGAGACTTCTGCAAGAATTTTAAATGTGTTGGATACAAATAGTGTTTCTTTGGCAGTTTGGCTGTTTAGTGGCTACAGTTGTCTTGGGGATAAGGTGATATTCTGTGTCAATGCAAATACAGTTCAGCTGGTTCTTCCACTGAAACGGCAGTTTGACTAGTGTGTTTCTGAACATAAAAACTGCATTTGAGGAAGTGAAGTTAGCACAATACAATGACACTTGTAATGAAAGGGCCTCGTGAAATTATTTTGATACAACATAAAATAAAACTGTACTTCATGCATGTTCCACCTATGTTTGGTGGAAGTTCAGACCGGACATCAGGAAAAGTTTCTGTACTGTGAAGGCAGTTGAACACCAGAACAAGCTTCCTAGTGAGGTGATTGATTCCCCATCTCTGTCAGTACTTAGAAGGCAATTGAACAGTGCCCTCATACACTTTAACCTCTGGTTAGCCCTGATGTGGGCAGGCAGTTGGACTCAATGATCTTCGTAGATCCCTTCCAACTGAACTGTTCTATTCTGTAGGCTGTTATCATGTGCCTGTCCTATCCGTCCTAATAAAGTAAAATATTCGGCTAAGAGGTGCTTGTTTACGGGGTGGGGGGAAGGGATGGTAAAATCCTAGATGTTGCTTTTGTCACTGGATGAAGTTACTGAAAGTCGATGCCTTTGTAGGTTGCACAATGCAGAAAAGCTGGTATTCTGGAATGTGGTAATTATTTATTGGAGTGAAACCATGACAATCCATGTTACCATTTCCATTCAGTGTCTTTCTGTTAAAAACATAATTTCTATCTTTCTCCTGTCTTTTCAGTGCAGGAACTTGTGTGGGTGGGTTTGATCTGTCACCTTGCACTTCTGTTCCTGTTAGGACTCCTTAGTATCAGCGTACAAACATGTAACTCACTCTCTTGTATGTAAGAGTGCCAAGTCACCACTTCTTCGAGTGGATGTTTTATAGTTAATCCACTCTAAATTTCAGGTTATCTTCTAATTTATTAGAATTGGCTAAATTTTGGTATCTCCTTTGGAGAGACTTGTACTAGTGTGACAGTATTGCACTTCGCTAATACGCTTGTTTCTTTAAACGTGGGTTGCTTTCAGTAAGGAAGAATACCAAGAAGAATCATCCCTAAAAGAATGTCTTCTATTTCTGAGTTGCTTTTCCTGTTTTAATTCCTCCCGCATGGGGCCTGCAAAGGATTGTGATGTTTAGAGTAACTTATGGTTTTGACAGGCTTTGAATTGTGAAGCCATTGACCTCTTGTTGTCCAGTTTTTGTTTCTTTTCCTTTACAGCCAAACTTGATTTAAAACATCCTTGTGACATCAGCTCCATACTGTGATTAACACAGATTCACCTTCTCGTTGTCCCGTGAATGTTGCCAAATAGCACGTAAAGCAGATTTTGTGCCTGCATTGTAATTTCAAGTAAAAACATGCTGGTACTGGGAAGTTCTACTGGGCACGTGGAAGAAAATGCTTTAATTTGTGTGGGCTGTGATAGAAAGCAGCTCCCAGTTCAGGTGTTTTTCCTTCAGATTGGTCTGTAGCTGTGTAGGTAAGCATCAAGAAACGGTTTTATTTCTTGCCAGGTCTATTTGCAAGCATTGTTGACTGACTCTTGGGCTACAGACAGAGGTTTAATTACTGTGATCACACCAAACTGGACACTATCTTAGAACCAGTGTCACTTGATGCTCGACATGAACGTGAGTCAATCATCACCCACTTGTATCAGATTGGTTCTGGTTTGGAAGTACAGTCTGTGTACGATGCATTCGTTATTCTGAAAACAACCTTGCACTGTCAGTGACTTGGGAAAGAAAACCTTGGTTCTGTTTGTCTTGACTCTCAGCACATGGCGTGTGTTGCGCTCCAGTTGATGCACGGCAAGTTGACAAAAGCTGCACTGATATTTACCGTCCTCCCAGATTCGATTTTTATGTTTTGCCTTTGATTTATAGCTTTTTAAGATGTTTTATGTGAAGAAGTCGGACCAGGAGCTGAAAACGCCTGTTAGCGATTTCTGGAACTTCCATGAAGCAATAACTTCTGCTAACTCAGGATTTAACCTTTATTAAATTATACAGTTATGAGGAATGTCTACTTTGTTGTAAATTTCTGGCTTTATAAATAAAAGTGAAACTCAATCGGTAGAAGTGTATGTTCGGTATGATTGTTAAAGGCCTCGTTTGTTGTGCCAGCACTGTGTTAATGCTCTGAGTGGAACTACTGTGAAGTGATGCTGGTTTCCACAGGGGGCCTTTGTGGATTAGGAGAAATGTTGGGATAAGTTCAAGGAGCAGGAGAGTTTCAGGTACTGTACACAAAAACAGACTGTTGAACTGGGTGGAGTTGTTCTGTATTAGCAAAACATGCCTTTAATGTCTGTTCAGTTTAGGTTTAGGAGGCCTGCTGGAAAACACTAATCAAGTAGACAAGATCTAACAAGCCTGTACAAAGCTAACTGTGGCATATGGGACAGAGCTACTGAAGAGTTTGCATGCATGGTAATATTGTTCAGTGCTTTGTTTTTCCTTGGGGTCTGAGTGTGATTTGATGCCCTGCTGAGCATGGTCTGGAAGAAGCTGGCAGGATGACCTGACTTAGAACCTGATAGCATGGAAAACACTGTGGAAAACTACTGTCTCTGATCTTGGACAGGCCTTAAAGGTGTTGGGAACATGGGAATCAGATGGAATGAAACTGAGCACAATTCAATCAATTACCAGAGCTTAATTGATGGTGGAAGGGGATGGAGTTCTGCATCACGAAGAAGGGACAGGGAATGCTGTTGTTTTAGGAAACAGTAGGGAAAACCTCTAAATTGTCCTAAAGGATCTCAAGAGGGCTCCTCATGGGTGGTAACATTGGTAATAGTAGAACTGAAGTGTCTCTATGCCAATGGATGCAATGTGGGTGATAAGCAGGAGGATGACTAGAAGCTAACTGTGAAGACAGAGGCATGGGGGCATGATTCATATTGCTGGAGCATGATGACAGGGCTACAAGCTTTTTAGAGGATAGGGGCAGGGAAGTTGCCCCATGTTATGGAGGGGCTGGAGTGCAAAGAGCTGCCTCAGAAATAGTCACAATTAGTTTGAGAGCTTGTGAGTGATGATCAGGGACCAGACCAGAAGGGTATCTGGTGTTTGGAGTCTGCTACAAGCACTAGATTCCTCCTTAACTCTGAGCTGTAAGAAAAAAAACTCTGATCTGTCTTTCAGGACGGGGCAAGGGGTGGCTAGAGGAAGGGCTGGTCCATGCTGCATGCAGCCCATGTGCTGACATGGCTGCATAGTCTGCATAAACAAGGTGAGACTCAACCTGCTAAAATGGCTTTTTTCCCCCATCTAATTGGAGGTGATAGCTCTCACTTGCATACGACTAAACCTCTGGTGGTGGGTTAACCTCATCTGGCTGCCAAGCTGCTTGCACTGCCCCTCCTCAAGCAGGGCAGGGAGAGACTGTATGATGAAATAGCTTCAGGATTGGAATGAGGACAGGGAGATAATCTACCATCACAGGCAAGAAACAGACCTGACCTAGGGAAAACATTTAATTTATGGCCAATCTGAAATTAAAGTAGGTTGATGAGAAAGGGATAGGACTGAAAATACCTTTCTTCCACCCCCACCTTCTTCCCAGGCTCAGCTTTACACCTGCACATTCCCAAGTTTTCTACTTCCCTCCCTCCTGGCAGTGCACACAGGGCTGGGGAAGTCGCTGCTGCTCCTTCCACATCGTGGTTATCTCCTTTTTCAGTGTGGGGTCCCTCCCACAGGGTTTCACTCTTCATGAACCACTTCAGTGCAGTCCTCCTCTTCACTGGTTAGTCCTTCAGGAAAAGGCTGCTCCATCATCTACTCCACTACACCTGTGCTGTCCCACCCAGGTGAGCTTACACCCAGCAGGGGCTCTCCACATGCTGCAGTATTTAACTTAGAAGCCTGATATTATCCTGTAGAACAAACAACTCTGCAACACAGCTATTCTATATTATATAGCACATTACCACAATGTTTGTCAGGCATTTGTCAGGGATCACTGCCATTAGCTTGAAGTGCGATTTTCCACAGGAGTAACTGCAGGTAAAGTTGAATGCATTTGTCTTTTAATCACAGTATAACAGCAGTGGAATTTAAATACAAAATTAGCACGTAGTTTGCATAGAGATAATTACTACCAGAGAAGTACAAACTTCTGAAATTCCACAACTAGATTTAACTGCTAAACAACAGCAGCACAGCAGTAAGAATTTTAATATCAAGAATTGTCATATATCAATTAACGTGTTTGTTTGCTTGTACAGATCCAAACCTGAACAGCAGAAAGATGATAAGGTTTGGGCTTGGCCTGCAGCATTACCACAGAATCACAGAAAAATATTAACTTGAAGCACAGGTTTTATTTGTTTTAACATGAAAACTTAGAAATTAAATAGGTTTTTCCATAAACAAAACAAAACAAAAAAGCCTTCTAAATATCCCCTTAGAACAACAGTGGATTCTGATGTCAGATCACAACAGGCTTGTAGGTCCTAAATTGGAAAGAAGGAAGTATGACAGACGTTGCCTATAACCAGTAACTATGATGCAGACTAAACTTAATGCTTGGGCTCCTGAAGTGGACTTCTTTGCTGTAACTTTGATATTAGTTTCAACTCGTAGGTGAAGATTCAAGCTCCATTCGCTAAATCTCCACCTTTCCAGGTAATACTGTTATTGCACTTGTACTGGTTGTACTGGCTTAGTAAAGCCACTGTAAAGCAACCATTTAATGTTTTACATTTTAAAGCACTTGATCTTATCTGCAAAGGAAAGAGAGGCAATGAAACCACAATTTATTTCAACTTAAATGTGAATGCTGTTAGTTTTCAGGGTTTAAAGGGATGTGCACTTAGTAACTACACTACGAAAGCAACAGGTGCTGCAACTACCCTATGATGGCTTGTTTGGTCCATGTCAGTAATCAAGTGATGTTATAAAAAATAAACTAGTTTATTTTGTATAAAATGAGCAATGTTGCATTTTTGTTCAGATTGCACAGTACAAAGAAGCTAATATCTAAATTAATACTGTTACAGGTAGTTATTACATAGGGACAGCAGCTAGAAAAAATAAGTACCTCAAAGCAACAGACTTCTGCAGCCAGCTTTTCATAACATTGTATGAAAGTTAAATAAGTCTTAGTTACAAGAATGCATATTATAAAATGCTTGAAAAAATGTCTAAGTATGAGCTTTTAAACTGATTTCTCATAGCTAGAGTATATGATGAATATTTACATTTAAAAAAATCCATTTTTCAGAAAAGAATTTACAATGAAATAAATAACCTTCAGCAATCCCTTAAACCCAAGTATAAGATCTGTAAGTGGCAGTAAAACAACAAAAAAAAGCCACCTTGTGTCTCTGCTCGGTCAGTAAAGTATGCTTCATCCAGAAAGAAGTGCAACTCTGCTTTGACTTTACTAGGAATCTAGAAACATGCACAATACATATTGGGTACCTTCAAATATGGTACAGCCTTGAATATTTGTACAAGAGTATTCACAAAAAACATACAATATATTTTACACTCCTTTCATACAAAATATTGATATTAAACCCATTTGCATTGATCAGACATTTCTTAGGCAGGCGAGGTGGGAAGGAGAATAACTTTCAGATCTAAGCTCCTCTTTACCTTTTAAACTCAAGTAAAAAGCACTGTAGTAGCATCTCCAGAACGTGTCTGTGCTGTAGCGGGCCTTATGGACATTAGCTGAACCTGTCTATGTGTGCGTCCACTGTCTCTCAGCACTGTTAGGTATCAAAACCCAGAGCTCCAGTCTGAAGACTGCATTTAAAAAAGAAAAGAAAATCTGCCTTCTGACATTACCAGATGAAACTGCTCCTTAGTTACGTTATCCCCAATTTACATTTGAAAGATTAAATATAAAAGAGAAATCCTACTCCAAAACATGGAAGCATGTCTAGAGCTGCTTTGCTTCCTTTCACACCTGATGTTTGGGATGTAGTTCATTTTTCACTTAAGACACAGTGCAGTCATAACTGCCCTCTTGAAATGATTCCTCATCCTCAGTCTTGGACTTGTCCTCTTCATGCCTGCTAGCACTGCTATTGCCAGCATCACTCTGAGGGTTAGTGCCATGGCTAGACGAAGTCCTGCTCTCCTCAGCTCTGATGTTTGCTTGTTCTGTAACCTTAGAGGGATTCACTGGCTGAAAAGCTTCAGGCTGCACTTGCTCTTCTGCTATTTCACTCAGCTTCTGGATCTGCGGTTTGATGACATTTAGAAATGGCTTGTACCCAGGGCTAGAAAAATAATGGTAAGGGAAACCTTGAGTTAATAAAGTTAATTATACTACTTCTGCCAAACGCCTAATAAGCATTCATTAGGAGATGTTGAGTATAAAAGGTTATCTTCTAGCACTCTTCGTGTACAGAACCCATAAAAGGTTGACTCCAACTCCATCAAGTGACTATCCATAAAGTTCTTGCAAAAGTGTTTTAAAATAATTGCTTATCTAAGGCTAAGATGACCCCAACTTATTTTTTTAGGCAACTTACTGAGTAACCAAGTATCCATAACTGGAATGGAAATCAAGACAGAAAATAACACTTACCAATCTGTAGATGCCCATTTGTCAACAGCATATAGGCCAGTCTTGATATTCTGACAGATTTCCCCATCAATGTCAGAGGACTGCATTATACTGAAAACCTGGTTGATTACTGAAGACTCTCTGAGGATAAGACCTATGATAATACACCAATCCAAACATCCTGCTTCCATGAAGATATGTAGCAAGTACCTATATGAAGAAAAGCATCCCACTGAATTGTTTTCACAGAATCACCAAGGTTGGGAAAGACTTCCAAGATCATCCAGTTCAACCATCTACCTACCACCAATATTTCCCCATTAAACCATGTCCCTCAGTACAACATCTAAATGTTTCTTGAACGCTTCCAGGGGCAGTGACTCAGTCACCTCCCTGGGCAGCCCATTCCAGCAACTGACCACTCTGTCTGCAAAGAAATTTTTCCTAATAGCCAACCTCAGTGTGCAACTTGAGGCCTTTAGTCTGACCATTAGTTATGTGGGAGAAAAGGCCAACACCCAGCTCTCCACAACCTCCTTTCAGGTAGTTGTAGAGAGCAATAAGGTCACTCCTGAGCCTACTCTTCTCTGGACTGAGCAATCAGTTCCCTCAGGCACTCTTAATAAGACTTAGGTTTCACAGCCCTTCTCTGGACACACTGCAGGGCCTCTCTGTCTTTCTTACAGTGAGGAGCCCAAATACTTGAGGTGTGGTCTCACCAGAGCTGAGTACAGGAAGATAATTGCCTCCATGCTCCTACTGGCAAGACTATTTCTGATACAAGCCAGCATGCCATTGGTTGCCTGGACATACGGCTCACATTTATCCAAGCATCAACCAACACCCCTACATCCATTTCTCCCACAGTCTTCCAGCTACTCTACCTCAAGCCTGTAGCACTGCCTGAGACTGTTGTGGCCAAAGCGCAGTACTTGGCATTTGGTCTTGTTGAACTTTGTACCCCTCAAAATCCTGGCATGTGAGTCTATAGATGGTGTTTCTTTCTCGTAATGCTGGTTACTACTATTCATTTCTTGTTTCAAGTGCAGTGAGTATTTAACTTACCTCAGCTGAACTTGTGACTTGTGTGGCCCTTTACTAGCCAGTTCTAGAGAAAGATGTTCAAGCTCTGACTGTGTTAGACTTGGACTGGAGAAGTTTTCATCCACCATGGTCCAGTCACCATCCACCATTGAACTTGTTTCAGTCAGGTCTGTTGCTGAACCAATGCTGCATTCGTCACCTACCAAAAACATTCACAAATTAAGACTCAGTATTTCTGAACCACTCCCTACCGAAACTGCTCAATTATTGAGTAATTGCAAACCACTGTTTTAGTTATTTATGAAACTATTACTAGAATTCACCTGTCAATATTTAGAGATTACTGATTTAACTTCTGTTTAAACCGAAGTGTTTCAAAATGCTTATCAAAGTCCACTGAACTCAAAGGTGTTCATCCAGACCAGCATCAGACAGCAGCACAAGATGGTGCAATAGAAAAATATTTTTTCTTCTCATTTAATATCTGCTATATACTTTATTTTTTTTTAGAATTACACAATTTTTACTTTACTTTTCTAAAAGTTGTGGGAAAAAATAAAAGAAACTATATCAGGCTAATTGTCTTTATTTTTCATTATGTTCTCTTCCTCCTCCCCACAGCCCAACATTACTTCAGCAGCTGTGAGAAGCAACAATACAGCCATCACATACAAATACTAGAATGTAGGCACAATACTTCCAGGTGCATTTTTCCAGTAAGCAAACAGAAGGAAGTGTGACTAACCTTTACTTAGCAAAGGAGAAAGGAACGCATCTTGCATGTGTGGTCCATGGGATGAGGCTGTGTCCATCTCCCTCTGAGAGGAGCCGATAGTGCCAAGCCAGCTGCGACTCCGAGGTGTGTTTGAAACCCCTGTGTCCATTTCCATACTTACAAAGGTATCTGCTGACTGAGATTTTATCAGCTGCTCTCCCATAGCTGAAATAAAATAAAGAAAAAAAGTCATGTAATCATCAAAAAGAATCACTGTACAGTTCTCTTCAGGTACTTCAGGAAGCTGTAAGTTGCAACTAAATCAATGCTCAATTTGTTGAGCTCAACAAAGTCAAAGGAATATAGCAAAAGTTCAGATATTTCAAAAATTTCTCATCAGCTATTTATACCTGCACTGCCATAAAAGAACCATCAGCTAATACAGTAATAGCAACAACAGAACTAAATAATGGTGCTGCTACTACCAGGAAGACAAATATTTGGTAGTGAATATCAACTCTGCTGTATCAAGGTAAACCAGTGTATTGAGAGTAACAATGCAAAGGTTTACAGAAAGCTTTCAAACTTCTAGTCCTCTACAAGATAGAAAATTTTATAGGTGAGGTTTTTGTATTTTTTTAATACATAATAATTAAATTCTCATCAAAAAACTATATAAAAATGTCTATTTTCATAATGTTATGTAGCAGTTACACATCAGCAAGCAATATCTCAGTCCAACTTATTATCTGCACAAGTGATACCCATTCCAGTGCAGCCAAGAAACCTCAGTAACAGACCATAGAAGGGATGAGGTCTATGCTAAACAAAATCCCTTCAGAAAATATGCCCTGTGTGAGCAAGCTACACAGGTGATAAGTCTCAGCCAGTTTGCTTGGATGAACTGAAGGAGATATTCAAACTGATGGAAGTAGGACTGCAGAAAAGAACCTAATCCAAATCAACCCATATGTTACAGCACCTGTCTTGTACTTTCCATTCTTGAACGGTGAATTAATAGATGAAGCTGGCATGACTGGAAGTGGCCAGAGGAAATCCTTGTGTAGCTTTTTCAAAGCACTAACAAAGTCTTCCACACGGGCAGCTCTGGCTCGCTCCTTGCACAGCCAGCCAATGAGCTCAAAGCCCAACTGTGCAGCAAAACAACCAAGGTCCTTCAGCTTGATTTCTTCTAGCAGGCGCCGGGCATGTCGCCAGAGCATCATGTCAATGTACATATTCTCAGCACAGTCACTGTCTTTACTCCACCTATGGACAAAACAGACAACAGTCAAGTGAAACACTGAACTGAGTTGTATGGACTGTTGGCCACTGCTGCAATACAAGTGGAGCAGTTTTCCATATACCAAAAAGAACAGCTTCCAACATTCCTTCCTGCCTTATATTCTCCAAAAGAATATAAGTGGGATCACTGCCACAATAGGTAAAGTGAAATAACCAAAGGAGATTGCAACTGCAGCACCTGTAGAACACCAAACCATAAGCAATACAATACAATAAATAAATACAAAAAGCAGATGACATTGCAAAGTAACTTCTGAGAAACAATTTTAGAGAAAATTCAAGCATTAGTAACAGAATCACAGAATGCCTTGGGTTGGAAGGGGCACACTGTCAACTCATGTTCAGCCAAGCATCGACCAACATCCCCAGGTCCCTTTCCTCTTCACAGTCATCCAGCCACTCAGCCCCAAGCCTATAGCACTGCATGGGGTTATTGTGGCCAAAGTGCAGGACCTGGCATTTGGCATTGCTGAACCTCATCCCATTCACCTCAGCCCAACAATCCAGCTTATCCAGATCCCTCTGAAGGGCCTCCCTACCCTCAGGCAGGTTGACCTCCTCCCAACTTGGTGTCATCTGCAAACTTACTAAGGGTACACTCAATCCCCTCATATAGGTCATCAATAAAGATATTAAACAAAATGGGACAAAGTACCAACCCCTGGGGGACACTCCTTGTAACAGGTTGTCAGCTGGACTTAACTCCATTAACCAATACCTGCTGGGCATGACCCTCTAGCCAGTTCCTTACCCAAAGAAGGGTATACCTGTCCAGGCCACGGGCATCCAGTTTCCCCATGAAAATACTGTGAGAGACTGTGTCAAAGGCTTTTCTGAAGTCTAGGTAGACTACATCAACAGCTATTCCCTCATCTACCAGTCTGGTCACCCAGTCGTAGAAGAAAATGTGGTTGGTCAAGCACGACCTGCCTTTCATGAACCTGTGGCTGTCTGGGGCTGATCCTCTGGACACCACACACATGTTGTGAGATCACACGCAAGATGATTTGTTCCATAACTTTCCCTGGTACTGAGGTCAGGCTGACAGACCTGTAGTTCCCTGGATCCTCCTTACGGCTCTTGTAGATGAGAGTCACATCAGCAAGTCTCCAATCCCCTGGGACCTCTCCAGTTAACCAGGAGTGCTGGTAGATGGCGGAGAGCGGCTCAGCAATCACCCCCACCAGCTCCCTCAGCACCCAAGGGTGGAGTCTGTCCAGTCCCATGGACTTGTGGCAGTCCAGGTGGAGGAGGAGCTCTTTAACTGTCTCCACCTGAATCACTGGGGGTGTATTCAGCATTGCATCCCGGTCATTCAGATCAGGGCACAAAGTGCCCTGAGGATAACTGGTCTGCCCATTAAAGGTAGTTGTAAAGAAGGCATTGAGGACCTCAGCCTTCTCCTTATTCCCAGTGGCCACATTCCCCGCTGCATCAAGTAAGGGTTGGATATTTTCCTTGGTTCTCCTCTTTTCCTTGATATATTTGTAAAAGGATTGTTTTATTCTGTTTTACTGTTGTGGCCAATCTAAATTCGAGTCGGGCTTTTGCTTTCCTAACTTCCTCCCTGCATACCATAGCAACTCCCTTGTAATCTCCCCATGTAGCCTGTTCCTCCTCCCAGAGGACATAGACTCTCTTTTTCTCAACAACAGCTCCCAGTTCATCCACACTTGTCTTCTTCCCCTATGGTTTGCCTTACAGCATTCAGGGCCAGCCTGTTCTTGTGCCTTCAAGATTTCCATATTGAGGAGCACGTCTTCCTTAAAAATAGGAGTGATGTTTCCTTTTTTTCTGTCATCTAGGATTTCAGCTGTCAGTCACGACTTTTCATATATGATGGAATGTGGCTTGGCAACCACATCTGTCAGCTCCTTTAGGACCCTGGGATGCAAATCATTCAGCCCCAATGGAGTTGTGCAAGTTCAGTTTCATGAGGTGGTCTCTGACTTGCTCTGCTCTTACAGTCAGGGATTTTGCAACTCTGACCCCCACCTAATGGTTCAGGGATGTGAGAGGTTTGAGAAGCGTGACTGTCAGTGAAGACTCAGACTAAGCTTGTGGAGGACCTCAGGCTTCTCCATGTTTGTTTTTGTGAGAGAACATAAGTGAGGCACAAGCATTACAAGAGTCTAGAAACAACAAATACAGAATGCTGTGGAGGGAGATAATGACAAATTTAGCTCTAGCATGCAATACCATAGCTTAAACTGGGAAGAGAGCTAGTACATTACCTAGCAAAGTAGGGAAGGAGAAGACATTACCTTTTTCCTGATGGGCCAGATGGCATACTCAGTGTTTTTGTCAAGTTAAATTTGCCATGGAGATTCTCTGCTGATTGGGATAAACTAATGCTGCGATGTCTGAAGAATTCAAAGCCACTACTTGAACTAGGTTCCTAAAACCAAGAAAACCCAAACTTACTATCAATTGAGTAAACATACTGCATAACAGCAAGATAGATCATGGAAAATTTGATTTACAGTATTTACTGTTTTCACAACAAACCTGAGTTGTTGGTGTAGCTGGAGGTGTCTCTGTTTCTCCAGAACCAATGGCTTTAAGAAATCTGATCATATGACGACAAAGATCCCACTTTCCCTGCTCTAAGGCAGTGTTAAACAGGAGAGTAGCATGTTGTCTACTAACTGCTGGAACTTCCATATTCTGCAAATAAAAAAGAATAATTAAGTCATTTGTGTTTGCCACTGACAAGAAAAGGTATTAAGTCAAACCTTATGTCACATTCAAAAATAACAGAAATTAGAAGATTTTGCTTTTTTGTAATAGTAAGCTAACAACTCACATTGCCCAATATTCTGATATTCATTATCACTGAACTTAAAATTTGTTTAGCATAAATAACTTCGGCATGAAGATTTTTTTTAAAAATAATACAGTTGCAATACAGAGCATACCATTACCTGTAGGATAATGAGATAAGAGGCAGCTGTGTCCAAGTCTTGGGCCATTAAGCACTCTTCAAATAAGTCCTTTGGGTTTCCAACAGCAGCAAAAAGATAATTCCAGAGAGCATACTCTGTCTTCCTAGCACAATGAACAACTGTCTGCAGGAAGAGGGGGAACTCTGTAATGAATTTTGCCACAGTGGGAAGCAGAGGGTCGGGAATGGGTTCCCGCGAGGTAGCTTCTTCTTCCAGCACTTCATGAAGCATCAGTTCTAGTACATGAGGAAAGTATGGTAACGTGGCACAGGAGTGAGCCAAAAGCAAGGCTTGTTCACCAAGGTTCCTAACCAAGAGCTGGCGTAAGATGTGATGGAGGTAGATCTGAGAGGTTCTCTCAACAATAGAGAAAGGAAAGAGAACCTCCAAGTGTTCTCTAGCACTGGTTTGAGTGTATAAACAGTCATAGAGCACAGTGTCATTAACAGCACCAAGAACCAAGGCATCTTCAAACAAAACAGCCAGTGGGTATATGTTGATGTGGAAAGGCAGCATGATCCGTCTTGACAGAAAGGAATGTGGCTTTCGATGATCTCTGGGAAAGAGGGGAAGCCAGACTTTCATACCTGCCCCACCACAGCTGAGCCAAAGGGCTTCCAATAAGTGGCGCTTATGTTTGTTGATCCTGCAAGTAGTCCATACATTTTCAACAGACTGGGCTAGTACAACTGGAGCACAAAAAGGCAGCTAAAAAAGAAAAATCAACAACAACAAAAAACACATCAAACAAATTATTCTTTGTTTTTAAACCTTCAGAGGAGCTGTTCTTTTAGCCAAGAGTTTTATCTCTCTGCAAAGCACCTGAGAAAACACTACCTTGTAAGCACTACCTTGTACCAGGAAAGCAGTTATTTATTTCCAGATAATAATTAATCCTGGAAAATTATATGTTTCTTTTCATAAATATCTACTCCGCATTTTAAATTCCTGAACCACACTCAATCACAACTTCTCCAGTCATTGTCATCTTTGAAGCCATCACAACATTTAACTTATGCTTACTCACATGCTTCCTTTGATTAGGATTACTGTCCTTGTCACGTATCTGAGGACCAGATCGATCCCTTTGCAACATAATGAGTTGTCCTGCTAAGTTTAGCATAATACTTTCAGCTTCACAAGCCTAAGGATAAATAAGTGTTATGGAAATTACATTAGTAAAAAAAACCAACACAAAACTACAAGATTTTTGCATACGTAACCACAACATAATCCCAGAATAAGAACAATAAATTGACCGCACTGTCTCTGCAAGAAAAGCTCACAGTTATTATCCATAAATTTTAAGATACTACATTTTCTGTTACTCTCTAAGACAAGTTCTGCCCATAAAGGGGAGCTGCACAGAGTTCTCAGCTTATGCTTTTCTGGTAAAAACAAAAAAACAATAAAAAACAACAAAAACCCAACAAACCCAAACCTATCCAACCTGTTCCGAGGACTTTTACCTGCTCGAAGTAACATGTATAAACAGGGCATGTCTGAACTTCACACACTGCCTTCCATAGCCATTTTACAACATGAGTTGACATGTTACAAGATAAGATGCTGTGTAAACTTGCAAGACATTAGTTACATAGCTGCAACTATGTTAAATGAACTGCCAGCTCCCTGTAAACTTAGAGCCTTGTTCACACATGCCCACAACTGACCTGAAACTTCATGATGCAGGTGTATTTACATAATGCTTAATCTGAATTGCACAATATTTTAATTTAAACAAAATTTCACACAATAATTCCACATATGTGCATTATATTTATAAATATACACATACACATGCTGGCTTCACAATCATTAGCCATGAGACTGTTTTCAAGATACTCAAGATGCTCTTGGATGCCTTCCTGCTCAACCTACTGCAGGGAAACAACTTTAACAGGGAGAGACTGGCTTTGATGATCTTCAGAGGTCCCTTCCAAGCCCTATGATTCTGATTCTATACTGTAAGCTGCAAAATTGGAATTGGAATAACACTTGTGTATATATATATATACATATGATGTTAATTTATAATTCCAAAAGAAATAAAAAAATTTTCAAGGAATGTTTTGTTAGAATTTTATATCCCTTATTTTAGCCTTCAGACACGTGTCTAGGTACACAACCTTTCAAGGAACAGTTTCATTTGTTGTTTTATTTATCTGTTTAAATCCCCTTTCAGCCCAAATGAATTCACCTGATCCATACAGAGCTGATAAAGTATGCCTCAGTGCAGAACTGAAGCAGAACTGAATACCTACAGACTCATTTATACAGTTCTTGTGCAAAAAGAGTAATTACTGGGTATTTTGTTTATTAGATCCATTCCATGTGTTTGTTACTGCCTAAAATTAAGAAGGTCTTTCTCCAGCCAAGCCCATGGAGACAGGAAATCCATCAGTACTCCAAGAAATTTGAAGCATGAAGAATTAAGGTCACTAATGAGTGACAACACTGAAAAGCGTGATGTTACATCAGGCTTACTGCTTTGTTTAAAGGGCAGCATAATATTATATTCAGCGCAAACATTAATGATTATCTTTCAGTCACTACCAATGTACGATATTTATGTAAGTAGATAGTGTTGTGTAACTACTGGCTTGACAGCTTTTGTTTGGCAGTCTGGGCTATTTAAATCTGATCACTTGATTATGCATGCTACTATGTCCTTTCAGGACTTAACAGAGAAGAGGTAAGGCTAACAGTGAAACATCATTTTGGAACATGAAACCATCAGAGTAAGCAAGCATCTGTAACATCTGCCTACTAGGAAAGCATGCAGTTGCAGGAGTGACAGTTTGAAGACCATGAGCTCTTAGGAAGAAAAGGCATAAATTCAGTATGAAGTTACATTTAAAATAGTAGCAGTCCTCGAAAAAATATCAATACCTTTTCCTCAAAATTAAGAAATGCTAGAGGTCAGATATTTCATATGTAAGGACACAGGCTCACAGCAAAACAGACTAGGAAATGACAAGCACACTGTCCCTTATGCTCCTGAAGAACACATGGAAGTCTCAGGTTGCATGTTCTGTTTATGGAAGACTACAATAGAATAAGATGAAGTAAACAAAGCCTTCAGATTCTACATCTACAGCAGTATTTCAGTGCCTGCCAGTGGCTTTGGTAAGTGAAGTAAAAGACATATTTTCATATATCTAGAGGTTTACCTCACAGCTAGTCCAACTTTACAACTATCTTAAGGTAACTGCTCTAAGATTACAGGAATTTATACCCCAGATAAACAAATAATTAAGCTTAAATCACAGACAACAAAAATCCAGTTTTTCTTCACACTGTGCTTTTCAGTGGCCATAATAATTTCCTACAGGTAAGACATAGCATCAACCTCACATCTCAGTCAATGTTTATCAGCTCTAGTTTTCAGTATTTAACACAAAACAGAGAAACATACCCCCAGAATTACAGCCAAGTTTAATTTTTCCTCCAAAATTTTCCTCCAAAATTCAGCCCCAAACTTTACAACATGACAAATAAAGGTATGAAAAAGTGGTAAGAGTTTACTCTTTTTTCCTTTCAATTCTCGAAGTATACAAGAAAAGCAAGATAGAAAAAATACACAAGTAATTTTACTATACAGAACCAATTGATCACTTATTTATCAGTCTGTTAACTTCTGAGACTTAAGCTAACAAATCCACGCAACAAATTCTTAGTACCTGCTGAGGCATCTTCAAGCTGATGCCAGTCTCTGTCCTCACAGATGTCAATGTAACAGACACTACAAGGAAGGGATGGGGTATATATCGAGACATGGACACTTCTTGAAGAACCTGGACACTGGCAGTAGGGTTAAGACTGAAATAAAAGGTAACTATTTAGCAATTGTTTTGCAGCATTTTGCACAAAATTAGTTTCTTGAAATAAACCTAATGAAAATAAGCAATTTAACCTTGCAAACAATTTACAGATTAAAATGATGTCTCCTCTTTCTTCCCCTCTAATAAGTTATCTCATAGGTTCACCTATTTGCACTATATAATGTTATAAAATAAGCTTACTAAGCAAGGCTACTATATCTTGACCATTTTGGGTAACAGAACTGTGTGAGTGGATGGAACATGTCATCAGATCCATACTTTAGAATAAGACTCCAGTTACCTTCCAGGTGGTTCGGTCTAAACCAATTAGGTTTTTGTGAAAAAACAACATAGAAAATATTTTCCTCTGCAGTGGGTCAATAGCTTACTTTCTGCTTAAAAAAAAGCTCCCCTGTATTCGACTGAAGTCAAATATACAATGTGGAAGAAAAATCACCTTCTCAGATACTCAAAACCTATTTGGGGACCTCTCTTCTCCAGGATCACTTGGCTTATTCTCTGAAAATATGTCTCTTCATTGCTGCTGCTTTTGCATCAGAAGAGTTCCCCACAACCACACCACAAACCAAACTTTTTTCCTCCTTTGCTTTTCCACCTCCACCCTCACAGATTTCTACCTCTGATGTTAAGAAACAGTCTGGACTGAAAATACTCAGTTCAGTGGGTGTCATTCAGTACCTTCTTCTGTTTATATTCAAGTTACTATCAGGTAGAACATACCACACAACTGTACAGACATAGCCTGTGTACTTCAGCCATTAACTCTGCATCTGTGCATCTGAATATAGCCAGAAAACAAAACTCATGAATTATCAGTTGTGTACAGAGATAACACCTATCCCTCCAACATTACTTTTAATAATGTGATTCAGCAGGTTCTCAAACAACTTTATTTTAAGAATTCACTCAGACTGAGAACAGACTTATGTTACCACAAGAAGTTTTAAATACTAATACTCACCTTTCGTGCCTTCTCTCAATACTGTAAAGGCAAATGGAACAATCTGCTCTGAACAATATTACGATGTCTCGGAAGACACTCAGTAGTAATGTGTTTGCTTGCACTTTGGTGATATGTGCAAATGCATTGTCAAGATTAGATGTTCGCAAGTAGATTCTCAGCTACAAGGAAAACCAGCAGTTTAAGTACAGGTACTGTTTAATTAACAAACTGATAGTAGTTCAACATCCACTTATATTAATTTTACATTATGCTACTACATCTAAACTAGTTAAAGAACAATAGAGCCAAATCTGAAGTACTGAACAAACTTAAGGAATTCCATTCACTAGTTTGGAAAAAAAGAATTAATTGAAATTTTTCACATTTATACTACTGCTTTGGAACAGTTCTGATATACTAAGCAAGATTTATTAACTTTGAAGAAAAATTCCTCACCTCTTCCTGGTGATCATTTAAATTATAACATGCAAGAACAATGAAGTCATTCCACCAAGCTAAGCCACCAGTTACCATCATATTTTGCTCCTGAAAAGGAAAAAAGAAAAAAGGCAAGCAAATGACAAATGCATATATACGTATATGAGGGCAACTCTGAAAGTAATGCCTCCTGCTTTACTATGTTGTCCCACAACATCAGAGGCTGATGTTGATGGGATGGCAGTAGAGACTGAACTTTTCCACCAATATTTCATTGTATTTAGCTGCCAAGTGACAGTCTGACAAAACGGTGTCTAATGTGGAAGTGTGGATGGAGCAGATGCATGGCACCTACTGGCATTCACTGGCACTTGCTGAACATTTCTGGAGACCAACCAGTGGATGTGAGCACGGTGAGATGGTAGGTGGTGAGCCCACCATTAGCAACAGTGGGAATCTCCACAGGTGCATATTTTTATGAGTGCAGTATAAAGGCTCTTGTTCATTGCTGACAAAAACGCATACCTAATGGTGGTGATTATGTTGAAAAACAGTGTTCTGTAGCTGAGACTTTGCTCTACCAAACAGTGCTTTATGCTCTTTGTCTGTTGTAGTTTTGAAATAAGGAGAAATTACTTTCGGAGTGAACTACATACATTCAAAAAATACATACACACATACACATATGTACATTCTGTAGGTAATCTCAAAGACAGACACAATCTACACAAACTTTACTGACAGTGGAAACACAGTTTAAAAAAGCTGTTTGAAAATAATGAAAGTACTGAAGAACCGAACATGAAGGACAAATATCCTACAAAACACAGCTTTCCTTGTCTACTGGCAACCCCCAACTCTTTCAAACCTTTCATCTGGAAAGAATTTATTTGTTTAACATTCGAAGAAGAGCTGCACACAAACTCTCAGACGAGACATAAGGCAGCACCTGACTAAATGTAGTCATGTTTGGAACAGCTCATAATCAGACATGAACAATTACACCGAAACCACAAGATGTTTCAGGCATTTCATTAACAAGATATGAAAAATCAGGGCATCTACAGGCTGATAATCTTAAAAAGATACGTTCAGTTTTCTCTGAGAATCACATTCCAACAAATACAACCTCCCAAGTATTCCCCAATAAGGTTGTATAATCTCTCACCTGGGTAACATTTCCAAACAACTTCCATTTTTTGGTGAGTAAGGAATAATGTGCAAAACCAAACTTGCCAACAACAGCTACATTCTGCCCAAGCTTGTCAATAGCTGAAAACTGGTCAAAAGAAAACAAAACAAACTCAGATATGTCACCATGAAGCAATGAAGGATCGCACAGTTTGTGAAGTATCTTTACGTTTTCTACTTTTAATACCCAACACAGATGTCTTTCCGTAATTTAAAATAATGATTTCATCTTTAAGAACTCATCTAATCAGAAAGAATGGTTATAAGAACCCAATACTTCTAAAGAAAAAAGAACACATTCTTAAAAATCACTCACCCTTATTGGCCAGTTGCTTTCTAGATAAGTACTATGAATCTAAAATAAAAACAAACAAACAAACAAAAATTACCATTTCAAGCTTCAATAAAATAGAGATTAATTTTAACACCTTTGGTGTTGGTACTCCTTTTTTAACCACAATTACTTTTTTCCCCCAATAACACTATGGAATCATAAATGTTAGGCTGTTAAAACAAGAAATACAGAAGTGCGTTAACAACACACCATATGACACCATAGATTAATAACTAACTTCTCCCCCCTTAGTCACTTCTCTTTCATGAGCATCTTTCTTGGAAATGTACACATTTTGATAAACACAGCACTCAGGAAGGATTTCCAGTGTTGACATGAAATTTTTGATCCAATCAAAAATGCAAACCAGGATGATCAAAAGCCTTGTTATGAAAGCACTTCCCTGGGATGCATCAAATTACATCTTTGTCCTGGACTCCTCATGTCACAAGAGACAACGAAGAAACAATCCAAAATCAAACTTCAGTTCTTGGTTTAATACAAGGCAGTTAAGTGCCCTCGGTATGAACTAACTGCTGGTTCTCAGAGGGTTGCTGCTCTCCACAAAAATTCCAAGTTGTCCTAGTTTTCTTCCCACAGAGAATGAGGACTTTGCCCTACCTCAGTATCAGAGTTCAGAAGCTCTATCTAGTCAGTTAAAGTGGAAATTCAACTGTATTCAGAATCTTACCTACATGCTTAGTGTCACATGTGGCTTGATAAGAGCAATTGCTGCTCTATGTGAAAAAATAACATACTGGTACATAATTTTCCAAATAAATTTCTGCAAAACATCTCAAATTCCAGTATGAAAATGATAGATTAGGAGATATTTAATTTTTCTTCTATGACAGAGAAATAAGAATCTGTGCCATTACTACACTTGGAAAGTAATTTCTTCTTCCCAAGCTTTGTTTTGTAAGGTTTGAATTACACAGACAGGTGCCATTTAAGACTACTTGAAATACAGCCAACATCATAAGGCTGTATTCATCAGTTGCATATGCTAAAAGCAATCTGCATAAACATATAAAGAACAGAACTAATCCCTTAAGGATTTCTTGCATGTCACATTTAGTCTCTCTCTTAGCACAGGAAAGGAATTAAAACACTTCTTCCCAGGATCAAAAAAATGTTCCGATTTTCTCATTGATTAGACTGCAGATTCATAACCACAAAGTAGAGATGGTCAATATTCCTTTACCATTTGTCAAGAAGCTGTACCCAAGAGAAAGTAAAATAGCAACAATTTTGTACTAAAGAGAAGAAGAAAGTGATGTGTGAGAAGAAGAGTGAGGCAGAGAGGGATGAGACCTGCAAAATTCTAGCAAGCATAGAACACACAGGCAACTAGTAAGAAGTACCTGTACAACATGCCAATGCCGGTGTCCTAGTAAAGTGCTTAAACCCTGAGAATCTAAACTGCCTTCTGAAAATGGAACTCTTTCCCTGGTAGGCTTATGTTCAGAGTATGCAGAAGTATTTCTTGGATTCTGAGCCTGTGTTGCATCCCCACAGTTCAAATACAAACGATCTTCTCCTTGCAGGAGGACTTGCTCCTGGTTACTCTATTAACACAAAACAAAATAAAACAAAATTAACCTTCAGCTCTGTGTAATCTGATCATTGTAATTAACGAATTAAACAACATGAAAGACAGGCATTATGGCAGTTCTCAACCTTCACATCACTTTATAGTGGTAGGCTTTATGTTACATTATTTCAAAGCAGTATTTTTAAACAATTATCCAAAAGACTTTACAATAAGATGACCAATTTAACGAAGAATAACTCAACAAGAAAACAAAACCCCTTACCATACAAGGGTTAACAGTGAGTGCACTCTTGATGAAATGAAACTGCAGAATACCACTTTGGTGAGCTTCATTTTTTGCATCTCTTTCAGACTTGATGTTTTGAGAAGAATTCCCATAAATCACCCACAGATGATACCCTTCTGAACCCCAGGTCTAGATGTAAATAATAATAATTAAAAAACAAAGCAAAACAACAACAAAAAACCAACACAAGAAAAGCACTCATTCTTACAAGCAACATCAAAAATAAGGCTTTGCATACATACTTCATTATCAAGTATAACAGATGAAAAAAAATATCAGCTGTCCCCCCTTCTCTCAAAGAAACATTTGCATAAGGAAGAACAGTATACACACCTCATTCATTAAGTGTAATAATGCTAAAGAAAGCCAGTTCACTTTTCTGAAAGCTGCTTTACTACAAATAATTAAAAAAAAATAAATCAACAGGCATCCACCTCCGACAGTATTTTTACATTCATACTTACCATAGAACTGATCTTAAGAGGGTCCTTTTTGGTACCATCAGACTGATACCTTAAAAACAGAACAAAAAGTTTGAGATTGGAACTACTTTATCAAAATAAGAAATAATCTTATCTTTGTATTGCCATATGATTCTGTATTTACATCCATCTTCAGCTATAAAGCCTAAAAGATAAAGTGATGTTAAGTGACTCAAGTAAATGTAACACTGTGGAGTGTTAGCCAATGTCCTTGGTGCTATATGGGCACCAAGGGAATTTTAACAGTGTTTGTCTGCCAAAGTCTATCTTTAGCAGAATTAGCTTTCATGGGCAGAAAGATCACTTCAAAACTCCTAAATAACAATCAACAACTTTCATAGGTAAGGAATTATATAAAAGCAAAGGATCAAAAACTAAGATGATGTATTAGATTCTCATTATCTTAATTAGACAAATGAAGTGTTCTAAAATGATATTTTACAATTTAATGAGAGGAAGATACTCACGCAAAATCACCTCCTAAAGTACAAATAAGCTGAGCACCAAAAACACTCCATAAGGACAAGCCTCCACATTCCCAGGTCACCATGACAACACAGCTATCAGGTGACCACCTGATTAGCTTAACAGGCCCTGTTTTATTCCAAATATCTGATAAAAAACAGACAGCAAAATATCATGTGAAAAAATGCCATGTTCTCCAACTGCTTTCATCTTAAAAGTAGAAACCAGAACACAGAGAAATAAGTACTTGATTTTTCAGTAACTCTTCACTGCATTCATCCACTTGAATTAAAAACACATTAAGAATTAACATTTTCTTTCAAATAAATTTTGGTTCGAATAGAAAACTAAGAATACGTGAAAACAGGCCAGAAACACACCATGCCATAACAATCATATAATTGCAGTTTTGGTAAGATGGTTTTCAGGGAAAAAAATATCTTATAGCCGGTCTTGAAACTTCTTCCCCTGGCACATCACATGAATGTGAAACTCTTATTTACCTATTTATTTTTTTTGTTGTTGTTATTTACAGGCATGCACAGTTCAAGGCATAACCCATCCCTTTTTATGTTCCTCACTTCTAAGCCTACACTAAAAACTGGGTTTTTGTTCACGGCAGTTTTGGCAGGGGACTGCTGGATTACACAATAAAATATTTTCTGTAATCTTAGGACTCTGCATGCCAGTTTTTTCAAGTTAACTCCTGCCTCTTTTGTTACATTCGTTACCAGTTTTGACAATAATCTCTCATTTTCTTAGCAAGTAATGGAAAAGTGACATGTGTGAACCATCAAGTCCTGAAGCACTTCAAAAGACACAGCATGACAGCAGCACGATCTGTCAGCTATAGATTCACTCTACATCAAAAAACTCACATATGAAACACCCAAAACTCAATTAGAAGCAAGCAGCAAAAAGAGTAAGTACACAAGAGTAATTCAGTATGCATGTGCAAGAGTAGCAACTAATGACATCAGTTGTGACAGAAAATAACATATTTTAACTAGTTAAAAATATGGGTTTTTTTGGTTTTTTTTGTTTTTTTCCCCAGTACCCAAAAAACAGCTGGAAAATGCAAGCAATAAAATTATCTCACCTGGATATTGTTTTGGTGTTAGCTCCAACTTATGAGAAAATTGCATGGCTCCAGTGGTGGTATCTATTGTATAAACCTGCACAGAGCCACTGGAAGAAATTACAGACACTTCAGACTACAATCCATTTTAACTTCTCATCAATTTCAAGATGTTAATAAAAGGGTTACGCCTTAATTTTCATACATAACTCTGTTTTCTCACTAACTCAACTCATCCAGATACAAAAGAACAACTTATTTACAAACTTGTTGCACAGTACGTAGGATAGACATACCATGTCAAGTTACACTTATACATACATTTCAAGGACCAGGAAAAAAAAAGTTTTACTATTAATACAGGAAGACTTTTTAATTCTCTAAACATATGTGTAGATATGAACCACACATTTTTATGGCTTCCAACTGCATTGCAAACTGTAGGAGTAAATTCCATTTTTACCTGGTGCCAAGGTTTCAGGGTTTCATCAGGAGTGCAGCAGTGAAAACTATGACCTACGTATTACAGTAACTGTTCTTGAAAGGCAAATGCCAACACACACAGTGTTATCATTGCTGCTAGAAGAACACTACTTGATAAGACATTTGACAACCTATATGATCACAGTCATAAAATACTATGAAAAAAAACCACCTTTTTAAAAAAACTGCATTCTACACCATCTATAACACTGTTATATAGGAAGAACTGTAGTTCCTCATATATTAAAAAAAAAGTAGTAAATAAAAACCACAACTACATTTTTTAAGTTTTCTAAGTACTCTATATTTAAACAAGCAAGATTTTTCCCAGTCAAAACAGATCATTCTGTCAGTTTGCTACAAAATGCTACTTCTGTTCAACTTTATTACAAATGCTTAAAATTGAGCTTATAATCCTGCTTTGAAATTAACTGGAATTGTAGTACAATTTCAATCCTTACTACTAGTCTAAACACTTTTTCTCTTCAAAACTGGAAAAAAATATCAATTGCAATTCCCGTTCAAGCAGGCCTTCCCTCCTGGATTCTTAATATAATATAATACACTGGGAAGACCAATCATTTTCATGATTAAACTTTTTCAACACAAGTTGGTGAAAATTAATAAGTATGTGTGTTACACGAGGAAATTTATATTTTATTCCCCATTGAACCACTATTTCAAAACTTACTTGGCACATCCAAATGCCATTAGTCTGTATTTGTTATTCACTGCCACACAAGTTCCATCAACCACATCTTGTGCCCACACACCATGGAGCTGCTGTAAAGAAAGGAAGTCATAAAACATCGAGTTAAACAGTGCTTTCAATCATAATACCCACTTTCTATCCATGTGTTACCTATGCATGCCATATAAATGATTTGCTACCTGACTGCCATCAACTCAGTAAATTTCTATTACAAATATCAACATTAATGATGTAGCTCAGGTAAACAGCCCCCCTACATCCTGGCATCTTTCTTTACTTTTTCAATTAGTAATAATGAAATTAGGTTTTACATACAAAGTTCTGAATAATCAAAGCAAGTTATTACCTATAAGGTAAGTATATCCCTGCTATCACATAAAAACCAGTAGGTGATACCAAGGATGGAAACAAAACACAAAGCAGGGGAACAAAACCCTCATCTTCAATCACTGAAACTGTAAATATTTTAAGACTTTGAAGGAGTCTAGGCTCAAGTAAATAAATTATTTTTGTTTTTTTTATTTTTGTAATAGAACAAAATAGCTCAGCTTGAAGAGACCCTTCAGAGATTATCTAGCCCTTCTGCCTGATTAGAAGAGACTGAATGATAAAATGTAGTAAGATTTGTAGGCTGAGCTACAGAAAGAAAGTACATAGCTTAGACGAGCTTCCAACAAACAAACTCAGAAACAGACTTATACTTATTAGTCTTAAATTCTGTTGAAAGCTAGAAATAGCTGCAATACTTTGCCACAGGAGAAACCTCTTTATATTGCTACACTTATAACTAGTAAGTGAACTGTCTGTCACAGACAGTAATAAGACCTCAGAACTATGATGACATTCCAAAACAAATAAAATTAGAAAATTCACCTGCTGCTAATTACACTCTCCCACAGACAGGTACTGTCCTTAAAACAATCTAGTTCAAATATTTATTTGAAATACAGTACTACTCTTATGTTAACTCTTAATTAATTTTTTTTTAAATTATTTCTTTGTAGCTGAACAGAAGTTAAAATGCAAAGCTAACTGGAAGGTGGAGACCAGGGAATAGATATCTACTGTAGAACATGTGCTATAAATACTGGAGGGAATATACCTCAGCAGCGAATCTACTTGACATTGGTGTAATGAAACCAACTCTGCCATCATTAAAAACAACTGCAAAACCATCAAGCGTGGCACAGTACTCCATATCTCTGATGTAAACATCTTCAAATCCCAAAAATGAACCTGCTGAGAAAATATCACTCATTTAAAAATATGTCAATATGGTGACAATGCAAACCAACAACTTTTCAGTTACTCACTACTTCACAGCAAAAGCTAACAGGCTGTTTTGTCCACATTTTTAAAAGGCATTTTTTTCTAATCTCTGTTTCAAAGCACATTATATTTTATATAATACAATATTTCTACATCAAAAAGACCCCACCATATAAATATATATATACCTCGAGAAGACTGCAAGTCCACAGAAAAAGGAACTGTACACAGGTTGATGGCCTTTCTTCCATTGGTCATACCATCCCAGTGAACAAGATGGAGAAATCCATCAGCAGTAGCAACAAGTAGATCCTCCAGTGTGGACTGCAAACTAACAAATGTATTTGTAATTTTCTTTAAAATCTATAACTCAAATCAATGTCACAGAGTTATCAATTAGTGTAACAAACATCACATTACTGCCTTTTCCATAAATAAGTTGGGAAATTATACCAATTAAGTAATAATTGAAGTGTGTAAGCATTTTAGGCAGTAGGATAAAATATAATTTATAGTTTATAAAATATAGTACTTCTTTGTTCTATTCCGGGAATCAGAAATTATTAACAGGCTTGTATCATCAGAGTAATTGTTTAAGCAGTACATGAAGAACTGTAGATCATACTCATATTATTTCAGGATAAATGTAAGATGCTGAAGACAATAAATTATTCATCCATAGCAGAAAATTACCAGTATCATCAAGGCCATAAACAATACTTCCTGAGCTCTCACTAAGCCCATTAATTCAGCAGACACTGGACTTAAGTAATTCCCAAAAGATCTCTACATTTCTGAAAACTACTGTTAATCTATGCTTATGTAAATAACAATCTGAAGCTTTCTAGGAAAGCTTTTCCCAATGTTTACTACACGTATTTCAATATCCAGTTCCTCCTTTGAAGCCTATTTCCAATTTGCATTTGGGAATTTATCCATCCCACCCTAATGTTACACAGATTCACCAACTTCTTACATTAAAAGTCTATCTACAGAGAATGCAATCCCCACAAAAAAACAGAGGTAAACAAAATCTTTCAGATGAAATGTCCACAGACAACTGGAGGAAATGTTGAAATTCTGCCTACAGTTTTGCCTATGTACCTACGTCTCCATTAAATATCTAATCCATACTTTGAGTGCACACACAAACACTATTTATAGTAATGCAATACTGAATGTAAACGTATTATGTACTTTTTTACAGAGTGCCAAAATACACTGGCAAGCACAGAAGTAAAGACTTTTTTGCCTTTTCAGGTTTTCTAAAACTTCCTATCCAGTTTCCTCTTCTCTTTTTAACAAGCAACTGCAATAAAAAGAAAAGTTCTAATGCAATTAATGAACATACCTTGTGATAGAAGCTTGCAAGTCCAACACTTTCTTCATTTCAACATTTAAAGAAGGAGCACACTGTTCTTCTTTATAATGTGGGGTTCCCTTTATATGTGGGCTTCCTCTAAAACAGAAAGAAACACAAACATTGAAACAAGATGTTACCTCAAAAGAGATAAGAGTTATTTTTATAATTCTTACTGACTTTTTCTTATGTATATCAGACACCTATTATCTGTCTACAGGAAACACAAGTTGTTCTAAAAGTAATGCCTCCTATTTATTTCCATGGAAACAACAAGAGATACAAAGAGCACAATAACAGTATTCGATAAGGAAAATTTTCAGCAACCAAGCACTACTTTTCAACAGTCATCACCATTAGCTATGCATTTATGCCCATGATGTTCAAGAGCCTGCACACCTGCACCAGTACAGGCAGGCCACTGTCACTGTTGTCACTGATGAAATGCAACACCTAGCACCTCAGTGTGCTCACATTCACTGTTTGGTCAATGAATGCCAGTGGGTGCCATTTTTTCTACAAGGAGGAATTCAATGACACACTTTTAATCTATCCATACTTCCATGTCAGATACTGTTCTGACAGACTACCTCTCTGCTGCCATCTGTCACATGGCAACAACATGTAATGGAATACTCTTGGGACGAGGTTCAACCTCTACTGCCATGCCACCAACACCTACTTCTGACACCAACATAATAAAACAGGGGGTACTGCTTTCAGAACAGCCCTCATAGAACAAAATTTTAAAGCAAAAATTGTAATTGGTAGTATCAACTTCTGTGTCTGTAAGGAGTATGCAAGCAAATTAAGACAATGAGCAGACAATGAATGTTAGAATAATTGCAAATTCGTTCTTTGCCAAAAAGCATTGCAGGTTTACACTCATGTTTCTTGACCTCCTTTTACCAGATCAATGTTTCCATCTTTAATTCCTCACAACCCAACAGGCAGACATTTACTATAATAATTCCTATGACTATTCCCGTACGAGCCTTTGACCTACCAAGAAAAGGGATAAGAGATGACCAAGAACTTTCTTAAAACAGGATGTTAAACTTTCACTATCTAGAAACTGATAAAGCTTCTAACATATATTTTCCTCATTTTAAATTTCACACTTAATTCTCAAACTAAATATAACAACCTTATTTGTTCTGTATAGTTTATTCAATGTGCCATATGTTCAGTTAATAAAAAAACCAACCAAACAAAAAAAACCCTTGATCTATATAAGTATTGTGACTTGACGTCATCCTTTGTTGAAAAAAGCATCACACTGGTTAATAACTCCAATTACGTATTTCAAAGGCATTGTAGATGAATTAGAGTTTTGTCTAACATCATTAGTCAGAAACAAATATATACACAAATCTATGTCATCTTGGGTTTTAGTTAAGAAAATACCTTACCCTACAGCAAGGCAGCCAATGCAACTATCTGAGACACCGTGCATGAGAAATCACCTTCAGTTTCTGAGAAGTTTGATATCACAGTGATGCCTTAACCTTTTTCCTGACTTTCTTGAACTCAGTTGGCTTTAAGTACTTCAATTTCATTATCATTTTATAGCAAAACACTGCATTCAGATGAACTGTTCTTTGACGTATACCACACTGATTCTTAAGCTGAGCTTAAGATATATGCTAGCTGAGATAGGAGGAAAGCAACCTTTAACAAGGTAAAGTTTACAGACTGAAATACTAACATGTTTTAAGAACAACACCATTGGGGTCATAAAAAAAATAAACAAATCTGTAAAAGCTAGTTAATTTAATGTCCACAGACTGCATACCTTGTCTAAACAAGTGTACATAAAAAAAACATAAAAAATTAAAAAACTGTTAACTTGGAAAAAAACAGACCTCATAGTAGCCAGCTATTGTGATAGCTTGACAGGAGGCTTAAAATGCAAGGAACTTGACTAGTTAATATTACTATTGTTGTGAGTCTTTCTTTACTCACTATGCATTTTTGGAAGCTCCATCTGATTAAAGATAATAATAATAATAAAAAAGGCTTAGTTTCATCAAATCTCTGCCACTACCTGCAATGTATAACCCTGGGGATTGGAGAGGGGAACAGAAAAGAACTAGAAATCACCAGATGTTTGAGTATATGCCTTTCATGTGGGCACATGGGCTCAGACAAACTGTTCCCAAGCAATGTGACAGGACTGTAGCTCATCAAGAATCAGTGGTACAACTCAATCTCCTAATCATAGAATCATAGAATTACCCAGGTTGGAAAAGACCTTGAAGACCATCAAGTCCAACCGCAGCCTAACCAGTACCCTAACTCTGAAAACCCTACACTAAATCATATCCCTGAGCACCACATCCAAACGGCTCTTAAATACAACCAGGGATGGCAATTCAACCACCTCCCTGGGGAGCCTATTCCAGTACCTAACTACCCTTTCTGTCAAGAAGTTCTTCCTAATATCCAACCTAAACTTTCCCTGGTGCAACTTGAGGCCATTTCCCCTTGTCCTGTCACTTGTCACTAGTGAGAAGAGACCTGCCCCACTGTCACTGTAAGCACCTTTCAGGTACAGGAAGAGGGCAATATGGTCTCCTCTCAGCCTTATTCTCCCCAGACTAAACAGCCCCAGCTTCCTTAGCCTCTCCTTGTAGGGCTGATTCTCCAAGCCCTTCACAAGCCTGTTGCCCTTCTCTGGACCTGCTCCAGTACCTCCATGTCTTTCCTGTGCTGAGGTGCCCAAAACTGAACACAGTACTCGAGGTGAGGCCTCACCAATGCCGACTACAGGGGCAGGATGACTTCCCTAGTCCTGCTCACCACACCATTCCTGATACAAGCCAGGATGCCATTGGCCTACTTGGCCACCTGGGCACACTGCTGGCTCATATTCAGCCGACTATCCATCAGCACACCAAGGTCCCTTTCCATCTGGGAGCTTTCCAGCCACTCCTCCCCAAGCCTGTAGGGTTGCCTGGGGTTGTTGTGACCAAAATGCAGGACCCGACTCTTGGTCCTATTGAAACTCATGCCATTAACCTTGGCCCATTGATCAAGTCTATCCAGGTCCCTCTGTAGTGCCCTTCTTCCCTCTGGCAGATCAACACTCCCTCCCATCTTAGTGTCATCTGCGAATTTGCTGAGGGTGCACTCAATCCCCTCATCCAGATCATCAATGAAGATGTTAAACAGAAGCGGCCCAAGCACTGAGCCCTGGGGGATGCCACTCGTGACCAGCCGCCAACTGGATTCTACTCTATTGACCACAACTCTCTGGGCCCGGCCTTCCAGCCAGCTCTTCACCCAGCAGAGCATTGTGCGCCCATCCAAACCACTGTCAGCCAGCTTCTCTACCAGAATGTTATGGAGGACAGTGTCAAAGGCCTTAAAATCAAACAAATGAACAAAACAAAAAAAAATCAACAGGAAAATGTTGCATAACATTTAAGTGTTATTGTAATACACCACATTGCATGAGTCTGACAGGTATATAACTAAGTATAAATACTGGTTTTGTGGAAGACAAAATACAAGCCAGAATGGGAACACCACAGCTTAAAAGATGTTTTTTCAGGGAATATAATACCTCATAAGGGCAGGATTCTTTTTCTTTAAACACCTCTGATTATTTAAAAATAGTTTGTAAGAGTATTTCAGATTTCAGCTCTATGAGGTCATATCAGCACATTTGTCTCAAACTACAGAGTACATCTTTTTTTCAGAGATCCACTATCACCCCGATTGAAACTCAAAACCTTCAGATTTTTTAATTTATTACCTATGACTATCAATTCAAAGTAAACCCCTACCTTCGGTGCAGGGAAAACGTGGTACACTGTGTTCAAACTGTCCACATCTGCATGAGTCAGCCTTACTAGTTAAGCTGCTTTGACCTTTAAACAAAGAATTTGCTTTGCTGACAGAGGCAGGAAAGAATGTTTGGTCTGCATTGCCACATCAGCATCTGCTACTGTTGTATCCAAATTTTAAGTAACTCTTGTGCAAGAATTGAGAGGAATGGACACATTCCAGTAACCAACCAGCTGTGTGTTATTTCACCTCTATTCTAACTTCAGTAAGGAGACAACTAAAACCACCTTCACAAAGTTAAAGAACCTGATTGAGACAATAGGGAGGAAACCGAGTGAAGAACAAGCGAACTGCAAGTGAAACAGTAGAAAATCTTCAGTCTGTCTTTCAGAGTTCAGTCTTTATTCCTGTACGTAGCTGAAGTATCAAAACATGTTTTTTCTAGGACTCAACTGATTCTAAAGATATTGGCCACATCCATTAACAGAATTCAGCCTCTGAATATGTCTCAGCACAAAGAACTGGGAAAAACCTCCCACTTCATTAGTGATCCAAGAAAAAATAAATAAAATAAAATAAAATATAAAATAAAATACAAACAAAAAAAAAAACCCACAGATATAGAATCATTTGAGTTGGAGGAGACCCTTAAACATCATTTAGTCCAACTCCTCCGCAATGAGCAGATGCCTGCAGCTGCATCACATTGCACAGAGCCCCGTACAGCCTGAAATTGAATGCCTCCAGGGATGGGATGTTCACTGACTCTGACCAGCACGTTCCAGAGCCTCACCAACTTTATTGTAAAGAACTTTCTTTTATCCAATTCAAGTTTTCCCTCTTTTAGTTTGAAACTGTTTCCCATAGGCCTATCATTCCCCTAGTCTCCCCTAAAGAGTCTGTCTTCTTTCTTATAGATACCCCCTTTAGATACTGAAAGGCCCAGAGCCTTCTCTTCTCCAGACTGAACATCCCCAGTTCTTTCAGCCTGTCCTCACAGGGAAGGTGTTTTAGCCCATGGGTAATTTTTGGAGCATGTCTGGAGGAGAGCCGCAACAGGTCTACCACATCACTCCTGTACTGATGACTCCACACTGGACACAGTACTCCAGGTGAGGTCTCACCAGCGCAGAGTAAAGGAGCAGTATCACCCCCCTCACACTGCTGGCCATGCTTCTTTAGATGCAGCCCAGGATACAGTTTTTTGGCTGTATCCTGGGCTGGCAGAGCACACTGATGGCTCATGTCCAGCTGCTCATCCAGCAGTACTCACTAAGTCTTTCTCAGCAGAGCTGTACCCTATCCTTAAATTCCCCAGCTTGTACTGAAGCAGCGGTTGCCAAATGCAGTGACATGGAATGTGTAGAGTGCTACGTTATTTAACCTTTTAAGGTAGAATACAAGTCTTTTAGTGATGTTTCAGATCTTGAAGATTAAGAAGTATTTTTTTTATATGACCATATTCATTCCCTTTTCCATATTTTACATTATACTTTAGATGCCTATTCACAGAAAACTAACATTATCTGTTTTTACAAAGCCTACATAAGATGCTGAAGATCTAAACAACTAAATCTCATTAATCACTCTTAAAATAAGTGTATAGAAATACATTAAGTATAATTTCCCCTTTTCCAAAATTTATTCACTAAACTTTTCCCATATCAACCTCCTGATATAGATTTCTAACTTGACTTTCTCCATATTAAAGAGACACATGTAAGTAAGTGAACGGCTAAAATTCTTACCATAAAGTCAAATTCTGTTGTATTTATTTGACCTTGCAGGGAGAAGAACTGGCTCTCTAAGTAATATGTTAAATCTTTTAGAAAACTATGTTGAAAATAAAAGATGTGAGAACCAGCACCGACAAAAATGGAGAAAGGGACTAAAAGTAAAACATGACAAACACAAACCAACCAACCAACCCACCAACATGATGATCAGCTCCCACAACTCACTGCTGCTTGGGATGTAGTGGAGACACTACTGAAAAACACATTCGAAACTCTAGACTGGTTCATTAAAAAATATACCTAGAACAAGTAACTGAAACACACACAACAAAATATTGTTAATACACATTTGGAACTATGAACTTCTTAATAGTTGCTGCTAAAACGGTTTCTTCAGCAGTATGTTTTGATTTATTTTATTTTATTTATTTATTGTTGTTTCAGCTAATAAAAGCAATAAGCAGTCCTGGAGGAAAAAAAAAAAAAAAACAACAAACAACACAAAAGCAAAACAAAACAACAGGGCAAACAATGTTTGCAGATGAATTTATACCACCATCACCACCTTTAAATGTAGCTCTTCAATAACAGCCGCTGTCTACCATGCTTTTACAACCAGTTCTGAAATAAGTTGAACAGGTTGCACTATGAGCTTTGATTTCCACGTAATCTTAATCTTCTGACCTCTAAACTTCTTTATCTCCATGAAACACTGCAGCCAGCCACCAGCCTATAAAATACATCTGGCACAGTCCACATCTATATGCATGCAGGCAGAAAAAGCCAATCAATGATTTAAAAAGAAAAAATGGAAATAACTTTGAAGAATGAGGAAGGATTTAAAAAAAGAATTCTCTATACGCTCTGCCAGAGTGAATAATAAGTTCCTGTGGCTTGAGAAGTACTGTGATGCGGTTCATATAGCAGAAGGAAGGGATGCCATCCAGAGGAATCTTAACAAACTCAAAAGAGTTTGCCATTCTGTGATTATGACACACTAATCAACTATTTCTTATAGAAGTGAAACAGTGCCACAAGTTGATTCAATTTCAAAGATTTCTTAATTGCTTCTGAACCATGTTCTGGGACACCAAATGACACAATGTTTAATAAAATTTTACAGCTAATCTAGTTTTACATATACATTATCCCATCAATGTATGGGATATACTTTATAATTTTAACTTTATAATTTTAACAAGGAAAAAAAAAATCGCAGAAACTTAAAATTCTGTGCAAGTTTAATTCCCGAGAACAACTATTTAGTAAGTTCATTAGCTGTATATCTAATCAATTACCCCTGCAGAGTTTAAAGTTCAAAACATTTCTGCACACTAATATTAAGTGAATTGAATGAGAGGAAAAAATCCCAACTGATATAATTTATGGCACCTATAAACAGTTTCACTAAAGAAAAGGAAAAAAAAAATGAAAAAAATGAAAAATACCAAAAAGAGTTGGGCACAAATACTCTAACCAGATACGTAAGCATTAATACAGTAATATGAACTGAAATATAAACATCAGCTTGTTAACGTGTTCGTGCTGGTTAGAACATGACATTCAGGCCTGATTCTAAATTTAAGGCCCTTAGCTCCCATGCAAGTTTCACTTGAGGATATGAAGAAATACAAGACAAAAATATCCTCAGCATTAAATCACCACACAATATCTTTTCAGTTATAAGTCTTACTGTCACTATTTTTGCTGTAATTCTGAACTGAAATAATTAACAGTTCAGCAGAGAGAAAAGTCTCTACTGTGATGTTGCTGCACATTTCATCCCTGTGAAACAATCTGTATGATATCTGTACAAATTTGTTTGGAAGCTCCTCAAAAAATATCGCCACTTAATGTGACACTACTTATATGACACTAGTTAAGACTTCTAAGCAGATCATATGCAGGAATTAGTCATATGTTACCATCCTACTATCACATATTCTTTTATTTTGTAGTAATTTTAGTAATACGTTGATAAAATTAGACTGAACTAATTGAAGCAGGACTTTGTACTTGTGTTCACTTCTGGGAAGTATCACAGAATGTGGGCTGACAGCCAACACTGATTCTCTTCCAAGTCTGCTATGAACTGGAGAGAGGTTTTTAGGAGGTGGAACAGCAAAATAGTCTGAGGCACTCTATTTTACCTTTTTTTTTTTTTTTTTTTTTTTTTTAAAAAATGTGTTTTTAGTCAAGTAGATTAAGCAGGACTTAGCATTTATTCCACAGACTAGCAAGCTCCAGCAAAGTATTAACAGAGATAAAAGGATTTCTTCATCTGAACAACTATATCTTGTAATATACCCTAAAATATCAAGACAGGCAAACAATAAAAAGATAATGAACAAACAACAAAACACTACATAAAGTATGAAAAAATTTCGTTTTCCTTTGGAACAACAGAATGCTGCTGTTACACTGCAAGCACTAATTTTATCACTTTAAACTGATTTTGGTTTGTATATAAAACATGCATAATGCTGAACAACCTCTAAACACTTAAAACATCTGCTTCAGTAAATCTGAAACAAATAAGCCTCAAAAAGAATAACAAGACCAGTATTCAAAACAATATATTGTGATGCATATTGATGTACAAGCAGCTTAAGTGTTTCCCTCACTTCCCATCCACATACTCCTATACACTCATGTTTCTTTGTTTGTTTTTTTGTTTACTTGTTTAGTTGGGTTTATTTGGGATAGTTCTACTAAGAGTACAAATACAGGTAAGCACATCAGGATCATCTTACTCCATCCATATCTAGGAAAAACTTTGTGTGAAAGATAGAAGAGCAGGGGTTTTTATTTTTAGCAGCTTTTTTGGTCCATTTCTATAAATAGAGGTTAAACAATAATTTCAGGCATTTCAATTATCAACCAAACTCTATAGTGCAAAACAAGTTTTGAAACAATAATTTGTTTCAGAAACAGTAATGCCTTGTACAGCTGTAACTTCACTGCATCTACCAATTGCCTAAAGCAGAGGAATGTAAAAGAAATCCTAAAGCTAAGAAAGTATCTTCTAATCTGTTTTTCTGATATTTTTTATTACTGTTAGTAAAACACGCACATTGTATTTAAATGAGAGCAAAGGTGACAGGAGTACTTAAACACAATATTTATTAGCTTTTTCATCTTTATGGGAGGAAATATAATCACAAGTTCAACTACTCATTAAACTAGAAAGTCTTGCACCAGGATTCAAGTGCAGCTGAGCAAATTTCTGGTGTGTACTCTCAGTGCACTGTGACCTCAGCTTGAAAAGAGAGGATTTTCCTTTTCTTTTATCTTTTATCTTTTTGTTATGATGCTTACCATACATGACTCGATCAGAACTGGTTATTTAAAGCAAGGATACTGGAGGACTGGCCTTGTTCTGCTTACAGAATGTACATTTGGCCAGATCATAAAAACTAAGCAGATGCTTATTCCAAGTTTTAAGATTAAGACCAAGTCCAAACTTTAAAGAACACATTAGAAGCAAGTGTGTCTATTAGCTGATAATATTCTACAAAACCTGTTAACTTACTGGTATGTCATGGAGGTAACCAAAGAGAAGAATGGTAGAAGGGAAGAAAACTTTATCTGAGGTACACAGAGTGTGTAGACCTACAGTTGACCTGTTTTCCTTTCATTTTTGTTTCCAGCAGCTGATAAGACACTGTCCTACACTATTCAAATAAAAGGACAGTCTTCAATCTTCCCTGCATTCTGCAAAACTCACCACACCTCCACTCACAAATAACACAGATAAGTAACTACGTAAGTCAGAGCTGGATAAGTCAGAATTAATGTTTGCATGAGTGTTAAAATATCACAAGCAACTGCTTTATCATGAACTGAAGAGAATCACCACATAATTATCACTAGCCAGCTGTTCCATGCTCCTGAACTTCACGATCCTGCTAATGAACAGAAAGTTCTAACAACCAGCTCCTTACACTCAGAGCAACTTCAAAGTCACCACTTCCTAACACCAGCCCTTCTGTTACACTGTAAGAGGGCCTGAAGCCAAGCCACTAGAATCTCAGCGGCAGCATGCAGGGAGTTAAAGAAGGGAAAGAGGTAGGTTTAGTTTCCCCATCAGGTCAGCAACCTAGCTTGACTTCAGTCACAGCTGCATAATCACTACTGCCAGCACACAAGAAGGAGCCAAGAACACACTGCTACAGTGTGAGAAAACAGTAAGACGATCCCTTTCAGGCACAATGCAAGAAACACACGAGCCTTTACAATGATTTTTTAATTGTTTCATAGTTAACAGATTTGGTAAACTGCAATTTAAACTGGTAAATTTCAGTCCCGCAGAAATAAAATACAGTTTCACCTTTGGCAAACAAAAACATCCTCCCAAAAAGTTAAAGTTTCAGTTCTGAGTTTTTTGTTTAGTTTGTCTGTGGGTTCATTTTGGCTTAGGTTTGGTTTGGAAGTTGGACTTTTTTTTTTTTTTTTTTTAAATTTGTTTAATATCTGATTAACACAGGAGAAACTATAAAGCAAAACTACCTACTGACAAAGCAGTGCACCTGTATAGGAAAAGATATAAATATACCCTGAAGTCCTCACCATTCAACAGACAACTCAGCTAACAAATACCTTCTCAAAAACCACACACTCTTAGGTTGAAAAGTCACTTTCCAATATTAATATATGAAAGTTAGTCTGATATAGCTTGATAGCTATTTTCAGATCCTTCCCTAACTCAGCACATAAAAAGTTCCAAAATTTCTTTCATTCTTACTGCATAATTTATACATATTTCCATACAGTTTCAATATATATAAATATATATGCCAGTAGAAGAGTATGCTATTAGTTATCATTTACTGTGTTTGCATTATGTGCAGCTATAGACATACTATTTCCTTTTTCATTTTAACAGATTTTTGGTAGGTTAGGCTTCTCTATTTTTTCCCTCTCCTTTTTTTCTTTGATGACAGCACATCAGATGTGAAAAGTCAGTTTGCAAGTTTGACCTACTCAGGTTTCAGAAAAGGCAAGCATTTTAATATAACTTGTCTATATTAGTCTTAAGTTTCTGGAAAGTTGACAAATAAATTCCACAGCTTTGAGGACTATTTCAGAAGAAAAAGATGCACTACAATGGTGTAACACCCAGTGATGTGAAAATTAATTCAGTTTCAAATTTTCTACTAGCTGCCAAGTCATTTCTCTCAGTACATATTTGTAAATTAGATTATTTTTTTAAACACAGAACAAGCCTTCATAAACATTAAGTTTTAAATGTTCATGATTTAGTAGCTATGTATTATGTTTTCCTCTTATATGACATCATCTTCCTCCAATACTCCTCACAGGTTTTCACTTGCAGACACAAAGGCTTTGTCATATCCTGCCACTGAAAGGCTGTCCCATGGGCAAAAGCTGTGAGCAGCACTCAGCCTTGACCTGCTGATATGCTCTTCTCCCCATTTGTGACTTATTTCTCTTGATACCTTTCATATTATATCAAATCCCTTTATCATTTTTAGTAAAATATTTTATTTCTTATTTCAGTCAAGTAATTCCTCCTTCTCACTTTTCTAAGAGCTTCTCACAGGGGAAGGGACAGAGGTGGGGAGGGCCAAGCTCAATCACAGACAAAAAGCCCTCAATCCATGACACCTACCCATCAACTTTTTCTGTGAACTTGAAAACGCATCTCCTGCCCTCACAGAAGTCATCTCTAGCCAATAATTAATCAAGACCATTTTATTATTCCTGTGACCAAACTGCATTCAGTCAACAACTATACAGTCTGCCTATGTAAAGATGCAAATACACAAATGTACTATTAAGGTTTTAACCTCTCCCAAACTTCAAATCATGCCAAATCATACTATGAGTCAATGAAGTTCACCACAAATGCATCCCAGGTACAGTCACACTACATTTTAATAAGGGAAATGTATTATACGGTTCACAAGGGAAATAAGATGATAATGACAACACATAAAACTAAAATATTTGTACATCTTGCTAAAAACAGCTCATATTATGTATAAGATGTAGGGAATTTCTTCCCCATTTGCTTCAAAAATATCTCAGGTATTGTAAAATTGGAGGGAGGGGAGGATTTTATTAAAAAATTCCTAAGAAATATATCTAACTGAACCAGTATAAAGAAACTATTGAAGTCTGTGCAAGATCAGGAATCCTAAAGAACTTATATCAATTACAAAATTAGACATTATTAACCCTGCTATTCAGGATTCTGAGACCTCATAATTGCCAGAAAGTGCCAGGAATCCTGTCAGTGTACAGCAAGCCAATTAGATCAGCTTCTTCTTTGAATTGACCCTAACTCCAAAGAAAGATACTCTATATAGTCATCAAGGTTTAAAACACACACACACACACACAAAAAAAAATAAAATAATGCATTTGATCATATAATCTGCCCAGGACTTGTCTGGTCACATTTTCCTACACAGTGAAAACTCAAAGAAAATTTACAATACTTACTTGGGATACATTGGTTCATAAAGATACTTGTCTCTTGCTGAAGGGATTTCAAAAAATAAGATGTATCCATTCGCAGTCTGAAAGAGAAATACTGATCAATTGCACATCTGGACATCTAGATGCATAAGTAAACTCTGTACAGATTCTTGTCACATCTACATGTCTTATATAGAGCAAGTGCATCTACATGCTATCCATTCTCAGACATACTAAGAAATATGCTTTGAAATTCATTCTCTATAAAATTCGTACTACCTCTCAAAATCCACTGGACACATCACTCATCTAGCAGCACAGTTTAAACACCCTACGAACGTGTCATTTGCTGCAGAGACTAGCTCTAGAGCAGGTGTGACTGCAGCAGGCAAGGGATCTGGAATGAAAAAGGCCAACGAAAAAGCTCTTCTTAGGGCTTTTTTTTTTTGAAGCTAGCAACCGTGCTGCACTTAGTGCTGGGCTGCTGGTAGCTTGTGGACAGGCTCCTGAGTCAGCAGGGGTAGAGCTGGCACATTAGTGATACAGTTTAAACACCCATCCTTAACATTTACACCTGATGATAAGCTTAGAATAGCCTCGGGGAGATCACACATCACACCAGTTTAGCAGCCATTGTTGCTGTCCACCGAGAATGAGAAGGTTCCCTAAGTGAGCACCACCCATACTGCCCATATGGTGCTGCAGCTGTGTGTGTGGGAGGTGGGTCAAGTGGTGAGGAGTGTTAAGTATTGTCCCTCCTTGCTCAGGAGACCTGCTTTCCTCTTGGCAATCTCTGAGACTCCAGGCCTCAACGTGGTCTCCATCAGACAGCAGGCTTATTTCAAGAAGACTGCAGCAGCACAGACAGAGGGCCTGCCAGAAATGCAGCTGTTCAGGTCTCTGGCTGCAGGGAGTGCCTGAACCTGCTACTGCCAGGGGAGGGAGGCAGGGATTCCACCTGTATGAGGTGCGAGCAAGTGGATGAGCTGCTCAGACTGGTGGTGGAGCTCAAGGAAGAGCTATGCTTGACCAACCACATTTCCTTCTATGAGTGGGTGACCAGACTGGTAGATGAGAGAAAGGCTGTTGATGTTGTCTACGTAAACTTCAGAAAAGCCTTTGACATGGTCTCTCACAGTATTCTCCTAGTGAAATGGCTAGAGGACCATGCCCAACAGGTAGTGATTAATGGAGTTAAGTGCAGTTGGCAAACTGTGACAAGCAGTGTCCCCCATGGGTAGGTACTGGGGCCCATATTGTTTAATATCTTTACTGATGACGTAGATGAGGAGATTGAGTGTGCCCTCAGTAAGTTTGCAGATGACACCAAGCTGGGAGGTTTTTTTCTTTCTTTGTCTGAAAAAAAATCTGCTATAATCCAATAGCCAGTTATATTCTGCTGTTCTGTGAGATTGATTTCAAACTACAATATTCAAAGAACAAACACAAATCATTTAGTTTTCAAATGTTGCAATCATTAAAAGAACCTGATCCAGTGCAAGACTGGCAAATAAAGTTTGTTGTTCAAAAACAAGAAGTACAATTTGTTCAAAGCAGATTTAACCTTTAGGCAAATTAGCAAATGCACTTCAGTTAAACAGTATTTTAATACAAACATGGGCTGAGTATGTACCTAAAGCATTATTACTAAGATAAGCAGCACTGAAATGAATGGTTTCAAGTTGCTTTGCAAGGTTGGTTTCCTGTTCTGTGAACAAAAGTAACACTTCTTAGCTTAGTTCATCAGTTCACAGAAATCAAGTTTTCTGAAATGAGCTTGTGTTTCAGCTTCAAAAAGTCCACTAACATAATAAAAACACTATTCTTGCATTTAAAGCAAATACTTTTCCTATGTAATACTATCCAAACCACAAAGGTGATATTGAGACCGCCTGAAAATAATTGGAAGATCTAATTAAACCGGAAAACAACAACAACAACAAAAAATAACAAAGATGCTCATTTCTAATATCTTTACAGGTTCTTTCCATTACATCATTAAATATTTAACCTCTAAGTTACCTTATACTGGAAGGAAAAGTAAAACAATACTGTGAAGTAATCTTTATACTGATACTGTACAAAGGGCCTAGATGAATCCCATTCAAAACAGGAGTTACTATTGTTACAGGTTCATTTCAAGACAGAATTATTCCTTCAATAATAGGCTGAAATGCATAAAATCGAACCAGATACTTGCTGGAAATTTATCACATTCATTCAGATAGTTTTCTCCACTGCTTTATAAACACCTGTGCTGCAATGAAATTTACTGAAGTTTCAGGACTGTCTTTTATTCCCTAATCATTCTCACCTTTGACAGTCAAAACATAAACATTCAGTGCCTTACAAGGGATTTCACTATGTTTTCTCATATACTGTGGTGTTGCATAAAGTTCTGCTTTAGCTCTGGGAACAGAGCCTAAAAAACAGCCTGTATCGGAGGAATGCCCAAATCAGGCAAATGTCTACAATGACAATATCTTTCTTTGCATTAAAGTGTCTTGATCCAAGTTGGGATTTTTTTTGGTTTTTTTTTTCCCTCTAGAATCAGTTGTTATGGCTGTGTATACCAACCTAAGCTCAGCAATACTAGAAAAAGAATATTAATACAGTAATATGAGAAAAGAACCCACAAAATACTGGGGAGAAAAAAAAAAAGAAAAAAGAATGAGATCAAACTATTAAAAATGAACAATACATGAACAGTGATGGTGCAATGATAGTCCAAAGCAATACAGTAGTAGAAATGTACCAACAGTTTAACACCAGAAGATACAAATAGAAAAATCTTAGAATTTCTAGAGAACAACAGATGAAAACTGCTCAAGCTTGTTTAACTGCCTACATTAAAGATACCTGAGATACTATAAAGCCTTACGTGCCAGATCAAAGTTTGCCATCAGAACAAACAATAATTTCCTCACAGCAGATGCTACAAATCGATTCCCCCCTCCCATGTTTGACCATTTTAAATTTTACTTTGTGATACCTAAGTCTGCAATACAGGCATATATAATCTGATATCATCTGCAAAAATACAACACAATGCATTTAACCACAAAAATTACCTTGGAAGTCCAGTAACCAAATGGAAAAAAAAAAGAATAGCCTTAACACTAATTAACCATAGTTGAACTATAAGGTCTCGAGTAACTGGATCTCAACATCATAGAAAAAATACACAAATTAATTCAATATAACAAACTGTGTCTCTTCTGAATTCCTGCACAAAGATGTAATTGTAATAATCTTGAGTATTTTACTTGTGATTAAATTCTGCATTATAAAATTGAAGAATGATTAGTTTACTCTTGGTAAATATTAAAGAAGTCTCCTTTTTACTATTGTATATAAATACGATCGTTTACAGCCTGCAAATATAATCCGATACAAACAGAAATACCAGTAATAATATATTACTGTATTGATTTCAATGGATACTTTTAAATGATTTAAACATTGTAAGCTAACTCTCAAGAAAAGAATACCCCAGTATTACATACAAAAATGGGATCTTAGGAAGTTTAATAGAGGCAGGAACAATTTTATCAACCATCTACTATTTTTCACTACAATAGAATGTCTGACTGGTGTAAAATCTGCAAGATGCTACAGGCACCATTTGAAGTATAAAAGATGGTTTATATTTGGAGATGAAATAGCCATACCAAACAAGACAGTAGTTACTACACAATTTGAGATTCCGCATTTCCACCGTTTGATGGGTAATTCTAATTATTTCAATCTTTTGCAGTTTTTCACAAGGAAATTCTACAACCTTGACTTTAAAAAGCTACAAAACAATTCACAACTAATTTAAGACCAGTTTGCAATACATGACCTGGCCAAAAGCTGCAAGAATCACATACTGTATTCTAAATCAATATACTGCTGCATCATATAGTGACTTTTGAAACATCTGCTTTTACTTTTGCTGTGTCTTACACCTCCAACTTATTTCTAAATATTGGAGCTGAAGTACTCCACTGAACTGCTGTGAGCATAGCGCTACTTATGAAATGTGACTACATACATTTTTTCCCCACATGCAAGACATAAGTTCAACTGTTTGTCCATTTAAGACTCACCTTTCTGAAAAATCCATAAATTCTAATTATCAAGCTGAACATGCTTATGTTGCCTAACTCTTTAACTACTTCCTTCATTCACATCTTTATTCTTTGTGATCAGATCACAAAAATATTGAGGTTCTGCACAACCTCTAGCAAACATATCTTAACATGTTAATAAAGAACTACAACTCATTCTTAAGAGAAAAAAAAAAAAAGCACTAGAAAGTTTCTATTATCCCTTGGTACTATTACATACTCATGTAAGATAAATAATTAGTTAGGTGCACATATAGACTCCAGATTTCTTCAAGGAAACCAGTAATACAAAACTCTTCTTACGATCATTTAACCACAGTAAGAAGATAAAAAACTCTACTTACTGAAACAGCTATCATGGTGCCATCAGGCCGCCACTCTGCTTGCTTATAAGGTCCAAACTGAGAAGCTGCTTTTGACAGTTCCTTGTAGCTCACAATTAATACGCTGGGCTGAAGGGAAAAAAGAACATGGTAATAATTACATCATTTGTTTAGAAGAAATGGGAATGTAAACTATTATCTTTCCTTACAACACGTTTCTCTTAGAAAGTTTTAAAAAATGAGTATTTGTCAATGCACAATACAATGCTGCTTTTAAATGTAATAACTTGAAGTCCTGCCACAATGACCAATACATTAGTTTAGCAAAAGGAATCAATGAGTGCTAATTTTAAAACTTTCTGTTTAAACACTGCTTGGTGTGTGAACAGCCCTGTTTTCTTCTAATTCTGCTTCACAAGAAGCACTGGAGTCATAACAGACTACTTATCCTTGCATTTCACTAGGTGCATGGATGTCTTCCTCGGATTTCTAATTATATTGCTTTGGAAGTTGCTTCTTATGGCATGAAATGGAAATTTGCCAAATTGGGGAAAAACAGCTAAAGGTCAGCCAAAAGCCTAAGTGATTAAACTGATGGTGGAAAAATGGGGATTAAGTGGGCATAGGACCACCCTAGTACAATTGTGCGTGCCCAGAGGAACATCAGCATACACTAACAATTTCTTGGAAAAGAATGAATACATATGCCAATGTACTGCAGATGTATGTCTTAACTGTTTAAATGTAGAACTTGAACTCTGAATGTTCCTGTTTGTCATGTCTTCTGGTACATTTTGTGAGGAATAAAGGAATGCTGCTTTCTAACACCTCATGGCAGTTAGTTTAGTTTCTACCTGGATTTCAGATGAAAACAAACAAAAAAGGAGTCATTTCAGAGAACAAAATTAGATAAAGGGTTACCAAAGCTTCAAATGAGGAAGGAGAGGGGGAGGGGGAGGAGGAGGAAGCACTTCTAACAGGCTCCTATAATGAAAAGGACTGCCAAATTAGCCATAAGAATTCTATGTAAAAAATTTGGTACAATCTGTTTATATTGTTTCTGCTAAACAGATGGACCACAGTATCAAATAGATGATATCCAGAAAATCTTTTTTACTTCAAGAAAATTTCACCAGAAATTATGCAGACAAACAGCCTCTACAGTTTGTTGAACTGATTTTGCATATGAAGGGAAGTGCTCAATTTGTACCTTTATTCCTAGGGACCAAGATGACTTCCAGAGTCAAGAGGCTCAGACAAAGCTACCAAAGGCACAAAGTCTTCATCCCCTTTATTGGCAAGTTTAGATTTGACATAAAATCCTAATGAAAGACTACCTCCTCTTGCTCCCAGGCTTAGAAACAGTCTTCCTCTCTAAACATATTTAAGATCTGTTTTCACTTTTCTCATTCTTGAACCAATAATAGCTTTCAGCTTAGACAGGTATTCCCTTGTTTGCTACCCTCCCCCACTGGGAAGGAAAACAGAGAATTACGTGCATATACATTAGTTTGAGCACAACCATGCTTCCTTAGCCTTCAGCCACATTAAACAAACAAAGCTTTTTCTAGAAGTTTCCCCTCATCAATACAACAGATGCATTCTCTAACCACATTAAATGATCATTTCTCTTCAGAGCTGTAGCAACAAACTCTACACACACAAAAAAAAGAGTACACTACCCCAGCGTCTGGATGGGAAAAATCATCTGTCATGACAGACAGAGATGATGCCAACTTAAGATTGCTTCTAGCCTACTAGGTCAAATGGCAGAACTGGCAAATAAATAAATAAAGTAAAATCATTAATTCTACCCAGAAATCATGAAACGCGAGCATTTACTACCACCACATTTGAAACCAGTTGCTTCAAGTATCCTTACAAAAGAAGCAGAGCCACAAATTAGTATGAAATTACTACACATTTAAACAAGGAGTTTAATTAATACCACATTGACAGCCAGCCTTGGCATACCTGTAGTATGACTTTGCAATCTGTGATCAGTTCTATTAATTAGATTTCACATCTACATAGAACTGATTTCCTAAAGTTAAGAATTCATACTGTAAAGTAACAATAAGCAAACTGACCTTTACCTTAAGAACTATTTACACCAGCTTTTTCAGTTCAGACAGCTGGGTTGTTTTTAGTTTGTTTGTTTGTTTTCCCCACAGCTATTAGTAGATCAAGTAAACTAACACTAAATCACAGAATCACAGAATCCGGATGGAATGGAAAAGACCTACAAGATAACCCAGTCCAACCATCCACCAATCACCGATAGTTCTCACTAAACCATGTCCCTCAACACAATGTCCAAACACTCCTTGAATACCTCCAGGGTCAGTGTCTCCACCACCTCCCTGGGCACCCCATTCTACCACCTGTCCACTCTTTCAGAGAAGTAGCATTTCCTGACGTCCAGCCTAAATCTCTCCTGACACAGCTTGAAGCCATTCCCTCTAGGCCTATCACAAGAGAGAAGAGGCTGACCCCTCTATATAGAAGGGGGGACAATCACTTCCCTATTCCTGCTGGCAACACTGTTTCTGATGCCATTGGCTGGGATGCCATTGGCCTTCTGGGCCACATGGGCACACTGTCGGCTCACATTCAGCTTAGCATCAATCACTACTCCCAGCTCCATTTCTTCTACACAGTCTTCCAGCCATTCTGCCCCAAGCCTGTAGCGTTGCCCAGGGTTGAAATAAATACATCACTCGTAACAGAATTTACTTTATTGCTCTTGTGAACGATGTGGTCTTTCACAATTTGGTTTAAAACCAAGTTCAGTGTCTTAGATATAAGAGGAAAAGAAGTGCCTTGTGACAGTACAACCATGGTAATCTGCTCTGATCATTCTAACACCAACCTTAAAGTGCTCCTGTGCTTCAAGAATTTTAGCAGCAAGCAAAATGAAAAGTGCTAGAAACAAATTAATGCACAACATTTTTTTCCCCCTCTGTATTGCTACTTTTACAAATCATAATGACCATATTTATACCATAATGTTCTTGTGACATTTATCTGTGAGAAAGCTGTTACTATACCTTAGAATCTGGGAGAACACTCTGCATACACAGCAATTGTGAAATTTACACAAAACTTATTTCTAGATTGATTTACGTTTTGTCTTTACAGATGAAGACTAGAGGAGTTAGCACTACGCAAACATGCTCTTTCTATTGTTTCAAGTTTCAGTAGTCTCCTATTAGCAAGCAGATTGATTTCTAATTCAATAAATCAGGAAGTCTGTCTAGCTAATGCTTAAACCATAAATATTTCACCAGTGCAATTTACTTCCACATTCAGATACTGAGAACTAAGAGTTCTGAAAACCCCTAACGCAAGAACGTTCACTGCCCAGGTTTACAAGCTCCCCACTAGAGAGAGAACAGCTACAGGCTTCACACACATTGAAAGCAGCACGCTCTGCACATGCAAGTGAAACACCCATTTTATATCTGAAGTCATTTATTTCCAAAAAAAGTGACCTAGGAGGTATAACAGCACAGAAGTACATTGTATAAAAAGAAGTTTATGGGCCTAATTTTAAGTACTTGCCCCAAGTGGAACAAATCATTCAATACATATTTTTAAAAAACAAAAGGGCCCAGTCAATATTATACCTTTCTCTGATTAGTTTAAGATAACTACCTCATAGTATGTACAAAACCAGCAGGTATTCAGACTCCATTACACAGAACTTTCTCTACATCTTTGCATTTGTGTCTGTTGGGATGACCAATTCCCTACATCATCTTCGTGAAAACTCCATGTGATTTTTTTTTCTTTCTCCACACTTCAGCATGCAACTACTGAAAACTGCAAAGAAATCCAGTTAAGCACAAGATTTACAAGATAAACCAAGACAGTGATTCTGCTTCTTTATAGTGCTTGAAGTCTACCTTCACTAAACTTTCAATGGCAGAATCACAGCTTTTTGAGAAACCCTTTTCTAATAAAACATAGGAAGTAACCTAGCAAATAATAATTGTCCAAAAAGAAGAGAAAAATTTAAAAAAAAAAGAAAAGAAAGTCTACAAAACATAAGTAAACACCTTCAATTCTTAACAAAGGAAGAATAGAAGATTTCTTGTGAAGCTAGTAATAATTCTTTCATTCAAAATGCAACTTAAAGCTACCAAAAGCTTCCCAGAATAGATGAGAAGTCATTTCTCAATCTGCTGCAGAGAAAGTCTAGGATTTTGATACAGTACATTTTGCCTCTCAGTAAAGAATATCAGGTCAGGCAAAAACAGAATCCAGAAGCTAGAACTTGCTTATGAATAGAACAGTGGGGGAGGATGCTCAGAGGATACAAAAATAGATAAAAAGGGAAAAATGGAGGGCAATCAAAAAACAAAACAACAATCAAACAACCAAACACAGAAATACCACCCACCAAAGATTAAGTTAAATCTCTAGTGTTCCTGCAGTAAAAGAGAAGGATAAAATACAACTTCCTGTTCCCACAGTTAAATACACAACATCTCCTTCCTTCCTTATCCACCACTCAGTTACTTTGCCTGCCTTCTCACAAGAATCCCTTCCACAGGGCTTGTACTCTGAAATTTTCATGTTTCTTGATACTTTCTAACATTAAAAAAATAAAAAGCTTTTTAATTAAAAAAGAAACAAAACATTTTGGATGACTAGTACTGAAATAGAAAAAATGCACTACCTATAAAACCCTTACTGTATTAAGCCAGTTTCACAGGCAAAGACATTCAATTCAACTACCTGCTTTAAAATTGACTTTCGTTTCATTAATAGTTGTAACACTGCTTAGTAAGAATTCCCTCGGACTTTTAACTGAGAAAGACAGAGTCTTTATAAAGACCAACAAAAAAACCAAGACCTTACCACAACAAACACTCAGTGAAAGTAATCTGAAATCAATAGTTTCATTTAACTCTACCCGACAGTGTACCACCTTTCCCACTTCCTTTCTTTATGCAAAAACCAGGAGCAGAGTAAACAACCTCATAACACAGGATCATATGCATTATTTTCTATGAAGAGGGCTATCAAGATGTACTGGCCACACATAACATTCTCTAAGCAAACTAGACATGAGACATTATAGGTTTACTTCTCCAAACACAGGCATTCTACCACGTGAACTGAATACATATTGAGCAGACTCTTAAATCTGAACTGTCCATCTTCAAATAGCACAAGCTGTACAGACTTGAACAGCAGCTCTCACAGGAGCAAGTGCCTGCTTTTATTGAGGTGTTCAAAGGCCTCAAAATAAAACGATACATTAGCTAAGTGGAGAGAGGTACAGTTGCTGGTTATTTGACAGAATAGAACATAATGAAAGGATACGTTGTCCTTAATTTGGATACTGTGGTTTGACTGCTGCGGGTTAGTGGCAAACCACGCCTAAAGCCCATTCAACACATTAAAGAGGCAAAGCAAATACAACATAAAACTACTGGACTAACTTTGAGAATTAAAATCCTAACAGCATGTGTTGATTTGAACACTGAAACCTGACTTCAGTTGCTCTCTCACTGAGAACTGACATGAACAAAGACAGAAAGAACAAGATAGGAGCACTGCCATTTATAGTCAGTCCCATATATATATATACATATATATATATATATATATATATATATATTTAACATAAGTCATAAACATTATAATAGAAGCAATTGGACAGCTCTCAGTCTCACCAAAGTGCAAAAAGAAATGGGCTTTTCAGACCAGTCCCTGACTGGTAACTGTGAGAAGTTGGAATTGCAGAGAATATACTGTGAAAAACAAAAAAGAGAAAGAAAAAACAGCCAAAAAACCACAAACCACAACAAAAGAGGCAAGACATCCAGCCTGCACTGATGCCACTTGTGCCACACTGTCCACAATGTGTAACGACGTCATTATCAACATGTCTGATGTCCACATTCCAAGAAAATTTCAAGTACAAATGCTAGAAAGAATAACTCTGAAAGCTTAAACCAAGAAGCACAGATAAAGTTGGTTTTTTTTCTTTTGATAGTCACATATAATAAAAAAAAAATAAAATAATTACAGTAACATTGGCATTTTTAATATAAATGTATGTATGCATATAAATCTTTTCACACATCACATTTCCTATAAGCTCTGGTTTCACAAATAACTCCTTTTATATCATGCCAAAACTTCAGATTACAGAGATAACTTCTCTAAGAGAAGCACAGTTCCCCTGTTGTGTCCAATTTGCTTAAAGAATGCATCAAGCTCAATTCTAACAAATAACAAATTAGAGACTGAAAAGCATGTGAAGAGTGTCTAAGAAGAATGTAGAGAAAGACAGCATTTAGAATAAAGATAGATTACTCAGCAATCCGGGATTCTGACATGCATACTATCCTATAAACTTATAGTTCAGTGATCTCATTCAGCATCAGAATATCACAAAAAGAAAAGCTTAAAAACATGGGTAGATCTAAATTGTAAGCTGGTAAACACCTAAGTAATTACAATATTTTCCTCAAACTGAATAGACTCCAGTGAGCTTTCAGGACTGGTAATGACAGGCAGAGTCATACCAGACAGTATGACAATGTGCAAGGGTTTTCATTAAATATTTAAGGCTGGTACTTATTCCTGTCATTGCCATCAGTCTGTTAAGATCAAAGAAAGGAAACACCAGACTATATTTATATGTGCAACTACGTCATCAGGCTCTATTCTTGTTTTACTCTTCAACATTGGCAGTGGAAAAATCCATACCTTTGGAACATATTCTACAGCTGCACACATCTACACTAAAAGTCTAGAGAATAACTAAATTCACTAAACTGCCTTAAGTTCTTATTTCATGAGATAACCAAACATCTAAAACAAAAAGTCACTGCTTTCGAAGGAGTAACACTCTCAGTGAGCTGAGAACAATGCTCCTCTCATCCCTCCAAGAGCAGGGAGAAGCAAGTTTCCATTTGTTCAGCAAGTTGACCTGCCCCATAAAAAGCCAATAGTAGCCACAAAAATACATGTCCAAGCAGTGAAGATGACAACCCTTCAAATTGCACAGCAGCCTCAGGAAAGCACACCTTCCGTTCCCAGGTTAATAAATTACCTCTTTTTAGTATTTCAGAAAGTTACTTTCAAGAACTAAGTTTCATGTTTCAAACATCCAAGTACTTAACATTAGCAGAACAGTCAAACAAGCTTTCCGGTGCTGTCAATGAAAACAGATTCACTGGCTTTCAGTGACAATGAATGTTCTTAATGTGGCCACAAATTTATTATTAATAATTATAACATTCAAGAAAACACTTAATATCAGCTGTCTCCAAACTAGGGCACATGAAAGAGAATCCAACTGGTAACAAGAACAAAGCATTTTTGTGCCACTAATAAAAATTAAAAGAAATAACTAAAATAAATAAACCGAGGAGTTTATCTTTTCACTCCTCAATTTCCATTCTGCGTATGTTTAATAACATACAAATAAGTACAGTATCACACACATAAGATTTATAAACAAATATACTGATACAGGGCGAGTGTGCTCAGCATGTAATGAAGTAAGTTTCATTACTGATTAGCGGTCCTTGTATCTATGATTTAAATTCTATCTACAAGACAAGTTAAGTAGTCTAGGAACTTTTTAGGTTTCAAAGACACCAAGAGAGCTTGATCTCTTTTTACCCACATCATTTAACTCATTTTCTAACCTTAATATCCATATGGTTTCCAACCCCAGGACCAATCCACACTTTCAGAGAGATTTTCCCTATTGTTAGATCCTAATACAGAAGAGATAAAAAGGAGCTTTAAACATTACCACTACATTTGAACAAACACAGAACACTCACATAAGTTCACAAGCCTGGAAGTATTTGAAAGGGCCCCCTGTTCTTGAAAACCTCAGAACATTTTCAGCAGCCTCATCACCTCATCCTCACACAAAGCCTTCCACATATACTTGAGATAGTATTAAGCTTTAACAAGGACATTAGCCTGAAGGCTTTTCCACTTCACAAAACCGAATTAGTTCAACCTGACCAAAAAAGTAGCTTTGTTCTAAAGATACTTCTGCCTGATGATAACATTTTGTAGAATGTTACAATTATAGTTTATTTCATAACAGTTAAACATACGACCTCACCCCTAAAAGCAAACAAACAAACAACACACTTGCAATAAATGCACTTAATGCAACACAGTCTCATAAAAAATGCTCAACACAAATCTTTGTTTGCAGGTGACACTGAAACTTTTTTGTAGTCTAAAATCAAGTCTGGCAAAACCAGTGCCAAAATAAACCACTACATACTAGAACTGAATGCAATGAGAAATTTTTCATGATTTCTAAGCTTGCTCAACCTTCCCTGCAACAAGTGAACTCTTCTGTCTTTCTTTCTGTCAAGCTGCTCAGCATTCCAACACAAGTCCAAACTTGTCAGGTAATGAACGCAGCCGCTCTGAATGGACTGTAAAATAGGCTGCCTCCTGGACAATAAAACACATCTTGCTAAGCATTCTACAAGCTTGTCCTCATTTACCTATTTTCCCAGACAAGGCCACCGATTATGTTTACTTGACAACTACAGCTAGAAATTTAACAACCAGCATAAGCCAGCAGACTGCATACTTCATCTACACTACAAGGCACAAACCAAAGGGACCATAGGCCACATGACAAAGTTCACACGGTGCAGGTACATAGTTGATACCCCCTGATGCAATGCACATGGAAGTTAAAATACAGCGTCGGCACCACACCCAGGAACTAATTAATAGACAGGCAGAGCACAACAAAGTGATGAAATCTCAGCATAACTTAAAGCAAGATTTTAAGGCTATGACTGTCGTTTGACTCTGCTCTATACCAGCTTTCTAAAACTGGATTTATACTTTTCTCTGTAATCTGAGTTGATCTTGGAAAATTAACTGGAATCAGGCATATTTATAGACAGGCAGAGATTTTTACTTAGGTAGAATTCCAAAATATCCAGCATCAAAATTTCAAGTCAGTACTACAACTGCTTTGTAATGCTGCTCCAAATCAAACTGACATGCAGCATTTTTGTGTTAACAATCTTACCAAAGCTAATTTAAAGCACAACATTTAATACCAATTATGTGCAGTTTCAAACGACACTGCTAAAGCAGCAACTTCCAACCAAAAGCCATTGCAATTCCTGTTCTCAGGGTCACCGAACAGTTAAACTCTCATCGAACAATGTTTGTGGACTTCTGGATTACATAATTAGTATCACAGAATCACAGAATTGTAGGGGTTGGAAGGGACCTCTAGAGATCACAGTAGTCACAGTCAGTTTTGCTTTATAAAAAAAACCACAAAGAAACCTCGTGCTTCGTTGTTGGTTTTCTTAACGCTTATGTGCTCTTTTACATAGAACGTGTAACATATGCACACAAAAGGCACGAAGCACGTTTGAAAGAGTCCCACAAGCAGCCTCTATGTAATGCTTGTGAGCCAGCTACGGCCAAAGTATAACAAGGAAAAGAGGACGAAATTAAAGTTGGTTCTGAGGTTCATCTCGGGGAATACGCGGTGCAGCGTGAGCAGACGGATCCCGTGCTTTCCTGACACTGCCCTGCCAGCAGCAAAGAAACAAGCAGCACTCACAAGTAGCTCAGAACTCCGTGAGCTCCGATCCCAATCCACGGCCCCTCCGGAGCAACACGGCCCGGGACACAAAGCGCAGCCGGGACACTCACCCTGCAGTACCAGATGCTGAGCTGTGACGGGGAAAGCACAGCGAAGAAGGCCCTCCGGGGGTCCGTCTGAATGTGCAGAGGCGGCTCCATGCGCTCCAGCGGGCACAGAAGCCGTTTCGGCCAGCCGCTGAGGAAGTACATGGCTGCGGCTTGCCGGCCGCCCGCTCGCTGGGTCTAGGCGGGGTGCTCTCCCCGCCCGCGCGACGGCCTCGGGACCACGGGCTCGGAGCGCCGCAGGGCCCGGGGCCGCCCGCGCATAATCACCGCCGCAGCCCAGGGGAAGGAAGGGCAGCCCAGGGCTCCCGGCCGGGCTCCAGCCGCCGCCGCTGCCGCGTAGAGGCGATGAAAGCGGAGGCGGAGAGCGCGAGGGGGGGGACGGGCCGCGGCCTGAGAGAAGCGAGCGGTCACAGCTGAGCGCGGGCCGGCGGCAGTCGCGGCGGCTCCTCCCTCCCGCGGGTGGCTCTCCCGCCCGCTCTGGGTGTCGCTGTGGCGGTCGCCGCTCGGGCCTCCGCCGCCATCTCCCCGCCCCCAACTCCGGTCCCACCGCCACGGCCCCAGCGCCACAGCGGCCCCGCGGCGGAGGAAGGGGGAGGGGGCGGGGCCGGGCGACGAGGCGCCCATTGGCCGCGGGCACGGGGACAAGCGGAAATGGCGTCAGAGGCGGAGGCGGCTCCGCCCCCGCAGCTCCGGGGCGCCGTGTCAAGGTTCCCCGCCAGGAGTGAAGGGGCGGGGTGCGCGATGTGCGCATGCGCGGCCGTGCGTGGCGGGCTGCCTACGGCTCGTGGAGGATGGCGCATGCGCAGTGGGGGGTGGTCGTCGGCCCTGGGGGGTGTGTTGGGGAGGGCTTAGAGGGGGCGGTGTGTGCTGCGCTGTGGTGTGCTGTGCTGTCCAGTGTGGAGCCAGAAGGGAGGACTGCCTAAACCTCAGGTGTGCTGGTGGATGTGGTGAGTGAGGGTGAAGGGATGGAAAAGGTGGAAGAGAATGTACAGCATGTGTCTATACCATCCCAAGGCCAGCACATGAGTTGGAAAGGTCCAGCGTCAAGTGTTTTATAACTGAGGAAGATTAATAAATCATTTTCTCTGTGCTTCTTGTTGCAGGAGCTCCTTTGAACTGTGTTGTCCCAAGAAAAGTCAGATTGTATGCATATTACCTCATTCCCTTCAAAGAACATGGCTTCTTCCCACAGCTAAGGAGTGCTCTATCCTAACACCTCTTCTGATAATAAACATCTTTTGTTTATTCATAGAATCATAGAATCACCAAGGTTGGAAAAACCTAAAAGATCATCCAGTCCAGCCGTTCACCTATTACTAATTGCTCCCACGAAACCATGTCCCTCAACACAACATCTAGTCTGTCCTTGAACACTCCCAGGGTCGGTGACTCCACCACTTCTCTGGGCAGTCCATTCTCATTCCATTATTACCATATCCCAGCTGAAATCTGTATGTTTTAGAACATAAACAGAACTAATATATCTTGGAAATATATCTATACATACATGGAAGCAAAATGACAAGATATTTTTACCTTAGTTTTCTGAACATGCACCTTTAGAAAAGCCTTACCATCAGGTACCCTGCCATCAGACAGATGCCAGTCAGCACATCTGCTACATGCATTATCTTTGCTATAGACTCTTCTCTGAACCTGTTTTGGCCTGCTTTGCAGGTAACAAGTGTTCTAAATTAGTAAATTAAGTTTTAGGAGTATAGCAGTATTCTGTTCATTAAAATACTTTCTAATCCTCACGTAGGAAATAGATAGCATGAAATATACCCTGAGGAATATATGGCTTTTAGAATCATATTTCTTCTGGATTATTCGCATTTGCTCAGACTTACGTAATGGAAGTAAAGTGCTGATAAATTTATCAGAATCCATGGGAAAAAAATCATAAGGGACCCACATGTTTCCAGTAGTTTCATGTGGCTCCCTTAGTTAATGCTACAGCATCGTAACACATGTATGCATAAGAAGAAAACGTGCTTCCAGGTCATACTGCTTCAGGTGAATAATTCTGGGTTGTATGCTGAGAATAATGTTAATGAGGGAAAACTACTGCTAGCAATAACGACTACGATGGAACCATATCAATGTGCAAAAAGGGAAGACTAATGTTTTGTCATATTTGCATTGTTGTTGCTTTAACTGAGGAAAGACATGAAGTGCTGCAGTGGAGTCAGAAATAGTGGTGGGAAGCTCACCAACACAAATCATACTGTATTTTACCTGGAAGTGTTATTGTCAAAATGTTCATGTCAATGACAAGGATACAATCTAAACTGTGTCATTTTTTCAATACTGTTTTTGTCTGAATCAAGAGCATATTTAGATGCCTAGTGCAGTAACTTTGTAGCAAGATAATAGACTTTTTTGATTCATACGCTGTTTGAGTACAAAAACATAAACCTATTTCTTGGTGTTCTGATAAAGGAATGTAAGTCAGACTACCCTGAGAGCCAAAATGTGTGGAAATGACAAGCATACAGACGACTGAGCTGCAAGATCCTTCAGCAGATCTGGCAGTGGTTGCCAGTCACAGGGACAGAATATAGCAGAGGGACTATGATAGCAAGGCTGGACAGAATTGTGAAAGCCCTTCGTGCACAGAGGTCCAGCTGTCAATCGTTGTCAAGTTCACACAGCCAAAGATAAGACTTGCTTTCACCTGCCTACACAATGGTAGTCATGAAGTTTTGCAAACTGAACTCTTGAGATAACTGTTCCCTGAAAGAGAAGTGCTCACTCAGAGCTGTGGGAGCATGCAGGGACTTCGAAATAACCTAAATAACATAGGCCTTGCTGTAAGCAGGCTATGGAAAAGAGGGAGATAGGTGCTGCTGATTGCAGACCCAGGTGAAAACATTGCAGTAGTGGAGGCATCTTGCAGAGCTGCCAGCGTTAGAATCCTGGCACTGAGTTACAGCTAGCACCACAAACATAAATTAGATTCTCATGTACTGTTGTATTTGCAGCTTAAAGGAAAAACAAACAAACAAAAAGAAAAAAAACCAACCACAGCCTCACAGAGACTGGTTTCTGGTGCAGAAACGAGAGGGCTTCTGCAGATGTTAAGACTAGCTGACTGCAAAGCCACATGTGGAAATATACTTAGAAATTCATGGTTGCCTTTCTGACTTTATTATCCTGGGTTCAGTAAATGAGGAATATGCTCTTAATTTCTTAGATAGCCTGTCACTGAAGAATTTGTTTGTGCACACAACTATTTTGCTAACCACCATTGTGGTTTCTGGCTATGCCTTGAGAATTGCATTCATTGAAGAATTTCAGTGTTTGACACCATTGAAAATGAAATGTCCAGAATCACAGACCGTTTTAACATTTGCAACATTATTAAGTTTGTTCTTTTAGACTATGCAGACTCTAAGAAAAATACCACTGTTCTGTGTTCAGTGAATTTCATTCAGTCTCTGTGTCTTAGTCCTCTGATCAGTGAAGAGCACGTATGGCTTTCCAGCAGGAAAAAGGGATTGTGTAAGGAGCTAAGTGGCCCTAGTATGTGATTCCTGGCATATTTTCTATGAAACACAGTGCCAGAAAAACATTTATTTACTGTAAACAAACTGACCAAAGAACCTTGCAAGCTGCCATTTGTGGAAAGAAGGAAATGAATTAATTAAGCTTTTGGGGGCTGATGGCTGCATGTTTTTTACTAAGCAACACCCACCACGTGAGGTACTGAGTATACAGTATGGTTACAGTATGTGATGTGGATACAGAATTGGAGACAAGATGTTTGGAGAGAGAGGAGTTCTGGCATGCAGAAGTGCTGGTCAATAAGATGGCCTAGGCTTAATGTTTGTTATACATTTCAATTACTGTCTTCAGTATGTGGTCCTGGAACGTTGCAAATATTTGTTGTATTGTATCTATTACCATCTATAACTCACAAAAGTGCATTTAAATTATATTGATATAATACTATATTTATATGTGTTACTGCTAACACCTGAAGAGAGTGATCTGTAACAAGTAATGCCCTGGCCCTGTTATTGGATTTTAAGAATATTTTCATTCTGAAGGTGAAAAGTAAAGGAAGATTTGCTGAAGACAAAAATCTGATTTTAGACATCACCTGGAGCATGAGACACCATCTGTGTCCAAGATGCAGGATACTGACTTGCAGATTTCAAGATGACAAACAGTTGCACTCTCTTCTTTAGTAGATGAATGCGAAGGATAGAAAGGAACAAAGCTAAAGAAAAAAAAATAAAAAATTGAGCTATCAAAAATAGAGGACTTTTCTTGTGTACAATTAGTAGCTCTTAAACTTAAATCTGTTTTCCATGTCTCTTCATTTTAGGCATTTATGTAGTCTGAGAGGTACACTAAATTATCTCTGACAGTATATGGATGTGCACATGGCATTGGCAGTGCCCTCTGCAGGCTTTTATCTGGTAAGCAAAGGGAGCTGTTGCAACCACACTCTATTTTGATTAAGTATTTATTCTGGTTGATCTATTTCTTTCTAAAAATTTTGCTAGTGCAGCATCATCTGAACTTTGGAATTTTCTTGACAAGGCTGCCCAGTAACATGCACAGCGTTATAAGTGAACAGCCATAAAACACTAAACAAACAAATTACAGTCTTGTTTTAAGAGCTTGGTTTGTTATCAGTTTGTATCTTAACAACCTCACTGCCCTTTGGTTAACAGTTATTCCAGATCCCATCTCTCTTCCCCTTGGGAGATTCTCTCTGTCAGTACTGAACTGGATATGTCTGAAATAAATGAGTATCAATTCAGTTTTAGTTCTTTGTGGTCAGAGACTGTAGAAAAGAAAAGAAAAAAAAAAAAAGAAAGAAAAAAAAAGTCAGCTTTTCTGTAAGGGCCTTTTATCAGACTCAGCTAAATTGTTTCTGAGGAAGAGCTGTTCTAACATTGCTAGAATACAGCTGCAAGTAAAACTGCATTGTTTTTCATCACCACAGAATCAGGATTAGCTGGCGATATACATATATGTAAAAGGTGTGGATACAGTCAGGTCTAGTCTTAGATGGAGGTGCTGAAAGCCAGGTTGGGTGGAGCTCTGGGCAGCAAGATACAGTGGGTGGCAACCTTTTCCCATGGCAGGGGGTTTGAAACTAAGTGGTCTTTAAAGCCCTTTCCAACTCAAGTGGTTCTATGATTTTGTGATTCTATGATTCTATGAAAGCAGAATGCACTAGAAAAGTTCTAGAGAGTTGGTTATCTTCATCCACATCTAGAAACACCCCTCATGAGCTATCTCACGGCCTACGTAGACTTGAAGTTTGTAAAGAAACACTGGGTGGAGCTATAGAGCTTGTTCTTCTGTAGTAAATTAGCATAAAAACCACAGCCGAACAGAGGAGAAATTGCTACTTGAACGTCTCCTTTTGGGCTGTACACTAATAGTCACATTTTTTTTATCACTGAACCACGCACGGAACTTTCAACAGTTCCTTGACAGAGTTAAATAAACATTTTTTTCTAAATGTAATCAGAGGCAAACTTTGATGTTTCAGCTGCAAAAATCGTCCAAGCTTGCAAAGCTTGTAAGCACAGATAGTATATAACTGAAGAGTAGAGAAATTATAGATGTAGTCAGTGAAGTTGTTTGTTTTTTTCTACCTTCTTTAAACAAAAAGGGGCTTGTGAGTGCTCAGATCCTTTCAAGATTCGTATCTACGTATGTACAAGAAAAACAAATATGCCATTACTCAGCAAAATTTGGAGGAAAGAGAGATTTTAAAAGAAGTGATTGGTCCTGTGCAAATGCTGTCTAGGTTCATGTGACCTTCTTGGCCTTGTGTGATTTGTCTTGTGATCCTCTTCCCTAAATTTTACTATAGTCTTTGAAATACTGACATTTCATACTGCCTCCCTTTACATTCCCACAAAAAAAAAAAAAAAAAAAAAAAAAAACCCAAGAAAAAAAAACCACCAAAAATGAGCTTTTACTGAGACAGCAAAATAAAATTGATGTGTTATGCACAGAGTCATGAACTGTGTTGCAAATGTGGCTGTAAAGATCTGAAAAGATGTGGTGTGAAAACTGAGCTTAAGCCAGCTGAAAAATACAAGATGTGCAGAAATAAAGAACTTCTGAAGAACAACAACAAGTTACAATTTAGTTATGGATGAGGTGGAACCACTTAGAAATTTGGTGTTTCAGTGCATAAGTGACAGACAGAAAGCAAGCCTCTATACTGTCAATGGAAGTTACCTCTGTTATCTCTGTTTCACCAGGTCCAGGTGTCCTTAAAACTGTAAAAAGCTAGAGCTAGATAACAAGTCTGTACACAACAGAGTGCCTACAAGTGGCTAATGCACAACAAGTAAAAGAAGAAGGAAGAGTAACAGTTTTCTCAGCTGTATAATGGTTTCCTCAGAGCTTTCTATGAGAAGGAAGCTTTGGTCTGTTGGCATTTAGAAATAACCCTCACACTTCTTGGGAGTTATTAACAACATCCAACATGCCTGGGCAGAGTACAGTAGTTTGTCAACTTTTATTGTATCTATAGAGGCTGACTTACTCAAATAAAATAAAGTATTCAGAACTGTTTATTTGTAAAATAAGGCTTTTTGAGACTTAGCAGCAAAAAGGAGGATATTGGAAACACCATGCAGACAGTGGTACTCTGAGTTGATGTTAGCTGTGTAGGTTAAAATGTTACAAAACATGTTGTGATTTTATTCCTGGTTGTGGCTATTGGCATATTTTGCTCAAGATAAACTTAAACCTGAAGCACTCACAGAGGAGCTGGGAAGAGGAACCCGACAAATTAGGACAGAGAGCTGTAAGTCTCGCATACAGAGAAACTTTCATCAGTTTGTTAATGAATTTCTAGCAACTGCTGTTAGGGTTTGAAATATCACCACAGCCAGAGAGGTATTAAAAAGCTGAATAGCAACATAATTTGCTTACCAATTAAAGTATTTCATTTTCATATCCTCAAGGCTGCTTTGTAAAAGATGCTGCAAATATTTATCAGCATATTTCATGGTTTGGGGAGAATTAGTATCACAGTTACCCTCTGTTATTGCTCTGCTTGTTCTGCTGAGAATTGCTTGACTCCATAGAGTGATACCTGTACAACCTCTAAGTTAAAAGACCTTTACTAGCACTAGTTGTTCAGAAGATGCAGATTTAGTGCACAGAAGGTCTCTTACATCCACTAATGCATTATCAGCCCAGCTGATGTTCTGGTTGGCAGTGCTGTGGGAAATTGCAAAGCTGCAGAGTCATGCCGTGTAACTGTCGGAAGCTCCCATAAGATTGCGTCTTGTCAGAGAGATTTAGCAAAGTTTGCTTGAAAAAAGCAGAAGTGAGTACATCCCCAAAACATATCACCAATCTGCCTAGCGTGGACCTCTTGACAACTTTTGTTTCTTGACTGACTTTAATATTTTCAGGGAGAAAAGTCCATGCAAGTGGGCACATGATGACTGTATTTCTGCTCAGAGTTATACAGATCTCTGCAGACCTCATGAATGTAAACAAATCTTTAATAGATGCTGGATCCTGGTAAAACAATTATACAAAGCAAACAAATAAACAAGAAAACAACAACAACAACCAAGTGTACTGAAACTGAGAAATTCAAACAATTGAACTAAAAACACAGGCCAGATTCCCTAATGTATTGTTTATTTTAGCTCCCTGTTTCTTTCTTTTTCTTAATTAATTAACAATTTAAAGATTGTGACACAGTCTTTAACAAACAAGATTGTGTCATTTTTACCTTCTACATAGCTTTACCGCAGGCTGAATAGCACGATTTGTTTCAAATGCTTTTATACCTGTTCTTTTCAGAGCTAACAGTCATGGCCCAACTCTTGATTCTGAAAAAGCCAAACTTCATTAAATCTGTGAATTGCATGCAAGATGTTCAGACATTGGCTGAGTCAAATCCTTCTCCTGGCTTTGAGCATTTTAGCTAGTCTGGACAGGCTCTATGCCTAACGCTTTCTTTAAAAGCAGTGATTTGCTTTCCAAAGCGTAGAAATAAGACCCTTCAGGAAGTCAGTTAAATATCTCTGGCATTTTCCCCTGTATCTCAGCAAAGCTCTGTGCTTTGTGCTTTACATTTCACAAGTCTTCAGGGACATGAGGTATGTGTACTGTAAACATATAGAAATTCAATAAGGGCCTAAATATGTTGTTTTTCCTCTAATAAACTTCCAGGTATCGTACTGCCTTATTTTCCTCAATTGGAGACAGGTCCATAGGCTAGGATAGCAATATTTTGGGGATGTACAGAAACAATTCTCAGTGTGAAAAAGGACATTCTTTGAGCTCATAGTTCATAATAAAACTTCTATAGCTTTCACAAAAATTCTGAGTCCTTCTTGAAACAAAAATTGTTGACCTCCTTTTCCCTCTTCCACCTAAAGTTTCCACTTTCTCACTGATTGCTGACATTCTGAAGCATGAGAATCTCCTTCCTGATATCTGACTTCTTTGTGTTACCAGGCTTTACCTTACTAGTCCATGAAGATGAAGTAGAAAAGTTTATTTCTCTTCTCTTTCAACACTGCATGTTGGTCTAGCTGTTATCAAGCTTTGCTAATACTGGCAATTGTCTGTTTTAGGTCTCAGGAAATGTATTCATCCTCTCACTTCAAAAAGGTGCATTTCATACACAAGTGCAGCCACTCAGCATCACGGAGTTGCACTTCAGTTGCAATTAGAATTCTAAATTTATGGCTAGATTGATTCTCCACATCCTCACAGGAAGCTCTGTCTTCATCAGCTGAGACTCATATGGTCATAAAGACTCAGAGTGGTGAAGTACTGGAACAGGCTGCCCAGGGATGTTGTGGATGCCTCATCCTTGGTGTTCAAGGCCAGGCTGGATGGGGCCCTGGGCAACCTGATCTAGTAAACGTGTAAGTTTGGTGGCCCTGTCAGGCAGGGGGGTTGGAGCTTCATGATCCTTGAGGTCCCTTCCAATCCTGGTCATTCTGTGATTCTGTGATTCTGTGATCTCATCTTCTTGAGAAACACATGTGTGTAAGGAATGCACTTAAACCCACTTTTCAGTTTATTAAACTTCTACTGCATATGGGTTGTTTTATTTCCCCAAGTGATGTGGCTTGTGACACAGACTTTGCATGAAAGACATTTCACTTCTCATTTGGAAAAGCCCATTAAAGAAAGTGAGTTGTGAGTAAACAAACTTCAGCTGCAGAAAAAAGTTAGTAAACATAAAACCCCAAAGAAAATACATTTGAATGTGGTTAATGTTTCTTTCAAGTCAGCTTTTGTCAATGTTTGTACAGTGCATTTACCCTGTGTCAACTACTTTTTGCCATATGGCTACACGTTCAGTTTGGGTAAGTACTATGGCACACTGGCTTTAACACTATTTCAGGGCACACTTGACAACATGCTGAGGAAAACTAGGATGTCCTATAAAACCAGATGGCAGTCCTTGACCTTGGGCTATTTTCCTAGGCTGCTCTTTCATCAAGGTGTATATCAGCTAATTGCTAAACATGCTGAAGGAAATTTGGACTACAAATTTACACGGAAATATATTAGGTTAGAAGGGACTTCTGGGGGTCATGTAGTTCAATCCCTCTACGACACAAAAGCCAAGCATCGGATTAGATCTGTTCCAGTAGTTGTGATTCTTTGAAGTACAGGAATGGCTTGCAAAACTTTTTCCATTGCCATTTTATGAAGTAGGAGGTAGTGGTTGTGGTGGCAAGTTACATGTTTCTGTCAGGCAAAAGAAGAAATTCTGTAAGAAGTGATAACTACTCCATTTAAGAAAGACGCAAATGTTTTGTTCACTGATGATCCAAATATCTAGAAGGCATTTCCAACAGTTGTCCATGCTCAGAATCAGTTGATATAATTGTCTGGAATACAAGTATATATCTTTTAAGTGCCCATTAGAAATCCCTGGCTACCCACAGCCTTATTTTAAAGATACTAATATTCTTAATGTAAGCTGTTGCCTGCAGCCTTGTCTTTTAGTGGGGCTGTTCAGCTTGGAGAAGAGAAGGCTGCAGGCTGACCTGATAGTGGCCTTTCAATATCTAAAAGGGAGCTACAGAAAAGAGAGAGACAGACTCTTTAGACGGAAGGACAAGGAGAAATGGTTTCAAACTTAAAGAGAGTGGATTTAGTATGGATATAAATAAAAAGTCTTTTACACTGAGGGTGATGAGGCCATAGAACAGGTTGCCCAGAGATGCGGTGGATGCCCTATTACTGGAAACTTTCAAGGCCAGGCTGGAGCAGGCTCTGAGCAACTTGATTTAACTGTGCATGTCCCTGTCCATTGCATGGGAGTTGGACTAGATGACCTTTAAAGGTCCTTTCCAACTCTGAGTTTTCTATGATTCTACGAAATCAACTAGTTCAGTGTTTTTTGGTGCTGACAGTGCAAAAGTATTCACTTTTCAAAAGTATTTGCAACATTCATTGCAAAAGAAAAAACAGGATACTAGTCTTATTCTCCTTTATGTACTTAGTCACAGAACAAACAGCAGCTCACAGACACTAAAAATGCTGTGTTATGAACCTCTGCAAGCCCCTGGAATCTAAGATAAATAGCAAGTGAAGAATGAACAAGAAGACTAGTCAGCCTGTGCTAAAATGGCAAACATCTCACAGTGAAATAGGCCAGAAACAAAAGCAGCACGTTCCTTAGCTGGACAAGAAGAATTAGATAGTAAAAAATGTGCTTTTTACATATATGTTTGTGAAAAGTGATCGTCACTAAAATCTGGTGAGCAATCAAGTGGTTTTAAGGAATTTAAGCCACTGAGTAGTTTAAATTTTCCACCGACTGTAACTGGATCTATACCTTGCTACAGACCACTAACATGATATTTTTTATGACACCCTTCTAGGTGAGATAAAATTATTTAGGGGGATAAAGGAGATATGTATAATGAACCATGAATCCCCCAGAGATCTGTCTTGGGGCTGGCGCTCTTCAAAATCTTTATCAATGGCATAGACAAGTGGGACTGAGTGTATCCTGGAGGAAGGGTCATGTCACTCCCATATACAAGAAGGGGAGCAGGGAGGACCTGGGGAACTACAGGCTGGTGAGTCTCACCTCTGTGCCTGGGAAGATCATGGAACAGATCCTCCTGGACAACATGATTGATCACATAAAGAATGAGCATGTGATCCGAGACAGCCAGCACAGCTTCACCAGGGGAAGGTCATGCTTAACTAACTTTGTGGCCTTCTATGATGGAGTGACGGTGTTGGTGGACGAAGGGAAGGCGACCGATGTCATTAACCTGGACCTGAGCAAGGCCTTTGACATGGTCCCCCCCCACATCCTCATCTTCAAATTGGAGGGAAGTGGATTTGATGGGTGGACAACTTGATGGATAAGCAACTGGCTGAAAGGCCGCAGACAGAGGGTAGTGGTCAATGGCAATGGAGACCAGTAATGAGCGGTGTCCCTCAAGGGTCTGTCTTGGGAGTGGTGCTCTTTAACATCTTTATTAATGACATTGATGAGGGAATTGAGTGCACCCTCAGCAAGTTTGCTGATGACACCAAGCTGAGTGGTGCGGTCGATACGGTGGAGGGAACGGATGCCATTCAGAGGGACCTTGACAGGCTGGAAAGCTGGGCTCGGGTGAACCTAATGAGGTTCAACACAGCAAAGTGCAAGGTTTTGCACTTGGGCTGGAAGAACCCCAGGCACCTGTACAGGCTGGGAGGAGTGGTCCTTGAGAGCAGCTCGGCAGAGAAGGACCTGGCGGTCCTGATGGACGAAAGACTCAACATGAACCAGCAGTGCGCTCTCGCAGCCCAGAAAGCAAATGGGATCCTGGGCTCCATCAGGAGAGGGGTGGTCAGCTGGGATAGGGAGGTGATTGTCCCTCTCTACTCGGCTCTTGTGAGGCCCCATCTCGAGTACTGTGTCCAGGTGTGGAGCCCTCAGTACAAAAAAGACATGGAGATTTTTGAAAGGGTCCAGAGGAGGGCCACGAAGATGATCAGGGGGCTGGAGCACCTCCCCTATGAGGACAGGCTGAGGGAATTGGGCTTGTTCAGCCTGGAGAAGAGAAGGCTGCGGGGTGACCTCATTGCAGCCTTCCAGTACCTGAAGGGAACCTACACCCAGGAGGGGAGTAAACTCTTTGAAAGGGCTGACAATAGCAGGACTAGGGGAAATGGATCCAAGTTGAAGGAGGGAAGATTTAGGTTGGATGTTGGGGGGAAGTTCTTTACTAGGAGAAAAGGAACAGGCTGTCCAGGGAGGTTGTGGATGCCCCGTCCTTGGAGGTGTTCAAGACCAGGTTGGATGGGGTCCTGGGCAACCTGATCTAGTAAACGTGTGTGTTTGGTGGCCCTGCCAGGCAGGGGGGTTGGAACTATGTGATCCTTGAGGTCCCTTCCAACCCGGGTCATTCTGGGATTCTATCCTCAGCAAGTTTGCTGATGGTACCACACTGAGTGGTGCAGCTGACACATTAGAAGGAAGGGATACCCTCCAAAGGGACCTGGGCAGGCTCATAAAGTGGGTACATGAAAATCTAATGTGGATTAACAAGGCCCAGTGCAAGGTGTTGCATTTGGGTCAAAGTAATCCCAGATATGAATACAGATTGAGAGAACTCATTGTGAACAGACTTGTGGAGAAGGACTTGGGGGTTCTGATGAATGACAAGCTGGACATGAACCAGCAGTGTACTCTTGCAGCCTAGAAAGCCGACGGTATCCTAGTCTACCCCTAAGAGGGGTGGCCAACAGGGAGAGGGAGGTAATTGTTCCCCTCTACTCTGCCCTTGTGGGGGCGAAGGGGCATGAGTCTCTGAAACAGGTTGCCCAGGGAGGTTGTACACATCTTTGGAGACATTCAAGGACAGGCTGGATGGGATCCTGGGCACCCTGATCTAGTGGCCGGCAGCCCTGCCCATCGTTGGGGAGTTGGAACTGGTTTATCTTTAAGATCCCTTTCAACCTTAGCCATTCTATGATTCTGTGATATTAGGAAAGGCAGTGGAAATGTCCTATGCAAGGTGTCCACTAGCTGAGAATAAACTGTCCCTATAGACTAATTCTTATATAGTGTCAAGAAACTTTACAGTCTCGGTCTAAAAATATAATCTAATTTCAGCTCACTGTAATCTTCAAAACTGTGGGAAAAAAACAACTCTTCAAATATGTTGTGGGCAGTTTATCAAAAAACTCTTACTTCAGCTTTTTCCAGATAACAGCTTGTAAAGCAGTAGCTGAGGTAGAAAGAACAGAGACTCATCGTATCACACACATATCATATGCTCAGTGGCTTTCAGTAAAAAACAACTCATGCATGAATTTGCATACACATATAGACATATCAGGCAGCTGACAAGCTAGCTGCCATTTACTAAGCTGTGAGAATCATCCTGATTTATTTTTACTGTAGTTTGTAGATATCCATTGAGAACTGGTAAAAAAAATACACACATGCAAACCAGGACACATTTTTGGATATTTTTATGGGTCTTAACAATAAGTAGTAAAACTGCTTTTATATGAAATGGAGTGGATAGGACACAGAATTGTAGTACAAAGCTGTACTGCCTCTGCCTAGGAATGCCAGTGGGTAAGTGATTTGTTCCTATCAAAAGTAAAATGAGGGAGTGCTTGTTATACCTCTAAAACATGCACAAAGTGCTGCCCACCTGCAACAGTCCCTACCCACATCAAGGCAAAATTTACATAGAAGAGTAACATAATAACAGGATGACTTTCATTCAGTGAGGAGCAATGATCCATAATCACATTTCAAAGCCTGTGGCATATGCTTTGTGTTCATCCACATAAATTTAGTTTAAATTACTTCCATTTTACAAATATGAGAAAAGAATTGGAAAAAAGGAGAAAAAAAAAAAAAGAAAAAAAAAAGAAAAAGAAAAAGCCAACAACAACAAAAAACCCACAAAAATAAAGTCCTTACAGGGACTAGAGTTTTCACAGTGACTAACAGCAGGGTCTTGTGATTCCCAGTGGAATATGAATCTGTCATGGGGAGAAATCTCTTTACTGTATGCACTGACCCTTAACCGTTGCTAAATACTGCAAGCTAGGGCAGTCCCCAAACTGCTATACATTGCAAGCTAAGCACTACTTTGAGAAGCTGCCTGATTCTCTGACATCTATCCGATTTCCCATGTCAGCAAGGACGTGGCAAACCTTGTGTGGATCCTGCTCAGCTGAATCCAATGGCTACAACTGAGTATTTAAAGGTACAATACACAGGTACCCCAGATACCCAAGTTAAGGTGATGATAAGGAGATACTTTTTTCCTCTTTTCCAAGTAAAATCAACATCAGTCCTCCCTTTTTAAAATCAGCTGTCATGGAGGAGAAATAAATGCTGTCCTTTGGATCCTTTGCTGCAGTAGGCCAGCTTTGTGCTAGTGTGAATAGCTGCAAGTGTCACTGGTGAAGCAGCTTCTGTCTATATCCAAAGTACCCGAAAAAATCTTAATTTTACTGATATAATGTTTTTTTGGTGAAGCAGACAGTGCTCTTCAAAGATTACAATAATGTCAGAAATAGTTTCCACATGAGCACTTCATTTTAATCTAGTATATAGTATGTAATATGTTATATGCGATGTTTTAGTCTTGTTATATTTCCCATCTTAAACACCTATCTCTAAACTGGAGAGATATGGATTTGAAGGGTGGACTGTTTGGTGGATAAATAACTGGTGAGGTGGTCATAGACAGAGGGTTATGGCCAGCAGCTCCATGTTCAGGGGAAATGTAGAATAGATACTGGGGGAAAATTTTTCACTCAGACAGTGGTGAAGCACTAGGATAAGCTGCCCAGAGAAATTGTGGGTGTCCCATTCCTGGAGTATTCAGTGTCTGTTGGGACTCTGGGCAGCTTGATCTAGTGGGGGCCAACCTGGCCTATTGCAGGAATTTGAACTAGATTATGTTTAAGGTCACTTCCAGTCCAAGTCGTTCTCTGATTCTGTGATTCTGTGTCTGTCTGTCTTTGGAGAAAAGACAACTTAACAGAGCCAGTGCTCTTTGAAGATAATGTGCCAAATCTAAGTGTCTGTGATTCACCATTTGATGGCTATTTAAGAAACAAAACATTGCTTCCTGCTGTGTGGTTTTCAGAATTGGCACTGTGGAAACTGTGCCCAAGAAGCAGCATTTTTAGGCATTACTATAATGGGAAGTAAAACAATTGTTTGCCTGGAATATAAAAAACTCATCTTTTCCACTGAAAAATGTTAAAATTACCATCTAAACATAATCAGATAAACAACATTCTCACTTTTTCTTCTAAATTCCTCTCCCAAAAATTATGCTGAGTATATCTCAAATATTATATCTCAAATGAAAAACTCCTTATTTTTATGTCCCTCCAACATCATAGTTCATAGCTTTTCATCCAGCTTACCTATAGTTTTACAGAGACTGTGCATTAATATTTTTTCTCTGATATAGAACTGATTTAAGGTGTTTTTGTTGTTGTTGTTGTTGGTGGTGGTGGTAGTTTATTTATTTATTTGTTTGTTTGTTTATGTTATTTTGTTGGTTTTGGTTTTGGTTCTGGCTGTACTTCAACTTTGATCTCTCATAAGTGAAATGCTGGTGGGTTCTTGTGGTAATTTCCAGTTTAATAGGTTGGAAAGTTTGGAAATGAGATACCAGCATGTAACACTCTCCACATGAAAGATGTTTAGATGACATAGGGCAGCATATACAGCTTTTATTCAGATTCCCTCAGGATGTTTGAATCCAAGCAACATTCTCGAGACTGTAGCAGTTAATAAAAGTGCTCTTTGAACTAAATTTCATAAAGCCACAGTAACTTCTAGAGTAAAGTGAATCAAAAGAACTGGAGAAAACCTTCTCGCAGTGGCAAACCACACTGAATGACAGCATAATTCTTTGTAACTTCAAGATACTGTATCTGAAGAAGTGCAGCTGTCCATTGCTCTAGTGCCAACAAGTCCACATGAGTTCATCTGTTTGTCTGAAACTGGTGTGGTAGCTTTTCTCCGAAGTCCTCTAAAACAGATAAAAAAGTGCAGATTGCTGTATGTGAGATGATGAATTTTCACAGACTCACATTCCTGCTGTCTCCAGAATATGTGTTAGTTGACAAGTAAAAAGTCTCTGTTTGAGAGTTATCTTGGTCTCCTTAGAGAAAGAAAAAGGAAAAGCATTGTTTTAAAAATATACAACAATCATGTGATTTTAGCAGTCTCGGGGCAAACACTGAGAGACCCATCTTTGTTGCATGTGAGTTTTTCTGGGTATGCTGAAGTACAGAGGGTCATTAAGGCTGACATTAACTTCATGACATCCTGCTGCAACCTCATTAGAGGAAAGAGTACTCTCTTGTCTGTGATGCACATTCTGAATTTTCTATTGTATCTAAGGTATCAATGGCAATCCCATGCAAATGAAATAACAAAACTGAAATCAGGTTGGATAGCATCCATGAGAAGGTTTGTTAGTAAAATTTGTACAGCTGAAGAGATGTTTGCAGAAATGGGACTTCAGTGATGAGGTAGAATGTTCTGCATCGTCAGCTCAAGCTGCAAGTTAAAATGATAACATGAACAATCCTTGTTCCTGTAACCAGGGCCATGGGGGTCATTTCCAAGGCTCTCTGGTAAAGTGTCTGTGGCTTCAACTACATACTCATCATGGAATAAAGGTTCTTTCCAGTGTTTCTTAAAAATGCATGGTGCTGAGAAATATAAATGTTTGTGCAACATGCAGTAAGTCATATGACAAAGATTTTTGGTCATTAAAATGAAGAAGTAAAACAAAACCACAAAAAGCAGCTACCTCTCATTTAATTTCTTCATTTCAGTAAGTGCAGAGAGGAGGCTACTACCTACAGAGCAAAAAGAAAAATCCTACAACAGTAATACAAAAAGCCAGGGGAAGCCTGACTGTGCTCAGACAATGTGCGATGGAATTGTGTCCAGACATGCACCAGAGCTGCTTGCCTCCAGCTTTCATTCATTTGCATGTGGCATAGCTCCACAGAAATTTCACACCACCAGGCGCAAAATGAGAAAGGGCTTTTAACTTCAGTAAGTTATGATTTGTAACAGGTGAAAGTGATTTTCTGAAAGTGTCATCTCACAAATGGTATCTAGTGATGCTGGTGAGGTAAGAGGCACACACTGCAATCTGAGGTGAAGTGAGATCAGTGAAGATCTCATTCACCCCTCCCCAATCCCCATGTTTTATTTCTACTACGGAAGTGACTTTTTGATGCATTTTTTTTTCTAGTAGTGGGAAACAAAGGTGGCTTATCCAGTAAATCTTGTCATTGGAAATGCCCAAATTGTCTATGGCTCTAGAAACTGCCCTGTGTTATTTCCTCGGGCCCTCCACCGGCTGTGTCACAGTTCTGCTCTATGCAGTTGGTCATCTTCATGGAGAACACTGGACACCTCAAGGCTGGCCTCAATAGACTACTTGAGCACCAAGGAATGGCACCTCTACCCAGTATCACCATACCTGGTGCTGACCACAGCCTCTCTCCTAACAACACATTAATCTATGAGACTTTTGTTTTTAGGTAGCAAACGTGATTTATATGTATGTAGGTATTTTACAAGCCTTCTTATATCACTTTACAGTTTTCTGTCTTTTTTTTTTCTTTTTTTTTTCTTTTTTTTTTTTTTTTTTTTTTTTTTCCAGTTCAGTTTTAGTACAGGACAGTCCCATGCATCCTAATGCCTTTAGGCATCGCATTCATTTCTCAGTGTAACAATTTCGAGATGCCTAGGAATGTCATATATTCATTAGATGAGAAGAATCTTGATGAACCATCTAATGCTCCAGAGAGATTGGGTGTCATTTATTTTTTTTACTGCTAAAATATGTGCACTGAGTCAAAAGCACAACAAATAATTGTGACGAAAAGCTGCAAGCTTTCTAAAACAACCAGCTTTCCCTGTGTGTCTTACTCAGATGAAGCTAGCAGAATTGAATTCAGTGTACACGAGTGTAAACATAGACTTATATGCAAGCTTCCTGTATCTCAGTGAAAGGGAACAAACATTCATTACTTTTTATATAGCATGTGAGAAAGTTGTAAGGTTGGATTTGTGTTTTTTTAGAGATTATTATAGACACTAGATAGTTAGGATATTTAAGACAAGTTCAAATTAAATTCAAAGTAGCCTCTATTTTGATGTAGCAATGTTTAAGTTGCTGCCTGCAGATTTACATGGATCTTACAAAACTCCCCTCTTTAGGAGGGAAAAGCATCAACATTAAAAAATAATGACTTACTGTTCTTATCTGTCACAGTAGGTCTGAATTTTCCTTTCCTGTCTGTTAAAGAAGATGTAAACAAATTTAACTTAAACACTTCGAATATTGGAAGAAACAGTACTATTCAACAAACCTTTGCATTAAATAGAGCTTTAAACACATGTAAGCTTTAAACATCAATTCATACCAAATAGACAGACTTCTCTACAGTTCTTTTCATTTACACATTTTGAATCAAATTCTAAAGACCTTAGTAACCAAATTTGATTCAAACTTATTTTGTTACAATTCTATTTGTCTGAGTTTATTGGAGTCTTCTCATATAATGGACAAGACTAGAATTAAAGCCCATTTGCATTTTTGAGTGTTGCATTTTCAACCCAGGAAATAATAACTATATATAATAGTCCAGCAAAGTACTAGAAGAGCATGATGTTTCAACTAGACTGCTTTTAATTCATTGCTGTAAATGGAAGCTTTATGTCAAATCTTGTAGACACAGTGACTTTGTAGCCAAGAATGACAGCAACACAAGGGCTCCAAGGTGACCAAATTTGTTAAACTGTTGCTATGAATGGAAAAAAGTACCAACAAGGTATGCTTTTACAGCTCTCCTCACCCAGGCCAAAACTTGCTTATGTCCTTTAGTGAACAATTGATAGTCATAGAAAATGTACACTCAAACACCTGCTCACCTAAGTAAAAGATGAGAAGAATAAAGTCCAACTCAAACACAGCAGGATCTCATTTTAAATAGGGTTCCTCTAGGAAGAAAATGTGACTGAATCTTTTAAGCATGCCTAGGGTTATTAAGCCTTCAAATACACAGTTCACAGGAAAATTTAATAAGAGAAAAATCCAGTATCTGAAGTAAAACATACCTTTTTTAGCACAGCGATTCTTGAATGATTTTCTCTTTTGAAGGATTATTAATGCAGAGGGAAGGATCAGTACTATCACACATGTGGCGACGATAAATAAGATCAGGGGCTTTTGTCTGCCATACTGTGTACTCATTAAAGCTGTCAAAGAAAAACAAAACAGAACACAGAAAAAGAAAAAGAGGAAAAGTAAATTTGTGACTTAGAAAGCAGGCAAGTTTATGAACTTCCAGTCCTGATTCTCCAAAGTCTGGCTCTGACTGAACTTAAGATTCTTAACATTTATCACGGTATTATCTTAAACTCTGTAAATTTTTTATTCTGCAATATTACTTTAATAATCTTTACAATACATGTGTCGGCTTTCCTGTTTTCATGCCATTTGAGCAATCAATACTGCAATTTATCTTTATTTCATAAGAACAATTAATTAAAATTTTATATCAGGAAACATATCCATGAAGACTGAAGAATATCTACCATACCAGCAGCAAAATGCTGGGAGCTGCTCTGAAATTAAAATACACTAGCAAATGACAGATTGGCTTTTTGGGGTGTGAGTTAGCCTTGGCTTCAGAGACTTGAATAACACTGACTTGATTCTTTCCAGAGCATCACTATTACATTGCTTTCTAGACTGAAGTTCTGGTGATGGATAATAGGACAAAACATATGTACTAAAGGACATCATTATTTTCTCCCCTCTAGCTCTCTCTTTCTGTCATCTCTCTCTCATAAAAGCTCAAGGTGATATGAACCTAAAGAGTAAATATAAGCTGAAGTATTTTCATTCCGTTCTTTATTCCAGAATACGCAGCTGTAATTCTCATTCATGTTTTGGTTGGTTGTCAGGATGCTGGAGACATTGTAGAGGCCATCTGCAGTCAGTGTGTAGGTAGTATTCACAGACACGCTGAGATTGAGGTTCTTTTCATTTTGCCAGAATACCTCTGCCAGAGGAAAGCCTTCTGATTGGCATACAAAAGCAAACTTATCTTCATTCCATTTCCTTTTCTCTGTGTTTATTGTCTTGTAGGATGCTGCATAAGAACAGGTGAAGTTAAGTCATTTTCAGTCATTATCCCATTTACCTCTTTCCTCTTATTGTCTGTGGCTTTATCTGAAGTATGCTTATTTGATGAAGGAAGTTTTGTAGAACAACTCAGTAGTGTTTGTTCAATCCTTCTGAGGCCCACAGTGTCAGAGCTTACTTCATTACCCTGTCCAAGACAGTAGTTAACACTGAATCCATCAGTACAGAGGAAAGAAGTGAAATCTTATGTGGTCTCATCTCAGAGACAAAAATTAGTAGCTATATTGCAAGAGAAATAACTCAGGCTGCTTCAAGAAAAAATGCGTTGATTTTTTTTTTTTAATATTTGTGTTACCATACTTTATAAACAGCTGTGGTATTTTCTTGGTATTTAGAAGGAAAAGAGCCTAGAATTTTCATAGGAACAGGTCAGAGGTACCAAAGTGGTCACAGGAACAGGTCAGAGGTTGCAAAGTGGCCTTTAAAACTGACTGTGACCATTTTTGCATTTGACGAAGTTCATTATTCAAATGTCTAAATGTGAAATGAATGCTGCCTTGTATCACACAGACATGCAACAATTAATGGGAAACACCAGAGGTCTTTCTAAGGACTGTTCTGCCATGCTCTCCAGTCATGTATGCATTTATTACTGATGCCCACTTGGCTTTGATAAACTGAGAAAATCTCATCTGTGTTCAGTGAGCTGCAGACACTGGGGAAATTATCAGCCTCCTGAATAATTACAGGAGGGCTCATCAGTAAATTAAAACACATCAGAGAAATGCTTAGGAACCACCAGAAGTGGATCAAAAGGGCAGGTGATGGGGAAGGAGTGTTCCACAGAAGAGGATGCGGGGAGAAGATGGAGTGAACTCCAGAGAAACTCAGCTGCCATTGAACTGGAACAGACTGCAGTGAGACTACTGCTCCAGACTCTTGGGGGCTTGAGCATGGGGGCTTGGTAAGAGATTTATCCATTAATTCCTACCAGTTCATAAATTCCTACTTGTCTGTATGAATTCAGTTAAGACATCCCAATAAACAAATACTCATGTTCCTTCAGCTACTCACCTTTTACTTCCAAAGTAATGTACTTGTAGTCAGCACCTTGGTACTCAATGAGACAAAGGTAAGATCCCGCATCTGTGATCTTGACACTGGTAATTTGAAGGATTGCTCGTCCTGATTTCAATTCACTGTGTAATAGCGCTGCTCTTCCCATGTAATCACGATGTTGGGATGAAAGGTGTGCTTTCCCATTGTGGAGTGCGTACACATCTCTTGATTCCAGCTGACCTTGCCTCTTCTGCTCCCAGACAACACTCAGGAGTCCCAGGTTCAATGAGCCGTTCACAGGAAATCTACATTCCATGGTCACATTATTCCCATACTCTGCAACATACAGCTGCTGAGGAACTTCAACTGTGAATAAAGCTAAGGTAGGAAAAGAAAACAACTGTTATTTGCTGTGCTGAAATGCTTTCTGATTTTCTTTGAGCTTGGTCAAACAGTTTTCATGTAGTCAGACATACAGTTATTAGCTTAACTCCAGGTTTTAAGCATCTTTTTCCTGTTCACACTAGCATTTTTTCCAAGTCAGTAGTACTTATGGAAAAACATCTCTATGTTGTATTGCTTACAGAATCTGAGTGATAAGGACAAGATAAGCAATTTTTTTTTTTTTTCCTCTTTAAAAAATAGCTCAAATTTGAGTCAGTGATTACACAGGCAGTACTATTCCAAAACCACAATTGTATCTTATATGTCCTAAGGTTCTTATAAAAGCAAAAGGAATATGGAAATACTAAAGCTAATTTTGTTGTTCTTTAGAAAGTGAAAATCCAGTTTAATGCCTGTGAAACACATGTGTTGGCACTAAATAAGTATGTGCAACTGGCAAGAATTGCTGTGCAGCAGCTGCAATCTTCCGCATGTGTGGACCATGTGAGTATCTTTCATCCCAAGTAAACTCAGAAACACACAGAATTATTACGGGAAGTATGTCAAAACAATCTTCTTAGGCATTCACCAACTTCGAAAGTCACATTGTTATGAATACTGTTTAAAGCATACTTGACAAAGGAAAGCTTTTTATGATCTGTGATTCAATAAACCTTGTTACTTCCTTCTTTAGTGGACTTACCATATGTTGCTATTTATAATTCAGAAGCACTTGAAAATATTTACAACAATATTCAAAAGAGAAGTTCATGCAACTCTTTGTGCATTTTTCTTATGTTCTTTTATGTGCTTTGTCACAGAGTTATCAAAATATAGCAAAAATTACAAAACCATGACAGTTTGTTAAATGCTTGCAGGGAAATTTTCAGTTCCTATCAGCAGTGTTTGTTTATTCATTTGAATACAACTGGAGAGACAAATAATATGAAAAACTGCAAAGCTCTTCCTATTTGTTGTATTTATTATATGTAAAAATTCTTTATCTTTTTAGAATATATGGGTTCACTGACTGACCTGGAATTATTTAAATAAGGAATATATTTCCTTCAAATTCCTTTGAGCAGAGTGGCCACAGACCTATTGCAATGTTGTATGCCATGCTCCTCACTCATTTTCCTGCTCCTATGACCCCTTTTTAACCAAGCTGCTCCTTCTAAGGGATGGAGAGAGGGATACACATGGTTTTACTTCAGTGTCTTGCACTTAGATTGTTCTAGTTTACAATTGGCTTGTGGCTATTCTCTCTCTCGTAGTCATGCCTGTAATTCAGGACACCTCTGCTGTCAACCCACAATGCTTTCAAGAAGAACATTGGTGGAAAGTGATGGACACCTGTCCTTATGCTCAGTGCTTAGACAGTGCCTTCTGTAAGACCTTTCAAGGCAGAGGCTCCAGACATCACCAGCTGTTTGGGGAAGTAAGTATTCATTGTGAGATGTTTCAAACCACATCTATGAACATAGCAGTATTGTTACATTTGTCCTAATGATGAGAGTGAAACACAGTTCACTTCCTCTCACCTGAAACCACACAGAGCTGCATTTCCAGCAACAGCATTGTCACGATTTGGAACATTTTCTCAGGTTGATCTGAAATAAAAGAATTGCAACTTAACTTACAACAGCTATCTTCTGCTTGAGTGGTGCACTAGAATGCTGTCACTAAAGCCTTTCAAACCTTCAGAATCTATCACAGCTAAGAAACAAAAACAAATCCAAAGCAATACTAGAATACCTCTAGAAACAAGGGATCAAACAACTCATATTTGTACACAGAATATGAACCACTGAGCTCTGGCAGTGAAAGGAGAGAAAATATTTCTACAACTTTATCCTTGAAGCTTTCAAGATGTGTAGCTTGCAGTTTTAAGAAATCTGACAGGGCAGCATTTTTACAGCAGCTCTGCACCCATAAATACCAGAAACAATTTCAGGGTTTTTTTGTTTTTGGGTTTTTTTGCATGCCAGAGAGATTTATAAAAGTGCAGAACCAGACTGTTTTTGTTACTGTCCGTGCTAACACCTGATCTAGCTTACAGAGATCACTAACACCTGTTCAGGTCCCTGACCCTTATTTTGATTCAACTCCTTTTTCCATTTTTTTCTTTTTTTGTGTAAACCTATTATCTGAGTTTATTGTCTGAGTCCTTTAACCTCACAACTGGCATATACTTGGCACTAAAAACATGAGGTACTGGAAATATCAGAGTGGGGTAAAATAACCTTGCTTCAGATCCTGGGGCTGGGTGCTATTTTCACTTAACACACAGCAGTTCCTGACATATATAAAGTACCCTGCATTACTGGCAGTGAACCATCTGTTCATAAGTAATGCAGGAGAAAGTCCAATTTAAGGGTTACTATCTTCCTGTTCCAGTAACATGGAAAGTATTGCTTATACTTCTGTATACAGATCAGCATAACTAAGAGAAAAACAATCAAACAATCAAACAATAAAACCAAGGGACATTTTTTGCTAAATGAATGAGATAACAGATCTGTTCTTTGGGAATTAGCAGGTTTAATGGCTACAGCTCTAATACCTAGCAGTGCTGCAGTACAAGAGGAGGAGTTGTTCAGCTCTGCTCTGTGCTGTGTGGCCTCACCTCAAGCACTGTATTTAGTGGTCACCACAATATAAGAAGGATGTAAACTATTGGCTATGAAGATGTTGAAGAGTCTGGAGAGCAAGGTATATGAGGAGCAGCTGAGGGCACTGGGTTTGTTTAGTCCAGAGCAGAGCAGGCTGAGGAGGGGCCTCATGGTGGCTGCAGGTTCTTATGAGGGATGTAGTGGGGCAATGCTGAACTCTGCTCTTTGGTGACAGAGGCACGGCCTGAGGAAACAGCATGGAGCTGTTAGGGGAAGGTCAGATATGTTTGGAAAAGGTTCTTCAACCAGAGGGTGGTGGGCATAAAACAGACTCTCCGGGGCAGTGACCATGCTGCTGGAGATCAAGAAGCATTTGTTCAGTGCTCCCTGACACGGAGTTTGGATTTTTAGTGGTTCTGTAGGGAGTCAGGAACTGAGCTTGATCCTCAAATGTCTATTTCAAGCCAGGACATTCTGAGTCTGTGAATCCATGAAGGAAGAGTTTGTTTGAACCAATCAAGCTCACTATCACAGTCTGAAACAAATCAGTGAAAGAGATCCAGAAATAAATATAAGGAAGAAAAGCAGAGAAGAAACAATTTTAGACTTCCCTAGAGCTAGACTTACTGCAGAGGGTTTTAGATTTTACTTCCCTGTTTGTTTGTGACTCAGTTGGAAACATTTAGGCTCTGATTCTCTCAGGTGCTTCATTTTTCTGAGTGCTCACATCTTTGGGCTCTTGGTGCCTCAGAAAGTCAGGTTCAAGGTTTTATCAAGGTTAGCAGCCAAAATAAAGAGACATTTCTTGGAAATGGAGACCTTAATATTTTGATATCATAAAGGTGATATTACTGCAGCTGCAGTAAGCAAGTTTACTAAATGTAAATGAAAACAAATTACTTTTATCAGAGAACTGATGAAGATGATATTAGATGTGAGAAATCCTGATTATTTTAGCTGTGTGAAAATGCAGCTAATAAATAATATTGGCATTCACATCTCCATTTCTTGAATGCAGAAACAAAGATTCCTCACTGTTCACATGGCTGGGCTAAATTTCACTAGTAAAATAACTAGTAAATTTCACTAAATGTAGTCACTACATTTAGTACTACAGGCAAACATGCCATCCTCAGTTGCCTTCTCACTAATCCATGCCACCTACCTATAAGCAGATGAACATAGGAAGAAGTGAATAAAGAATGGAATAGTATCTTACTCTTACATTTAGATCCTTGTCTTAGCCTCATGTGGGGTACTTGAGGTGAATCTACTCTCTTTTATATATTGTAAATGAATAGCACAGATCTGGTGCTTAAAATGTACTTTAAAAATAAATAAATATACATAAATACATATTACTGAGAGTAAAAGATAGATAGAACAAAAATATACGTAATTCAAGGCCCAGAAGATAGAGATTATTAAATTAAAAATATTAAATTAAGTAATCATTAAATATCAAATAAAATTTAGTCTTGCCAGATGTGATGTACTAGTGTAAGAAGAGCATAACACTTAACCATCAATATTTGGAAAAACTCAAACAGAAGTATGTTTTTGTTTGTAACACTGAATGTAAAGCCATACAGAGATCAACAAGTATCTGCACTGAAAACCATGTTTCATAATTTCATTGATTGTATTAGTAGGTATCTACCTGCTGCACTACCTTAGTGTAATCTACTCATGCAAATTAGTAATGTAGCTGTGCCAGGCATCCTGACACATTCCCATAAGCAGATGTCTACCAGCAACTGGTAGGCACTTTTATCTCAGCTGGATGTACCAACCACCCATTCTGTTAGAATGGATGAGTTTGGCACCAGTCTAGTCAGAAGTTCAATCTTGGTAAGCGAGAATTCCCACTTGCCAACACTGAAGAATCTGCAGGAAGCTTGGTAAGCAAAGAGCATTTTAAAGTGTCACAGAATGACTGAGGTTGGAAGGTACATCTGGAGGACACCTGATCCAATCCCCCTGCCCAAGCAAGACCACCCAGAGAAGGTTGCCCAGAGATCTTTGCAGTGTGCTCCTTAGTAATAGAGATTGATACCTACCTCTTAGCAGCATGAATTGTAAATTCAGTCCTGTTCCCTTCACCCATTTGTCTAAAAGATCATAGTGATTTACTTGGATAAAAAGAGCATCTTAGTATAAGACTTTATCACAAGACTTCCTGGCCCTGCCGATGGCTAGAAGAATCAAGCTGTGTTAACGTAAGTTTCCCTGGACTCTGTTCAGCCAGAAGGAAGCTGAGCATAAGCAGTACCTGGCTCACATGATCGTAGCATTCCTCATAATTGCTGTCCTTGCTACCGTAAAGAGGATAATAAAGGACCCTGGGAAGGACAGAATCTATTTTATGCTGTCCAATAAACACATACAACCAGGAACACAATCAGTGATTTAGTGCCCTTACATTCTAAAGAAAATAATACACTATCATTTCCTGGAAATACCATTTCAGCTTTTGTGATGTTTAGCAACACTAAGGGAAGAAGAGTGTTACAGACCAAGAGCATGTCTTTCACTAGAATAACCAGAACTACTGGAAAACTTCAACAAGTTTCCAGGCTCTCCTCAGGATTTAAGAAGAAGTCAGAAATACATAGAAGTTCAGAGAAATAGCTCAGAATAATAGTTTCTGTCTGAAAAATGAAAGGATTAAGGTTACTTGCTGCTTCTGAAGTCAAGCAGGTACTGCAGACAGTTATTTCCTGGCAGGCCGATCTAGCACATTGGTAGTACTTGCAGTGCTTTGGTTGCAGAGGGAATGGCACAGGCACACTGCTGGAGCTCTGGACAGAAGCAGGGGTGTGGTACTTCACAGCTGGGAGCAGGAGGGGTCACCCACACAGCCAGTTCAGCTCCACACAGACTGCCAGCAAATAAGCTTTAACAAATAAGGTACTGCAAGTGGTCTGCAGAGTGCTGGGAAATTCTGAGCATATGGGCTTTGTTGTAGAGTTGAAGCAGAAATCTTGGTATAGAGACGTTCACTCCTGCATTTAGAAACTTTTGCTCTGCTGCTGACATACTCCATAATATTGCAGAGATCAACTCAGCTTACCCTATTCTTTCTCCTTTTACATCCTTTGTATTTTTGTTCTGCAAAGGTATGGCTTGCACAAAGCACAATGCAATGTCCTCTGTAAACACCACAGAAAGGCAAGTCTGAGTAGCAGAAGAATCAAGTGTTGTTAATGCTTCACCCCCCTAGGCTGCATTCAGGCAGAAGGAAGCTCTGAATGAGCAACAGCAGGCTCATGTGATTGTACTTCGCATGACTGCACTACTTTGTTTTGAAGTAATTCAGAGCTTCCTTCTTGAAAAAGCTGATAACTAGTTTTTTTTAAAAACGGTTTATATTTTTACATAAGTGATAGGTAACACTGCACAAATCTACTGAGGCCCAGACACTGTTTGTATTTCTCTGTAACTGAAACTCTTTTGTGTACCGTGCTCATTCCTAGAAGAATCAGAACCTTCCAGCCTTCCAAATCTTCAAAAAGGCGCCACCTTTTCAACCTAGTCATGAAATGGCTGCACTTTTTTCCCCAGTTTCATCCATTTTTTTGGATGGTTTTTGTTAGTTAGTTCATTTGTAGGTCAGTAGGTCCTGAGGACACAGACTTCTGCCCTCCTTGTCTGCAACAGCACCGACACACAGTCCCACCTGTTGTCTGTTCTCTGCTGCTGCACTCATTGTCCACCTCACTATGCTACTGCTGAGCCCATTGCTTCACATCTGATGTTCACATTGCCTACAGCTGCCTCTTTCCATCACTTCAGCCTGCTCTCCATTTCACTTAGGCTTTCAGATGAAACAATACCATTTCTCAATTCCTTTTTTCTCTCCCTCACTTTTAATTTTTACTATCCCTTCACTGTTTAAAATGCACCTAAGTACAATTACAACAATTGCAATGCAAGTGACAACCATTAGTTGTCGTATCTTTCATTTCTTTTCACTCAATGTCAAATATGGCTGTACTAATAAATGCTCATTTCACTTTCCTACATACAGTCTCTTTGTTATAGAAAATGTCATTAGCAACATTAAAACTCATGCAGCTGTGTATCGTATACTTCTCAGTTATTAGCAGTAGTGCTGGACAGCACAGGCTAACACTTCAGTGTGATCTCCTGCATCGACAAATTTTCCTGGAAATGCACAGGAAATTCTGTGCTTGCTGTACAATCAAAGCAGCCAGACATTTAATAGGTTAATACCAATAATGAGAAAGTAATCAGGAACATGCAGACACAAATATATGCATAGTTATGTTTTCTCTTTGCAGCTTTCCAATGAATTTCAGAAAGAAAGATTTACAAACAGCAACATCCCAGTCAAAAAGCTGTAGAGGATTGCTAGCACTCCTATTCTGCCATCACCTATGTCAGAAGAAGACTGAGTGAGAGACTCCTGAAACTTTTCCTTCCCCAGAATCTGAAGTTATATGGATCTATTTTAGGATCTGGGACTCAGCATCTGGTTCAGAATTCACTCTTTGCAAATCATTTAGAAATAAAATCTATTTAAGTAAATATTGGAAGCATTAAGCAAAATCTGCAGTCCATCAGCCAGAAATAGAGTAAATTTAGATTGGTATTTTAGCAGCATTATACTCACATAGGATCTTTATGCAACCATTGGGAGAATAAGGTTCAAATAACATTTAAGATTTTCAGAATGTAGAAGAGCTGTATCCTGTTTGCATGGCAGCAGCAGCTATCCATCTGGCTCTCATAACCAGTTTAAAACTGTTGTTGAATAAAGCAGTTCATCTTCCTATTCAAGCTATGTCAGAAAAGAAGTGAGTGTGCTTAAAGGAAACCACCAAGTTTCTTAGGAATTTATGAGCAGTTCCAGTTTCATTCTGAATTCACAACTGTTTCATACTGAAAGCACCTTGTATTCAGTTCTGACAGCATGCATCCAAACAAGCTTATTCAAAGCATCACATGGAATTACTCTTTTTATTGTGCACTAGTTTTAGATTTATACCCACTTAGGGCATTATCCAGCCTCATGAAACTACCAAGGTGCATTTTCTTAACTTCACAGTTTTCTTAATTTTCATCAGATTAAGTTCAAAAGACTTCCTCTAGGGATTACATAACTTTTGAAGAACACATTTCTTGTTCACTTTATTTCATTTACGTCTATGCTCATCTATTTTTAAAAAAGCAACTGCTCACAATGGAGATAGTCAAACACAGGTGCCTAGAGGAATCCCTACCCTTGCAAAAACTTGTCAGGATAAAGCCTGATTACATGAATTTAAGTTGGCACTTGAAATTAAGATAAATTAAGTTGGCACTTCTCACACTACTTTGAGTGGGACAAGAGATCTTTTCCAACATAAATTATTCTATGACTCTGATAAACCTTATCAGACTCGTGGGATATGGATTTTACTGTTACGTTCTGTTATTTACCTCCATGCTACAGTCAATTATTTTATCTTTTAATATGTTATCATATATTGAAAAGGAGACACAGAAGAATTTCCAGATTTCCCGGATTCACTGGTGCTAGAGGTGGAGCACACATACTCTTTTATCTCCAGTAAGTTCCTCATCACTTGGAAGAATTGTACTTCCAGTCAATACGAATAATGTGTCTTTAGTCCCATTGATCCTCGCTGTTTTGGGAAGGTGTATTGTGATGACCTCACGGCTCTTTCAGACCATGAAATCAGTTCTCCAACTACCTGGTGCAGATCAGTCCCAAGGAAATCACTGATATCCTTTTCTTTTTCTTCTTTCTCCTCAGTTGACATTTGTGTGTAGCCATATCTCATAAAGCTATTCTGGGACTGCCTGAACTTTTTCTAGAAAAACTCCAGAGACCTATTCACCAGCTGTCAGAAGTCCATAGGTTAGATAACTGACCTAGATGATCTCCAGAGGCCTCTTCCAACCACAGCAATTCTGTGGACCATCTGATGGCAGTGCTCCATACATCCCCACCCACCCAAAGTGTAACTCCCTCTCTTTACTTTCATAGACTGTCCTTCCTAAAGAGTCTGTTATCCATCTGTCACAACTCTGCAATGGTGTGAGCTATGCCACTATGTCTTCATGATCCCAGTCAGTCAATTCTACCAGACCGGGAGAAGTCTGCACACAGCTGTGTTCATTGTGTACAGACATTTCAGGCAGGGACACAAATGTCCTATTCCACAGACAGAGCGTGAGTGATGTCACTTTCTTCTTTACATGCCTATGCTTGCTATGTTCCTTCTGTTCTGATCACTCTTGGCTCTTTTCTTGCCCTCACTGTCCACAGATTCCTCACTTGTTTGATGAAAAATATCTCCCTCTGCTGCATCTAGATATCTACATTTCCCCAGAGCTCTTGAGACCTCTTCTGCAAAAAAAAAATAAAGTGTTTCCTCTTCTTTTCCCACCTGGCAGAAAAGGTATCCCACAGTAATATCACTGCCACCATCACCACCTCTTAGTTGTTTTGTACCAGCTCTGGTTACAGTAGGGTTCCTTCTTATGTTGCTTTTCTGGTACAGGAAATCAGTGAACTGCCTTGGGCATCTCCTGGACCCAGAAATACCTGACAGGGTCTTGACAGGAACAGCCACATAGAGTGCCAGACCAGGGAAATATGGTTTGGGAGAGAGGGAATTGGGGAGGAGCTGCTGCACAAGCAGAGCCCCACTGTTAGCATCTATGCTATTTTCCTGGTTATCACACATTTAGATGATGCACCATTGGTACCTGTCTGGGAAGGATATTTCTAGCCAGAAGGGAAAGGGAACAGACATTAAGAGTCCTGCAGATCCAATGGCAATGATTCTATTTTTTCTTATCATTACTTATACTTTAATATAATTGTTAGTAGCAGGAGGAATAATCATATTCCTCAAAATGAAATTCTTCATTGAAAAATTCGTCCAAGCTGGTTCATAATTATATTTTTTAAAATGAATGATTTCTGAACTTAAATACCAACAAGGCAATTTGACTGTGCACATAAAGCAGGCTTTTCTTAGCAATTTTGGGTCCCTAAAATTGTTTGACCATTAAGAAGCAAAATACAGATTGCTGAAACTGAGTCTGTCCTCAAAAAAATCACTAAACACCGCAGTGTCATACAAGAATGGTTACGTATGGTGTTTAGCTATATTTTTATGATAGAATCAGGAAGGATTTCCTCTCACCTAGTTCCCGCAATCTGGATGTTCTTATTTTTGTTTAGGTACTCTCCTGCCATCATAAACAGGCACTAATTATGCCAAAATAACTCATGGCATTGAGGGACCACCATGGGAGCCTTTTTCCCTGTACTCATCAAAATGAAGCTGAGAGAATTAGTCTATACTAAAAGCCATATTTTTATTAACTTACAGTTTGGATGTTAAAGAATAGAATGTTATAGAATCATAGATTCAGAATCATGGAATCATAGAATTATAAAATGGCTTAGTTTGGAAGGGACCTTAAAGCCTATCCGGTTCCAATCCCACCCACCAGCTCAGGCTGCCAGGGATGAGGCATTCCCAGCTTCTCTGGGCAGCCTATGCTGCCTCACCACCCTCACATTAAAAAATGTCCTTCTAACACCTAACCTAAATTTCCTGTCTTTTACTTTAAAGCCATTTGCCCTTGTTCTATCACTATTTACCATAGAAAAAGTTAGTCCTATTTCTTTTGAGAAATTCAAAGAACTTTTATAGAAACAGCAGGCCTTTTCTAATTGTTTGCTAGACACAGCACTTTTTTTAGTGAAAGAGCAAAATTTCAGGTCTCCCATCAGCCACTAAGGAGTTTAAGCACTTGTCATTTTGTATAATAGGGTTCAGCTAAAAAAAAAAAAAAATTAAAAATATACTATATTCCACTTATTTTCTTGTCTTAGTCAACTGGCACTGGCAACAACAACAAGTACTTCATGTTGGTTGGTGGGGTTTGGTGAAGACATTTTCTGCTCCATGATACCAAGCATGCACTAACAGTACTGCCTTGTGAAGTGTGATAGTAATCCAAAAGAGCTTCCTTTTCATCCTGACTCTAGTATGCAGCATACAGCTGCTACAGATTCAGAGAGAAATTCAAAAACGAGGAGGTAGTCTACAAAGGTCATTATTTATGTGGTAATATGAAATGACAAGCATGTGTAGGGAGGCAGTGTTTTTTCTACATATGGTCCTCTAAATACTTCTAAAGCCATTCTTGCACTTCAGGAAAAACTAAGAACTGCATTCAGTGACAAGAAGATACAGGCTTCAAAAAGCGTGTTGAGAAACAGGAGAGGTATCTAAGTTCATATAGTATTCTTCCCATTAATTAGAGTTACATGGACATGTCAAAGATAGCAGGGAAAAATAATAATAATTTAAAAAAAAACAAAAACCAAAAAGAACCAAAACACTTTTTATTTAAAAATACAGTTAAGAATGGCATTGTAATAAATAATTTCAATCTATGTGACAAAACCAACCAAAGAGCTATGAACCTGCAAAATGTAACACAACAGTAGATTAAGAAATGCCATCCGGGAGTATGTTCCAGCAGCATTTCTTAAGTAACCACAAGAACATATATTTCATGTCCCAGCAGTGAGATGGTTCTTCTTCTTCTGTTTCTGGGATGAACAAAAGGGCAATCCAAACCACACTGTGTACTTCTTGAAGGTCCAAAGAGCTGTATTATCCCCAAATATTAAATAAGAAGAATAACAATCAGTTATCAATCAAGTAGTGCCAGCTGTATCACAGGGAAATTAAAACCTCAAAACAACCTTCTTTTCAGAGAAAGAGATGAATAAGCTGAGCATTATCTAATAATTTCCACGAATTTTCTCATAGTTATCAAGAGGGTTACAGTATCCATTTAAAACATAGCTGATGGTAGCCTGTGTTTAAGGTCTACAGTAACGACAGAAAACATCCTGTATGTATAGCATCTTTTCTTGTTGCACTCTTATCTTCTATGTTTATTGAAAAAATTCTTCACAAGCTAGAAAACAAAATCTCTGCAGTGAACCGAGAGCTTCTACAGGCAAAAAGTCCAGAAAATGGACTGTTCAAGCATGAGCTGTGAAATTGTTTATGGTCCTAGACCTAAAGTGCTTTATCTTCAATACATTTTCAATAGGATGTGTCCTTGAAAGTGCAAAACTTCGGAAAGCAAAAACACGGACATTTAAATAAACCTCTATGTTGTATGTAGTTGTATAAACAGAGGCTGGAATTCAGGGGCCTATTATGCTATGATAATTGCAGCTTTTCCCAATTTACAGTAATATGGAATAATATTGCAACAACAGAATAAAAACAAACAAACAAAAAAAGAGTATCTCCCTCAGAACAGACAGAGCAGAGAACATCAGGGCTGCCAAATCTTTGGAGGTGACTCCAATGGAAAATCTTCCCCTGCTTTCTCTAAGTCTTCTCAATTTGCATGTCTGCAAAAGAAAAATTATATGAAAAAAAAATATCATACTACAAAATATGAAATAATCAAACATTTCTTTGCTTTGTGGCTCTTTCTCAGAGTTTGGAGATGCCAAAAAATTTCCTTTCATTTTCAAAACAAAAGGTTTAAAATTAAATCAATAAGAAGGTCAAACAGAAACAAAACATGATCATGGTAAGAAATGGTAGTTTAAACACAATGGACGGTAGAGTGTTTGAACAAATGCAGTGAAACAAATACAACCTAACAAACACAGAGAAACTGCAATGACTTAGGTCATCTCTTCTTTTAAAATCCAATACAGCTCCCCATCTGTCATTATCTCTGGTAGAGTATCCCTAAGCCCTGACTGTTTTGTTCGGAGACCTATACCTGCTTGCCTTTCTTTAATTTTACGGAAGTATTGCAAGGAGGGATATGGGAGGTAATTTAAGTTCTTTTAAAAGTCATAGAGAAAGTGAAAGAAAAGCTTCAATAACTTCACCCTTTTTTTCCCATGCCACATTGTGTTTTGGGAGCTTCAGAGACACAGTCATTTATTTTCCCACTTGGCTGAGACAGAATCTCATAACTTGTTACACTTTATGTGGCAATGACGGGCTCAGGTCTCTACCCCCACGCTGTCATCATCGTCATTCCTCCAGTTGTCTGTCAAGACTGCTAATGGTCATTAAATATGAGGATAACAGATGATTTACTCCACATTAAATTTGCCACTGTTTTTACCATTATCATTTATGCTTACATTTCAGCTCCTGATCTTCAAAAGAAGGATCTCTGCAGTCATGCACGTCCTTATCTTTCAACAGCTCTTGAAACAAACCACACACACAGATAACAGTCAGCACTGATAAGAACCATTCACACAATGACAGAATTTAGTTAAACTTGTCTTCCAAGAAGTATATGACTTAAACTGGGAAAGAGACTAATACTGAATACTGCATCTGTTTTGGACATGTATTTTTAAAATAGGTTTTCTTCAGGAAAAATCCTGACTATATGGACTAACTTGCACAGAGCAGTGTATTTGAAGTGGTCTCTAAATAAAGCCAAACATATAAATAACAATAAAAATTTAGAAAATGATCAGTAGAAAAGACTAAAGTATTGTAGTCTCTCTTCCCTATGTAGGTATTAGCCCTATTCCTTTTGCTGCCTGACTGTCATGGTGGTACTGGCCATTCAGCAAGCTTTATTAAATAGCACCAGTGTCGGAACAGGAGGGAAAAAAAGTAGGGAATAAAGTGTCATTGACACCTCTATAGAATAAATGCTCAGTTAAATATTTTATTTTTTTAATTATTATTTCCATAAGACAAAATTGAGCTAGATTTATGCCACAGGTACATACTTGTTATATTAATTGATGGTTTAGCCATACGTGTCCTACAGTCCTTATTTGCTTTAGCTGAAAGAAAATAAGAGAGAAAAGTCAAAATGAAAGCAAAATACTCATTTTAGATCTACTGAGGTTTTAAGCACACTGGTGGTGAAGGGAGCCCTTAGCACAGTATTGTCACTGGTTCTCAAAATTCTCCACCTCTTCAAGTCTTCAGTGCCCACAGTCTGTCAGTTTTCCTTCCTATTTCCTTTCTATTTGGTTTACAAGCCAAAACTGTATTGACACTATCCATTAACATAACTGAAAGGTAATGGCTCAAATGTTTTCTCCTTATACATTTTTGCCTAACATGTGAGCATGTTGGGCAGTAGAGAACAAGAAGGGAGTCACCTTCTTAGCCAGGGGGAAACAAGCTTATTTCCAGAAAGGCTCTGCTCTTACATAGTTGCCTGTCTGGGCATTTAGGTCAGCTTGGGTTTTAAAAGAAAAAAGTTCTCAGTACTATTTTGGCTTCTGAATCAGTTCTTAGCTTATGACACTTAAATACATATAATCATGTTAATCATATATGTTGCGTATGCTATCACATACACAAACACGTGATTAATAGTACTTATGCAATGTAATGGAAATTCCTGACCTTTGCTGAAATCCCCAAAGAGGAATCTTCTGAGAATTCAAGGATATTGCTGTCCCTTCTTCCACTTTCATGTTCTACTCCTGTTCCTATCATGTTCCTAGGAGAAGTTTATTCTTAGGAATTTAGGCTTCTATACAGCCTTTATATAGCCTGCCAGCATTACCACAAGCCTGTTAAGCTTCACAAACACTTATCCCAAGGCATGTTTCCATAGCACCTGTGCAGGAGATGAATTTGTGACAAAAAAACCCTGAATATCCACATTGAGTTCTATCTTGCACTTATTTTATGGAGTTTGAAAAAGAAAGTTCAGCGTAGATGTTGTTGATACATCTTTTTGTACAGTTTCCAGCCATAAATGAGAGCTGTTTCTGACTTTCACTAGGGAAAAGAAAGCTGGCAGACAGGAAAACCACAGTTCTATTACACAGACTGAGAAAGCAAATCTCATTTGGTGTACAAGCTTTTAAGATAACTCTTCAAACTATGAGTTACTCCCAGCTTAATTTCATGGCACATACCTATTTATATCTACTATAAGACATGAGCATTTCAAAAGAAGTGCTTAGCTCACTTCTTGTTCAGTTTTTTGGAGCACTTCTTGTAACATTTCACAAAGTCACATGGGTATGACATTATAAAGCTGAAAGTACTGTATCAGTGCCGCCATACTCCATCTATTCATACAGCTTTAGAGTCTATTTATTTATTTATTAATTATAATTTTAGGATATAATTTGTTATAATTAGAGGAAGAGCTCTGGCTAAGCAGAGAATGTCCAGCAAATCACACTTTCTGGAAGAAAAAGAGAGTCTATGTCCTCTGGAAGCAGGGACAGGCTACTTGGGGAGGTTACAAGGAAGTTGCTAAGGTATGCAGGGAGGAAGTTAGGAAGGCAAAAGTCCAACTTAAATTTAGATTGGTCACTACAGTTAAAGGATATAAAAACTTATTTTATAAATATACCAATGGTAAGAGAAGAACCAAGGAAAGGGATCTGGGGGTGTTGGTTGATGCTCGGATGAACATGAGTTGATAGTGTGCCCAGGTGGCCAAGAAGGCCAACAGTATCCTGGCCTGTATAAGAAATAGTGTGGCCAGCAGGAGCAGTGAGGTAATCACCTGCCTGTTCTCAGCTCTGGTGAGGCCACATTTCAAGTATTGTGTTCAGTTTTTGGTCTGGAGCACAAATCTTATGAGGAGCGGCTCAGGGTGCCTGGAGAAGAGGAGGCTCAGGGGAGATCTCACTGCACTCTACAACTTCCTGAAGGGACGTTGTGACGAGGAGGGGTTTGGCCTCTTCTCCCAGGCAACAAACAGCACCCGAGGAAATGGCTGCAAGTTGTAGCAGATGAAGTTTAGACTAGACATAAGAAGAAATTTTTTCCCTCAGAGAATGGTCAGGTGCTGGAATGGCTGCCCAGGGAGGTGGTGGAGTCACCATCCCTGGCAGTGTTCAAGAGGCTTCTGGATGAGGAGTTTAGTGGTTTTCTGTAGCTATAGTTATGGGAGGATGGTTGGACTACATGATCTTGCAGGTCTTTTCCAACCTTGTGATTCTATGGTATTTTTAAATGAGCCTTTATGAGTATTTTGAGGTTGGTGTGACTTTACAGTATGTGTTAATATGAAAAGTAAAAAAGTACCACTGATGATAAAATACTTAAACAAACCCTTCTTCTCCCAAGGAAGCAGAGGGATGGTGGTCAGGGCAGGAAAGTATTTATTTCAGGTTATGCAAACATTTGAAACTTTAAAAAAAAAAAAAAAAAAAAAAAAGAGAGAGAGAAATGGTGTATGAGAGTGTTGTTGCTTAGATACTTTACAATCACATTCTCAGGTCTTTCCTCTGGCTTGTTAGCAAATAAAAGCAAATTACCACTAATACTTCAGCTGTTTCCAGCTGTGTGATGCTGATACTATCCAATCCAAGACAGTCAAGTCAACAGAAAATGAGCAAAACATAACAAGGAAATGAAAGAAGTGGGAGCAAGCCACAGTGGGAATATCTTGTGAAAAAAACATCTTTCAGACTGAAAATTGGACCGATCACTTCACATGTATCACTTCTACAGTATTTTAACAAGAATGAGGATGTATCTGGAGTTCATAACAGATCAGTTTTTAAAAAGTGTGCACGCTGTTTACAGAACACATTTTAAAAAAGGCTAAAAAAACCTGAAATGCCCTTTGTACTCTGAGCATTTAAAATAACTTTTATTTCTGGTAGGTTCAGCAGCTGTGCTTTGATGCTTCAGTATAATATCACATTAATCATATTGCTCTACCTATATGAAAAATTAATAGACTTATGATTAAATCACCTGAGTGTGGCTGGCAACCCATTCCACTCTGCTATCCTAACAGGTCATATCTGATTGAGTCAAGCGAAGAAAAAGAAAGAAACAGTGCGGTAAAAAAACAAGTGGTTTCATGATTAAGGATCTAAGGAGGGTTTTTATGATCTCATCTTACCTTTGTGAACATGAATCAACAGGAAACATTGATTACAATTTAGATACACAAAAATAAACATCTTGAATGTACCTTTCCTTATGCAGACAGTAATTGACACTGATCCAACGAGGACACTCACAATGAGAATTGGCCAAACAAATGCTCTCAGTCTGCTCTCAGTCCACAGCACGTCATCAGTTGAATCTTCAGGAAATAGGAGTAGGCAAAAGGCATTGCAGAATTACACAAGATTCTCCCTTTTCCTTTCATTTTAATTATTACATTTTGTTACGATAATTGATGTGGTAACAGCATCTTAGAGTTTATCTAAGGCCAACAGTGCACTTCACTGCATTCATTATTTGATAAATATTAGATAAACATTATCTAACAAATTCCTATCTGCCTTTGCTTCCTGCATTCCATTGGACTGTGCCTTTCCTTCCATCACAAATCCTGCTTATCACCAAGGTACATAGTGTTATACCCAGCTTAGTGTCCTTCTGTCAAGACTACAGGAAACAGGTTCTTGACTAAGTAAAGAAGGCATTGCTTTATTCTGGTAAAGCTCTGAATGCAAAGGATATGTTGCTTCCCCAGGCCTGGATGCCTTTCTTATCAGCACTGAACTTGCCTTCCCTCCACCCTTTGAAAGGATGGCTTACCTCCCCCACTCTCAGCTGCCTGATTCCACCCTGTCAGTCACAAAAAACACAAGCACTTTTAGCAAGATGTTGAATTTATATATGCCCACAGCAAAAGCTGTACTGGCAGGAAAAGACCAGGTTGTTCAAATGTTCAAAAAGACCAGGTTATTGACAATTCTCATAGTAAAGACAGAACTTTTCTTAAAGAGTGTTTAATTTATATGAGAGAGTCTCATTTGTGATCTCCAGTGTTGATACAGTGGAAGCAAACACTGTTAGTAAAACAGCACGGGTATTCCTTTTCAGCCTTTCCAAAATAGTATAGGAATGTGAAACAAATAATGGCTGATTCAGCTCAGAACAAATGACACAGTGTCTTGAAATATATAGCCACAAATGAAATTTAGAGAAGTTACCTAGAATGTACAAATTCGCAGATGTATTCTCTTGAGTTTCTTTATTCCAGAAGATGCAACGAAAATTTTCACGAGTTCTGTTTTTGATCGTGAGAGTGCTCGTCACACGATACAGCTGATCACTTCCAGTTTCATAACTTGTATTTGCCTTATTGGTCAAATCCTGACATTCTCCATTTTGCCACATCACCTCAGCTTTTGGGAATCCTTTTGACTGACAAGTTAACTTCCACTCTTTGTCTCCTGTGCTTACCACTTCTTGGGTTATACTTCTGTAAGGAGCTAAAGAGACAAAAGAAGATCTTTACCAGGAGGAAGCCAGCATCTATGAGCAAGATACCTTTTCCTCATCTCCAGACTCCTGGCCACAATTCTGTGCATTAAATAACGCTTCTGGTAGGGAAAGAAAATATTACTATTGTGTTTCTTTGTGTAACTGGGGGCACAGGATACATCACACTGTTGACACAATGTTGACACAGCTATCTAAATGGCATTTACCAGCTTGTTCCTTGTATGTTAGAGAAATTAAGGTGAGCATATGGATTCCACCTGGACAGATCACAAGGTTATACAGTGGCGCAATGGTCACGAGTCTGCTGCTGCCTCTGGGGAGCTTTCTTGAAATGCTAATGCAGACATGGCCTCCTCACAGGACTGCCCCAAAATCTTCCCACAGTATCTTAGAACAGCGAACCTCCTGCAGTAGAACTCTCACCCTGAACTTTCAGGTTGATGGTCTTGTAGTCAGCTCCCCCATACTCAATAAGGCAATGGTAAAGCCCCGCATCTCGGAGTTTCACGTTGCTGATCTGAAGGAGAGACTGCCCAAGATCCAGATTCTCTTTCAACAGCTTTATCCGTCCCTGAAAATCACTGTGCTGACTTCCAGAGTCTTCCTTCCCTTTCAGAAGTACATAAACATCCTTTCTAACATCATCTTTTTTTTCCCAGATAACGCTTAAATCCCTGAACTTTAGTTTCCCATTCACTGGAAATATACATTCCATTGTCACGTTGCTGCCAAGTTCTGCAGTGTAGAGTGATTTGGGAGCTTCAACTGTGAATAAAGCTGAAAAAGAAGATTTGAAAAATGTTATTAATTTTCTGTTATAAGCCTTATTTTGGAAGCCTAGCTTAATCAGGATCTATGATACACTTCTAAGTGACATTTTGAGGACCAGAAGTATCTGCCATGTTCTTGTTGAGATTTTTGGATTCCTTTTCCCAGTAACAAACAGGTGCCTGCAGACACACCTGCTTTGTGCAGGGATTCAGTGAGGACCTGTTCTAAAAACAATAGCATGTGCGCTCCCACCCCCTCAGCTGTTGCTTTCAGAACACTGCTACAGTAACAAGCAACCATTAATACCTCTTGTGAGAATGTTCTGTTTTTAGAAGTGCCAGTTCTTTTCTTGTGGGATGTTCAAGAGCACATAACAAGTCCGTAACAATGCCAATTAAATCTCGCTTAAAGCAGAAAATACCTCGCCTCCATCATGTCTATGTTTGAGACTCTGACAGGGATTTCAATCTAGTCATACATCAAAGCACTCATATTAAGTACACAGAGCTCGTGTAATGTGGAAGCCTACAATTACATTTTTATTTAAAACATTCAGCTTAATAAGTAAATAATTAATAAATTAGTACCTGCAGGAAAGCTGAGAAATTAACATTTCCTTGCTTACACAAAGAAAGGAAACAAATGGTTCAGCTACTTCTTACAACTCAGCTTCTTACCATTCAGGGAACGCCAGCAGAATAGAAATATGTGCAAAAACAAAAGCTTTTCCATCATGTAGGCAGAACCTAAAATGATAATGGATGAACATAAATATCTGCTTATTTTCTAACTTGCACTATAAAATACAATTCATAGCCACTGCACACAAAGAAGAGGACACAAGGCACTGAATTTCACACTAGCAAAGGCATGACAAAGTTGCATATGTGACTGCATCAGGGGAGGCTGAAACCTCCATGGGGAGATCCAGGGAGAGCACCTGATTTTACTTCCTTTAAAACACATTTGTTAACTATGTCAAAACATGAACCTTATCACTATATGTCATATAGTAAATGAATGCTCACAAGTACCCATCTGTTCCTATAAACTATATCAGAAATCATTTCTCCTGATGGGAAAAGAAGGAAGCAGTTCCCTGAACACACTCTCTGCACACATAGTGGTTGCAGTGAGCTCAGTTCTTCCGTGAAAACTGCCCTTATTTTACTATACTGACCTTTGTAGCACCCGGGACTTCACAGCACTTATTGCAGAGCTAATGAAGTTACACATATAATCACTTTAAAGAGCACTTAAACAGCAATGCCCTTGTATAACCGCCTACAAACAAAACCTTGAATTTCTGCTGCTTTAGCTCTGAACATGCAAATGAGTCAGTTTTCCCTCAGAATTTTTCCCCTCTTTACTAACATGACTTTTATACTCCTACACAGCACTTCAAAATTACAAAACACTGATTAATGTTAATTCACACACTTACCTTCTCACACCCACTGCTCTTGCTTAAGTGTGAAACTTAAGTCAGAGCAGTAGTGAGATCAAACAGTAGTATATCTTCAAAGCACACTTAACAAAAGCTTAAGCTGACTTCAATGGAAGTCTTTTGTGAGTACAGAGAACTCCACAATTTGAATTAATAAAACTGTCATTTGGGACACACAAAGAACAGCAGAAACAAGGAAAGATTGCATTCAACTGTTCTCTGGTGGTAACAGAAATTTGCATAAGAAATTAGGAACTATGGTAACCATCAGGCTTCCCAACTCATGAAATTCTCTCAGGATTGCAAAATTTACCCAACAAACAGTTTGGTATTTCTCTTGTTTTCAACACTAAGGTGATAAATTAGCAATATTGCCCTGAGCCACTAAGACATGTATGCCTTTATGGTACTGTGACTTAAGAGGATGAGGCTCCTCCCAGTAATTTGATTTCAGCTCCTTTTTTTTCCCCCAAATTGCTGCTACCTGATCCCAGTACAGTGTTTGTGGGATGGCAAGGCAGGTGGAGCTGAGGAAGGGAGCCCATCAAGCATGCTGCTGGGCAGGTATGAGCAATTAGAGAATGGGGTTCTGCTAACAGTGACATGAAAATATAGACAAGACTCAAGGTAAAAGGTAACACTTCATGAATGAATACATCACAGTCTTATTAACATGTCTGGATACCCAATTCACTCTTTAAACACAAAATATATTCTTAAAAGCAAAAGCAGTCTGATTGCCCAAGGATGCCTAGGTGATGTTACATGCATTAGATTCCCTTCATGCTTGCTGCCCAAGAAAACAAAGCTTCTTAAATGAGATAGAAAATTCTCACAGCTGTCTCTCAGCAACATGCACTCCAAGCACGGCCTGCACAGAATAAACCACAGAGAGCCCAGTGCAGATGGGCAAATTTCAGTGTTCCTTATGTCAAAGCCATAGAATCATAGAATGGCTTAGATTGGAAGGGACCCCAAAGATCATTAAATTCCAACTCCCCGCCACAGGCAGAGTTGCCACCCACTGGGTCAGGCTGCCCAGGTCCTCACCTAGCCAGGCATGAGCACCTCCATTGATGGGACATCCACAGCTCTCTGGGCAGCCTGTGCCAGTGCTTCACTGCCTTCTGAGTAAACAATTTATTTCTAACATCTAACTTAAATTTCCCCTCTTTTACTTTAAATCCTTAAAATACATGACTGTTACTTACAAAGTTCCTCAAGACGGAGAAAGTCTGCTGTGCCGCTGTACTCAATTGTTCGCTTTCAGTGAGGAAAAGAAGTAGGTCCAAGTCAAATCCAAAAGCACTCAAAAATGCTCACTGCAGTAACCAACTGGTCTGCTTCACCCTGAGCAGAAGCATGCCCAAGCTGGCTCAGCTGAAGCAGCTTGAGATGTAGATGCCAAACCAAATCCAGAGCCTTCTCACCGCTTTTCTTACAGAACCTGCCACAATGCTCCTTCTCTCCTCCGACTGATTTCTGACTTCTGTGGATAACGCTGCTCTAAAGAGGCAAAAATGTAATTGTAGCAAGAAACAGTCTTCAGCGCAGCTGGCTGCACAGTTCTTTCACAATCACATGGAGATGACAAGAACAGAACTACTTGCCCAAGCCTTCTTATAGCAGAACTTAAATGTTCAAGTAACTCCACTTCTTTAGGAAACTTCCCCATTATTGGAAAGTTCCCCAGCAGGGAAAATTCTCTGTTGCTAACAGTGGTTAACTGTGACCAGAGACAAAAATGGGAAAATCAGTGCTTGAAATGCCACAGGCATTTTAAGAATTGTGTCACGTAATCAGAGCTATATGGAGGCAACAGTTCTTGATCCCTCTACACTAATTCAGGAAAACTTTTTCATGATTCTGGAAGTCATTAAGGGATACAGAAAACAAGCAAGAGAAGAAAAGGAATGTTACTTACGTTCACCTGCTGACTGCAATGGGACAGCACTTCAGTGTAGGCTCCTCTAATTCTGTTTCTTTTGTGTATCTCAAAAAGTGGAGAAGATTCTCATAAGAGATTAAATACTGTTGTACCATTTAAAAGTTTCCAGGAAATATTTTCTCCTTTAACCTGGCAGCCCACTCACAGTACCTGTCATGGAAGCAAAAGCACATAGCGGGCAAAATTGGTCAGATTTTTTACTTGAAGTGTGGGAGGCATGATTGGCATATGAAATAGCAAAATGTAACATTTAAGTTCTGGTAACCTGAAAGTACTATGGGAGGCTGAGGTGGTGAATTTCCATAGTAGGAGAGACTGACGACAGTTTACTTCCACTAGTTTATTCTGTGCTTAAAAGCATGTGTAAATGACATTTTATTTCCTCTGAAGTGAAGATGCAGCAAAAAGAAACCAAAAGAGATTTGTAAAACAATGACTTTGAGACCACAGAAGCCATCAGTGTAGCCAGCTGTCAAAGCCATGAATTTAGTTTCCTCTTTTTCATTACCTGCCTTGAGCTCCCGGAGCTGGATTTTCCATGCAATCATACAACAGCGAACAAAAGACCACCAAAGTTATTTTTCACAGTGGTAGGCATATAGGTTTGTATGTACATAGATACCTGCACTTTTATATATATGTATCATTTACAGGTTTTAAAGAATAAACTATGTGGATATAGATAGAGATGTGAAGTCATAGAATCACAGAAATGCTTGAGTTGGAAGGGATGCTTAAGGTCGTCTTGTCCAACTCTCTGCAATGAGCAGACACCCACAGCTCCATCAATTGCTCAGACCCCCATCCAGCCAGACCTTGGCTGTCTCCAGGGGCAGGGCATCCACCATATCTCTTGGCAACCCATTCCAGTGACTCACCACCCTTTTCGCAAAAAATCTTTTTCCTTACATCCAATCTAAATCTCCCCTCTTTTGGTCTGAAACCATTTCCCTTTGTCCAGCAACAACCTCTTATCCTATATAGACAATATAGATGATATAGATTTAGATATACATGTACCTGTAGACATGGACATGGGTATAGATGTAGATATAGACACTGATTCCATATCTATCAGCTGTAGTAGCCTTTTTATTTGGTTTGCTGTTTCGGGGGGACAGATGTTTCTATTATTCTGATCAGGATTTCCAGACGGACATCCCAGCCCTACCAGGTATCCCCGGGTAAGACGCAGGACCGGAGCCGCCCGCGGGCAGAGACCCCCCGGAAATCACAGCGGCTGCTCCCCCCGTCCCCGCCTGTCAGTCCCCTACCTGCCGGCTCCCAGCGGCGGCTGCGGAGAACTGCGGTAATCGGCCGCGGAGATGTGACCGAAAAGCGCCGGCGACGGGGACGGGCGAGCAGGTGAGGCGTCCCGACATGCGCCTGGCGGCTTTGCATTCCCGAAAGCCGGGGGATTTCAGTAAATGAAATCGAAACAGAAACTGAAATTGTGCGGGGCGGCGTAATCAAGCAGGGGAAAGCGGCCCGTGGAGCCATTCCCATCCCCGCTGCCCAAATTCCCGAGCCCGGGTGGACGGGGGCTGGCGTCAGAATGCTGAAAGTTAGACCGCTTCCGACGCTCCGCCCGGACGGATCGTACAGAACGCAAAATTCCGATCACGAGATCGGATGTTATAACCTGGTACTCACCTTCCGTGCCGGTATAATAACCCTAATTACCCAGAAGAAAGCAACATGAAAACAAGAACTTTACTCAGACATCAGTGTATCAGAGAACCAAAATATTTCCTGACGTGTTATAAGAACACTTTAGCACTGACACACATACAGCAAAGGATGTAAAGAAAATTCAGAACGAGTGTCAGCTTGCGCATGGCGCGGCTATGTAATGGACACAGAGGACGCTGTCTACTTAAATATCTGTCACTGCCACCTTCAGTCGGTGGCTGGCATTTTTTGTGGGGCATTAAACCTGCAGGCGTCCCGAGAGCTCGCTGAGTAGCCACTTGGTTTGCTGCTGACCAAGGCCGATACTGTGGAGCTACTCGACGGAGATGCTCTGATCCCTGACCTGGTGAAGTCGAGACGGTGGGAAATATTAGCGGCTGTGGTGAGAGCTCCTCTGCACCTCCGTAAAGGAGCACAGCAAGGCAATAGTGGGTGGACTGAGTCATACCCTGTCATCGCAACTCCTAGGTAGGAACCACCAGCCCACCAGAAGCCACCTCCACAAAAAACACAGTCACAGTCTTCTGCCTGGGGAAGAGCTGCAGCCCTGGGGTGCAGTGCAAAGCCCAGCAAGGTCAGCCAAAGTCACAGCGTCTTTCAGATCAAGGGAGCTGCTGCTACTTGGTCACTGCTGAACTCTCCATCACCTACTGTGATGTGTGGTACACACTGCACACAGACATATCGAGTGCTTCAGGATTGCACAGGTCTTATGATACATTAGTAGGACCTGTCTGATTTCCCTGACATGCAGAACTGTTACTTTCAGCAAGAATCACTGCCAGCAATTGCTACTCCCATTCTCTGCATTCTAGATACCTTCCAAAAGTCATAGACCTGGATTTGAAATGTGACAGCTGGAATGCTTTGCTGTATTCAGCCATATTCTCTGAAGAACAAAGTTTATGCAATTACCTGCTAATTTACTGCTGAATATATGATGACAAAAATACTAATTAATGTTGAAAATTATATAACACTTTCTGTACAGAAATTCACCTTTCCATCTTTGTTCCTTTGTTGTCTTCTTGATTTATTCATTCACAACTGCCTCAACTTTAATACATGCTCTGCTGTGTTAATGGTTTGAAGTTTTAGTTTCACCTTATTGTAGTGTCTGGCAATAGAGACAAGAATGATTTTAAAAAATGATTCTGTAACTGTAGCTAATTCCATATACCACGTTAGTATGGGATATGGAAAGACTTCAGCTGAGAACAACAGCAATTCATACTCAGTACAATCAGGCCCTTCCTGAGGATTTCAGAGCAAAGAAAAACAGCTTCAGATAGCTTTGGACAGCTACATTTGTTTTGTTTTACATCTCATAGTCTCATAGAATCACAGAATGGCTTGAGTTCGAAGGACATTAAAGATCATTCAGTTCCAACAATACAAACAAACAAAAACAGCTGGGTGAATAACCAGCTGGAAGGCTGGGACCAAAGAATGGTGAATGGAACTAAATCCAGTTGGCAACTGGTCACGTATGATGTTCCCCAGGGGTTGGTACTGGGACTTGTTCCATTTAATACCTCTATTGATAATCATGAGAGAACCAGAAGCTAGTTTGCAGATGACACCACGCTGGGAGGAAGTGTCAGTATGCCTGAGGGTAGCAAGGCCCTACAGAGGGATGTGAACAAGCTTGATTGGTGGCTGAGGCCAGTGGGAAGAAGTGATTCAACAAGACCAAGTGCCAGGTCCTGCACTTTGGCCGCAAGAGTCCCAGGCAATGCTACAGGCTCGGGGCAGAATGGGCAGAAGACTGTGTAGAAGAAATGGGCCTGGAAGTGTTGGTTGACACTTGGCTAAATGTGAGACAGCAGTGTGCCCAGGTGGCCAAAAAAGCCAATGGCATCCTGGCTTGTATCAGAAATAGTGTTGTCAGATGGAGCAAGCAAGTGATTGACCCTATGTACTCATCACTGTGCTCAGTTTTGGGCCCTCACTACAGGAAAGGCACTGAAGTCTTGGAGCGTGTCCAGAGAAGGGCAATGAAGCTGGTGAGGGATCTAGAGCACAAGTCTTATGAGGAGCCTCTGGGCAAACACTGCTGCTTCGTAAACTCAACTTGTTAAGCATTGAGAAGGCTCAGAAGAGACATTATTGCTCTGAAAGGAGCAATATTATCTTCCTGAAAGGAGGGTGTGGTGAGGTGGGTCTTGTTTTCTCCTACCCAACCAGTGACAGGATGAGAGGAAATGGTCTCAAGTTGCACCTGGGTGGTTCAAGTTGGATAATATAGGAAAAATTTATTCTCCAAATGAGTGCTTAAGTGCTGAAATCAATGTAAAAAGTGACATGAATTAGTGGGGAAGTATTGGTCTTTTCCAACCCTGGTGATTCTATGATTCTGTATTTCAAAATCAGAATTAATTTCAAGATGTTCTCATGTACGCCCAGCTTCATAGTCAGGAAAGGCATAGCAAAAACAGGATTGTCAAAAAATAGCCCATCAGTAAGTCTTCTGAACACAAACTAATAGAGCACTGACTACTAATAACACATTAAACATGTGGTATGCATGGGAATTTTTAAATGTAGTTCTTAGAAGGATAAAAATGATGGCAACATCTGCAGTGTCCATACCTTGGCACAGAAAAATTGACCACAACAGTTGTGGTCTCCAAAGTCAGTGTGTTATAATGGGGGGTTTCGTTTGTTTGTTTAACAGCTGTGCTATAGGAAGTGCAAAAATATATCAAATAGTGTTTTGCTCACTATATTGCTGTAGTTACACAGAGAACAGCTCTAGTATTATAAAAAAAATGGCTGCATATTTTTTTATTCTAGCACTGGATTAAATCCTGTCAGTCTGAAGTTTTTGCTGACCTCTATCTTATATGTTTTAATTAAAATAAATAAATAAATAAATAAATATATTTTGATACTTACATATATTAAGTATGTAATGTACTTTATGTGTGGCCCTGGATAGTTACCCTGCACTTGATGCAGCCCAGGCAAGCCAAAATGTTGGACACCCATGCACTAGAGAAGGACCTTATTCTCATTTTGTTTTCCCATTTGGAGTTGTTCAGGTATTCTGAGGGTACTTCAGCTACACTTCCTTCTGTTTCATGACTGAATGGCATGCTGAAGGCTCTTCAGAAAAGAAAATATTAAAGATCTGGTAATTCATGCTCTTCCACTGGGCAAAGAAGAGTGGCAACTGTACTGTTAAAAACAGAGAGCAAAGAGAAGGGGGATGGTGAGTCTGAGAGTAGGAAATACACCATCAGGAATCCTAGCCTCAGCTTAATCAGAATCCAGGGAAAATGATATTGCTTGGTATCTCTTCATATGTGCCATCTTTCCCCCTGCAGTCCAGAATTCTTTGGGAACTTCTCTAGTGGTAAAAAGCACAATCAGATGCTGAAGAACTCTTAGACTCACAAAATGTTATGACACGAGAAGAACAGTGCAGATAAAAACTGAAGTGACAAACAACCTTCTTCTTCCTATAGTGGAAGAGAAAATAACCCAAAAAACCCCGAGCAGCAACAACAAAACTATTTCAAATCCAAACAAGAAGGGAGAACAGAATCAAATCACAGGTATCATCTGTTTAGTGTTTACAGCATTTGTGACATCAGAGTCCTTTCCCAAACGAAGACCAAAATGAGTAAATACGAGCCAAGCAAACCTTATTCCTGGGCAGACATTAAACAGCAGCATATCTCCTTAGGAATGTCTTCATTTTGAAGTTACAAGGAGGAGCAAATCTGTTTCATACTTTGGTACCCAGTGCACTCCTGTCCAAATACATATTTTACCACCTAAATTAACAATGAAATTTTGATCCTGACTTTAAAAAAGCCAGCAATTTGATGAGTAGGAATCAAATTTACCCATCCCGTTCTGTCCTTGCAGTCCAGACTGGTGCCAGGCATGGAGGTAACCAGTGTAACTAATTCACCTAGTGTCATAATACACTTTAAATAATAATTGCTTAGTAATAAGTATGGCATTAGTAAATAGCATACTTAAAAAGTGAAAGCAGGTATGTATGGTACCTAAAAATGAAAGTCACCAATACAAGCAGGTCTGAGAAACCTCTCTCCAGTAAGAACAAAAAACTGTGAAATCTTAGTTCCCAGAATGAAGAGGGAACTACTCATTTAAGGGAAGCTTTACTAAGCTGATGAGTTCTGTAGTTAACTAAGAGGGTTAGATAACACTGGAACTTCTCTTACTGCAAACAAAGGCCTACTGCGTCAAAGCCAGAAGTTTACCTTCCCTCTGTGTGCATCCTTGGATTTTCAAAATTAACATATCTATATATATTCATTTACTTCAGTCTCTCAAGAGATGAGTACTATCTGTAGAACCAAAAGAAAAATCCTCAATGTCCATCATAATGTTTTTTCTTTAGCGTAAGACAGTAAAAATCTGGACTTTTTTTGTTGAACAATCACTCCCAAAAGAGAAATTAGCAACTCTCACAAGCCAAAGGACTAATTACCACAGGTTTAAAGAAGTATTAACTGTTTGCCATCATCTGTGTTTATGGTAAATATATCTTTAGTTACCAGAAAAACGAGGCTCAGATAAATATGCTAGGGTAAAACAGGGAAATTGTTCCCCTAAAGGCTACATTCATACAGCACTGCTTTTCATCTCTTTCAAATTGTTTAACTATTTTGATCTAGCGGCTTTAAAGTTATGAGGTTCTACATGAGCATTCGCTGTTCCATTTTGGAAAATGTTAAGATGATAGATTTTGGGATTTGTTTCTGCAGATAACCTTTCCAGTTCAGTGAAATCAATTAAGCAGACTGTCATAGATGTAAACCTCCTTTCCACATATTAATTCTACAGTCTATCTCTATCATAATTTGATTTATGAAGCTGAAATAGTTTTACAGAAAAAAATATTAAGGTAAAAATCAAACTGATTCCTCAAACTGCATGACATGTAAAGATAAGGGAAAAAATTACTTGCTCTTTTTCCAACATTTATTCTGTTTTTTGTGCTTTTTTTCTTTTTTTTTTTTTTTTCCCCTGTGCTTCTTTTCTTAAATGTTATGTAAAAATCACATTTAACTTACTCAATGATGGTGTAAAAAGATGAAAGTTAGAATTATTTCTCCTTTATATTTAGACAAATATGTTATTCCTCATACATGATTTAGGACAAATGAGAAATCAGAGGAGAAAATAAAACACATCTTACCCATGCAGTTTCAGTTTCAGTTTGGGTGAATTTGGTCTAGCTATGGCTTTCAGGATTATGCTGCATTAATGCACCCACTTCAGGCCTAAAGCAACTGTCTCCAGATAAGGATGCTGTGCAAAAGGCTGATTATAACCACTGACAATTTATGTGGAAGTCAAAATTACAGTTGTCATTGTATGTTAAGACAGGTCACGATCAAGTCACAACCTGGACTACATGAACAAATACATGACTAAATCTAGGCTTTACACTGCTGTACTTCACAGGACAGTGTCTCCTGACTGATGATGTGTCAGCACATCATAAACAAGGCACAGTGGCAACTAGGTTTAACAGCATCACTCTGAGCCAGTCTCTGCCTCCTTTACTGTGCATTGAAGCACAATGGTACCAAAGCAGTGATAGAGAGTCAGACAGGCACCCTCCAGAACAGCAGGACAGAGATTTGGGGTTTGACTGTGGCTTTTCAGAGAGATGGTGATTTCCTGTGAGCAGCATGCCTTAGAAAATTGGTACTGTGAACTGTGACACATTATGAGGAGATAGGGGTCAACCTCTTCTCCTGTTTAACTGGAATTAAATTAGAGAATTTAATTAGAGGGAATGTCCTCAAGTTGTGCCATGGGAGGTTCAGGTTGGATATTAGGAAAAAATTCTTCCCCATAAGAGTGGGGAAGTTTCTCAGCCGTCCCCATGTTAAAGTAGCACATCTCAAGGCCTGGCAGAGGAGGGCTGCCATCTTGCGTGGAGCTGGGGTACAGCAGGGAATTCATCCCGGATCACTGCAGCCCCACAGCAGCCAAGTGAGAAAGTCAGCTCCCTTCTTTCTCTCCGGGGGCTGGGAGAAGGGAGGAGGGGGAGGGATGGGGCGGAGTGAGGTCTCCACTGCTGCCTGGGCAGGACTCGCCTTGTGGCAGATGACGTCTGGATTCTCGGTACAACCTTATGCAAATATCAAACTTCAGTGACATCTGCTACAGCAGGGCTTTTCAACATAACACTCATTTCCGCAGATGTGCAGCTGGCACTTTAGAAAACAATCTTTCCATCCATCCATCCATCCATCCATCCATCCATCCATCCATCCATCCACCCACCCACCATCCATCTATCCATCCATCTATCCATCCATCCATCCATCCATCCATCCATCCATCCATCCATCCACCCACCATCCATCCATCCATTACCCATCCATCCACCATCCACCTATCCATCCATCCATCCATCCATCCATCCATCCATCCATCCATCCATCCATCCATCCACCATCCATCCATCCATCCATCCATCCATCCATCCATCCACCATCCATCCATCATCCATCCATCCATCCATCCATCCATCCATCCATCCATCCATCCACCATCCATCCATCATCCATCCATCCATCCATCCATCCATCCATCCATCCATCCATCCATCCATCCACTATCCATCCATCCATCTACATGAAGGTTGTTCTGAAAATAATGTCTCTTGTTTTATTCTGTTGGTCCATGGTGGTATGGCAGTAGAGCTTGAGCCTTCCCACCAAAATTCCATTGCAATACATTTTGTTGTTGTGTGACAGATGGCGGCAGAGTGGCAGTCTGACAAAGTAGTGTCTGTCATGGAAGTGTGTATTCAGCAAAGATATCTCACTGAATTCCTCCATGTGGGAAAAAGACACCCACTGACATTCATGGATGGTGCGTTTCATCAGTGGCAACAGCAACAGTGGGTCACCTCCACTGGTGCAGATTTTTATGAGCAGGACACGCAGGCTCTTGTTCAGTGCTGGTGAAAATGCACAGCTAATGGTAGTAACCATTGAAAAAATAGTGCTTTGCAGTTGAGAGTTTGCTCTGTCAAATAGTTTTATTGAGCTCTTTGTGTCTGTTGCAGTTTACATGGGAATAAACAGGAGGCATTATTTTTGGAGCAACCACCTGTGTCTGTCTGTGTGTATAATCATAATTACTGTTATTTGTCTCTTCCTTTTCTATACCTATCTTTTTATCTGATTCTCCCCGCAATCCCACTTTAGTGGAGTGTGTATACAAAACACTATGTGCTGCTGAGCTGCTTGCTGTGTTAAACCGCAACATGGCCCCTAAGCAGTGATAGAAATATTGCATAAGATCCCTAGGACTTCCTTCAGGACTGAATAGTATCTTGTTAGGGTGCCTAACACCAGTCTGTGTGCTGTGTCCAGTTCTGAGCTCCTCAGTTCAAGGCAGTAAGGGGAACTTCTTTCTAGGAAGTTTCCTAGAGAGAGTCCAGAGGAGGGCCACAAAGATGACTAGGGGCTGGAGCTATTCAGCCTGGAGAAGAGAAAGCTGAGAAGAGAATCTTATCAACACATACAAATATCTGAAGCATACATGTCCAACTTGCTCATTTTATGCTTTTGTTTCCCTCTTCCTTGTGTTTAAATAATTTTTAAAAAATTATATACATTCACTATACTGTGTATTTTACATGTGGCCACAAACCAGTTCCTCCTTTATTCAGTGCAGTCCAGGCAAGCCAAGAGGTTGGACACCCAGAGATCACATCCAGAGAGTGGTGGTCTGTGGATGAACGTCGAGATGAACATCAGTGACAAGTATTGTTCCTCAGGGGGCAGTACTGAGACTGGTGATCTTTAACATTTTCATCAGTGACACTGAGAGTGGTATTGAATCAGCAAGGTCATGGATGACACCAAGTGGTGTGGTGCAGTTGACACACCCAAGGGGTAAGATGCCACTCAGAGACCAAGACTGGCTCAGATGGTAAGCGCAGGTGAACTTCATGAGGACCAACAAAGCCAAATACAAGCTGTAACTCCTGCTGTCAGTACAAGCTGGCTGCAGAAGAATGAAGTGCAGCCCTGCTCAAAAAGGACATGGGGATACAAGTGGATATCAAGCTGGACATGAGCCAGCAATGTGCCCTCAAGCCCAGAAAGCCAACCATGTCATGGGCAGCACCAGAAGTAATGTGGTAAGTTGGTCGAGGGAGATGATTAATTTCCTACTGATTAAGTCACAGTGTATTCTAGTTTTCAAATCTGCTGAGGTATATTCAGGTAGCAGGTTCTGTAGGATCACGTTTAAACAGAACTCTGGTGATGGCATTGGAAAGACAGCTAGGAAAGAGAAAGCATGAAGAAATATAGTACGACAAAATACTGGATAGCTCTTTACTGTATAAAGAAAATAATCTTTTAGCAATATATGCAACCATTTTTATTTCTGTTGGATAATAGTTTTATCAGATGTAACCATACATTTTGTGTAGAAACAATTCACATACATATATACAAATATTCCTATAAATAGAACCATAGAATCACAGAATCATTTCAGTTGGAAGGGACCATTAAAGGTCATCCAGTCCAACATCCTGCAATGAACAGGGACAACTACAGATAGATTACACTGCTTAGAGCCCTGTCCAGCCTGACCTTTAATGTCTCAAGGGATGGGATGTCCACCACCTCTCTGGACAACATTCCAGTGCTTTATCACCATTATTATAAGAACAACGACAAAAACAAACAAACAAACAAACAAAAAACCACTTCTTTCTTATTTCCAGCCTAAATCTCTTTTGGTTTGAAACTATTTCCCCTTGTCCTATCACAACAGACCCTGTTAAACAGTCTCTCCCCTTCTTTCTGTCCCTCTCTTTACTTATACTTAAGATGCTATCAGTTCTCTCCTGAGTTGAACAGCCACAGCTCTCTCAGCCCATCTTCATAGGGGAGATATTCCTTTCCTTGAATCATTTTTGTGGCCCTACTCTGGAGGTTGTCCAACACATCCATGTCTCTCCTGTCCTAAGGATTCTACACATGATGCAGTACTCCAGGTGAGGTCTTATCAGTGCAGAGTAGAGGGGCAGGTTCATCTCCCTCAGCCTGCTGGCCGCACATCTTTTGATGCAGCCCAGAATGCAATTGGCTTACTGGGCTGTGAAGATGCATTGCTGACTCATGTCTAACTTGCCAGAGCTACATAGGCAGTCTTCCCACTCACAGATTTTCTGGAAATCCTAATGGCTGAGGATGGTGATGAAATTGGTACACAATCTGCTTCTCTGATGTGCAGAATGAAAGACTATGTTGAAATAAGAACTTGGATTCAAGACGGCTTGTTTAGGGTGCTAGGTGCTTTGACTGGGAAACACTATTTGGCCGTTTGGTCCCAGATGACTGTCTGAGGATTAGCACAAAACAAACAAAAACAAACAAACAACAACAACAACAAAACTAACCCAATCAAATAAACAAAAATCCTTTTCATGATCACTTCATAAATCTTTGCAACTTGCTCTGTAGGATCCCTCCCTGTGTGGTGTTTCATCTTTTTAATAACTCTACTAGGCAACATAGATGACTTCTTCCTAACAGAACAAATGCCTACTTGTATCTGATTTGCACTTTGTCTGCAGACATCTGTCCATACTAGAAAACTATCAGCTATTAAAAAAACATGAAGCGTGTAGTTACATCAGGTGCAAATAATGCTCTAGGGACAAGGGGAGGACTAAATGTTGTGTCAGGAAGGAATGGAATAAAATGGCTCTGCTTTGAGCTCAGGCTGAGAGAAAGGAAGAAGACTGCCTTTTGTCGTTGCATGTGAGAGTTCAGTGCAAGTGAAAACCTGTGACATGTTCAAAGCATAGCATTAGACAAGCTGCCTTCAGGCCATGTGTGGAAGATAGTATAGCTTGACTTCTTTGCTTTTAGACAGAAATCGTGGAATGCTGTACCTATTAGCTGTGATGGTGTGTTACTGCTCAGACATTAAGTCATTGGATTTACATGGAGAACAAAATCACAGAAAGTGCTGGAAAAACCTCTAGAATCTGTGAAGGCTTCTGGGTTGTTTGCATACTGGGAGAGCCAAAAAGGTATTGTAAATTGTTCAGAACAAGACTAATGTGCTATTAATTTCCACAAAAAAACCTTTGGGCTAAAAAAAAAAAAAAAAAAATGGAAGAAAAAAACCAAACCAATTGATGTGCTCTGTTTAGACACTGGCTTACTTTCTTTGGAGGTTTGAAGCTTGGATGGAGATTGTTGCAAAAATAGGAAGGTGATTAACACGACAGAAGTTGACAAAAAACTCTAAAGCTCAATCCTTGGTGCTTCCTAAAGCCTGGTCAGTTTTAGAGTCACTCTTATGTGTTCTGAGCACCCAAACCAGCTTACCTGTTTTCATGTAGGAGAATGTTAAAAGATGTTGTGAAGTCATGTGCATGTTTCTACCTTACATGCTTCTTGGGGTTACTCTACAAAAAGAAGAGATTGTGGCCTTGTAAAATGTATCTTAATGCTTTTCATGTAAAAATCATAACAAAATCCAACAGACTCAGTTTGCCTTGATGTTGAAGGACTTGCTAGTTGTTTGTGTTGTGTCTTCATGTGGCTTCAGGACACGGTATCAGTATGTACCAAGAGAAAACTTTTTGTGGTAGACATTTGTTGAGACTTCATTTTTATCATAACCCTGTTCCTTTGAGTGTAACTTGCAAGCTCCCTCTAAGCACCTCATACATCAAATCTACAGCTCAGGCCTAGCATTATGGCCTTGTTAAATGCTTTTGGCATGGCTGCGTTGCATAAAAGAAGGTTCCAGGTCTTGCGATGTGTCATGAGCTGTGTGAGCACTCTTAGTGCAAAATGAAGTACTTTCTCCATTTCTTTCTTCAAACAACTACATCCTCTGCTTTCCTTTCTAGTTACATATTTATCTCTCTCCCATTTTTGACAACTAAAATGCTTATCTTCATAAGGAAATGACTAGTTAAATAGGAAAGCTATTTTCAGATGTACAAAGCAAACTCAATAAAAAGATGAATATTTTGAAACTGACAGCTAAGGGTGCAGAAGCATTTGTGGTTGATAATGCCTTCCTCAGTGTGAGTACACTTGAAATGTGACTATATTCTGGATATTTCTGGACAGTGATGTGCCTTGAATATCAGGTGGTCTTTGAAATAGGAAGCTGTCTGAATTCATGCGCTTTGTTGAAGCTTGCTGAAGACTTTATTTTGATAAGAAAAGCTTTTGTTTGTAATGTAAGTACATTGTCTTGAAGCATTTTTTTTACAGTGTATTAAAAAATACCCACACAAATAGTATGCTCTTTATAGAGTGATATTTAGAGTGATACAAAGTCAAATACTGGCAAAGGTTCATGGCACAGTACAGTCAAGATTTTTAAATTGAATCTCTTAATTAAGATGATTCTTGGACTACGCACAGCAACACTTAGTAAATTTACTTTTCACCATAGAAGATTTTTTGTGTTGATTTGTAAAAGACAGTCTAAATGCATTATAAGGGCTCTGAGATTTTTTATTTTATTTTTATTTTTATTTTTATTTTTATTTTTATTTTTATTTTTATTTTTATTTTTATTTTTATTTTTATTTTTATTTTTATTTTTATTTTTGTACTTATATTTATATTTATATTTATATATTTTTTTATTTTTATTTTTATTCTGTTGAACTGTATAGAGGAATCAAATCTGCTTTCCTTTGTTTTGCATGAAATAGGTCTTCCTCACATCTTCCTCATGACAAACTGAGAAGTGATGTCTGCTCTCCTGTTGAGTGTCACATGAACAGCATAGCAGTCTGTTGAACCAGTAAGTTTCCCCAGCACTGTTCACTATTATGCATCAAGCTATAGCACGTGCATAAATCCGTCATATTTGGCAATTGCAGTAAAAAGCAATAACCATTATTTAAGTACATTTTATTATTAATGTATTGCTTTAATGTTATAGAAGGTTGGCTCTGGCGGACTTTCAGGGCTGGATGAGCCTGATAGTGAAATACCGGAGGACCTGAAAAATCTAAGTTTTAGGAGAAAGTAAAAAGAGGAAGCAGAAATCACTGGCTATGCTGGAAAGAGAGGCGACTAGTTAGTAATTAAGGCTTATCAGTGTTTCTGTGGTGAGCAGATTTGGGGGGAGGGAGTCTACAAGAGCATAGAGTAGCAGTTCCGAATTATCCGGTGTTTTCTTTGGTTCAATTTAGTTGTTTTTCTTGTTCTAGCAAGAAAATTTCTTATCAAACAAAAGGATATAGTCTTCTCTGTGGGGAAGCTTAATTGCATTGAGGAGTCAAAGATAATCCTCCAAATTAATCTTTGATGGGAGCCACATAGCCTTTGAGAAAATAAACAGGCTAGGAAAATAATACACTTCTGACAAATCTTGTGTTTACCCATAATGAAAATGTTTGATTATAACCTCCTGTCTGCAATATGAATCTCTGGATAGTCTCACTCCCCTTCTACTTCTGTCCCTCCTCTCTCCTTGTTTTATTATGTCAGACTGTAAAGTGCATACTTCTCCCCAGGTAATCATGGATACCCAGGAACAGCCACAGAACTGCTTTCATAGCAGGTCGTTTTGGGTAGTTTGTCATTATTAAGTTTGCTGCCTACATGATTTCTGTATGGGCATGGAAGAGGTTCCGTACTCTTCAGTAAATAAATACCAAAACTAAGAAAAGCTGGAAAATTATGTTAGGATGAGTGGACAGGGATACATTATTCTGTTTTGACAGTGCAGTGCAATACATCTTGTGAAAAACAAGGGAGACAATGGCATGGTGTTTCAAAAATCTTTTCCCTCTTTTGGAGTCCCTTACACCAAAGGCTCATTTTCAGCCTTTGGAAGACTAGACTATTCAGTTGTAATGTATATGAGAGGTGATATTGAAAATCCCCTGCAATTCTGTACTTAAACTGACATATTCATGCTACTTTATTGCTATGCATATATATATCCTTTAGTGCAACAGTGTGTATTCTGTTTTCTTTTAAAGATGAAGAAGAATATAGTAGTTTCTTCTACAAATGAAGCACTATTTTGTAGATGGCAGAGAAGTGCCACAGACACGCTGGATTCTTGCTGGTTATGTGCTTGTAAAATAACTCACCCAAATTACAAATCAGAAGACCAGTACAGACTTTTGATAACAACTCAAGGATTGCAAGAAAAACGATGTGGTTGCATTCCTTTCCAGAAATGGATGTGTTTCCTGAAGAAATTCACATCAGATGGCAATAAATGAATGGAATGAGGAAGATTTCTCTACATGTTCAACAGTTTGTCTTAAACCTGGATTGAAAGTATAGCCTTACCCTATAGCAAGCTTCTTGGTAGAGCATGTCTTATGATAGGATTTTTTTCTGAACTGAAGTAATAATAATAGTTAAGGAAAAAAAAAAAAAAAAAGAAAAAAAAAAAAGTCAAGTCTATTATAAGGAGTGATGGAAGAGGACCAGAACATTTTAATTTATTTCCAGACTCTCCACAGTTTCACAAAATAAAATCTGACCATAATTCAGTGAAATGTTCCCTGCATACAATTTTAGACTGGAGCACTGGTTTAGAATTCAGGCTGTTAGGATGAATTGGAAAATGCCTGGAGTTATGGGTGATATAATGGAATAAATACCAGTCCAGAGCATTATATCCAAGAAGGAAAGTTAAATAAATCAAGTACAAGTGATTACGCCCCAGGAGCTTAAATAAAGACCTGTACATTATATACTTGTGCATAAATATCAGTACATTATATATACTATTTGATAAACATATATACAAACTTATTCAACAGCACAATTTTTCAGAAAAAAAACCCCATGTCACTGTGGGTTTATTAACTGGGGATAAAAGTACTCAATTCGCATGTTTGATGTCTTTGCTGAGAAAGATATTTTAATGCTGATTTTAATAAGCAGACAGGCTGTGAAAAGTTCAGAGAACAGGGTCGGTAATAATGAAAGCATTAGGACCTGTGGCAGAATGATGAAAAAACTTTATTTTTCTGAAGCTACAAACACACTTGTTATGTAGTTGAAGTTTTTGTGTGTGCCATTTGTTTAGTCCTTCCTTTTTTTTTCATGTGTCCTTTTAAGAGGCATTCAATCTTAATTTTCCACTGCAAAATCAAGCAAGATTTAGGATAAATGTTAGGAGATGCTAAGTGCTTAACTGCCATTATATGAGTTACTAAGAAAGACAATGAAATCTGTCATTTGTGGTCTTGAAGATCAGGATAAGCAAATGTCTATTTTTGCTCCTTGCTTTCAGGCTAAATTTAAATAACCCCTGAATATGCCTTCTACAGAAGCTGACGTACCTGAGCTGAAAGCAGGTCCAGTTAACAAAAGCCTGTCTAATACGTAAGGAAATCTTTCTTTTAGATTTATTTTGAAAGTTATACCTACATTTCTTTTCCAGCCTAACAATTTCTAACCTGCTCAAACACATAAGCAAATGTTTGGGGTTTTTTTCCTTTTTTTCTTCTTTTCCTCCATCTCTTTCTTTTTTTAAATCTTTTTTTCTTTTCTTTTTTATATTCTTTTTTTTCTCTCTTCTTTTTTTCTTTTCTTTAATGCAGAAAATAACTTGATTTTCAGGATTTGATACCGACATTGTGTGAACTTTATTGCATTACCTAATGGTATGGGTGAAACTTCTATCCAACAAAGTTTGCAAGATGATGTAACTTCTATTCTATAGCTGTTTTTATTGGTAGTTAACTTTCATCTCAATATCTTTTTGAAAATGTAGGCAATTGTAGGTTTATACATACACAGTAAAAAGTAAGTTTAAACTCCTTACGAGTTTTAAGTTTTTTTCTTATAGACAAGTGCTTGAGAATATAGTTATCCATCTGCTGGTTTTTAAAGTCCTTCATTTTTAAGAAGCATAAGTTTCAATGGCAGTGTATGTGACAGGAAACAGTGGAAGAGATGCCTTAAGCATTTGAAACATTTGTTTGAATGGAAAAATGAGATTACTTAGTACAGATGAAAACATTTATTTTCATAAATATCCACACACAAATACTGCTTGTAACTTACCACAGAATAGTAGAATCACAGATTCATAAAGTGCAAGCAGGATTTGTATCTGGATATTTACGAAATGTTTTTATATACAAATATGTGCCTTTCTAAAACTATTGATTTTCTGAGGCTCAAACTGGATAATGGAGAGCATATCTATTTCTTCAGCTTCCTTTTTTAGCACAGACATTGAGAATTTTGCTAAGGAAAGATGAGCAAATCATTATTTATTGGGCAACTCAGTGCTGCTCTTCATCTCCCCAGTTAGTTTTAAACTGGGTAATAATTTGTATTTGAGAGGAAGATCTTATGTGCATAAAACCTTTTATTTCAGTTAGATATAAATGCATTAAGAATGCAAAGAAGCCATTACAGGATATGTTATTAGAAACATTATGACAAACTGGGCTTTGGGTCACATTCTGCTTTAGTCATTTGGCTTGTAGAAAAGCAAAAAGTATTAAGTAAAATAACAGGGGTGAAAACAAACAAACCAAACCAAACCAAACCAACCAACCAACCAAACAGACAAAACTGAAAAGGGGAAAATAGTAATGTCTGTCATGTATGTAGTAGATTAAGAGTCCTTCATCTTATACAGGTATAAGGAGTAGATGGAATAAGAATATTGTTCTGTTTTTGATAGAGACTTGTATCTTTTACATATTCTTATTCTAGTATAATCTTACTCTCTGCTCCAATCCTTTCTGAGCAATGAACTAAAGGCAGAAATTTGAAAAAAATGTCAGGAAGGGTGAGAGGAGTTGCTGTCAGTTTTATTTGAAGGTGAAGTAGTCACCTTTGAAGTAGTGTTGTGTTTTTCTTAATATATCCTTCCAACATATTCATTGATATTCTGTGGATATTTTATTAGCTAACCATTAAAGGTAGTGTCTTTTGAAAGGCATGTGTGTGCTATGCTTTGGCTCTTGGTAGGAAGTAGAATGGCTAACCACAGAATGGCTTGGGATAGCAGGGATGCTTAAAGATCATCTAATACTACTCCCTGCGTTAAAATGACAATAAGTTTCTGAACAATAAAACTTCTTCTAACACTTTCACTAATTAAAAAAGGAGGAGAACTGATGCATGATTCTACACAGCTTTCTTTGTAGAGACTCCTTCTGGTACTTAGTACACCGCACTTAGTGTGATGATGCCCTTCACATCAGCAGATAAGCTAATTTATATTTTAGTAAATATTCTATTTGCCATGATGGTATCTAAAAAGTGTGTTTTTTTCTTTTTTTTTTTCTTCATGTATTAGATACTGAGTAATTCTCTGCCAGTTTTGGTAAGTCTTTAGATTTTTTCTCTCTAAAGATTTCACAAAGAATTTTCAAAAGGATTTCTTTTCTTTTTCTTTCTTTCTTTCTTTCTTTCTTTCTTTCTTTCTTTCTTTCTTTCTTTCTTTCTTTCTTTCTTTCTTTCTTTCTTTCTTTCTTTCTTTCTTTCTTTCTTTCTTTCTTTCTTTCTTTCTTTCTTTCTTTCTTTTTTTTTTTTTTTAAAGTCCTATTACAATAAAAACAAATGCTCCCTTTCTTCCACGTGAAGTAAAATGAAAGCATGCTTTCCCTTTCCTGACTTCTATCATCCTTCTCCCTTTGGGGTGGGAAGTACTTACATTTGTTTTCTATTGGCAAGATACTACAAGCTTTTATGGCATTTCTAATGTATTTGTCTTGAAGCAGTAGAAAAATTGTTTTGCCCTCTAGGTGATCTGGGCTTAATTCAGGAAATAAATGTTCTCTGGTAACAATTCTATATCCTTATTAGTTTGTGTGCATCAAATGGAACAGAACAAGATGAATGATATCTGTGTTGAGGAAGATTAGAACAATCTATCTCACAAGAAAAAAAGAGCCATTTTGGTTGGAATTAGCTGGGAGATTGCATTGTGTACTCTTCCTGAGCACTGTGAAATAGTAAATGCAGTGGTTTACAATGGCAAATCATAATTATTTCCAACATACAAACATTACCAGCAAAGTACATCTCTTCAGTCTTACCAGGTTAGCACATTTTGTTTATGAATGCAGTTTACATAGTTATAATTTTTGCCTTGCCCAGAGGTACACCTGAAGCAAACCCCTGGTTTATCTCACTGCAGGGAAAAAACTGCTTTCTTTAGCAGTACAAGTTTTCTGTGTTTCCTTCCTTGTTAGCAAAGTTAACTGATCATCTTAGTCCTCTGCTGTTGTGTCCGTTGAAATTAAATCTGGATATTTAATTATTTTTTGCATGAAAAAAATATTACCTGTTTGCTAAGTTTAAAAGATTAAAAATGAGAAGTTCTATGAAGCAGAACTTGTAGGAGCACACCATGTAAAGTGGATAAGTAAAGTGATTTTGCATCCCTTTTTATTTTCTAACAAAAAGCTTTAAAGAGAGAATGATAATTTTGCAAGTAGAGATTTGAAACGGATATAAAGAAACATCACATTTGAAGATTTTGGTGTGTTTTCTTTTTTAATGCCCTTTCATACAACAGTATCATTTTACAGCAATTTCTTATGGCTTTCACTTTGACTCAATAGTGACTATGCATTTCTTAAAAATAACAAAAACCACAAGTTCATGGAGCACAGAAGGAGCATACTTAATGAAATTACTGGGGGCTGGAAATAATAAATTGAATTGTTCTTTCTTAGTTTTTAGTCATATTTATGAACTATTTGATTTAGTTTTTAGTCATATTTATGAACTATTTGATTTTGTAATCTTAATTCAGTCTAACACTGCTTTGCATATTTTGTCTTTCCAAACCTGTTTTTGACATAAATGTCTATCCAAAGACTTTGCTTTGTCCATGCAGTTCTTGTATAAGCTTCCTAAGAATTCTACAAACTGATACAGCACACCAAAACATGGCTTACTCTGTACATAGAAGATTTTTAAGTGCAGGTGGAGGACACCCTTCTGCACTCTGCTGTGTGCTCTTTGCTGCAATGCCAAGAAGCAGTAGCACAGGTAACTCCCACTGATTGTTACTTCCACATGACAGTTCATGGACCTCATCTCTTTATAGCCTAAAACCCCAGATGGATTTACACACAGTTTGTGTTATTTTCTTTCTAAATGGTATGTAATTCCATTAACTTTATTTTCAGTGCAGTTTACCAGCTTTAGCTGATGTTTTGAGACCCTCTTTTTATGACAGCTTTTAGCTTGTAAATATTTTGTAATCTGCATTTGCAATTGGAGGCTTTAAAAAAATGAATTTGCCTTTCAGGGACTGTAATTTCTTGCAGAACTAGTAATTTTAATTGCTCTGTGTACTCTGTATTTGCAGGCAAGCTTTGAAGCTGCAGGATGAAACATTTATTTTAACTGTTTGATCTGGAGGCCCATTTCCTGACACTTCTTTATATGTGTTGGATGTAGAATCAAGCAATGCTGTGTAATTATTACAAGCTACCATCTCTATTTTCCGCTCTAATGATTTACTACGTAGTTGTAAACATAAGTATCACTATTCTATTTTCAATTTAGTTATTTATTTTTTGCTCAGCAACTATTTCTAGCAGCTTCTATTTTTTTTGCACATTGATCAGGAAGGATGACACCTAGGACGAGTCACAAGAACCTTAGTCTTTAGTCTGCTTATGAAATGTCTACTGCATTGCTTCTGCAAGTTGTATGCAGTTATTTAACCAAACTACATGCAAACCAGCTTTATTTAAATGCTTGGTAAGTGATTTACAGGTTTTTGTGTGTGATTGTCACATTTTTGAAAAGAAAAAAAGGACTCAGGATTCAGTAGTAACCAGGTGTTTGAGGAACACTTTCAGACTTTCTCATGACTGAAAAACTTCAAGTGGCAGTAAACTCCTATTAGAGCCACAGTAGCCATTGCCTTTACCCCTCTAGTAGACATGCAATTTTTTTTTTTTTTTTTAGATTTTTATTGTGAGTTATAGAACTTAAGCAGAGACGAGTGTGTATTTTTCTCTGACTGGTAATTCCTTCAAGGTAAATTTCTGTCTGAATATCTATTTACAAGACCATCAGAATAATTATATCTTAATGACAGTGACATGAAATGCAGTTCCCTCGGAAGTGTAACTTCTCAAGCTGAATGCTTGCTCTGCTCCCTACTCTGGAGGACTAGGGGGAAGGGGTGCATCTGCCAGGTGAGCAATTAAATATATCAGATAAATAGAGACTTTATTAAGAGGTGGTTGCTGTGTCATCCTCTCTCCCTGTGCACTGAGTATTGCATCAAACAGGTAGTATTGAAGAGGAAGCAGTTTTCATGGGTAGTAGTTTCCACTTCTGTTGAAACTTTGTACACCTCCTTGCATACCATTTGTTTTGCTTCTGAAAATCATCCTGATGCAAGATCAAAGTAGCATTTGGTCCTTCTTACAGCATGTGAAGATGGAACAGAAGGCCAGATACAGGGAGAACAGAGAGCCTGAAGTATCAGAAATTCCCAGTCCTGCTTACCAGTGCTCTTGTAGTTTGTGATTCAGAGAGGGCTGTTTACTTTTCTTTACAAGTTGTCAAAGTTGATTAAATTATTTTGGATGAGAATTTTCTCCCACTAGATTTTAATCAGTGAAACGATGGCGTAAGTGTTCTTTTCTATGGTTTTACATCATAGTCTGAAATAATAATCATTGGAAATGATAAGGATGGTTACCACTGACTAGTTTATTAGCATTATCAGTTTCACAGTAGCTGACCTTTTCCATCCCCGCCTCACTTCTCTTCATATGTCATGTTTCATTTTGTCAGATTGATTTCCTTTTACCATAAGTTTGTATGTGTCATATTTCAAATGCTAATCAGTCCTTACAGTTTCTCACAATGTTTAGAAACCACTAAGTGTATTATAAAAAAAAAAGGGGGAGTGGGAAGGGGGAGGGATTCTCCTGAGAATATATAATATAAAAGCATTTTTTATTTTTCAACTTTGTTTTGAAATTCTAAACCTACATTTTAAAATGATATGATTAGTATTTAAGAAAACCTGTGGTTGTTTGTTTGTTTGTTTGTTTGAAATAATGTTCATTATGGAATTACACTCACAAAAATTTGTGTCACCTTTTAAATCTGTGATACTAACTTACTTGTCTGTAAAACTTGGTCCGATTCTTGTAGGACTTGATTTCCCAACAGTAATAGGAAAGCATGCTTGAGTGTATCCACACATTCACATCACAGCTTCTACCCAAGATTGCTGGCTGGGAAATGTTCAGCACCTTTCTTCCTGCCATTGTAGATCTGCATCTCAGTCTCTTCATGTTTTTTTTAAATAAATATGTAGAAATATGAGAAGATCCTGCTGAAGTTTCTGTGGTTCCATAGATTGAAGGCCTATGTGTTTAAAATGAAGTAGAATTTAAGCCCTGAGGCACAGAACTTGGACCACGAACTGTTTACCTTCATGTATGATGTTCACCTGTAACTTTTTTCTTCTGTAATCAACTACTCACATCATTGAGACTAAGTTTGAATGACTAGGTTTTTATTTTTCTTTTGTGATCTCATGAAGTTTTACTTGAGATGTTATGGTTTGCAGGAATAGATACTGTTCTTAATTCTTGTATGCCATAAAGGGAAAAGTCCTAAGGGAGTGTGACTTGGCCTTTGACATGAAATCTGCATGTTAATAGGTCAGAAGTCTCCTCCACTCTTTAGCTACACCAGTGTGGCTGGCATTTTCAATAGAACACATGTGGAGGAAAATAAGACACAATTACTAAGAAATTAACAGGTGAAAATGGGATATTGATTTGAACCGCAGTCAAACCTTGTTTGGTTTTGTATCTCTCATCTAATTTGGAACAGACTTTTGTGGTGGACTCCTGAATCTTTCCCTACTGAGGATTACCATCTGATTTTGTTTAATTTAATCTTCATAGAACCACAGAATGGCAGAGTTTGGAGGGTTCCTTTGAAGGCCATCAGGTCCAGCTCCCACTCTGGCAGTGACACCCAGAGCAGACTGACCAAGACCTTGAAATTAAGCAATTATTAATGTAGTTGCTTTGCCTTAGGATCTACCAATAGCTGTTTGCTAGTGTAAGGTCAAAATGTCGGGCTGTCTAGTTCATTCAAAACTATGGGAATGCAAGATCTTCAATTAGGTTTGCTCTACTGAATGGGTAAGCATGAAAGTATTATGCCTAAAACTCTTAGAGGTTGAGGTACAAAGGAGCTGCTTGAGTGCCCTTGTAGCTCCTTAAAATGATAACTTACAGTATCCAAATTCATTTAAGATATACGTACACTTTAGCCATCAAATACTGATGATGAAAATTATTGAGATGATTGAACAATGGGTCTGGACAGGTTTAAGTGTATTTTGATGTCACTCTCATCTGTATGGTGTCCTGCCTTCTATTTGCTCTGTCAGAGTCTGTCAGAGGGACATTCTCTAAACATGTGTTACTGTAGCCTGTGCTTGGGCCATGCCAGAAATATCAACTCTTTTCTTGACAATCCACTGGCTTGAGTGTTCTCTGAATAGAACTCAGACATTCTCCAAAATACTTTTTCTGCAATTATTCCAGTAAGTTTTGTGATGAAATGCTTTGTTTTAAGGCAACTTTGGCCATGAGTGTTGCTTGGTTTTCCCCTTTCCTTTTTCCATAAGAAAAGCTTTAAATCCAGTGAAGTCACCATGGAATTACCCTGGAACACTTTATTAAACACTTTCTCCATTATTCAGGTTCCTGTTGCAGACCTACTGCTGAAGTCTTTTGTTTTGACAGGATGAAACTACACGAAGTGACTTAACTGAGCAACCACTCATGTGGTAGAAATGGGAAGCAAAAATGAAGATTTTCAGGTTAGAGAAGGACAGAACAAAGGGTATTTCTAGTGTTTGGAAGATGCATTTCTGCATTTGATATAATACTGCACAGATGCAAAGAGATTAAGGAGCACATTTAGTGATAGTGATATTTTATTAGATATTCTACATATAACTTATTGCTACATATAAATTGAATTTTCTTTAAATGTTTGTTTAAAAACAAGCTTTTTCAGCAATACTGTAGAGTGCCTACTGTCTGTAAGGTCTTTCTTCACACTATCTTGGTACAGTATTGTAAGTTTGTGAACAAGAATAGATCTTGTATGATAACATTTTCATTGTAACATCGTACCAGTTAAGCAATAAGAAGAATTAAATTATTAATTTAACTAAATGTCACTAATCAACCTTTTGCAGCCTCCTGTTCATGAAGATTACACTGAAAATTTTTCTTCTTGACTATGTCGCATTTTCCCCTGCAGATATAAAAAACTTTTCTCAAAATTCATCAGTCTAATCTTCCCCTTAACACATTTTTTTGTAATAAATGAATTTAAATGCAGTAGTTTGTTTCAGCTAGGTGAGATGTTTTATACTCACATCGAAGACGTTTGCTCAAAGGAAAGGGATTTTGAGGGCTTTGATGTGAATTTCTCCCATTTATTTTAATGTGGTAATGTGTAGAGAAATGAGGGTTTTAAAAGTGAAAAAATAATTCTTCTAGCTATAAAAAGAATATGAAAAAACTATTCATGATGTTATCTGGATGTTGTTTTTAATATATATAACAGGCTGTTTTCATTAACACTGTTATTTTTATGTATTAGTTTTTAATTGTATAGATAAACATGAAAGTAGCCCTGAGCTTCTGAACTTTGTTGGACAGTCTCCTACAGAAAGGATTTTGTTTGACCTTAGTGTTTGTGACTTAATGTCATGGGTTACCTAGATTTACCTATGTTCGTGACATGGGCCGCCGCCCTGGAAATGAAGGGAAAAAGAGGAATGGACAAAAAACAGTGGCAGCAATGTAAGGAGGAAACTTATTTTACTAAATACGATATTGGAATACAAGATAACACAATATAGTACAATATAATTGAGGCTAATAAATCCAACAAGAGAGAGAGAGAGAGAGAAAGAGAGAGAGAAAATCCCCGAAAACCGGGAGGCCTACTGTTTACTCTAGGCGATAGGGCTGGAGCGCAGAGACAACAGAGCTGGAACGCAGAGAGCGAGAGAAGAAGAAGAGAGCATTCCAGCCTTGGAGGGAGATTATATATGTCCTCCTCTGGTGATTCATCTCTGGCCACGATGTCCTCTGGGATATGTAGTTCTCCTCCAAGGGCTGAGAACTTGGGACGCTGCCATTCCATGAACTGGAGCATGAACCTTCCACACTTCCACATACCCTCAATCACACTTCCACATACCCTTAATTACACTTCCACATACTCTCAATTACACTTTCTTATACCATCAAAACAGTTTGTCCCATTCAAACACCTTTAATACCATATAACTTTCCCTTAGCAATCTGTATCGTTCAGTTATAAACTTACTTTCTCTTTAACCTTTTTTCCTTTGTACATGATTCCACTATTTATACCCTTAATTAATGATTCATACTGCACATGATGTTATGATGTAGAATATTGACAGCAACAGCACAAAACCATGACACTTAATTATCCTTTTTTCTTTTCCCCCTCATTACTGTGGTTACAAAGAGCTGTCACTCTGAAACTTATGTGGTTTACTTTTTAAGAAGTCATGTTTTAGTTTACTCTTACAGATTTAAACTTAAAACTTTATTTATTATCCTTTTCCTTTTATTATCTGTGCATAATAAACTGTCTGATTTTGTTCTTTTTCTCCAGAAAGTTTCCTTTTGGAAATACGTGTATTTCATCAGCATAACCTTGCCCCACTTCCTCCCCATGTGCGTCTTCAAATTGAAGCTCATTTAGGTGCCACTGTGAATTTTAGAAGCATATACTCCTTATGTGCCAGCAAGCGAACAAAGGATCCCTTAGTACTTTTCATACATGTGCAAACTACACACATCATTAAATTGAAGGGAAAAATAGAGAACATTAAATTACATGTCATTATTTTATCTTGTCACATCAACCCTCAGCAATTTACGAGGCTTAGGATATTTGGGACCACAATGGGGCTAATTAACAGGCAGCATGCTTGCTTACTTTAGAATCTCTAAGTCTCTTGTTGGTGACAAAATAAAATCTAATTATTTTGATATTTTATTAAGTGGTTTGTCAGCCACAGTGTAATTACTTCTTCTGAAAAATAGTGATCTGAAAATTATGGATGTCAGGAAGCTGGAGCCTGTTGATGATATTTTTGTAAGAACAACAGCTTGTTGGTAAGTCTTCAGGAAAGAGATTAAATAGTATTGAGACACTACAGTGAATGTTGTTTTTCCTACTGTGTACAATTATATGTAATTAGATCTGTTCCCCTCCCCCACCTCTTTTTTTTTTTTTTACCATGCTGTCTAAAAAATTAATTCTACCTATTTAGATGCTCAATGACCTTGTAAATAAGATAGCAACATCAACATAGTCTGAAGAAATAATTAGTAACAATTTAACAGAAATTGTTCAGCTCAGGCTAAATCAATAGTAATGGAGATGAATAAATGCTAGAAACCTTAAGTAATTACAAATCCTTTAAATTATTCTTGAATTAGAAAGCAGAAGAAAAGAACAGATTTAATTACTTGCTTTACTGATACATGAAGATAACTTTCTTAATCCTCTCTTTGTACTTTCTTTTCTAGAATATATTTCTTTAGGCAGCTAGTATTCAGTTTCCTGTACCTTATGCAACTCACTTAGTTAAGCTAGATATACTAAATTATGTACTGTTTTTTCCCTATGCTGAGTTACAAATATCCGTGGGAAGAAGCAGACTTCTTAAGTAACTCAACTATCTTAACTACACTGGTTTCAGACTGCTTATTTTTGGTACAATTCATATTTTCAGTAGAACTCTAAGGAGTAAAGACCAATGTGTTTTTCATACTTTTTGTGCACTAGGGAGGAACATCTAAGAAACACTAAATGCACCTTTAATTAATGGGAATCGACCAATATGTTTAGATAGTACATGTAATTAAAAAAAAAGAAAAAAATCTAGTAGTATGCTGAGGCTTTTTTAAGCTTCTACACCATATGAAGTTCTTTGATGTACTTTTTGCATTGTTATACTTCAGATGGTACTGTTTGCATTATTGTTTTTAATGTTAGTTATGAAAGTGTTTTCTTATGGTCTGTAGAGATGTATTACATTGTCTTTAAAAGCTCTGTTATCTTCACAGTGCTTTTCTGTATTTGTAAACTATATTGGTTCACAAGAATTATTATCTTGACTCGAAAGAAAAGAAATCTTTGAAGGGCAAAGAGATGTCAAGGCTGACCCTAGATGTGTTTATAGCTAAAATAAAATCAAGCAGTAAAATATTGAAAAGCAATTACATGACACTCTTTGGATCACTGCAGAAATGTAAAGGTCAGAGATGCTTAACTTAAGGAGTTCTGTTGAAATTTGGGGATTTCTCAAAGCTAATATTTTGGTTTTCTTGACCATGAGAAGCAGCAATAGAGAGATTTTATAATAAAGTGTTTGCTAATTGACCCAAATTCTTTCTCGGTATAAACTATTCATAAATATTACTGATCATTATTTTCAGTCAGACTCTACTGACTGCAGTGAAAGAACTAGGAGGCAACTGTTTTCAGTGTTTTGGATGTACAGACCAATGACAAAATGACTCATCTTTAAAACAAAACGGTGACTTAATTTTCACAGGATGATAGGATGACTTGGATTGGAAGGTTTCATGGGCAGGGTTGCCAATTGCTGGATCAGGCAGCCCACAGCCCCATGCAACCTGGCCTTGAATGTCTCTGGGGATGGGGCATCCACTGCTTCTCTGGGCAGCCTGTGCCAATGCCTCATTACTCTGTAAGTAAAGGATTATCTCCTAACATATTACCTAAATCTCCCCTCTTTTACTTTAAAACCATTCTCACTATAACTATCTCAATCAGTCTTTTTTTCACCACAGGAGAGGTGCTCCAGCCCTCTGATCACGTTTGTGGCCCCCCTGTGGACTCACTCCAACAGCTCTATGTACTATGTCTTGTGCTGTGGGCCCCAGGCCTGGACACAGTGCTCCAGGAAGAGCATCACAAGGTCATTTTCTTTGCACTAAGATACACCTGGAAAAGAATGCAGTGCTTTGCTTACTGCATTTTGCATGCAGTTGGGTGGATATGTGTGTGCTCAACTGGGTATATAATCTCATTTTATGTTAGATATGTTAAAAACTCATTTGAAGCATTTTCTGTCTTCTAATCGACAGTAAAATAAGAAATGAGAAGGTGACCAGAAAGCAATTTAATGTTTTCGAAGAAATTATATAGGAGCACACAAGTCTTAAGTCAGTCAAGGCCAAGCTAAACTAACGGTGCTGATGTGCTGAACGTCCTAAATAATATTGGGATTCTTCTGCCCCTTCCCTTCCCCTCCCCCCCCCCCACCTCTCACCCCACCCCTTGTTTAAAAATTTCTTCCTTTAAACAGAGCAATAAAAGAGCAGAACCCAGAAGTTCTACTGCCAGCATCTGTTAATGTATATCTGTGAACATTTCAATAAACTCCCCTAAGTACATTTATTTGTTTCTTAATACAACAAGGCAGATAAGCAGAGGGATGGAAATCATGTGGGTCATAGAAATTGGTGCTGGTTTGATGCAGAAGCAAAGTCTGGAATTTGGGATTTGTTGAAAAATGCATTTTTCATTGCTTTTTTTTTTTTTTTTTTTTTTTTTCCAAGAGAGATCATACATTAGGGCAAGCCCCATGAAAAGAGTATACGATGTGTTTAGTGAGGACACAGTAATGTCATACGATATTTGGAAAGCAGTGGTGGAAAGTCATCATCTTAATTCTGGATCCATTAGGGAAACTTCAGTGATTTGCAAGGTTTATAATGAAGTTTTTAAGAAAATAAGGAGAAAAAAAGCCATGGAGCCAAATGAACAATAAAATTAATGTTAGTATGCCAAGTTAACTGTGTCTTTTCTAACAAAATCAGTTCTCTTTTCCAAAGTAAATGTGATAGATGCACAATAAACTCTTGAAAGCATTTACAGTAAGATTAAGCCACCATGAAGGACACTGAGATTAGCAGAAATGTGAGAACTGGGGTAAAGAGAAGATATCAAATGTTCTACTTAAAGAAGAAGGCTTTATTTTAGCAGGGTTATAAAAAGGATCCTCAAGAATTGGTCTGAATCTGCTTTTGTTTTGTATTTGACATTGTGAGTACATTATACTGATGATATTTGTGAATGACAAAATTGATTGGTTTTATCAAGAAGACAAACGAACTGTAATACAATAACTGGTGACCTGAAGAACTGACATAATAAAGCAGAACTCAATTTGATACGAAGGACAGCATGAAGCTAGAGATGAATAGGGATTTCTACCATCAGAACTCACCAGCTGGAAGTCATAGTGAAGAACCTTAATGCATAAGGTGGTCACAGAATTAATATAACTCAGTAGTGATGAAGTTATTTGAGCATCTGATGAAGCCTGGGAACATCAGGTGAGGTTTTCTGGTATCATGGAATCACAGAACATTTGAGTATGAATACACCTCTAAAGGTCATCTGATCTAATCTCTGCTTTACTAAAGCAGGACCAACTAGAACCAGTTGCCCAGGGCCATATACAGTTGTCTCTTGGACATCTGCAAGAATGGAGATTCCACAACTGTAGTCAGAGTACAGACTGAAAAGTTTTGATGCAGAAAAACAATAATACTTTCCTTTAAATTTTGTATGTATGCACTGTATAAGAAATCTAAAATCACCAGAGAGTTAAAGTTATTAGAGGATGTCAAGCTGCCTTGTAAGAGAATTCAAAGTGATTGGTTTGTTTAGCCTTCCAAAAACACAACAGAGATTTATGCCTACACATTCTACTTGCAGGGTAAGATATAAGAAAGTTAGAGGGAAGTTAAACTAATTATTAATTTCAGCACTAGAATAAAAGAGATTGAGCTAACCAAAATGAATCTAGACTGGAAACCAGAATGAAGTTTGTAATTATGTGAAATAAATGTGTTTAGGAGTTTATTTTATGGTAAAAAACAAGTGGCTGAAGGGAAGGCTTCATGGCACAACTGACCTATAGCCATTATACTTGTTCTCTTTACTCAGCTGATACCTGTGTCCATTTCCAGGCACATTTTCAGCCACTTCTCTGCTTGCATGCCATGGTTCATCTCTGTAGTTTTATGGTGAATTTACACCAATCTACTTCCACTGTTGCCTCTTTAATTTCACTCTTCCCTTTATTGTATGTCAATGTTCAGCCTAAGAGTCAGTGCAGCTCTCCTAAGCTAAATGCAGTTATTTCATTGTCTCCATAGTCTTCCCTGTGTCTGAGCCCCTTGATCAAATAGCACAGCATCTACTCTCCTTTTTTCTTTGCAGCCATTCTGTACTACCAGGGAACTTCTCTGATTCTGTTTCATCCAGTATTTTATCTCTTATCTTGTTCATATTTGTTTCATTCTGTCTCTAGTCTACTTGAAAAACATTTTCTCATGACATACTTGTTCATACATGACGATGAAAACTGAGGGTTAGTGTTTTTCTTCTGCTGTTTAGGTTTGGACTAACTAAGTATAAAATTGAGGATGTAGAGGGACATATTCATTTTGTGTTCCATTTCTGTTTTGGAAAGCTACAGGCTGTGTACCAGAACTGAATCTTTTGGAGATGGTAGAGCTACAGAACTGCCCACAGGTGCATCTTTTCTGGGAACAAAAGAATAAACAAAGTCTCCATAAATTTCAGTCATGGACCTGCTATCTGTGTTGTTCTGCTTGTTCCTTCAGCCTAGGTACTCATTTCTGTTTTCAGACAAATTATTAGAGGAGGAGAGAGATTGTATAGGCAGACTCCCAGTGCACAAAACTTCTCTGCTAGCCATGACATTCTGTCTGCTTGTTCCAAGATTTCAAAAGTTCTCTCCTTGTACTCCGAGCTATCTGACAAAGAGCTTAACAGGGAAGTCTGTTCTAGTATATGTCTGAGAGCATGTGAGTGACAGGCGTAGAGATGTGGTCATCTGAAACATCTGCCAGCTAACACCTCTTTTCTGTTCCGTATTCTGATGTCATTTGCATCTAGACTATCACTGTGGTTTTACCAGTCACTGAAAGTGTTAATTTATGTCATCCATTTGGGTCTTACTAATGTTTGGAAAACACAAGCACTCTAATACTAACCAAAACTGCAGCTGGAGTTTTCAGCACGTAGATCTGTTTCATAGAACAAATACAATCTGGACTGCATGACAGTATTCCATCTATGTAAGTAGAGCTTCAGATCACTGCTGTAATGGCTGAATTAGAAGTTATGACATAGATAATCAGCAGTGCACAAAATGATATCAACCAAAACACCCTTTGCCTAATCTTCATGTTTTCTTATAACACAGTCAGACTACCACAACTCATTTAAGATGTTCAGTCCCTATCTTTGTTTTTTAGGTTCTCCATCCTAGACGTTTTCATTCCAGCCTTACCCAGCACGTTCTGCTCCCTACAACTTTTCCCTGCACCGCTGCTAAGACTGCATGTTTGGATAACAGTCCTAGCAAATGTTTTGTAACCAGTACACTTTTGGCAGTGTTCCTCCTGCTCCTGTGCTTGTACTCTAACGTCCTTTAGCCAGGCCTGAGATGAGAACATAAAGGACGCCCAAATTGGTCATATCTACGACAGCGTAAAGAGGGAATTTACTTCTTAAAGCACATACACTCCATAATGTGCATGTGTGATTCTTCTCCCAGACTCACTTAATTAGTCACATACAGTATGAGGTCGGTATAAAATGCATCATGATGCTAAGTCTGCTGCGTCTCATGCCTCCATTCCTAAGAACTTGCGCAATATAATTATCAGAATAATTCTGCAGGCTTTAAGAGAAAGAGCTAACAGGGACAGCAGCAAGAATACAACTGATTGTTTTGACTGAAGTTCTTCCAAACAAATGCAGCTTCAGGAAGGCATTCATTTCAGGCCAAATACCTCTGTGCACTTGTATCCCACTGGCCCAGAATTCCTTAAAGATAATTTTATATCACAGTGCTGCCACTCCTTTGTAAAGTACATGTCTGCAACATGGTATTTTGTTTTTCTGGACCAAATAGGAATAACTCAATCAGTCTTTTTTCTCTTTATGTGTTTTTGTCTTTGTTTTGTTTTCTAAGGTGTGGCAGAAAACACTGAACACACTTTTATAGAACCACCAAAAGGACCATTCACCTGTGAAGACCTGGAAAAAAGATCAGAAAGTCTCAAAGCAAGTTCTGGAAACAGCAAAAAAGAAGAACGGCACTGAAGTTTAGTATCTAAAATGAAATTGCAATGATGTTTTTGGTTGTATATGAATCATAAAATATAAATAAGTGCCCTTGCAAACAAAAAGAAATTTAAATATTAATACTTTCTGAAGTAACGATTTTCAGACTGGATGTATCTCTTGAAAATATCTATTTTGAAGTATAGTTGTATTGCTTAGAGAGAAGCAAAGAATTAGTGCTGCCTATTCACTCTGAAAATAACTTCCACCTGTAGGAAAAATGTGTGGTGCTGGCTGTACTCATGATAATCAACAAAAAGCAATTTAATTGGCAGATACATATTTTGTGTCAAATAGTTCCAATTTTCAATTATATTTGAGGATGCAGAGATTAATTTGAAGTCAGCAATAGCCTGTCAACTTACTTGTTTGGGGAGGGGGGAGGAGGGAAAAGATCCTTTTTATTTCCTGTTCTTTGGGCAGTGAACTCACCATCTCTGCTTCAAATTCTGGCATAAACAGCTTTTATCAGAAGTAGGTCAGAAGTAAACACGTCACTCACTAACTGTGTGTTTTATGAAAATCCGTATTAAAGTATGAGTAAAGATAATTTCTCAAAAAGAGAAAACAAATTATGTAGCTATTTCCTCTATCTTTTTAATGCTTGTTTGACATTCTGAAACTCAGGATAATTTGTTTACATGAAATCAGTTTCACTACGGAGATTAATATTAACTTAGGCTAGCAGCAAGCAAAACTATTAATGCATGATTTTATAATGGGCACATCCAAGAGGCCTTAAAAGTACTGAAAAACTGAAGGATTTTTTGCATGCCTTTGCTTTACTGAGAATATAATTTTAGTATATTTTGTGTTCAAATGTTACAATTGGAAAACAATGTAACTTTGCCTATTGGAAATTGTGTTTAAAGACAGATTGTTTGCGTGTTTTGTATAGAAGGTCGTCTAGTATTAATCTAATTGCAAGGATGAAAAACAAATGCCTAAAAATATCCAGTAATGAATTAAGCTTAAGTCATCTGAGGATGCTTTTTGAAGACTACTTTACTGAGATATTATTGCAGTAAGATAGGTGAGTAGATCATGTAACAAGAGCTTTTTAAAGTAGAAGAAATACGACAATTTTCATAGCTGTCTAAGATGAGTCCTAACAGTACATTCACTTTTATAACTGGTTCTGTATGTCTCTCTCATCTGAATGTTAACAAAGTCTGTATGTTTTCAAAAATGACACATTTTAACATGCAGGCCAGTAAAATTGGTTATAGTATCTTGGTTTCAGCCCCTGACTTTGGTACTCAGGGATGTTTATGGAGCAGCTCCTGGATATCCAGATCTCTGGGGTTCCTTCCAGGTGGCCAGGGGCAGGATGCTGAGGACAAGCAGCATGGGATGACAGAGAATAGAAGGACAGCACATGGAACGACCATTGCCTTGGGGATCACGCATGTTGACCTTCTGGGCATGGTTAGACGTGTGTTTTGCAGGGGAGAGGATAAGGTAGAGAGACCTGTAGCCTGAATGTGTGTTTTGCAGACCAAACCCACCAAAACAACACACGGCTGAAGAAAAGAAAAGGAATTTAATGCCAATTGTATCCTTTTATAAGATGACTTTACAAAACATAGAGAAGTTGTGCCCAAATAAATCGTGGATACCCAGTCCCTGGAGAGGATCAAGGTCAGGTTGGATGGAGTCCACAGTTTCTGCCTGCACTATAACACAATCTCTCACCACAAAACCATCTGTTCTAACGCTGCTCAGATCTGTTCTGTTCTTGGGACATGGATATCCCTGCTTACTAGTTTTTCTTCACATAGCAGACCCTCTGCTATTTTCCCTCCAAGTGCTAAAGAGGGAGATGTTCTATCATCTATTGATACTCCTTCTTCCAAGAAAGAAAAACAAAGACACCAGCTTGCTTTGGTATTTGTACGTTTTCACCAGTACCTTTAAATCTACCTTTGAATCCTATGAAAGATATTTTACAAGAGAGCTATTTTAGTGGTCCCTACTGTAGTTTTACTTTTAAGTCCTAGAAAATTAGTGAATATCCTAATTCTATTCACTGAGACAGATTGCTGGCTATGGTGTCTGATCTAAAAGCAATGTTAAGCATGCAAAGCAAAACAATGACCCAAACAACTATTTTAAGAGATAGTAGAAAGGCTGTGCACTACGTCAACCTGGCTTAATTTCTTCTGTTTCATACTGTTTTTCTCTCCAGGATTAAACTTGAAAGAGCACCCTCCTCCAGTTCCCCACCCCTCCGCCCCCCCCCAAAAAAAAGAGAGATAGAGCATTTTTAATTCAGTGTTATCCAGGAAGTATCAGTGAAAGCCTACAAATGTATAAGAGAAAGGTTAAAACATACTCTAAACAGGACAGCATGATGTCAAACTCTGAAATGCATTCACATGCACTATACAGAATATGCCAAAGCTGGTCAGGAAGTTAACATTATAGTCACTTTTCTGCCAGTTTATTCTGATTTTTTATCTGTCTGCTTGTTTTCTGGGTAAATTATACTTTAGAGTTCTGGGTAAACTATGCTTCTGTTTGGAAGGTTCTAATTCTTTATTAATGAATATTTATTCAGAGAGGTTGAACAGTATCGTTCTCTTCAGAGAACAATGTAGAAAATAGAAAAGCTTGCCTTTGACAGGGTCTACTTCAGGGAAGCAAATGTTTACAACACAAGTTGTTCATAATCATCACACCAGTTGTATTCAGAAACAAATAAATAAAGCACATAAAATATCCCAATCCCTTCTATCATGGGTGCTCAACTGGCTTCAGCTGTGACACTTCCTGTAATAAATCACAGCAACTGTCTTTGTTTTCAAGAATCATTGGGGAAGAGATGAATAACTGCAGGGGGAACCTGTTCTAGCCCACAAGCTACTCTTACCACGGTAATCCTGTTGTTGCTCTGGCTGTAATGTATGACAGCCATGTATCCTGAATCAGTGTCACTCAGAGCAGGATTTTTCAGGGAAAGTGAGAGGTAAGTCATGATTAAGTTGTCAGAATTAAACTCTGTATGTTTTCTCTATGGATGTGCCTTCTTTGGGATACAAGAATCTGCATGCTACTTGCAAGCCATAACTGACTGTCCTAGCCATAGTTAATCTCACTTCAGTAGGACACATGAGTATTACAGACAATGAAGCAAAGCTTTGATTAATCTTGGAATACGCTATGTAAAAGTGCTTGGACTTCTTCATTTTTTTAAACTAATAACTTCCTTAAAGATGAGCTGCTGCTTTCCAAAACCCATTGCCTCTTTCTGATAAAGCCCTGGTTAGATATCTGGATAAAAATGACGTGTGGTCACCAGACACATGCATGCAGTGGTATTTCTCTTTTCAAAGAGAATCCCCTCTCTCTGGCATTAAGCAGTATTAAGAAGTGTCTAAAATTCATGTCTGAGCAAATTCCAAAAACTGTGTTTTTGAAGAAGTGAACTCCTTGGATTTGAAATGAAGTCTATGAAAAGAAACTGACAAAATCTAAACACCTCTGTCGTCAGTGTGACCTTTTGTGTGGATTGCCTGATATTTAATGTGGGAATAAACCTTTTGTTCCAAGTATCCAAGCTTATCAAATTATTATTAAAGGGTGTGATTACCTAACTGCTTGTTTTCACAAATCACACTTTATAAAATTTGATTGCTATCAGCCAATAGTTTCAGAATTTATTACAAGAGAGAGAAAAGGCACTTCATGGTAAATGATGGTGTATTGTTTTGAATACAGGTAGTTTTTTCCAGCTATGATGAACCAGCTTAGCCTCTGACTTTATTTAAATTCATGGCAAATTGCTGAAAGATTGCCAGCTAGGCTTTTCTGCATAAAAGCCTATATGATTTAAAGTTATCCAGCTTACTAGTATGCATCTTTATAACCTACTATTTGAATCACAATAGATCCAGCCAAAAGCCCTAGGTGCGCAGGCACTGCTATTAAAATATGGCTGCAGGAAAAACACGGAGCAGTACACCCTACTGGTGACACAGCACCGAGCAGAGTTACATCAAGCAATGTCAGACCGCTGCCAGCTCATTCAGGTACAATCCTTTATAAAACTCATTAAATCACTGCCTGCTGTTGCAGTCTTTAATCGTAGTAAAAGAGAATTTGCAGCCTATGCCTTTCTATAAGACGAGTGATGATGAGTGCTGCAGCGTGAGCTCCTGTGAGGGAACACAAATGTCTTGATATGACATTCCCTCCGAAGTCTCCTTGACAGCTCACACTCTATCACCTACCAACTAGTGTAACAGAGGCACAGAAAATGCTCTTTTGCATTTTGTAACCCCGAAAAAGAAGCACCAGAGTTTAGAAAGTTTTTCTGGACTATTTCTTTTCTGGTCTTTGGTTGAACACTGGCATTTGGCAGCTGCAGTCAGAGGTTATGTGCTTCAGACAGCTGCAAAAATGAGTTCTTGAGAAGAAAAAAAGATAGCCACCCTAATGCCTGCCTTGGCCTAAGGAGGGTGAGGTGTAGTATTGCAGTAAAAATGTTCCACTTAAATTTGGAACTAAGATGCTCAGAGTCAGAGCTTTCACAGCCAGACTGACCAACCAATGTGACGGCACCTGCCTTGAAATTCCCTGGTGAAAGGCTCTGAAAAATCACATCCTAAATTTTGAAATCTGGATCCATCATTTTCTATGGGCATCAGGGTATAAAATAATTGGTACTAGTTTGCAAATTAAATAAGCTACTCAGGTCAGTCACTGCCGAACTCAAGAGGCACCTTCCCTGTTGCCCTGACATTCTCCAGCTAGGCTAACAACGAGGTTACCAGAGGTCCATAAAATGTGATGCACATATTCAGAAGGGCCTACTACACCAACAAGGTTAAGCTGCTGCTTTCTTTATAAAATGCAGGTTGTCAGTAAATCTGCTCAGTTTGTACGTAAGATAACCAAAATATAAACAGATAGAGGTTTCGTCCTTTAGAAACTTCAGACTGACAGCTTCCACCTGGCAGGACCCCATGCTCTAGTAGTAAAGGTGGTGTCTGTGTCTGCTCCTGAAGCTGCTGCCCCATCCAAAATACTGCACACTGGACCAAGAAGGAAGAAGTCCGAGCACGCATAACTTTGCATCTTGCATACTTCCTAGATCCAGCTTAGCACAGAACACAAGAGACCTCCCGGAAAACACGGCTGGAGTGTGTGTTCTGTAGTAGGAGTACTTAGAAAAGGGACAGCGGGGGTTTGCTGTCCAGTTATGCTGAAAAACAGCCACAACGAAGCGATGTTTGCTTTCATAGGGAGCGCAGCTTGTGAGGTGGGGCTGAGGAATGTCCCCACCAGCGCCGCCGGGGGCTGCTCCCAGAGCCGAGGTGGCCCCGGCGGGGGCTCAGTCCCAGCGTGGTCCCGGGAGGAGCTCAGGCTCTGCTACAACACTGCAAGCACCCGCAGGTCTGCGGAACGGCGTCTATTTCACTGCGCTGCCTTCTGTACCTTTGCTTCAGCCCAAGTGTTGAGGATCTGAGCGGTTCGGCACAATCTAGATTGGGAAGGAGTTATCAGAGACGCTGTTCACACGTTGAAGTCATTCCAGACAGCATCACTAGCCGACACCTGGCAGTGAACCGGGAGCACAGCGGAGGAGGTGGAAGAGTGTCCCGTTCCCACGGGGACGATGGCAACCTTCGCGCCCCTCCCTAACGCCTCGGTGCCGCTCGGTGCCGGGCAAGAGAGCGGGCGGGACCGAGCCGGGCGGGGAGCTCCATCGCCCTGGGCAGGGCCGCGATGGCGGCAGGAGAAAGCCCTTTCCCATCTCCCGAAGGACGGGGCGGCGCTCCCGAGACGAACCTCGACGCCCACCCGGGACGCGAGCCCCGCAGCGGCGGCACCAGGCGGCGGGGGCGGGAGGGCACTGCCCGGGGCGGCGGGACCGGGCCGGGCCGAGGCGGTGACTCAGCGCCGCCCTCAGCCCATAAAAGGCGCGATGCGGGCGGCAGGCCGGGGCAGTGCGGGGTGCCGGTCGGGCTCGACGACGCTCGGCCGGACCGGACGGGACGGGAAGGCGGCGCGGCATGGGGGCGAAGCTGCGACTGCTGTGCGCCGCCGCGGCGCTGCTCAGCGCGGCCGTGACGGGACAGCCCGGAGCGAGGGGCGCGCTGCTCCCTGCGGCCGACGGGGACGGATACGGGGTGAAGCTGTGCGGCCGGGAGTTCATCCGTGCCGTCATCTTCACCTGCGGCGGGTCCCGCTGGAAGCGACTCTCCCTACTGGCCATGGAGCCGGCGCCCGCGGTCGGTGAGTGCCCGGGAACCGGGGGACGGCGCGGAGCTGCGGGGCGGGCGCGGGGCTCGTCCGTCTGCTAGACGGAAACACAGGGGGAACCGAGGGGCAGGGGAGCAGCGAGCTCCGGAGACGGCGGGGGCTCAGCTGCTGCCCCGGGGAAGTTCCCCGCGGTGCCGGCGCTGCTCCGTGCCGGGGGCGGAACGCGTTGTCCCCGCGCCGCGACGTGCGGGTGATGGCGGCTCACGGCGCCGCGTGTCCGCGCTCAGCGCTGCGGGCTGCATCCCGACGGGCGGAGCTCTGACCGCGATCTGCCGTCAAGTATCTCACGGGTAAATCGTTCCGCTCGATCTTAACTAAGTGGAGCGCAGTAAGGAGGGGTCGGCTTTTGGATGAGCTCTCCAACAAGTTGTGAAATGCGCTCAGGTAACGGTGACTTCAGGTGCTGGCTCTCATCTGATGCTTCAGAGTGTGAAGGTGACACTGTTAGTCAGAATTATGGCTGAGACGTGCAATGAAGGGCTGCTTTCTTCTCATTTAAGCGTGCTGTGAGCAAAATAGCATTTTACTTGTGTGGCAAATTAGTCATTTTTTCTACCTTTTTAACAAGTTGAGTAGTAGATAACAAGTATAACAAACCACTGCCTCTAAAGTACATGAGAAGCTGCTGATCTTTTGTGTGGCACCTTCTCCAGCCATCCCGCTGGGCTGGGAGCCTTCCTGCCCTGGTGGCTGCTGAGCAGCAGTAACTGTGACAAAACGAAGGGGCTACGACTGCTACTTTCTTTTAATTTGACGTTTTTTGATAGATCTGCCAAATTCCAGTTGTCCTTACTGAAGTAAGGATAACATTTACTGGATATTCTTGTGTTCTTTCAGCCTTTTGAAACAAATAAGACCAAAGTGACAGCACTGAGAGTACAAGGCAGATACTTCTTTCAGGTTGTTTAACTTTAGAGCAACGTAAGCTCTTTCTCCTCATGTTAGCTGAAATAAGCAGTGCTGCTCACCCTGTCAGAAGTAAATCAAGAGGAACAGGGCAAGGTGAATAGAAGTGGAACTGGATCTATGGGAACAGCAGGGCCAGGGGGACAAAGTGCGTTCTGAGACACTCCCCAAGGACTGGTCAGGTGAAATAATAAAGACATCATGTCATGTGTAAGAAACAGTTTGTATGAAATATTTGCAAATCAAGCCCAATGCTCAATCCTTCTCCCTCCGTACTTCACCTTGTTACCAGTTTGTGTAACTGTGCATGAGAAAGGAGTGATCTGATCTAACTCGCCTGTCACAGCCTTGTGTGGCCTCTGCACACACCTCCTTAGAACTTTCTTTACAGAAGGATGGACAGACCTGTAGGTGTAACAGTGCAGTTGTAATGGGATGTGTGCATCTCAGGGTACACTTCTGTCTGACAGGCAGCCTGGCCTTGGAAAGAGGGGTTCCCCTATAAGTGATGCATAAATTAATCACAGATGGAATCTCTGCAGCACAGCAGTTCTCCCAGATAAAAATGCTTTCCTTATTGTCCTGAATGGGTTTTCCCTTGCTGCTGCATAACGCTGTGCTTTCTGGTAATCCTGCAGTCTTAACCTGAAGTCTTTTCTTTCAGATTCTTCTCAAGCAGCAAGTAACAAACTGTTGGGACACTTCAAGTTGCAGTCAGTGCTGGGTCCTGAGGTGGAGCAGATGCAGAGAAGCAACCCATTTCTTGGATGGGAGACACTGAAGGACTTGTATAGCTTAAGTGACTATAATGAATACGAGCCTGTGGCAGATGAGTTCAAAGAACTTCTTCGCCAGGCAGAAGAGGCTGCTCAGAGGGACAGGGGAGGAGCAGGAATAGCAGCCCCCCTAGGACCCAGCAGTTACCCTTGGGCCAGATATCCCAGAAGAAAACGGGAGTCTCTGGGTTTGGCAGGAATGTGTTGCAAGTGGGGCTGTACGAAAGCTGAAATCAGTACTATATGCAGAGTTTAAAACCCTCTCTGCACTCGTGCATGAAATCTATGTTAGTCGCAGTGCTACTTGATTGAATACTGTGCAGAGGAAGAAAACTGTGTATTTGATTTTGTCTGTTGGTCAATAGCACCATTTTTCTTTAAAAAAAATAAATAAACAAATAAAAATCCTCAAGTGTAACTGTAATGACTTAGTTTTGCTGCAGTAACTTTAAATCTATATTTTTTTAAGAAGTCTTCACAATTCGTCTTAATATCTGGCCATTACCCTTATACTGCAAATGTAATTATATTTGTAACATTTCAGGAAGACCTTAAGTGTTTCATTAAAGTATAATTATGTTAAATATAATAGAATTATCCTTTCTGAGGGAAAGAACACCCAGGGATGTTGTTGAGATGAGAGTCACAGTACAAAGCTGTACGACACTTTGCCTATTGAAACTCCCCTAAACGCAGACTCAGCTTGCTGAGTGTTTTGAACACTTTTTTCCCCCACCCCCTTTCCTAACAATTGCAGAATTGTTTTATTCAATATCTTTCTAAAAATCTTACCAGTGTAGAACACTTGCAAGCTAAATATTCCTTCTTTTGAGAAGTGATCTTTGATTGAACAACTAGTTAATGAGATTAAGAAGACTGAGAGGGGACCTGAGGTATATAAATATCTGAGGTGGGGGGGGGCAAACTGGTGAGGCCAGGCTCTTTTCAGCAGTGTGTGGAGACAGGACAAGGGGAAACAGCCAGAAACTGGAGCACAGGAAGTTCTGCACGAATGTGCGCAAGAACTTCATTATGGTGAAGGTGACGGAGCACTGGAACAGGCTGCCAAGGGCACTGCGGAGTTTCCTTCTCTGGAGATATTCAAGTCTCACTTGGACGCCTACCTGTGTGACCTGGTGTAGGGAACCTGCTTTGGCAGGGGGGTTGGACTCGATGATCTCTAGAGGTCCCTTCCAACCCCTACGATTCTGTGATTATTTCATCACTTCCTTATCTCTTTTCCTAAGATATTATTCCAGCACTTAGGCATCCATCAATCATCTTTATTACTTTGAAACCACATCAGTTCTAGTCAGAGATGGTGCAGAAGGAGCATTCACCATGAGCATTGCCTCCCAACACACATACACCTTGAACAGGTCATCTTATATCTAGAGTGAAACAAAGATGCAGTTCCTGTCTTACACTTGTTAGCTTACGCCTTGAACGGAGCAGTCTGAAGTTTAACTTCTTGGTAAAACACAACCCAGTGTTAAAACTATAAATAGCTAAAGGTGAAAGCATGAAGCATCAGTATTGATTTGTCATAAACAGGCACTGTCACAGTCATGAGTCAAGATGCATCATTGTGCATCACCTGGAGAAGAGGTAAAATCTGTGGTTTTATCTGGTTTCCTAACCGTCCTCTTGTAGTCTTTAAAGGCTGTAGCAGGGCAGCTGTGACACTTGATGTCAAGTAAGTTGAATTAAGTTGAAATTCAGCCTGTGTTTTACTGAAAGAAAATATTAGATTCCATTTATACTGTAAGATGTTGGTTCTGTTTTAATGAAAATCGAGTCCTTAAAGACCTCCACTTGTTTTCTCTGTGGGTAAGTCAAATTTTGCAGTAGTTTCTTTACACTGTAGCTTTAGCTGACCATTGCACAACACTCAACTGCTGCAGCAGATTCAACCACATGGTGTAATGCAGCCTGCTGCTGATCGCAGACTCACCGTCCAAACACAAAAACACTCATGCTTTCTTTAAGACCAGAATCAAACTTGACACATAAAATGAAATGCCTGGCTAGTTACACAGGGGAAGCAAGGATGTTTTGAACCAGACAGCTCAAAATATAAAAATATTGAGTCAACATATTGATCCAGATGGTGAACATGAAAGCTTAGTACCACTGTACATATAGGGCAGCATAAATATGCACACAGCAGTTCAAAGCAACACACTGTGTTTACCGTCAAAGTTGTTAAAAAATACACACATTTCTACAATAAATTGGCCTTTTTCTCCCCTCCATTTCTCTCAGTGATCAATTAGAGCAATGCAAACAGCATTGTCTTAGCAACTCACTGCTTACAGAAATTGCAGTCCCATTGATGTGAACTTAACTCCAAAGAAGTGGTCAATATTTGAGTAATCTATTAACATGTGAGCCATCTTCTCAACTGTTGTTTGAAGTTTGTGAGTAGAAAATGATATGTTACCACATCGCCATATTAACACAGCTATATGTGTCTGCAAAAAAGTTTATCCTAATGAAGGAGAGGTCCAGGATTATATGTTTTTACTGTGCATAAAATCTGATGCAGGTCTGACTGAATTCTTAGAAAAAATCTGCCCAAAGACACATGGATAATACCTAGGTCAGTCTGAAAGTAATGCCCCCTATTTGTTTTAATGGAAATGATGACAGATGCGAAGACCACTATTTGGCAGAGCAGGTTCTCAGCTACAAAACACCATTTTTCAACAGTCACCACTGTTACCTGATTTGTACGCATGAGCTGATTAAGCCACTCTTCATTTCAGGATGCAAAAGCTGTGCATAGCCATCTGGAACATGGCTTGTCTTCCATGTTGCTATCATCACTGCTGAGATGCATCGCCCACCACCTCACTATGCTCTCATCCACTGTTTGGTCTCCATAAATGCTCAGCTCATTTGGTGCCATTTTTTTTCACACAGAGAAATTCAGCAGTACACCTTTCCTTCATATACACATTCACATCAGATGTCATTCTGTCAGACTGCCACCCTGTTGTCATCTGTCATACTGCAACAAAAGGTAATGGAATGTTGCTGGGAGGGTTCTGTCTCTGCTGCCATACCACCACTACCACCCCCAACATCATAAACTAGGAGACATTAATTCCAGAGCAGCCCTTGTGCATCACATCTGTGTCTACGTCATTCTCTCAACACTGGGGTTTCAGGAGACTTTCTGAGACTACAGTCCCTCCTCATGAAACAGCAGAGACACAACAGGAGATGCAAACTACTTTTCTCCTCAGAGAGCATAAGGTGGTTAGATTTTTGTTCTGTGTGCTGCACTATATGTGAGCATTTACCAACAAGGAGCTGAAAGAGGCTCTTCTCAGTTGTGCCACACATACCCATCATAAGTTGAATGAATTTTTCATGACACAGCTTTTCTGCATCCTGGGAACAAACATAGGAGCTGTTAGCCCTTCCCCCTGGGTTTTTGCTCCATCAATTACATGACCATTGCACTGCTGGTATCAAGTTGTCCCTCCACAGAGTGCATTTCCAACCTACATATTCCAGAGAATCAGAACGAATAAAAGTTATGGTATAGAATGTGTATCTGCTCATCTGTTGGTAGTCTCTTCATCTAACTGTCCTTGCATCTACACTTCTCCTGCCCCGGATTTCTCTTGTACTTGATTTGCAATACTATAAATCCCACAGATGTGACAGGCCACACCTGAATCCAAGGATGTCTGTGAGTACTTTAACACAGATATGTGAGGCAGTGAGTTTCTCACATGTGGAATCTCAGAAGGGAAGCCAAAACTTGCTTACAGCCTTTGCACTTTGAAAAAGCTGTGTGCTGTCCTTCCAGTGGGACAGCTACGCAGTCCGCAGCAGGATGGGCATATTTACCATTTCTGGGTCCTGCAGCTCGACCTGAGGATCCCCAGCTCCTTGCAGTCTTTATGAAATTGCAGCTAGCACCGAGCAGGGCATCTTCAGAAACAGTTTTGTTCTGACAAGCTGGAAAAAAAGGTGTAGTAAGATGACACTTTCTGCCTCTGTACCTGAGCTGAAACTGTGATTTCAGCTCTCCGGTTACCATCTGGGATATTCAATACCAGTACGAAGCTTTTCCCTGAGTGACTGGTTTGGTAAAATACATTTCCCTATGACTGCGCTTCTGGCCCTGCAGAAGTTGAACTCAGCACCAACCAGTCTTAGCATCAAAGGCCATTGCTGGAGTGCTTCTTTGCCTCTGTGGTTTTACACCTTATGCTCCTGTGCCAAGAGGTGAAATTCCCGCTACACAGGGATGGTCCCTGTGTGGCAGCACAGTGTGAGGGTGCAGTTCCCACTCATCCTTTTTCATATGAGATGAGGCACAGTGCCAGCCCAACCCCAGCTCTCCTGTGCCATCTGTGCATCACTCCTGAGAGGCAGAGATTTCAGCAGTCAGGCCAGAGCTCCTCTCCTGCCAATATGCAACAGCTTTTTGTCTGTGACTTTATTTTAGTAACATACAAGGGGACAGGTGTGTTCTGGAGACTAAACAGACCCAGCTCTCTCAGCCCGTCCTTATATGGGAAGTGTTCCATCCCTTGGATCATTTTTGTGGCCCTCCTCTGGATGCACTGCAACAGGTCCACATCTCTCCTGTACTGAGTACTCCACATCTGGATGCGGTACAGGGGGTGAGGTCTCACCAGCACAGAGTAGTGGGGCAGGATCACCTCCCTTGCCCTGCTGGCCGTGCTTCTCTTGATGCAGCCCAGGATGCAGTTGGCTTTCTGAGCTGTGAGAGCACATCACTGGCTCATGTCCAGCTTGATATTCACTTGTATTCCCAAGTCCTTTTTGGCAGTGCTGTTCTCTATCCTTACATCCCTTGGCTTATATTGGGAGTGGGAGTTATGTGGCCCAGGCGCAACATCTTGCACTTGGATTTGTTTTGGACCCACTGATTGAGCCTGTCTTGGTCTTGGGATGGCATCTTGTCCATTGGGCTTGTCGACTGCACCTCATAGCTTGGTGTCATCTGCAGACTTGTTGCACTCAGTCCCAATGTCTTAGCAGCAAAAAATGTTATGTAGACTTACTTGACAATCTTTTTAAGTACTCCAGGGTAACATAAACTGAGCTGAACTACTGATAACAGTCAGAAACTCAGTGTGGTATTGGAACGATTTATAAAGGTGTGCTAACAGGGAAGAAAGACATACGAAAATGACTTCAGATCATCCTCTTCTAAGTCTGTACAACCTGACATTTTCATTAATTGCTTGTAAGAAGGGAGCCAATAAAGATGCACAAAGAATTCAATAAAAGATACAGAACCATTTACAGGTGGCATTTAGAAGGAAGGGACTGAAATTATCTTCAGAGATAAAGAGTTCAGACTGGTCTTCAAAAATTAGGCAATGCACTTCTTACATTTAGAAATGATTGAAAGCATAAATACAAGTCATTTCTGGCTATAGAAAAGAATCTGATATTATGGCTGATCTCAGAATGAGGTAACAGCACCATATTGTTGCAAAAATGGGCAAATAGGACGTGTAAATGAGAATTTTATCTCTAAGGGACACAACTCCTCTGCATAACAAATAAGTATGGATGTAGTACCGTGTACCGTGTCCACATCTAAACATCACATACTGGGAAAGAGGAAGTCTGCCAAACAGTAGGAAAATCATCAAAGATGAAGACAAGGTATATTAGTAGAGGAAGTGTAGATACAACTGTTGTTTTAAACAGAGGAAAGAAGATGGAGGCAAAAAAGAAAAAATGCAGAGGTCCTCAGATACGTAAAGGCAGCAGTAATGTCAAGATATTACACAACATGGCACAAAAAACAATGAAAGCTGTTCCAGAATCAGGACAAAGGCTCAAGAGAATGGAAAATCAATAACTGAAACAGATTTCCTGTAGAAGTTATGGAATCCTTACTGATGGAATATTTCTGCATTATATTGCACAACAGCAATCAGGAATAACTTTGATAGGGGTGGGAGAGAGGTCTGCAAAGAATTTACTTATATCAATGAACAACCACCTCCACAAACCCTGGTCCGTTTAGTGGTAACTTTGTAAGTATCAGAAAGCAATTGATTCCACATACTTTCTTACAGAGTGGCTTGTGGTTTGATAAAAGTAGTTCACCGTGATCGTCTCTTTCAATTTCCCCATTAATTACCCTAAAATACAACATTCATTTGGAAAGGTGCTTGTGTTCCTTTGATTAAATTAACATCTGATTAATTTGTTTGTGGTTTCTTTTTTTTTTTTTCCCATTTTTTTGTTTGTTTGTTTTTCCTAATGGGAACTCAGATTTCTCAAATTTGCCTCAAATCTGCCAAAATTTCCCCCCGTGTCACACTATTTAGGGTTTCAGTTATCAGTGTGACTCCAAGCTGTTTGGTCCTTAATGGAGGAGTTGTTTAGCCCTGAGAAAGCATTACAAGAAATGAGCCACTTCAACCCTCACTCTGACCTGCACTGCAGCCACAGCACACTGCTCAGGGCTCAGAATTCCCCTGTATGCACTTGGTTGTTACATCCACTGCACTGCACAGGTGGATCCCATGCAGCAGGAGATCCGTACAGGACAAGGCCACAACAGCAAGCTCCAAAGTGCCCGGTTCTCCCTTATCTCCCCTCCTCTTTTTTCTTGACTCAGAGTCAGTGTCACCTCAAAGGTGGCTCAAATTGAATAAGACACCTGCATGTGTTGGAAACAGTAACTGAACTAGAATAATTATTTCCACCACAGTATAGTATCTTAATTATATATCTGATGGTGTACCTATACATTCATATATATACATACATACATCTATCTATCTATATATATATAATATATATAGCACCTCTCAAAACAACAACCTTAACTTCAGGGAGCACCCAAAGTCAGCCTTTATTTTGGGACAAAAGAGTTCCTAATAAAAAGGGTCAACACTACATGTAGCTACCCCGGGAAGGTCACTAAGTTGTATATGCTGCATTTCACCCCTTTAAAACAGAGCAGTCTTCTTCACCAGCAACTTAAACACCAAAAAAATAGTTCTAGAATTGTATAAAAGAAAAGCTTGGCAGGCACGTGCCATTCATTGTGTTCAGTTATTTTATTTCTACTAACCAAACTCAAAAGAAATGCACAGTTAAGTTTCAGTTACTAATACACAGTTCTCTAGAAAATATCCCCTTTTGTGTTCTCTCCAACAAGCCATGTGTCTGAATATTTGCAGTCCAACTACAAGTGACATAAGTTTTCTTTTCTGTTCCCCCAAAGGGACTTTTTCTACTTTAATATAAAGTATTGTAAACCTCTCATTTAAAAAGCAAAATTCAGGAAAAAACAAAAACAAAAACACCTTTTAAGATCGTTGTCTGGCATTGAACAAATTTTAAGCAGTTTCTTTTGGTATAGTCATTCTCGTATTTCTCAGTCAGGACTGGTCTCTAAGAATTTTAGATTTAAGGCAGACAATACAGAGTTCAGAAATACATCAGCACATTTGTCATGATATGGCATTTTCAGTAGACGTTATCAGTTCTTTGTGTAAATCGTTGTGCACTTCAGAACGCTTCTTCACTGTTTAACAGCATCCTTTTCCAACAGTCCCGCTGTTCTTCTGTGCTTCCCCTCCTGCTCTCAGAGTCCATCCCTCCTGCTTTTTCTGCTCACACATTCCTGAAAAGTTTGCTTTCTTCACACAAGAGTAACATTTCTCTATACTTCATGCAGTAACGTCGTTTCTCAAACATTTCAATACAGCTGGCCATATCTCAAGCAAACACAACAATTAAAGACTTGTTTTCTAAAACTAATTAAGATAATTCGACACCTTTTTAATAGTTTTGTCTCTACACATAGCGATCATAGTCTCTATTATGGAAGCTTTTAATAATACAACTTGACAAAGTTTGGGTTTCTTTTCTTGAAAAATCCGTTCCTCTTCTGGTGTATTACATGACTGTTGCAAGGCTGTGGTGCATTATTAAAAATGGATTTTGAAGCTTAGACTATTCATACTGATCAGAAACAAACCAATATTACATTATATTAGACAATATTTGTTTGCAGAGACTTTTTTCTTTGTTTTAAGATGCACTGTGCACTTCCAGGAAAATCCTTTCACTTAAAATAAGTGCAAAGCAGTAGTTAGTATTTTAATTCTACATCATAGCAGCAGTCATGTACGCACTAAACAGCACTTTTCCTACAATAAATCACAGCATTTTGGGTAGCATATTGACTACGCTAAAGTGTGACAAATGTAATGCCAACTGAAGAAAGTTTCAAAAACAACAACAAAGAAGATTCTGTTAATAAAAATACTATATAAAAATACGGCATTCTACAAATCTACCATAGATTTGCTCTTGAAATGCGGGGCTTTTTTTGGAGGTGGGAGGTTTGGTTTTTTTTGTTTTTTTAATTATTATTTCATTTTATTAAAAAAAAAAAAAAGATACTACACATGGCATTAGCAAATTCAACAAATCATTGCATTTACATCCTTACAGCTTTTGAGAAAACCATGATTCTGTCTGCTCCAAGACCTAAACACTGACACTGCAGGTGATCACATGTATCCCCTGAGTCCTATGCACTACTTGGTCCAATTCATCCAGGTAAGAATACTCATTCTGAGCGATCAAGCCCTTTGCACAGACTGACTTAGTACAACAGACTACATATGCTCCTGACCAACAGCACAAAATTATACTGCAGTGTAAAGATATGGCTTTCTCTAAAAATTATGAAGTATTAAAGTAAAAAGTCCACAAAACACTTAAAAAAATTATCCTTGAGTTCCACACTATATTTAAGCAATCAGACTATGTAATCAATCATACGGCAGCAGAACAAGCAAAAGACTTTTTATTCACTTGAAAAAATAGCAGACTGGAAGATCTCTTCATTGCATTACACAAAACTTCCCTGAGATTTTTACATAAATTATGTTTAGTCTACTATATGTTGGAAACCAGTTAGCTACCAAGTGCCACACACTGCAAATTTTACATAGTTCCTGCATACATTACCCCCAGCTAAAATGCTGCTTCGATGCTTTAAAGCTTTATCTTCTTTTGCTACAAAAAACACGCACACACAACTGGGAGTACAAATGCAAAGGTGTTCCTTGCCTGAAACTTCTAAATTGTCTTGAAAGCAATGTACAGAAACAGAGAACACATACATGAGTACTCTACATTTCTCCGCAGCTTATAAACTGCTTGCAAATTTAGTTTAAAGGTTCTGTGAAAGAGTTTCACATGAAGAAAACCCAGCAACATTTTTACTAAATGCAAGGGGCAGAAAGAGAGCTGATGCTGCTCTCCCTACTTAGCAGTCTCCCGTATTATAAAATCATAACTTTGAATGAGCAATTGTGGGAAAGAAAGATCATAGTGGTACAAAACATTGCTATACTGGCACTATGTTACACCGAGCAAGAAATCCCTACTTTTTAACTAAAGTTACTTAAGCTTCTGAGCAGATGGATGTAATTAATCATAAATCTTAACGAGGCCTCACAGCGAAGTAATCCCTCTATTCCACAAATTCACTGCCACAAATTTTATAAATGAACACTTCACTCCCAATACATGTATGGATTTTAAGGATTTGTGAGCTTGTGAAGGCTTAATTGAACCTCAGCAAAAGTTCCAAGAACAACAAGCACTGTACTTTACCAACAACATCTGACATGTAGAAACAACCAGATTATTTGAATTTAAATAAACAAAATCTGAAACCTTTACTGCTTTAAGATACAAGATTATCCCCAGGTTTCATGCTTGGAGGCAAAACAAAATTGTTGCCTTGTCCATAAATGTTAGATTTACTTCAGATGTGAAATTACACATAGTAATCTGTTCAGGTAACTCTGACCTCCTTCCAGTTCTCTTCTTGCCTCTAGCTAAATGTGAAGCAACTGCACATATATTTTCCTCCTTTCAAATGGTCACAGGCTATGTCTTAGAATAAGAAAAAAAAAAAAGGAAGATTTTTAAAATGAATTGGCCCAAAGTCAACTCAATGCGGAAGTCACTGGCCATACCATATACTGAGCCATAAACCTTTTTAGTGTACTGGAAGGAAAATACAAGATCGTGATCACAATAAAGTGAGGAATAGAAGGACATTTTCTGTATTTTTAATCTTTTTTTTTAGAAAGTTTCCAATTTACAAGTACACTGAGGGCGGCATAAAAAATACAAAGATGGAAAGAGTAAAATAGCAACATTTTAAAGAACTATGTTTGGCTTTTTCATACTCAGAAACAAACTGAAGACTCTAACATGAAATGTCTTCAATTCTACTTGCTATCGCTGTATCCTCAGACATGTAAAGAGACTCTAACACTTATGGGAAAAGAAGATTAAGGAAAAATTGTTAACGCTTTCTTTTCCATTTTAAATTACAGTTCTCACACAAGTAAGCTATCAGGCTGTCCGAATTACAAACAATTCACTTCCTTTTCCTTCCCCTAGAAATACTTACAGTACATCACATGGCCTATGTTTCTTTGCATATATTGCTGACTGATCATTGATTCAAACAGGCACATTAAAAGTTGCTGGATTACATAACCAATTCCGTTTTGTTACACAGAGAAGCCACTTCTGCAACAACAACAGAAAGTTATAAAAGCATGTTAACAAACCAAGCCCTTGTGCAACACACAAAACAGGGTGCCCAGTCACTCACTACATACTCACAGTGAAAAGAATACGTGTCTTTTCTACACATCTCCATTTCAACAAAGAAATACAGTCTTATTTCTTAATCTCATCATATTTCTTCACCTCTTTTTTGCATTGCCAAATAAGGCAAATAATGGTGTTGTAGACTGACCATATATTAATATTATTCCATTTAGAAAAATAATTTCTTTCCCTATTGAGAATTTCAACATGTTCTCATTGTAACAAATATATCCTGATAAAGAAAACCAGCAGGATTCCTCAGTTTGCAGATTCATAAAAGATATTTGCCACGCAGATCTTACTCCCAGCAAAGAGAGATGCACATGTGCACATATGTCAACTATACACAGCAGACCAAGTACATTTTGTTCTGCATTCTAATATATCCTCTTAAGGAGGGACAGTTTCCTCATCCACCCATGTTGTCCCTTATTTGATCCACTCGCTGAGCAAGATCCCTAAAGGTGGGCCGCTGGGAAACATTATTGTTCCAACATTCTTTCATGATAGCATAAATCTGGAAGAGAAACACAGAAAATAAATATTATATAAATAGATACTACAGACAATTAAGTGCAAAGACTATCCAACGTAACTGCATCCTTCCACCCAACAGTGACACAACAGTATAGCAAGATTTTAGTAATGGTCATCAATTTTCTTGCTTAAGGACAGCAAAAAGCCTTTGTGGAGATTTTCTTTTAGTTAGTATAGAAATTGACTGAACTAATTTTCAAAGCACGTAAGAAACTTAGATTATGTTGCTAAGTTTTTTACTTTTTTGCTAGCTCTCACTTTTTAGGAAGCTCAAATATGCTTAAAGTAACAAATTTTAAAGAACGCTTTACAAATCTGACCAAAAAAAGATTTACAGAGACAGTAATTCTACATTAAGCTTCCCTGCAAGTTTAACATCTTCAGACTCTTACATTATTATTATTATTCATATAAAATCAGATGACACAAATGCAAGCTGAACCAAATAATATTAAAAGTAGACCAAAATTATGTTTTGAAAATGTGTACTCTAAAAAGGCATTTAGTCCTTTCCCAAACATACAGAACAGTAATCCTATGACAATCTCTGCAGTTGTACTCTTCTCACTAATCTAATCCAGACACTTTCATACTTCCAAAATTTCTCAAGTTTTGCTCAACAACTACCTGAAAAGCTCCCAAGACAAATGTAGCTTTCAGTTCTTTTCAGCAAATCTGAAATTCTCACACTGACCTGAGCCTAAAGCAGCCTGTAAGCTACAAACACCCAGAAGATTTCAAGATCTGTGGCCTTTTAGGATCAAAATGGGAAGAATGTAGTTTCTAACAGATGAAAGGCACTGCCACCTTTCTTTGGTAGCTGTAGAAACGTCAGACAGTGGACCTTAGAGTTTCAATAAAACAGATGTAGTACTATCATATTTATAGGACATTCAGATTATCTATGAAAACTCAAACCTTGGTGATTCAACAACTGTTGCACTCATATATACATGTCCAATGGCTTCCCTGCCCCATCTGTATCACTGGTTTTCTCCTCTGCTAGACCACTTGACCTTCATCTCACCTGTCTGCATTTTTGCAAGAATTATTTCAGCAATCACTGCCAGGTGTGTCCCATCATAAAGAGATACAAGAATCTATCCAGACTAGAAGTTACAGGAAGAAAAATTAGTGTATCTATTTCAGTTACTTTTCTTACTGACTTACCCAGCCCTACCAATTTGACTCAAGCTGAAGGGCACCGTCTTCAAAAGAACAGTTAAGATAAAAGCTTAGGAATAGTAATTAAATATTTTTATAACACCTGGAGTATTAGCAAATTAAAAAACACGGATTAACATACACTCACAAAACTGTTTCAGAGGCATATACCAGATCCACAATAAGAATACAAATCCAAAGGTCATAAACAGATAAAACCCAATTCATACACTTCAGTACATGCATAATCTGCGGGCAGCTCCTGTCCAAGAATGCTTGATGACTAATAATACACATGATAAACATATGTAAGTAATTCCTATGCTTGAGGAAGAAATATAAAAAGAGGAAAATAACAAAGATAGTGTTTTTATAAGAATTAAATATGATTAATTGAACCCTAGGTAGATACTAAAGTTTCTCTCCTAAACATTGACTACATCAGGAAATTTACAGTACATAATTTTGAGCAAGAATGTATATAAGACCTCTATGAAAGAAATTCCATACACTAAACTTAACTGTCTTACTAAATTTACATTTTTAAAATAGAAGCCTGAGTACTCCAGTGTGGTAGTCATAATAATCCTATTTCATGTATTCAAAAAGACTACATCTTAGGCTCCTGAGTGAGTATAGTCTAAAGTATCATGAAAACAAATGTGATTATACCCATCACGTAACCGATAAAATAACAGCACAGCAATTCAGACTGTATAAATTCTTCAGTAATCCACAGAAGGAAATATTTGGTTTGCATTTACCATATATTCACCCTTACTGAGCCCCTATAAGACTACAGTAATATATTAATATAATAATACTTCACCTCATCAGGGCATCCATCTGGTCTTGGCAGCCGTCCATTGTTCTTCAAAAGCTCTATCAAATGAAACACAATCATCTGCCCTTGTTTATCATTGCCAATCATGCGCATGAATTCCTGAAACAGAAGGCCAAGTATCATAGATGAGATTTGAAGGGAAAAAAAAGATGCTGTAAAATCATTACTGGATAAAACTCTTTATAAGACAAACCTCAGAAATTCTATAAGTAGAGTATCATACAGCAAAGAAAATTATAAGTGACAATTTCTAATAATATATCAACAACCACCATTCATTCAGGGCAAGCTGGGGAAACTAGGATTATAGATATATGATTTAAAGTTATTATTTAAAATCTTATTTTAAAATATTAACTATAATCTGATGATTATCCACTTTTAAAAGATCAAATCTTACTGCTAATTCTTAAAAGATCCCTGAAATGTTAAAATCAGGATGGTCTGAAAAAATCCTGTCAAGCAAAAAGCAGATAATACAATTACAAAATGTTGTTACATATAACAACGTGAAATGCATAAAAAAGATTAACTGGATTAATCAGTAATTAAAGGCCAGAAGTGATAGAATAATTAAACTCAGCTACAAAATAAGTCCTGCTAGCCAAGAATCAACATAACCCTGAAAGCAGACAAAAAAATAAATAAAAATTCCTCAGATTGCTAGAGATCTAAAGTAAATGAGAAAATAGTATTAATTGAAAATAATTTCTAAGCATAATGTAAAGGGATTGTTTTTCTTCCAATGCTACGTAATTTCTCTAATGGTGATAATATGAAGATGTGAAATAACTGCTTGTGGAATGTGCAAATGCCAAAGTTAGTGACACAAGTAACAATTACAATGATGATCACATGCTGCTTTGTCAAATTGAAAAAGATGAATTTTTCTTGACACATAGCAGGAGAGCAGCCTGGCTACTATCACGAAATCATGAACCCAGAAAATGTTGATTTGAATGACTTACTACATTAGTTTCTATTTCATAGTCCTTTTGAGGAACTCTACATATCTGCAGTGTTTGGTATCAGATGAGGAGAGCTGACCCTGCTTTAAGAATTTTTTCTCTGCTGCATGTGGCAGTACAGACTAGGGTTTGAGCTGCTGGAAAGGAGCTCTGCAGAGAAGGACCTGGGTGTTCTGGTAGTCAGCAGGATGGCCATGGATCAAGAAAGTGCCCATGTAGCCAAGAGTACCAGTGGCATCCTGGCATGCATTAGAGTATGGTCAGCAGGTTGAGGGAGGAAAACCCCCTATTCCTAGTCTACCTTGGTAAGGATACACCTGAAGTACTGTTCCAAATGTGGGCTCCTCAGTACAGGAGGGATAGGGAACTTTTAGACAGAGTCCAGTGGAGAGCCACAAAGATTATTAGGGGCTGGGAGCATTTGAGGAAAGTTTGAGAGACCTGGGACTGTTAGGCTGGAGAATAGAAGACTGGGGGGGAACCTTACCAATGCTTGTAAGTATTTAATAGGGGGGAGTTAAGTAGATGGGGCCAGACTATTTTCAGTGGTGCCCAGTGATAGGACAAGGAGCACAAACTGGAACCCATTGAACATTAGAAAAAACTACCATGAGAGTGACAGAACAGGCTGCCTGCAGAGACTACCAGTTTGTCATCTTACAGTGATAAACAAGGAGAGGTTCTTCTCCAGAAGAAGTGAAAACCCAGCAAGATCCTTTCTTGTGTAATCAACTTTAGAATCTGCTTTAGCAAGGGGATTGGATTAGGTGATCTCCAGATCATCCCTATGATTCTGTGGTTCTGTGATTCATTGAAAGCTTCTGTAATTGCATAAAATTACTAAGTTCCACTGAAGTTGATGTAGAGGTCTGTCAAGTACATTTTGTCTACAGTTATTGTTTATCTCAAGAACTACATTTGCCAGGACTGAGACACTGGTGAACAGTGAGGACAGCTCCAGTAAACATTTGAGTTACCTCTCCTCTAATGCCTGTAGAGCAATTCTAGGTAAAAGTAATGTTATGAACTTTATTTCCAACTGGAGAACTGTTCTGCAGTAAACAAGTAGTATTTTCCTTCATTTTGTGTCTTTAAGGACACTTGTCAGCAGTCTGCAAGAAAAGAAAAACTCCCTCTCCTTTCTGAGCTTCAGTTAATTAGCTTGGGTTATGCTAAAATAACAAAGTAACTAAGAGTTATCTCATTTCAATCAACTTAATGTCTAAGCATTTGTTTGGCTTGGCCTCAGATTTGGAGTGGTATTAAAAATACTTGTAATATTACAGTGAGACAGTTGCATCTGGGATCTCTCTATAAAGAATGAGAAAAGCAAGTCTCTAATTAGATATTTAAAATCTTTTCCAAACAGCTGGAGGTTACAGAGCAGATTAAATCTGCACAGACTATTTTCCATATAGCCCTTGCTTCTTATACCTAGATGCTAATGCTTCTAAGCATGCAACTGATTCCAATTGGATGCTGTCTCAAACACCACGATATGCTCCAGGAAAGGCTCAGTAAATATCAACCTATCTAAATACAGGAAAAATACGTACACTTTTTTTTTTTTTTTAAAAAAAAAAACAACCAAAATCTCTAGGAAAAAAAAAAATAATTGAATACTTACAGCTGGCGGGCTTTTGCTCTTTTCAATGTAAGTGAAGAGTTCATACAAGACCACACCAAAACTCCATACATCTGAAGCCACAGAAAATTTGCTCTCCGTAAGAGACTCTGGAGCATACCTGCAACACATGGTAAAACCAATATCACTTGTACATCACTACATCACTTGTATCTTTCCAGTTTTGGAGATACTTCTTTGAATAGGACTCTTGTTTCATGAGTAAAGTACCTTTCACTCATATGTATATATAGTGTGTGTATATATATGTATACACACACACACACATATATGTATAGGTTATACATAGGTTATATATATATATATATATACATATATATACACACATGTATTTATTTATATGGTTAACTGGTATGGAAGAACTGATTTTTCCCACATCCAGTGAGGGTAAACAAGATTTTGACATGGTTTTGACTGCCCCATGGCAGATCAGAGCCAACTCCAGCTGTTCCAACAAGAACTTGCCACTGCTAGAGCTGAGTTATGAGCAATGCTGAATATGCCTCTGGGGCAGTAGATTTACTGGAAAAAATGCTGCACAACAACAACACTCAACATAATACTTTATCTTTGCTATTTAACACTACTCGGCTAACAGGTAGTTCACCCAAACGATCTCAGCTAAAAGATACATATTCATGTTCAAAGGTCCAAAACTTAAAGGAGCCCACTCCCCAGTAAGCTTTCTAGATTTCTTTCCTCTCTGAATACATTCCCTGCGGCATTGTTTAATTATGACTTTTTTCTTTTTCTTTTTTTTTGGGGGGAGGGGGTAAAAATATACATAAAGTTAGGACTTCTCAACATTATTTTGTAAAAGCAAGTACCGTGCATGCGACTTTCACAATGCTTTAAAAACAGAAATGTAAATCACATTTCATAATTCCACAATATGCAAAACATTCTGAAACCACAGATCATCACATCCTTATTTCACGTATTGATAGAAGACTTACCAAAATATAGGGCTTTCACCAGGTTCTTTCACTTTGTAGTACTCCTTATCTTGTGGCAAGACCTTAGTCAATCCAAAATCTCCGATTTTAACTCTGTTCTCATTCTCCACTAAGATATTTCTTGTTGCTAAATCCCGATGAACGTATCTTTTTGTGCCCAGATACTCCATGCCCTAAAGCATAAGGTTCACAAACACAGTAGTAAAGAAAATTATTTTAAGTGGCTGCACTATCTCTGAAGGATGAATCAAGCTCAAAGTTAAAACCAAAGAGAATGCACCAAAATCACAGTACTTGAATATTTGCTTTCTCTACTAAGTTAATATTTCCAAAAGCAGGGATGCTCCTTAACTGAAGATAGCTAGACAGAGAACATTTCTCAGACAAGTGTCTTATGATTATGTAGCTAGATGGCTTTTACAGCCATACCTAAGTGCAGTTCACCAGTACTAGGCAAAAAAGGAAAACAACAATGAAGTCTGGCCTAAGCTATACAATGCAGGGCAGATGAGAAGCCTGTCCTTTCATTACCTGTTTGAATTAGCCTTTCCAGACATTCTTCACACCTCCTTTCCTAGTTGCCTTATCAAACAAGATCCCTCTTCTCTCTTTTTAAGTGAGAAACCTCTGAAAAAAGTACAACTTAGAAGTCTAACTTTCCTTTAAGTCTCTTGCAACCTCCCTGCACCATTAGATGGCAACACTGCATATTCAGAACATCCCACTTCAAAACTGTTTAAAACAGACCTCTTACCCATTACCAAGTTACCAGCCGACATCCTGAAAAATATTAGTATTAAATACTGTACTGAAAATAGTCCTTAAGTTTCTCTGATACTTTCCTGTTACAATAGCTGTTTTCCAGCCTCAAAGATATTTTTACTTGAAATCAATCAAATTTTGAGTGAAAATCATAATCCTCTGGCATTACACCTAGGAAGGAGTAAAGTTCAATGACACTGCTCAAATGTTTTCACCTTTACTAAGCAAAAACCAGTTACCAGCCGACATCCTGAAAAATATTAGTATTAAATACTGTACTGAAAATAGTCCTTAAGTTTCTCTGATACTTTCCTGTTACAATAGCTGTTTTCCAGCCTCAAAGATATTTTTACTTGAAATCAATCAAATTTTGAGTGAAAATCATAATCCTCTGGCATTACACCTAGGAAGGAGTAAAGTTCAATGACACTGCTCAAATGTTTTCACCTTTACTAAGCAAAAACCAGTCATGGGGCCCTCCATCAAGGATACATGAAACACTTCAAACGCTACGAGATGGAAAAATAGAATTATTCCCAGCCTCTCACCAACAAGAATTAAGAAAATGTAGTGTCAAGAGAGGGGAAGAAAAGAACAGCCTCAAAAATAGAGAAGTGTCAGGAATCTCATTTTGTTATTTGCTTTTTTTTTTTTTTTTTTCCTTTTAATTTGATTACAGAATTCTATTGCATGCCACCAGAAAAGCAGCACTAGTTACACAAGCTGCATCAGACTATAGGTGCAACGATACGCATCTGCAGAAATTGTACCAGAAGAGATTTCTGTACCAGGAAAGAACTTTTTCTCTCAAAGAGTGGTCAGGCACTGGAATGGCTGCCCAGGGAGGTGGTGGAATTGCCATCCCTGGCAGTTTTCAAGAGGCGTCTGGATGAGGAGCTACGAGATATGGTTTAGTGGTTTGCTGTAGGTACAGTAAAGGGAGGATGGTTGGACTAGATGATCTTGTAGGTCCTTCCCAACCTTGTGATTCTATGATTCTGTAAAATGTCACAATTAGCAAATACAGTAAGCACTATTTTTCACAGTATGATAAATACAAGTCAGGACACTTATCCCACGTCCCAGTAAGGAACCAAATACACTGCAAGCAAGCACACTTATCTTAACCTTTTAGTACAGTCTTCATTTCTCTTTCATGTGTCTTACTTGAAGTAAGACGGTGGCAAAGAAAAAAAGACTTTCAGAACAAACAAAAAAGAGCAACAAATGCACAGGAGATAGAAGAGACTCCAGATGCTGGAAGACATCACATGAGAAATATAGAAGGGAAAGAGGTGATAAGCTAAAAGAAAAGTATTTCAACCTCCTTTTAGTAATATTATGTATATTTTTAATATATAATAATAAATCATTACTGAGTGCTTTTGTCAAATTTTAACTGTCTGCTTTGAAAACACTTAAAACAAGATTCCAAACTAAGCACAGAGCCACTAGACCCTTGAGATTTTATCCAGAGGGAAATTAAGCATTAGCTCCCATGTGGGAAAAAAAAATAAAATTAAATTAAAAAAAGAAATCAAGCTGTTTTGAGGAAAAATAATACAATAGAAATACATAGCACAATCAGAATAATCTCTGCTTTACAAGTAGCACAGTAACAGTAAGGCAAAGCAAAATACATGCTATAATTCTTGGGCTTTGATTCCCTTAAGGGATACTTCTTTACGTATATGTTCTTCTAATACTTAAACAGAGCTTGTAAGCAGGAGGAAAATCATCTTTTCAAGTGAGTAGATAGTGGTAGAACACAGAAGAGCAGTTCTGAACTAAAAGAGGAGAGATTTAGATTAGATGTCAGGGAATTTTTTCACTGAGAGGGCAGTGAAGTGTTGGCAGTCTGTCCAAAAAAGCTGTGGATGCCCCATCCCTGGAGGTGTTCCAAGGCCAGGATGAATGGGGCCCTGAGCAGCCTGATCAGTGGCTTGACTCAGTGGTTGGCAACCCTGCAGGCAGGCTGGAACAAGATCATCTTTGAGGTCCCTTCCAACTAAAGTCATTCTATATTTTATGTGGACTCCCCACATTCCAATAGCGTTTGCCATGCTTGATTACATGAAAGCACAAGTTTTCCCACATAATTATCTGCATTTTGCAGATTCTAACTTCCTTCCTCCTAGCTGATGCTAGTACTTAGAAAGAAGTCATTTGATTTGTTGTTCTGGTTTTACACTGGCAGCCTGCATACCTGCAGTATTTCAATGTTTCTTTCCTTTGTGAGCATACATTTACATTACATACATGCATATACACACATTTTTAACTGTTACCCAGATTTTCCTTCCATACTTCTACTGTCTGTAAAATCCACCTTTCAATCCTCTGATTAGATGTCTTTTGTCACAAAAGCCAGGGTCCTGAGAAACACTGCCATTGTGGTTCCATCAGGCTTCCCACTAAACCTGAATGTCTGCAAATGCTTTCACAGCTTCTTCTGGAACAGGGCAGACATCTTCCGACCCTTCACAGTCTGCTGAGATGGTGCCAGAGTAAGTAAGTGGCTGCTGCCTTTGTGCATTGAAAAATGTATTTATTCTATGAAAGATTTCCTTTCACCTTCACCCTAATGTGCTGAGCTGGACTTTTCCACATCTTTACTCCAAGGAAAGTTGTTTGCAGTAACCTACCATCACTGATGACAATAGCTATTTTGTTACAAAAGTAATTGTAAGAATATTTCTTATGACTGAGAGAAGGACTTCTAGTCTTGGACCCATCCATCAGAAGATTTTTTGAACCCTCTTTCAAAGGATGGTCACATATTCAGTATTTTGTCTTTGTGAGAAGCCTGACACTTGCCACAGACCAGAAAACGTTTTCTGCTTTCCAGCTCCTTTGCAGACTACTCACCCATCAAAGAGAGGCTTTGGTAGAGACAATTCACCTGACCTTACTTCCACGAAAACATTAATAGCTGCTAAAGGTGCATGCAGCATTCATCTGTACATGTCCCAAGTTCAGCAGCTAAAAGTTTTACAAAGACAGCCCAGTTTCAGTAAGGCTTTTACTACAGTTACTGTAAACACAAATGCCCTGAATGTGAAAGGCACAAGTCTACTAAGATCATAGAATCATAAGGTTGGAAAGGACCTAAAAGATCATCTAGTTTAGCCGTCCTCCCTTTACTGTACCTACAGAAAACCACTAGCTCATAACTCCTAGCTCCCTAACCAGATGCCCCTTGAACACTGCCAGGAATGGTGACTCCACCACCACCCTGGGCAGCCATTCCAGTGCCTGATCACACTCTGAGTGGTCTCTGAGAGAAAAAGTTCCTTCTTATGTATAGTCTAAACCTCAGCTGATACTTCTTGTGGCCATTTCCCCAGGTCTTGTTTGTTGCCTGGGAGAAGAGGCCAAGACCCTTCTCATCACAACCTCCTTTCAGGAAGTTGTAGAGTGCAATGAGTTCTTCCCTGAGCCTCCTCTTCTCCAGTTTAAACAATCCCAGCTCTCTGAGTCATTTCTTACAAGAAATGGGGTCCAGACCCCTCACAAGTTTTGTTGGCCTTCTCTGGACACATTCTAGGGCTTCAGTGTCTTTCTTGTAGTAAGGAGCCCAAAACTGAACACAATAGTTGAGATGCAGCCTCACCAGAGCTGAATACAGAGGGATGATCACCTCTCTGCTCCTACTGGCCACGCTATTTCTAATACAGGCCAGAATGCTGTTGGCCTTATTGGCCACCTGGGTACACTGTCAGCTCATGCTCAGCCAAGCATCAACCAACATCCCCAGGTCCCTTTCCTCTTCACAGTCATCCAGCCACTCAGCCCCAAGCCTATAGCACTGCATGGGGTTATTGTGGCCAAAGTGCAGGACCCAGCACTTACCTTTGTTGAACCTCATCCCATTAACCTCATCCCAGCAATCCAGCTTATCCAGATCCCTCTGGAGGGCCTCCCTACCCTCAGGCAGATCAATACCACCTCCTAACATGGTGTCATCTGCAAACTTACTGAGGGTACACTCAATCTCTTCATCCAGATCATCCACGAAGATGTTAAAAAGATGGGCCCTAGAACCTACCCTTGGGGGACACCACTTTTAACGGGTCACCAGCCGGTGTAATCTCTCCAAGTAGCCTGTCCTTTCTTCCAGAGGACATAGACTCTCTTTTTCTTCTGGAGTCTCAACAACAGATCCCGGTTCACCCACACCTGTCATCTTCTCCTACGGCTAACCTTGCGTCATTCAGAGACAGCCTGTTCTTGTGTCTTCAAGATTTCTATCTTGAGGAGCATTCAGGCTTCCTGGACCCCTTTACCCTTAAGGAGCGACTCCCACGAGACCCCTGCAGCAAGCGTCCTGAGCAGGTCAAAGTACACCCTCTAGAAGTTCAGGATAGCAGTTTGGCTGGTTACCCTTCTGACATCTCCAAGAACAGAGAATTCTAGAATTTTGTGGTCACTATGGCCAACACAGTCCCCAGCCTTCACCTCACTCACCAGTCCTTCACTCTTAGTGAAGAGAAGGTCTAGCACGGCACCACCCCTGGTAGGTCCCCGTACCAGCTGCATAAGGAAGCTATCTGCAGAAACCTCTTGGACTGCTTCCTCTGTGCCATATTATATTCCCAATATATATCAGGGAAGTTGAAGTCTCCCAAAAGAATGAGTGCTGGCAAACATGCAACTTCCACAAGCTGCTTGTAGAATGCCTCATCCATCTCTTCATCCTGATTAGGCAGTTTACAACAGACCCCCACTAAGATTTTGCCCTTGCAGGCCTTTACCCTGACCTTTACTCACAGACACTCAACTTTTTCACACCCAACTCCAAGCTCTCCAACTTCAAAACAGTCTTGAACATAAAGGGCACACCACCACCCTTCTTTCCTTGTTTATCCCTTCTGAAGGGCTTGTAACCATCCATCACAGCACCCCAGCCATGGGAGCTGTCCCACCATGTTTCAAGCAATAGCAACCAGGTCATAGCTCTCCTGACATACAGTTGCTTCCAGCTCCTCCTGCTTGTTGCCCATGCTGCGTGCATTGGTGTACATGCACTTCAGCTGTGCCACCTGCCTCATCTCCAGCTCAAGCACTGTTCCCCTAGGCTCATCTCTTGTGAGCCCTGTTTTGTCCCTACCTCCAATGTAGCTAGTTTAAAGCTCTTTTGATAAGCCCTGCTAGCTTCTGAGCCAGGTTTCGTTGTCCACTTTGAGATAAGCGGGTTCCATGGACAGACAGCTACCCCATGGTCAAAGAACCCAAAGTTTCTGGTTTGACACCAGCTTCTGAGTCATTTATTCAATGCGTGTACTTTCCAGGCCTGCTCCATGTCCCTTCACTCCCCCTGAAGGTATAGAACAAATCATCACTTGAGCTCCTGCTCCCTCAAGTAAACACCCTAAACCCCTAAAATCCCTTTTCATAGTGTTCAGGCTTCTCTGAGCAATTTCATCACTGCCTGTCTGGAATATTAGTAGTGGAAAGTAATCAGTGGGCCTTAAGGAGTTTCCTGGTTATGTCCCTGACCCGGGCCCCAGGAAGGCAGTGCACCTCCCATTGGCACGGGTCCGGTCTGCATATGGGGCCCTCTGCTCCTCTAAGAAGGGAGTCACTCACCATGACCACCCTTCTTACTTTCCTAGCAGATGAAGTCTTAAGGCGTGGGGATGGCTGCCCTGCCTTAGGCTCCCTTTTAGGCAGCTCCATCATCTTTCCACTCACCTCCCCTTAGATGTGGCAGCATGTAATGGCTATATACCCTGAAGAATGCTCATTAAGTAACCTACCATTTCCTTGTTTAATATAGAAATTGTGGAGAGGAAATTTAAAATATTTGTTACATGCCTTAAGATAAGAGGGGAATATGCACGTGTCCGTTTGTCTATCTTATTTTTTATTTTTTTAGAGGTAGTAAACATGCAGTGAAATCTGAAGTATCCAAAGTTTCTCATATCTCAAACACAGTAACAGAATAAATCTAAGGCAGGCATGCTTCTTCCTTCTGAGATAATAAGACATAAGGTAATAAGGTCCCCTCTTCAGAATTTATGAAGTATTTTCACTGTCAGCCAGTGAGACTTAATTTTTACAGCTCTAGGCACTTTCATAGCCTCTAGCTTTTCACATAGAAATCAGGTACCTCCCCCTCCACTAGATCAAAATGCCAATATTACTTAAATCTTACAGTAAAGTTGTCAAATGCACAAACACTGTTAAAGATATTCATTTCTAAAAGTCACTAAGTCTATATAAGAAATATCAGTTATTGTTTCCCATGAACAGTTTGCCTGAATGAGCACACTAAATCCTTCAAAATTTTAATCCAACTTTCACTAAAAAAAAAAAAAAAAGGGTTTAATTCTTTTGAATTAGTCTATATAACTCATAAATATAAATGACCCTCAAAATATAGTTCTCCCTCAGTAAGTAGAGAGATCAGTGCCAGTGTCTTGCACTAAGGATTACAAAGATACTCAGAATTTTATCAAGGTCTTGAATATGAGTACACCTTACCACCTTTTTTAGTGTTATGTTTGCCTAACACTATAATAAAATATATACCAAAACAACTAATTTCTTAAAAAAACGATTATTTGTTAAATTTGTCAAAAAATGTGAGTCATCTGAAAGCTCTCTTACCTTGCATATCTGAGATGCATACAGCAAAAGCTTTTTGTGGTCCAACCTCTCTTTGTGCTTCTGCAGATAATCCCGTAAACTCCCATATGGTAAATATTCCATAATTAATCTCAGATTTCTGCGACCTTTTAGAATGAATAAAACATTTCATGTTACTTTTCAACACAAACTTTTGAAATAGGTATATTTAGAAGTGTATTGAAGTAATAAAAAAGTCTCACCAACAGAAATGCATTTTACTGTATGCTCATTAGTATGCATTTTTTCCATCTGTCATTTGTACTTGTTACAGAAATGCCATTTATTTAAACGTGACCACAAGGAGTATGTGCTTAATACTGATAATCTCATAAATACTGTTATTGCTAGAAGTAAAGAACAAGTGCCAGACATATATACCTGTGTTCACATCATTCCTCCTTTTTGCTGAGGTAAAAACTCAGGATGACAACTGACATCCACTGGTTAGCAATTACACAATCTTCAAAACTTTGTTCAACTTTTAACACTTCCTTTTTTTAAATAATCAGATCTTACACAAAACTTGTGCTTTCACTCAATTTCAACATCATCAGTAATGCATTCAAATACATATGTTTCTGAAACTTTCTCCTTCTTAATAATTTATTATTCAACTATATTATAGTTGTACAAGAAGAGGTATTGTCCACTCTCAGGCATCACATTAAAGAAAACATAAGAACAGTTAAAAAAAATGATTTAATGTTCCTACTTAACTCCAAATTCACTGCTTTAAGATGAAGCAACTCCGTAACCAGTCAAAACAACCTGTTCTTTAAAAATCATAAAAATTATGCCATAAGCTGACTGAAAAAAAAAAAAAAAAAAAAGATTCATCTTAAAATGAGAAGCTGTACCTAACAGACTTTACTTCCTTTGGAAAAGTTACTAGGCAATGGCTTTTGTAAACATTTATCTGAATTTCTTGCAGTATACATGCTCAGTTATGCAATCTAAGGTATATTCAACACAGCACATACCTGCACTGTAGCACACTCCTTTGTATTTAACAATGTTATCATGCTGCAGAGATTTAAGTATTTCAATTTCTCTTTCAAAGTCCCTAAGGTGCTCTTCCGTGCTATGTTGCAGCTTTTTCACAGCCACCACCTCCCCAGTATTATCCTGCAGGGGGTCATATCGACACATCTCAACACTGCCGAAGTTTCCCTAGATCATAAACAGAAATATGTGAATTAAAAAGTTAGTCCACATTATCTTCTCTTTCCCAGTGTTTGTCTATAAACACCTCAGTGCTCACTGTAATATAACACTGAAGTGATATAATGAAATTTATGTAACATTTATTATGTTATTATTTATGTAATAATTATTTAAGTGAAATACCACAAAACCACCCTGAAAGAAGTTAAGAGTAAAGGATCACAGTGACATTTCTGCAGCAACTATCTGTGTGAAACATGCTCTATGAAAGGATGTGAACAACACTGGGGGAAAAAAAGGAGGGCAATATGCATTCATTTTCTCTCCTTTCTTCACAAATTTCTGCTTATACTCTCATAATGCCTGCTGGGGTACCTCTTTTCCTGCATTTATAAAGAACTACACATTAAGGCTCCTCCTGGTTCACGGCTCCTCTCTGATTTTCAGTAGTTTTTCTACCATTCTCTGTTCTACTTTCTTCTTCTCTGAACTCTTTATCTTTGTTTCTGCAGTCATCACCAGCAACTCAGTTCCTTTCCCTACTCTACGCTATTGTTTATAGCCAATAATCATCTGCAAATAGAAGCAGTTCTGCGACTTTGCTTTCAGATTTTGTCACCAGTAGAGACAAGCCAACATGTAGCTACATGTCAGTAACCAATATAAAAAGTGAGAAACCATTCTGGAATAATGGTGCTTAGTGCAACTGACAGAACTCCACTGAAGTCATCTGTCTGTGCATGTTTTCCACAGCCAAAATGCAATGACTTGCAAAAATATTAACCAAATGCTGATTTCTAAAGCTTAAAAAGTTTGAGGTTCACAGATATCTCAAAGACACTGTTGAGTTTCGGGCCCTCACAGTCAGACTTCCCAGCACATGCATATAAAAAAAAGAACCAACAACCTCGTAGTTTCTATACAAGATTTCTCTGAAAGAACTATCAATGAATTCCAAGCATAAAAACCAACAAACAAAAAAAATTAAGCATCAGATGCAGCTCTGCGTTGGAAATCTTAAGCCTTTCCTTGTGACTGGATTCAAAGTAGAAACGAGCTACCTTTCTTCTGCCTAAAAACATCAGTCAAGTTCCTTTAAATCTTTTTTTCCATTGTGCTCAGATAAGACTTGAATTATTCATTTCTGTAATGGAAGCACCTAATGTTACTAACATATACAGGGCTATTAGAAGACAATTGAAAATGGTAGCTATTTCTTAGGCAATTAGAGATTTTCCAAATATTCTACCTTGCCAAGTTGCTGTAAGAACTTAAGATGTCTCTCTTCAAATTGTGTTGGGTCCCGATCTTCAAAGGCCCCAGAAAATCCAAGAGCTCCAGTTCGTATATTTGGTAACATATCATTTTCTGTCAATAACTCATAATCTTAAGTGTAGGAGGGAGATAAAAAGGATGAAGAAAGAAAAGAGAAGCAAACAGGAAAATGAAATAAACTTACTATAATGCATCTTTTACCATTACTAGACATACTCTGAGCTTAGTAGAATATTAGCAACCTCCTTTATTTCTATACAGCACAAAGACAAGATGTTACCAAACCGACAAGTAACTTGACTTTTTACAAGTCTTGCTGTAATCTCCAAATAAACTTTTTTTCTAAAAGATCAACTGAACTTAAATTCAGCAGCTATTATACAATGACTCCATCACTATAGAGGGAAGAAATGAAAACTTAATGAGAGCTTGTGATAATGTGCATCTTCCACTTAGTAAAATAACTCTTACTTTTCAGAGATAAGAAAGACCTTTGCAAATACATTTGACTAAGGACTAGAATATTTAAGGCAGACATTTTAATCATCATTAAAAACATTATTTTTATTTCACACTAACTTTTAACATATTCTTTATTACAACAAACTAAGCAGCAGTAATTCTATGGGGTTGGAGAATGGTTGTAGGCCAAAATACTGAAATGGAAAGCACCATAAGAAATATAACCAGCAGAAACTATTATTTTTTTCCTCTCTGATATCCTTTTGTATCACAGACTCACCAGGAGTGAACAAACTATTCAGGTCACGTATAATTGCCCTAAATGACGGCCTGAAGTCTGGCTCATAATCCATACAGTTGTTTATAAGATTTGCTAGCTCTGTCCAATTGGGAGCAGGAAGCTGGTGTCTATCTTCATAAAACTGTAGTTTCTGGAATAGAGGGGAGAAAAGCCTTTTTACCATGCAACCATGAAGAGTTGTAATAGCTTGATACCGCATCCCTTGCTGAGTCAACACTAATATTTCTGGTTTAAATAAAAATAGAATTGTCAGCAACACACACCATCTTACAGGTTTTAGGTATTCAACTACAGTGTAACTAGAATTATGCCAACCAAAGGTGATGCACCTTGTAAGGAATTCTTTTTGTTTTAAGAGAGTTAAGGTTATAACAAAGGAAAAGAAATGCGTGCAAGATAATTCCGGCACAACTGAACTTTGTGCCCATAAAAATAAAAAAATTAACAACATAAAAAGAATCCTTAAATCATCACTTAATATCACTGCCTATCAGACAACTTGTGATGCTGCTTATGGTGGTTATGGGCCACACCATTTTGCATGCTGATTAGGTACAACAGCAGATGTTTTAAAGTATCCAAACAACTGCCACTACTGCAGATCCAGTGACACTTACTCTTGAAGAATCGAGAGCACTCAGAGGTTTGTCTCCTCCACTGCAGATTTCCCATAAAGTGGTACCAAAACTCCACTTATCTGTAGCTAGGCTTAGTTGTTTGGGATTCTCAATACATTCAGGTGGAACCCATGGTATTCTCTCAAGAAGAACTGAGCAGTCATGCAAAGGAAACATTATGTTAAGATCAGTAGTAAAACCAGGGAGTTCTAAAATACATTTGGTTCAGTAAAAATGGTTTAAGTATAGGTATATCATTCTGTAACATGTTTTTAATACCTTACCAAGTTTTTGTTCTTTTCTTGAAACTACAGAATATCTACAGAAGTAATACTTTTGAATCAGTAATGCTAATGAATATTTATGAATTAAATACTACTAAAGTGATACTTATGAATACTTAGGAAAACATATGTTCAGAAGATCATTAGTTTTACTACAGAATTAGAGTAATATTTTTAATAATTACTTTTCTAACCTCATTTCCACACTATATTTTTGCTCTGGCTTTAATATTCTCCCCCAAGTTATCAAGGATTTAATAGCTGTCATGAAAGAGCTAGATAGCAAAGAGCCAAAAGTACTTTACTGTTTGTTGATACATCATGGCACAGCAGTATAAAGTAACCATAGTGAGCGATTTCCCACTTCATGATTTTTGAACTTTTAATAGTGAGTCTAGTAACAAGTTGAAAGACATTATTGTCCTAACGCAGACATAAATCTTTTTAGAATATGATATATTTAAGGTTAACGAAGGCTTACTGGGCTATAGGCACTACGCTGCTAACAATCTCTTAGATACATTATATCCTCTACATAAAATTAGCTAGTCTAAAAAGTGTTCATTTTTTCAAAAAAATTAGGAAGACTCAGAAATGGTTAAGATTACTTCCGTTTCATTAGCATAAGGATCTTGCACATACCTTATGCTTCTCTCAGGGATTATTTTAAAGTGACAAAATAGAGATGTGGCTTACTGAAACAAAAGTAAGCAGAAGGTGGCAAGAAAAAAAATAATCTCAATTTTCAAGTCAGAAGCATTAAAAAAGGAAGGTGGTACAAAGACTTACTATCTCTTGGCAAAACTGTGATACTGATGCCAGGATCACTTAGTTTTATAAAAGGCAGGTTTCCAGACTTCCTGTCCTCCTCCCTGATAAGCAGGATGTTCTTTGCACAGACATTCCCATGAACAAGGCCTTTATCCTCCTGATAAACAGAAAGGCATCTTTTACAAAGATTAAAAAAAACCCTTACGATTGAACAGCTATTTAAAAAAAAAACAAAAAAACCAGCATTAAGGGAAAAAAGAAAATAATGATCAGAGATGAGGTTGATCAAACCTCAGACACTTCATCAGTTCCTTTCAGTTTTTCTATGCAAATTTTCAGTCATTTTAATTATCTACTTGTTTTCCTGTTTATATTAAGTATGTTAACTTAAACAAATGGGTCCATCAACACAATACATTTAAAATGAATACAAGAACAGTTAAACTCTGTCAAAAGGAACACTTCAAAAGAATGAAAAAAATCTATTACATTTTATGTAAGGTACAAAGGTCTGACTTCAGCTCTCAGTCAACATCTTATTTTTGCACTCAACACTTAGTTTCAAGAGAGGATAATAGCTCAGTCACTCTACATGCATTGAACTGAAACACTTTAACTCAACCATTAACAAAAAATGAAGAATAAACTACCTACCAGGAAATGCATGGCTAATGCCAACTGTTTGGCAACTTCCAGCTTCCACAAGATATTAATAACGTTTTTGTTCTTTTTCAAATATGTGTCCAAAGATCCAAATTTCACATATTCTTGTACAAGGATATCTGATATAAGATATTAAAAGTGTGACAATTAAAACCAACAATAAATAAATGGAACTTCAAGGCCATAATATTACCCATCTCTTTCTTCATTATCCACTGACAAAATATAAATTCAAATCTATATGACATCTTAATAGTGTCAGAAATACTTCATGTAATTTACATTTCTTCAAGGTGTGAAAGCCTACCTAATTTCCACTTAAATGCAAAGTTACAAGATTTAATCTTTATTTCACAAATCAGGTTTCCACCTTAAGAAATTCAGTGAGCATTCTTCCACCCTCACTCCAAAGGCACAATAAATAACATAGTTCCTCCTAAGCATAGAATCCACTAAGTCAAACAATGTACATTTCAACAATGTTATATGTTATATATATAACATTATAATCTGTAATGTTACCGGAAAATAAGACACCTTATGAAAAAAGAGATTTCTTGAAAACAGATCAATAAAAATTTACAATACAAACATTTAGATATATGTATGACATATGTCTCCACACAGTCATACAGAGAACATCCCATGAAACAAGATCCATTTCACAGTACTGCACAATCTATTTCAATATAAAAATTTAAATTACAGTATGGAAATCCTGTCTTCAGCTGCAAAATGAAATATAACAGTGCAGCTGGAAGGGACCTACAGAGATTTCTGAATTTAACTGCCTGACCATGGCAGGGCCATCCAAAAGTTAAAGCATATTACTGAGGGCACAATCCAAAAGCCTCCCCTCTAGGATGTGTGTTCCAATGTTTGGCCATCTACACAGTGAATAAATTTTACATGATGTCCAATGTAAACCTTGTGTTGGCAGCTTTAATCCATTCCTGCCTGCTCTGACTACTATTCCCAGAGAAAGAAGCCCAGAATCTCCCTTCTCCTCTCACCCTCCTCAGGAAAGTGCAGTGAGGATGCTCACATTGTAGTGCTTTTTACACTCTGAACACAATGGAAACTACTAGTTTTATATTTGTCTAAAGAAAATAAACTAATTTTTATAACGTTATTTTATAGACAGCAAACTTCCTTTTAAATAACAGTTATGTGAAGCAATTGTTCCCAAGTCTGTACACCAAATTTCTAATGCAGGGAACAAGTAACACCTTTTCTTTCCACTTCTTTCTAACTGCCACTTAGTAATATGTTGTATGCCTCACCTTCAGAAAAAAACAGACTACGGAGGCTGACTGTGATCTAAGGGAGAAATAATACCCACGCATAGATAACTAGCAATTTATTATTTCCATGTTTTAATGTTATATACTCCATCTATCTGGAACTTCATCTGTATTCTCTAGGAACGATAACATGAATGAACTAGGAAAGGTAATCGCAGACGTATTTAAAATTGAAACCAGTATTAAATGTTTAGAGACAAAAAATGTACTGCCTTCCCAACCTTTGTAAGAAAAGCCACAACCTCCCCCCAACTTCCTTGCATTGCAAATTCCATTTCTCTTACTGAAGGCCACAGTCTACACAATATACAATTACTACAAAAACGCCTTATTTTGATACAAGCAGTTAAGTAGAAGAAAAAAATAACTTTAGTCCAAACTGGCATTTCTGCCAAGGACTGAATTAAAATGAAAACTGGTGAAGTGAGGGCCAGTAACACATATTCAAAGACAACGCATAAGAACTGCACAGCCATCCAAAATTAAGATTTAATTATGAGGTGCTATAATTATATATCAGGTGCTCTCAACAACTTATTAATAAATAATTACAGTGCAGTAAGCTAAGCTGTAGGACATACTCCTGTAGATAAGGTAAGGATTTTGCTACTATTAATGTTTCATCAGTATGTGAAGTTTTTTGTTTTTTATGGGAAACAAGTTCCCATTTTCCCCCCTTTAAAAAACCCGTTAATGGCAGTTGTATATAATTAGTGAAAAAGATACTTACTCTCCTCTCCACACACACAGACTCCATAATTTAATACCAAATGTTTGTAAGAAAGCTGGCTCATCATACTTGCTGCCTCAAAGAAGGACTTTGAGAAAGAGAGGAAGAAAAAACAGATCAGTGAAAGAAAAACTGTGACACATTTGTAGAAAAAAGTGCATATGGTTTAAATATATGTATTTTAAATAATTCACCTCCCTCCTAATTTCAAAGACTGTCCGAAATTTCATGTTATTTATTTGTGGATGTTATTTGGTTTGGTTTGTGCTTATTTATTTATTTATTTATTTTTAATTTGATTTGCTGTTATTGTGGGTTTTGTTTGTTTATTTTAAAATGCAAACCACACTCTAGGAGAGTTATCAGCCTCTTTTCCTACAGGCAGATGCATCTCCACATCTTAAAGAGAATCTTCTATATTAGTTAAGTAAACAATGAGCAAATTCATAATGCTCTATTCAGTTTCCAATTTATTCTTTCATAATGCACTATTCAGTTTCCAATTTATTTCTTCATAGAACATTATTAAGCTAAAAGACGAGAACTATTATATCCCTCATCCTGTACTGTGATACCTTACCCGACCTTGTTAGAAAATTTTCAAATACTTTTATCTCTTCAGTAATTTTTCTTTTCAGTGGTATCTCCAGATATGTTTCCTTGTGTACACATTGTTCCCCCAATGAGAGGAGGTTAGCATATTTTACAACAGGGATCATATTTTATTTCTTTATTCTTGGAGTTCCTTTAACAATTTATTTTTATACTATTTTTAAAAGATAGCATATTATGCAATTACTGTAAATTCAAATACATGCTATTTTTATTGTAATTTTTACTTTCATATGCTCAAAGGGTATGTATATGTTGCTTTTGACACTAGCTCTTGGAAATTTCTTCTCCTTTTCTTTAATTAACTTTTAAATATAGATATGTCCTAAGCAGTGGAAAAGTTCACTGAATAAGAGACTGGTTCTCCTGTCTTACTGCAAATGCTGTTAGGTTAATTAGGAATTTGAAACTATTATATAATCAGAATAACAAGAAACAGCCATATTGAGTTGCACCGAAATACTAAGAAATAGTACATCTGTTTATTTTTTAAAATTAAATATTCACTTATGCATTCTTGAGCTTAATTATACTACCATTGCATGGCTTTTTGCAAAACTGCATTTCAGGTCTGCTCACAGATTCACTCAAACATTAGAAGACTAATTAGATATAGATGATTCTACGTATGGCAAGTGTTCCTCATGTTTCTGATTTTTTATAGCCTGATGTGAAATATTTGTTTTACTGGAGACCTAGTAAGACTTCAAAATAAACAAATAAATAAATAGAAAACAGTCAACAAAATGAAATGAAATTTTCCCCTATAAGTTGGTACCTCACATGCAGATAATGAGTTTACTTGTACAGGTTTGTGGTCAAACTTTTTCCTGTGCTACCTGCGCAGTACTGAAGGATTACTATTTTTTGGTTCTGTGTGGTAGTTCTAAATTGTGATAGACAGGGGGGAGAAAGGAAATGAAATATACAGGTGAAGTTCACAGAGCTAGTTTCAAATCTATTTTTCCCAATTTCACAAGGCCAAGAATGAGCTCTGTTCAACAGTCACCCCTCTATCATATAACAAACACAACAAGTTGTTTACTGTAACAGAAGTAATATGGGATGGACAAGTATGCTGCAATTGACAGTAATACCAACCTCAGAGTAGTTTCTGTGCACTTTATCCAGAACCTTTAAAAGAACTTCAGTTTGGTGGAGCTGGCCATAGTCTCCCACTTCTTTCCTTATACCTTTGAAAATCTTTGTAAAAGTGCCCTGTCCAAGACTCTCTTCCTAAAAACACAAAAAGCAGGAAAGGGAAAATGAGAAAACTTCCACCACAGACAATGCATATGAGTGAAACTTTTCAGCTAGTCTACCTCCAAAGCCAGACTAAGGAGTCAAAGAAGCAACTATACCATGAACAGTTGAAATCCTTGTTAATTTATTATTATTATTATATTTATTTATTTAACAAGCTACCAACTTGTCAAGAATCTTAGGTAACAAACTGCTGAAAGAACTACAGAGAAAAAACAAAAAAACCCTACCACTGCATTCAAAAGGACACTTTTTTTTTTTTTTTTTTAAGGAAGTAAAAGCTATTATAAATATATACCGAGTTTTTATGTAGTACTTACTAAACCAACATTTACAACCAGAAGCAACTAGCGGACTTACAAAAATCAAGTCCTCATTCCGGATTTTGTGAAAGACCATCTGACTGACATTGTGCCTCTGCAATGCTGGTGATGAAGGTACTTCAGAGACGCTATTGCTTCTAAAGACAAGGAGGTTTGATTTATCTGGAAGAAGAAAGAGAAGTTGAGCTGTAAAAATCACAAATATTTGGAAGCTGTAAATCCAACAAAAAGGCAACATCAGAGATGAATTCATTTTAAAAACTATAGAGTATCTTGGTAAATAATTCACTTTTTCTGACTAGCAAAAACTGTTTTTGCTGCTTCTCCTTCTCCTACTGCTTCTGTACTGCACTGTTTAAGTACTCCTACTTTCGACAAACATTCTGAAACTACTCCTGCCTCCTTTCATTTTTTTTTTTTTCCTGCTGTATTTGTAATAACAAGCAGTGGTGGAAAGAGGGCAAGTAATAAGCTTCTTTACAGAAGCACTTCATAATGTGAAGACATGTGTATCATTTTGACACCTGTCTAAAGATTTTGCATATTTTTGCCCTAGAAGCACTTTAGTGATCCTCACTGCCTTACTGCTACCAGAGATGTATACAGCAAATGCATTAGTGAAACCAAAGCCGATAGATATGTATTTGTGGGTATATCCATACAAGCATGTGTGATTGTTTCAAAATTTATACTTCTGGTGCACATAAAACATTTGTGTTTGATCTTACTGGGTTATGCAGTTATTCTCTGTGATGTCCAAATGCATTTACTTATTAAATCTCTTCTAAGCTTTTGACTGTATTGGCTTTCCACAGAGAGAAATGAAACATCTAGTAGTTATTTTCTTTTAAACATATGAAAATTTCTGATTGATGAATAAATGCATCCACACACATTCCATTGGAATTATAGAAGAATATATATGTATATATAAGAATAAATAGTTTCAGTTATAACAATGAAACTGGGATGGCTATCAGTGCAGTCTAGAAGGCCAAGTCACAACAAAGTAAAAACTGGCAGTCAGTAAAAATGAAGAACGTGACAAAGATGATGAACAAACAGGTAAGTGGAATGAAAAGAACCCACATAAGCCAATATGTGTACCTACCTACCTGAGAGTCATTTACTTTGTTATTTTACTTTAAAATCTTTATAAGTTGTAAACATTTTTGTTTAGAAATAAACTACCCTTTCTTACCTTTTGGTTTTGGAGGACAGCACTTGATGAACTGGAAAATTATGCTGTCTGAGCGGACAGTTTCTGTCTGATAACAGGTCAACAGATCCTTAAGATTACCAAAACTTCTCTTGGTTCCACTAAGATTAAATTCCCCATTCTCATTCTTCGTAATTAAGCAGTGTTTATAGTCAGTGACATTCTCGCGCTGCAGAGATTTTTTCCCATTGAAAAGAAAATTGATCAATACTTACTAGTTAAAAAAATTAAATGTACAGCAGTATCCTAAAGAACACACCTGTCAGTAAAACATTACTACCATTTGTTATTTTGTTACTCACAACGTAACAGTGATTCTGACAAAAAACAACAACAAAACAAAACCAAAAACACAACTAAGATTCCCTCTCCATCCCTGAAATTAGTATGTTAGCACTAAGGTGAACAAACATTAACAAATCTCCAAGTATCATTCTGAGAAAACATAAAACGTAGGAAAGATCGTTCATATTTACAGATCTAGCAATGAAGGTTTCTTTACTGTTACATGGGATAATAAAATAACAACAGAAAAATGTTGGAAGCCATAGCCCAAAAGCGCAAACTCCTTCATATTCACAAGTACTTGGAGATCTAAGGTGTGTTTCTGTTTTTTTCTGCAGTGTACAGTGCAGTTCTAAGCAATTAATTCTTAGTACAGTAGGCTCTCAATATGCACATAATTATTTTGACATATCTTGAAAATATACCATTAGACATTTTTAATCAAGAGGAGTTCATAATAATGCTTTCATAATCCTTCATGTTAACGCTGTGAAAACATTCCAACAAATTCCAAATCTAAAAAGTCTTTTAAAGGCTTGCCCAGAAATAATTAGAACAAGAAAAACAAATGCAACCAGGTCAGTTAATGGCAAGCTTCACTCTCAGAATTTGACCCTAAACTTACTCAGGGACTTCTCTCTTAGCCTAAAAAATCCTTAATACAGTTCAGTGTCTAGACATAAAATTTTACTAAACTAGTCTTAGAAATGGCTCTTTACTTCACCCACAAATCAACGTTATTTTATCATTATGAAAGAAATACCTACTTGCGGCAGAACTGAGTAAATCAAATAGCTTGCTGCAAAGCTAGTAAGAAAAGCTATGTATGCTACTTTCTCCAGTTACAAACAAAAATAGCTCTGTTCATTTAATTAAAAATAATCCCACCCTTGGAACAAGATCAATATTGGAACAAGACCATGTAATTATGTAACAGCACTATTAAAGTGCTGCATTATCACTAACTGCAATCACATAGAGCAGATGAACATCTGGCTTTTCAGCAGCACAAGAATTGTAGGCATTTCAAGTGCAGCTTCTCATCTAGTTTACAGCAGATATCTTGAAGATATACACTGACATAACATGTGTTGGATAATCTGGCTGGATGAAGGGTATGACCCAAACCTATAAACACTCATCAATGAGAGACAACCTTAGATCACCATAGGAACCAACTGTATACTCAGTAACTAAGTCCTACTGTGCCAGAAACAACAGAAATCACTAAAAACCCTACACTAGCACCCAAACAATTACAATAGTTTGAACAACTATATTCCCAACCCCCAAACTACCAAATTCTCTTTCCTCTACCTGTTTTGTTTTTGGGGCATATGATCTGTGCCAGTGACTCTTCATCATAGATTTATTTTGGTGTATTTCTCATGACCCTGGAAAATAGGCCTATCTAGCACAAGTAGCTGAAGAATAAAGAGACATCATACTAGCATTCTGAAAATCCAGAATCATTTACTGAACTTCCCGTGCTCCTTATCACAACATAACAAATCAAAGTAGTACTGCCCACGCCAGAATACAAACCTCAATAGCAAATGTGAGGAAGTACTTTTTAAAATCTTTAGGACTGCAACGAAGAACGTAGAAGCCAGTCTGATTGCCTGCCTTCTTCAGTTTACTGATAGCAAAGTCCATGCTATATAAAAAGAAAATGATTAATACTGCTTAATTTTAAAGAACAAGACCAGATATTGACTTTTGAGCACTGCTGTAAGATATCTAATGCAATGACAATTCAAATTCTGAGTTTTAGACTCCCCTGTGAGATAATTCACTTGCCTCTCTATTTCCCAGTAGTCACAGTGGCTGCTTATGTGCAAAAGAACGTGGTAATTATTCTTAACACTGTAAAACTCAATGACCTATTTGATTATAAACTTTGCAGTCTAAAAAGGTACTGCCTTGAGCTTATGACATGACTCAGTTTCCATTATGGAAGAACCCATCTGAGTGAAACCATCTAAAAAACAAGGAATACGCATGGAGTCGCATGGAATACAACAGTTTAACCTGGGAAAGGGCTAATAAAAAACAGGATTTGATAGAAAGCTTCATTTGTTACTATAACAACTAACCTCCCGCTAAACAAGTCATTGCTAACTATTTCTATTTATCTCAAGGAATTACAACAAAGAGAAAGGTGTGGAAAGTCCTGTACTTATAGAACATCAAGCTAAAGAATTCTAAATTAAAAAAATAATAATAAAAAATCAATATATGGGATTAGTCTAGGTGCAAAATACATGGGTTTTTTTTGCACCTAGCAAGGTGCAAAAGAGAAGTTTTGAAATGTAAACAGCCTGTCACTGGGAAATCTCCAGAACCATTCTGTATTAGTGGAATGGTGCCAGTTTTATGCAACATATTTTGTGGATGTTTGCCTTTGAGCTTTCTGTACCTAAAGCTAACGCCCATTTTTTTCTGCCTAAGAAAACATTCCTAAGCTCCCATATTAAGAAAAGAAGTCTAAGTAAGGTATTGAAATTCTTCCCTAGAAATACAGAGAAAGAGAACAAGGAAACAGGATTCCTTGAAAACAAGCAAACCCTCCAATTTACATGAATAGCAGTCTACTGTATATGAATTTGACTTTTTCCTCTTTAGAAACTCAAATAGTATAACTGATAGAGGCTGCAGTTAAAACATGAGTTCCTCTATGGCATTACGCATTGCTGCCCTCTTAATTACTATAATTCAGTAAAAAGCAGCACCATGACTTTGCTGTGTGTCTTGCTTGAACAAAAGACAGAATTCTAGGAGGAGAAAATTAAAGCCACAATCCTTCGTTCTATTTCTGATAATACATCAACACGGTATTGTATTCTGCAAAGTGAAAAACAAGGAAAAAATGTAAAGCACTTTAAGTTACATAAGTGAAAAAAATGCATATCTTAAGACATCCATCATGGCTCACAATCAGCTAAAGATCCTTCAAAAATAATAGCACCTTGTTACGTCACTAAAAAATTGCTTACAAAATTGGTCCATGGCAATTGCTTTGGATATTTTCAAGCACTGATGGTGGTGCTACTTCTTTGCAGAGATAATGGTGGGCATCTGCAGTTAATCTGTAATATCCATCAATTAACGATACAAAGGAGAGAGCTTCTCTTAAAGACTGAAATTCAGCCTCCTGTTAAATTGCCAGGGGAGAAAAAAAGAGAAAGAGGAGAGAAATGATGAGAATTTGTAAATATATATCACAGATATTACAGCTACTTTTACATCTCAATAAAAGGCCTGGACAAATTTTCAAATTCTTTACAGGTCATTGATTCTGTACCGTTAACATTAGAAATTAAGGTGATTTGCAGTTCTTTCAAACATCATTGAACTACAGTGACTTTTGTCCAAAAGCCACTGAGGAAGACTAAAAACTGACTAATGTTTTCTGAACTACTTTGAGGGTTTTTTTCATTATTATTTTTATGAAGGAGCGCATAAGGTATATGTGGCTTTCTCATGCAAACAGTGGAAATCTCTGTGATCACACAAATAGAGAGACTGTAAGTCCTGTGGACCTGCAGACCAGTCATGGAGACAAGTGAAGAAAAAACTGTATGCCACTCAAATAAGACTTTCAAGCACACGGCAGTGGAATTCCTGAAGTTCTACTAAACTAAAAACAACTTTTTACACTCACACATAAATTCTTTTTTCCAGTACCTTCTTCAAAATATTTTAAAAAGTAGAAGCAATGACATTAATTTTATGTCCACACACGTTTTTTGAAAAAGTATTATTATTTCTCCAGAGTATTTTGACCCCTTTTCAATTTTTTAGTCACTGGCAGCCTGCTTAATGACTTCATACAAACAGTATGCTAGCTTGCTAAAACACAGACTCAAATTTAAGGCTCCAACAAAGGAGAATCAATTTATCTGCAGCCTTCCTAAGCTAGAATTGTCTACATTAGTCCACACACAAGACCTTCAGTGTTGTAATACACTGCTTACATTGCAAAAAACGCACTCAGTTTTACCTTGTGCTTAATTCACAACTAACATTTTGTTATATAAAATCATGAACACTATAGTCTGCTCAAAGCAACTCCTATATGGAAAACAAAAATGGAAAAAAAAAAGTAAACAGACCAGATTCTTGCTGTCTTGTTTGTGAATGGTGACAATTCTCCTCTCACTGGAACCTTCTTGACTTGCTTGTTTAATGCTGACATCAATGATATCAGGAAAATCACAATACGTTTGTAAATCCTACAAGAAATAATTATATAACCTCATTATTAACAAATTTCAGCTGGAAAAAAACCACACTTACTTGTAGCATTAGAATTCCTGAAAAACTAACCTTGTGAAGTTAGCAATGACAAGGGTCAACAAGCCTTAAACAGGCTATTAAAATTAATGAGAAGCTGCATTCTGTGAGGTTTAACTTTTTTTTTTTTTTAAACAAAAAAAACAACAATAAAACCATCCTGATTAGAGAGCCTGTTAACATTACAAAACATGATGTCTTCATGTCCTCATTTGCAGGAATGCAAGCTGCAAGACCTGGTACCAAAGAGATGGAGATAGTATTGACAGAGAAAATGTCTACAAATTATTTTCTCAGCCACGGCCATCTTGGACCAGGTAGGAAGATTTCCAGCCATGACTGTTTCCTTTAGTGGCAGCTTAGGGACTTTTTGATATAATAATATATAATATTCCATATAATTTCCTTGAGTCTTTCACAAGTCAAATTACCATGTCATATAGGTCATATCTTGTTTTGTTTGCAGCAAAACTTCAAGTGTTAAGCAGCATCTTAAATAAAGATGTGTTTATCTAAAACTTTTCCTCCAAAGCAAATTCCTCCAAACTATTCCTCCAGGCCTATTTTAAGGCTGCAAGTGTATCTTAACACAAAGGGATGTCATACTACTGAACTGATTATCAGAAGTAACGAATCAGCTCAAACATGTTTAATAATTAACAGAGCTTCAGGGTCTTAAATGTGAACTGGCAAAACAAATTTCCTTATATTTACCACGTTTGTTATTACCAACTTCAAAAAACTGAAAACCTTGTTTCAATCCAACATCTCAATAAAGTTGCATCAGTAAACTGCTGAAAGTTATGATCACTTTTTACAGTCAGCCTTATTCCTTCATTACATTTTCACAACTAATCCTATACACAGATTCTGTACCAGTGAAAAATACATTCAACCTATATCTTGTCTTTGTCACTAAGGATGCTAATATTACCAGTTATAAAGAATAGTTCTAAAATAGTCATATGAGATCATTTTAAACAGTATACTTAATGAAGGCTTAATTGCCATGACAGCACAGTATGCATAAGTTTTGTACACTAAAAACTAGAAATTACAGAAACCCAACATCAGCTCCTGCAAAAGCAACTAGTGTAATTTTCCTGTAGCCACAGGGATGAGAGCTGCCACATAATGTAAAGGAAATTACTGGACCCCTAGCATGAATCTGCAAATATTCTAAGAAAAAAAAAATTAGAAAATCTGGGTAAGTAATCAGATTTCTTTTTAAATTTATTTATCTTATTTTAATTTTTTTTGAGTTCTAGGAAAAAATGGCATTTTTTACAAGTTCATTAATAGTACATTACTAAAACATCACCAGTTTTGTAGTTTGGTCTGACTGCTACACATTATGCATTAAAACTACCAAGCAACAGAGGTAATTACTTTGGAAAACTGAGATCTGCTTCACTTTGCCTTTAATCTTACCTTCACAGAATTCCCACACTCTCATTGCACACAGCTATAAGCTACTATCTGATTGTGCTTTCGTAAAATGTACCTAAGTCTTTCTGGGAAACTATACACAAAAGAAATAATAAAGATAAAAATAGAGCAGCATAAGATCATGACAAGTTATTGAACCACTTAGCACCTCACTCTTGAACAAGGAGTAAACAGACTGCAGCTACAGAAACATCTCTTCAAATGTGCTATCTTAGATACTAGTGAGAGTCTAAGTGAAGCAATACAAAGGTAAAGTGGAATTTGTCTCATTTTTCTGGACCCCTTAAAATTCTGATTTCAAACAGAATTCAAGGACAACACGCATTTTATTGAACATAAATTTTAAAAAAACTAATCAAATTGTCACACAACAAACTGAAACTATTAAAATAATAAAGTAGATACATTCAAAGAAATTACCTGCTCTGACAGTGTCTCACAGTTTTTAAGTTTTCCTCTAGAGCACTGAATTCCACCATTCCCAGTTATTACAATAGTTGCAAAACTTTCTTCTCCAGAAGGATCTCCACCAGGTTCTTTTACTTCAAAAACTTCTGAATAGAAGGCAGACTGAAGGGTTTCCAAATTTATGAGATACTTAAGTTTCAAGTTCCTGGCAGTAGCTTTGCACTGGCCAAACTGCTGTATGAATTTACGGAACCTGTACCTTATTCTCTTTCGGGTCAAAATGTGGTATTCTTGGATCTTTGCTCGCACACATTTAGGCAGAAACATTTTGTAGCTGTGAATATACAACCAGCAAAAAAAAAAAAACCAAACACAAAAAACAAGCACGTAAATAAAAACACAACTGATGATTTAACCCATTAAATCCAGCAAAGGTATCAACGTCTGTGCTGAACAAGAAAATGTGAGAAAACATTTCCAACTACGTAATCTTTTTAAGCTCTAGGATAACAAGGATTCTTTCTTTAGCCTGTAATACAGCCTTTCAAATACAGACTTATCTCTTTTCCAATTTTCCTTTTTTGCCCCCCATCAACTTTGTCTGAACATATACTACATTATGCGTTTTCCATATATCCAGACACCTGTTTAAGACATCATTTAAGCCTGAGGCAAGACACACGCGCACAAAAAAAAAATAAATTCAAATTATACACTAAACAAAGCAGCTCTGTAGAGTGGAAAGAAGATGCTCAACAAACCGAACTTAAGAGTTCACTGTGGAGAACACAACAGGTGGTAGAATATAAGTAATAGTGTCACTGATTCTCATATATCACAGTCCATATTGGATCACAAGACAAAAACGTAGTTTGACAGCTCCAATCAGCTGGTCATTCTGTTGTCTCATTTGATTTAACTTTTTCTGCTAGTCTTCATTAAAAGACAAGCATCAAGAATGAAGTACCAACCAGAGACAGAATTCACTCAGTTGAAGCAGAAACGGATTACTTTGACAAATTGGAGTGAACTGATTTGCTGAAGCAAGTTTAGTGGAAACTTGCCAGAGATAGTTAAGTGCCTAGAACACACAATATGAATGAAAAGGCTTATGGAATTTTGGTCTGCACAGTGTGGAGAAAAGGACCCAGGAAGGTGTTCTAGCAACTGTCTTCAACTAACTAGTTATGGAGAATACTGATGTAGGATTTTCACAGACATGCACAGTAAAAGGACAAAAGATATTGCACACATGGTATCACAGAGGGGAGACTGATCAAATGAGGAGAAAATTCTCCCCAGTGAGGACAATAGTACATATGTCAAAGCTTCCCAAAGGTATGGTGGAATCATCATCCCTGGACATCTTCAGAACTTTACTGCCAAGGCCCTGTGCAACTTGATCTCAAATTTGGAGGTGGCCCTGATCTGAACTGGAAAAAATCCATGTACTGAAAAACAAAGAATGGCTGTTGCGGTACAAGCTTTCTATTGATTTCAAGCTTACATTCTATGTAAATTTATGGAACCAATATGTAAGGCTAAATTAATCCCCAACATTTAAACATCTCCATCCGGACAACTATGTTGTCGCTTTTCATAGGTATTCAATACCATGACATCATTCAGAAAACCATCTGAGTTGGGATGGCTGCTGAGGAGCTGCAGTTCCTAGCAACTACAGTTCCCAGCAGGACCAGTCATGCTTACGTAGTTTCCAGGAATGAAGGAGGTGATGTAACCATGGCCTTACTGCTGGCCACACCACCATTCACTGCACAGAAAGACATCTCTCCCTCTTCCCTCTGTTTATTACCCTTGATTCCTTTTGTATTCAATTATCTCACATTTCTTTATAATTTCTAGTAAATGAGCTTCTCTCTAACTCACTTGAGCTGTAATCTCTCCTTTTCACTTCTCTGCCTTCTTCCTGCAGGGGAAGAGGTAGGGGGAAGGGAGCCCACCCTTCTGTGGGACAAAAGATCTTTTAACTTGCAACAGACTAGAGTGCAAAATTAGTATTTATAGATAAGAGGTTTTACACAGCTACAAACTACCGAGTTACCTGACTGAGTTGTAAACAGCCAGTGGGGTTTGGTCCTTTTCCTTGGCCACCCTCATCATATCCAGAACAGCCATTCCAAGGCATTCTTCCTGTGTTTCATGAGTAACAGGCATCTGTATCCATCCACCCAAAAAATCATCTCGCCACTGTAGAAAAATGCAAGTAAACAACTTAAAATACTTGTTCATGAACTGCAGTGATACAGTTTTATTTCGTTGGTTTTGCTACTTATTTTATAGATAACACTCTTTTAAGTGAACCTTTTCATCCCCACAGAACAACAAATGCTCATACTGGACACCAGATACAATTGTGACTAGAAGCTGCTCTCAAAATGTGCCTGATTAAAATCTTGACTAGGTCCATATGTCACAGAATATCCTCAACTGGTAGGGACTCTGGTAGATATCAAGTTCACCCCTCCTGGCTCCACGCAGGATTATCCAAAATCAGACAATATTTCTGAGAGCACTGTCCAAATGCTGCTTGAACTCCAGCAAGCTTGATGCAATGACCATTGCTTTGGAGACCCTGTTTCAGTGACAAATCAACTGCTGATGAAGAACCTGCTCCTAATCCCCAGGCTGACCCAGCACTGTATAATTCCTCAAGGGTTATTGCTGGCAGTATAGGGATCAGCACTGACCTTTTGCTCCCCTTAGAAGAGCTGTAGGCCACTGTGAGGGCTCCCCCACCCCAGCTTCCTCTTTTCTAGCCTAAGCAAACTAAGGGAACTCTAATGCTCCTCATACATCTTGGCCCCTAGACCCTTTACCATCTTTGCAGGCCCCCTTTGGACACTAATAGTTTTATACCCTTATACTGTGTCACCCAAAACTGCACTCAGTGCTTGAGGTGAGGCTGTACCAGTACAGAGCAGAGTGGGACAGTCCATTCCTTTGACTGGTTGGCAGTGCTGTACCTGATACACATGAGGGTTCGTTTAGCCCTACTGAGCATAGTGCTGTCTTCTGTTCAACTTGCCATCAACTAGAACACAGAGATCTCTTTCTGTGGTGCTGCTCTCTAGACTCTTGAACCTCCCAGTCTACACATATACATAGGATTACAGAATTTGGTACTTACTCTTCTTATACTTCATATGGTTGGTTATTATCCATCTCTTTCTCTCAAGATCTCTTTGCAAGGCCTTTCTACCCTTACGTGAGTCTACACCTCCTAATTTAGTCTTGGCTGCAAACTTGATTAAAGGCTTGATGGTTTACTAAGCAAGTCACTGATGAAAACATTAAGAACAGGCCCTAAAAGTGGAAGCTTCCAGAACCCCACACTAGTGACTGGTCACCAGTCTGATCTCTAGACCTCTGTTCATTTCAAAAGTATTTTTAAAAAGCTATTAACCCCTTTGTTGGTCAGTTTCAATTCTAATTGACCTTTTTTTTCTGTATAAATTTTCTCCCCAGGAAGGGAACAGCACCTTTGTACACCTCCAATATTGCCTAACCTCACTTTCAGTGGCCACACGCTTTCTTTTTTTCTACCTAATCTCTAAGTGAAGATCACTGTTGAGCCAAACCAGCTCTCTGCCCTGCTTTGTTGACTTCTGACACTTTGGAATTGCTTGCTCCTGGGCTTTTAAGCAATGGTACTCAAAAACAGACCAGCGCTGATGAACCCCACCACTTTCAAAGTAGTTTCTCAGCAGACTCTCCTAACTAGTTTCCTGGGCAGCCTTAAATCTTTTCTCTTTGTATCCAGGGCTGAAATTTTAGTGGATGTTTTCACCTGTCACCAAAGATTATATGCTACCCAGTAATACAGTCCTTATAGACAAGACAGCCACTAATTGCCTCTTCACTCATAAGACCTTCTCTGTTTACAAGTGGCAAATCTAGTAGGGCACCTTTCCTCATTGGCTCCATTGGTACTTATACCAGGCAGTTATAATATGGTGTATCAGGAATATTCTGAATCTGTCTGTATCCGCTGTGTGTTATTCCCAGTTACAAACAGAAGTCACAAGCACAGTTGATTAGGAGGTCTCTTATTTCCTTCAATAATTATTCATTGATGTTATCATCCCATCTGGAAGGCATATAATAGACCTTCAAATGACATCCACTATATTCGCTTGTCCCTTAATCCCTATTCTGAGGCTCTTAACCATCTCATTGCCAACTGCAAGCTTCATACAGTGCAGGCCTTCCCTCACACCCAGCACCACATTTCCACTTCATATGCCCTGCCTATCTCACTGTTCATGAGTCTATAACTGTTCCTCACCATACAGCAGTCACAGGACTCTTCCCAACAGGTTTCACTTATGCCAATAATGCTGTAGCTCTGGTATTGAGCCAAGACTTCCAGCTTTTCCTGCCTGTCTATCGCACTGTGTGCACCAGTATAAAAACACTTCCAACATGCTTTATTGTACCTAGCATCTTGTGGAGCAGGCTGAAGGATCTCACTAGCACATGTACCCTCAAATTTTGGTATGTCATTCCAGAATTTATCACTGGTGAGACTGGCTTTATGCTTTCCCCCTTCAAAACTAGTTTAAAGCTCTATCAGTCAGTTCCAATAGCTCAAGCACTGAAGTCCTCTTCCCGCCCTCTGAGAAAGGTGCATGTCATTGGGCACCAGTAGGTCTCATCTTGAAAAAGATGAAAGAAACAAAATTCTGCAACTATCTGTTGAATGGATACCAGAACGAGAGCTGTTGCAAATGGCGGACAGACAGCAACTTATCATACAAACCGCAATGCTGACATTTGTGGAACATGTTGTTCCACACTGTAACAGTACAAAATGAAAGTCACAGTGAAAGATTTTCACATGGTGGCACTAGATGGAAACTGCACAATCTCTCTGCTCTCCCCACAACCACCATTTGAACTTCACCTTCGCAGAAATACAATGTGATAAGAGCTTTAATTTTTCTGTTTCAAAGCTTCAAGCTATCAAAAGAACTTGCATAACTACGATTAGAAGTGAAAGAGAAAAATATCAACAACCTTTATAAGTCTGCATTTTAAAGAAATAATCAAGCAAATCATACCTGTGCAAATAGGTAAGACATTACAAGATCATCAAGAACAGGGCTTTCTGAACCCCGAATAATGCCATAGCGATATGCTCTGCTTGTGCCATTGCAATACCAGTGAGGAAAATAAAACCTGTTAGGAAATATTTAAGTAAATGACAGTGAAAATACACTCTTGCTTACCAACACCAGAAATTATTTATTTTGTATATCCAAAGTAAGTGCTGGCTGTTCTGAAAAGCCAATATTAAGCTCCCACAAAGTCAACAGAAGGATCTGGATCTAGCTCTTGGCATGTAATACAGCACTTATAGGGTGAGAAGCTGCACTGGTAAAAACACTGAGCTCTGCAAATCCAACCTCACTAATCAGAATACAGAGGATTTTGTGTTACTCTTCCAGTTTCCTCTAAGACAATTTTTGAAGAAACAATCGAGTTATCAGGTTACATTATGCAATTTAAAGAAAAAGCAATGGTCTCCCTAAGGAAAATGAAGACTAGACTTAGAAGCCCACATTCAAAAATCAGGGTAGACAAGAATATATCTATTACAGACATCCACCTGACGAAAATAATTATTCTGCATTTCAGAACTCCTACCGACTCCAAATGGGCAAGTAAGAGGGAGATCAGATGTAGTACTCTTAAGAACAAGATTATTTTGATTCCTGATACATTTGAATTGTTTCTTTCTCCAGTCAGAAATGGCATACATATAATATGTATACAACTTAAACCTACTTGATTTTTATTGTCATCTATCTTTCATCTAGATCTTTCTAACAATATATGTAACAGAGAAATTACATTTCATCTAAATACCTTATTGACCATATTTTCCTCACACATTTCTGTATTATCATGAAAAGAGTGTAAAATTTGCTTTGGATTACCTTATCCGGTACAGCAGCATTAGTCTGGTTGCTTCATCTACGTGGAAAATGTGATTTGGAGGATACCAGACTCTCTCTGTTTCACTCATGAGTGCAAACATATTATGATACACTGGCATGATACCTAAATAAAGTACAGAGAAGAAAGTATTTTTAAGAAATTATTTTCATAGAGAATCAATCTCACCATGAAAAATACACTGTTAAAAGCAATAGATAGGCATATGTTCTCCAGCTATTCATTATACTGCTCTAACACTGTCAACAGCATTGCTGAGATCAACTTAAAACCTGCAGACTTTTTCCTGGTTTGTTTTTTCATTCTCTAACAAGATTGTACCTCCTTGTTACTCTATATTTAATGTTTAAGTTATAAGATTTTATCTGAATGGCATTTAGTACAATGGATTATTAGTCTTTTAGTTTAATTAAGAAGTAACAGTCAACAACAGTACATTTTCCTTACCTTCTCCAAAAATCAAATCTAGATATTGATTTCACTGTTTCAGGCTGATGAAAAATCAGAAGCCATCATTACTAGAACAACCTGCCATCCACACTTCAGTAGCTTAGTTAAGAACAAAACCAAATGTACACAAAAATGGATTTTTCCCGCCCCTCAAAAAAAGTTTGAGAACTCTTTCAATGAAAACTGAAATCAATTCTACTTAATCACAAACTATGTAAATATGTGAAGCAAAAACTTCAGAAGCACAAAATTATAATTTGCCTTTGAGGCTGCTAACTACATAGTACAGCCTAACTTGAAAGACAGATGACAAAGTACCATACTATTGAGTGTCTAAGGGATGCCAATGCTATGATTTGGAAAACTGGCTAGGTATCTGAGACTTTGCAGCATTAAAAAAAGAAATTCAACCACTGACAAATTTTCAAGACATAATGGGATACGGGTATACAGATTATCCTACAGAGCAGGATATAATGCAGGATATAGGCCTGTATAAGAAATAGTTTAGTCAGCTAGACCAGGGAGGTGACAGTCCCCTTATATTCAGCTCTATTGAGGCCGCAACTGAAGTACAGTGTTTAGTTTTGGGGCCTTCACTACAAGAAAGACACTGAGGCCCTGGAGCAGGTCTAGAGGTCAGGGAAGCAGGCGAGGGATCTGAAGCACAAATCTTATGAAGAGTGGCTGAAGGAACTGGAATTGCTCAAGTCTGCAGAAGAAGAGGCTCAGGGGAGACCACTATAGCTCTCTACAGCCACCTGAAGGGAGTTAGTGGTGAAGTGGGGGCCAGTGTCTTCTCCCACATAATTTGCAATAGGACTGGAAGGAACTGCCTCAAGTTGCACTGGTGGAGGATATTAGGAAATACTTCTTCTCTGAAAGAGTGGTCAAGTGCTGGAAAGGGCTGCTAAGTGAGCTGGTTGAGTCACCATCCCTGTAAGCATTCAGAAAAACATTTAGATATGGTACTAAGGGACATGGTTTATTGTGAAAATATTGCTAGTAAGAGGACAGTTGGACTAGATGGTCCTAAAAGTCTTTTCCAGCCTTGGTGATTCTGACTCTATTCTATGAAATAAACACAAATATTTTAAATACCTAACAGATAGTGAGAAAAAAATGCAATTGCAAATAATGTCTCAGAATTCTGGGAAGAGGTAAAACACTAAAAACCAATTCCATCCTGAAGACTCGGAAGGAAATAATTCACACAGAAAAACAGGAGAAAAAGAAGTTTTTCTTATATACTTCACAGAACCACAGACCAACTTGGGTTCAAGGGATACCAAAGACCATAGAGCCCCAACACTCACTCTGGCCACAGGCAGGGTTACCAACTACTAGGTCAAGTACTAGATCAGACTGCCCAGGGCTCCATCTAAACTGGCCTTAAACACCTTCAAGAACAGGGTATCCACAGCCTCTCTGGGCAACATGTTCCAGCACCTCACCACTCTCTCAATAAAAAACTTCCCCCTAAAATCTAATCTAAATCTTCCCTCTTTCAGCTTAAAATAATTCCCCCTTCTCCTGTTGTTATCTACCCATGTAAAAAGTTGAGACCACAATGCGGTGTCCCTACAGCCTTCTCTCTTCCAGTTTGAACAAGCCCAGTTGATTCAGCCTGTCTTAATAGGAGAGGTGCTAGGGGGTACTAGAGGAGGTTGGTGGCCATGCCTGTGGCGGGGGTGTTGGACTTTTATGATCCTTGAGGTCCCTTCCAATCTGAGCCATTCTGGGATTCTGTGCGATTCTGTTAACAATGTATAGGTACAAGTAATTATTGAAGGAGGCAGGACCTGTATTTCTTTCATCACATCTAAAGCATTTAATCAGTTAGAAACAAACTAATCAACTCTAAGTATAAAATTGCATGAGCACTTAGAACAAAAAGTAATTCACACCTAAAGAACAAGCTTAAACTTCTTATAAATTGAGTATGCTGCTGCAGGGAGCTAGCAACAAGGCTAAGAACAAGAGCTCTTGTGCAGCTGCCAGATTAAGTCATTGAAATCTACAGGCTAATCAGAGATAGCTCACCAAAACATACCAGACCTACAGATACTAACACATGATTTTCAATGGAATAGAAGAAACTACATAAAGTAACGAAGAGAAATAAATTTAAAAAAAAAAAAAATGCACACGAATAACCCTGAATAGATTAGTAAATGAGGGACTGGGTATTAATCAGGATCTAGCAAGTTCATGGTACAGTAAGAAATATTTGACCTGGGATTTAAAAAAAATACTCAACTAACTATATTTTCTGGAGTTAAGGATAAGTTTATCCTCCTGTGCAAGAGAACACAGTTGTGAAATTGTATCGACTCATATTACAGATTACTAGCCTTCAAAGCAATGATAACTGACGTTAGTTCTGAGTCTGTGTGGTATCCTGACACCAAATTATCACAGAATATTTTACAGAATAATGCAAGTAAATTACCAACCTATTTGAGATTCTAGCCAGATGCTAGACACCACTCAAGACAGTGTTGAATATTTATGTAGTTTCACTTAGATATTACCCCATTAACATCTGAAATAAGCTCACTGAAAAATTACAATTAATTTTTAAATTCAAATGCTAAGGTATTGTGTTTCACCAAGTGCATTAAGAAAAAATAAAAGGGAAAAACACACACATTTCACACACAACAATTCAATACTTCAGCCCACATCATATCATTGTCATTCTCAACAGAAAGTAATTGATTTCTTAAGTGAGGAACAGGACTTTGAAATTCTCCCTAAAAAGAGAAATGTTGTCATTAACAAAACAAAAAGAAATCCACCTTTACTTCCCTCCTATGCTTAAGAAGCAATTTATACACTCATCCATCCTTCATACTTTATAATTTGTAATGCTATATGGTAACTGCTATCTTTCAGTGCAAGTGCTCGGGGACATGTGTTCATCAAGAAAGGGTGCTAAATTTCTTAATTCCTAAGGTAGAAAGAAAATGTGGGGGAGGAGAAAATTATATATCTATGCATCAGCATCGAAACATTTCCAGACTTGAAAAAAATTCAACCATTATGAATTTAGAGAAAACCCATTAATTGGGGTCTTGAAAATTGTCCATTAAGGTCTGATGAAGGCACAGTTCAAACACTTCCCTTTTCTTGTAAATTTTGGCAGCATTACTAATTACAGGGATTTTTGAAACAACTAACAATGTCAAGATTTAAGTGTTTTCTCCAGAAACAATGAAAATCAAGGAGGGGAGAAAGTGGGAGGAGGTAGAGTGTGTCTGTGCATCTAAATCTCATGATGAAACCTAGATGATAAACCAATGGTGAAAATTTCTGAGAAATATATTTTCAGTACAAGTAAAATCAGAAAAGCTGTTCCAAGAGGTATTAAAAGCCTCCTCTGGTTTTCCACACTGCACTAATCACATTAGCAAATAAAACAATGAATAGTTAGAAGAGGCAGCAGTGACTCAGACATATTAAAGCAGAATTACTCTCCACTTTTCATTCCTAGCAAGGGCTATTAAACAGATTGTCTGGACTACCGCAAACACAAAACCAGTGCTGTCTCTTGTCAAGTATTTTGTTTAGTAGACAAGGCTAAATAGAACAGCCACAACACTCTATGCCATTTGTCAAGCGACATCATGAAAGTCTTTAACGCAGCAAAGTTTTAATCCTCTAACTTCCATCTCAAGCCTAAAAATAAAGAAAAAAAACAACCAAAAACATATGCACAGAGCTCCTTTCTTCCCTCACTGTGCTTTTATAGCTCCACATCTACACTGGTCATGCCTCTTGTTTGGTTTATTTTATAAATAAACAATATACATACTGAATAGTATTAAAAAGTGTAATTTCATTTTAGATTAATCTGAAAGAGAAAGGGAAAGGATTTAAAAAGATGATTTCCAAAAACCAATCTCAGATACTGAATTTAGAAAATGAATCTAACACAACGATGCTATAACCTCTAAAATAATTCTTTGTATCTCATTTTGATAGTCAGTAACTTGTTCTAATACCATTTTCTCCCTTTGTTTAAAACCAAAGGCCTCCCTTGGTTTTGGTGCAACTATTCTAGAGCTGTCTTACATGGCAGATAACGTTGATAAAGCTGACTGCTGAAAACAACTCATCAACTTAAAAAACAAAAAACCCCAAACCAAACAACAACAACAACAACAAAAAACACACTTCCAGTTAGAAAATTTGATTCCTGGTTTTACATTCTGACAGTTTTTCATATAAAAAATCCAAAACAACCTACAAAAAGTTTCTTATTTATTATATCTTTCCCAAAATTGAATGCTGTTTTTTTAAATAAAGAGGAAAAACCTAGCTATAACATGAGTGTCTCAAACTGGCATTCAATTACAGAATATTTACACAGACAAAAATTTATATAGCTAATATATGGCACGTACAATGGATTTCCATCATAGACTGGAAAACCTTCAACTGTTTGACCTGTCTCAAAGGTACACAACAACGCTGCTTGCCACAGACAGCAGTCATGCTTTGATGTAACCAGCTCTGCTACCAAAGGATCCAGCAATTGCTCAAATCACGGAAAAGTTCAGTGTTTTCCAGTTTACTGCATCTCAGAGATTCCTACTACCTAAACCACTCTCCTCTTTATGAAGTACACTGATTCATAGAAAATTCCTGAAAATTCTTGCCAGCTTAATCATTTTTGGAGTACATATGCTATGCATAACTACACGTTGTATCTTACAAGCATAAGATCTCATAAAAAAAAGTGAAAATGTTTAGAAGTGATAGTTTGTGATATAAGAACTGATGACTATTATGAAAAAGAGAATGAAGCCCAACATACAAAAACCATTTCAGTCTTTTCCACCAATTCAGAAGGTAACAAAGTTATAAATTCCATTGAGAATCTGACAGGAAAATATTGCTGTGGAAGCTGTCAGGAAGCAACCACTCTTCAGAACATTTTCTCTACCTTAGCTCTACAAGAATGGAGCCTCAGCAAGTACAATGTCACTGCAAATATGAATTACAAACTGATACAGAATGATGTAAAAATAGCTAAAAAGATAAAATCCCCTCAATAAGGAATTCTCTTCCTACAAAATCATTTCTTAAAATAGTCAATTGCAGAAGGATGCATCTGGGAGCTAGAAACCAGTGATACCCACAAAACAGAAGCTAGTACATGAGGATACTAGAAGCCTTGAGAAAGACTGGTGGAGTCTGAGAAAAAAAAAAAAGCACTGGAATAGGCTCCCCAGGAAGGTGGTTGATTCACCATCCCTGGATGTGTCTAAAAACCATTTGGATGTGGTATTCAGGGACACAGTTTGGCAGAGAGATGTCAGTCAGAGTGATATGGTTAGGTTGTAATTGGACTCAATGAACTTTAAGGTCTTTTCCAAACTAAACAATTCTGTGAATTCTGTGATTCTAATTCAAATTAGAGAAGAGGGAATGAAAATAAAAAGTAGACAAGAAATAACAGTAGAAACAGCTAATTAAGCTATCAAGATAGTTATTATTCCAGTAACTTCAGACTAGGTTGCCTGCTTATCTAAAAGCTGAGTTTCAAATACCTGATTTGTTATTAGAGTTAGAGGAATTTATCTTCTCTTATTTCTAACAAAAATAACCAGTCAGTTAGCAAAAGAAGGAAGTTACCTGATGTCGTGGCTGATGACACAATATATTCTAATTCTAATATATTCTAATAGTTAGACTCTGCTACTCTAACACAGACATACATCAAACGTACTAAGTTTGATGTACACAGGACCTCATTACTTTAATATTCTGGCAAGTTGTTAGGAGAAGATCAAGCTTAAAAAAAGAGCATTCTATTTCTCCGCTTTCTAGTGAAATCATTCTCTAGTTCATTCCTTCAGGACTGGTCCTTCACTAAAGTAGTAGTTAAATACTTTATGGGAATAAATAAAATCCAATGTAAAAAATTCAACACCACTTTAGCATTCAAAAAGCAAAGAACCTCCTCCCCTATGCCACCTAGACTTACATACTTATAAATACTGTACCCAAGAGACTTACAGCTGTGTGAGATTTAAAAGTTCAAAAAAGCCCACAGAAAATGCTGGCAAGAATGCTAAGTAATGTACTCTTACTAAAGAATTCACAACAATCAATAAGCCACTAAGGAGATGTTTTCCAAAGTGGGTAGACATCTGTGACTCATTGGAAAGCAAGTATTTGAAATTATTATCCCCTCTTTTAAATACATTTGTACTTGAATTGTAGCATTTGGAGATCTAAAAGACAGCCTTGTACCATGGACAGTCCCCAGAAGAGAGAGATACCAAGTACAAGTGCACACATGGATAATAGAGTCCTTTCAGTATCTGGATATGAGATTAATTTTTTTTTTTCCTTTCCAAACTGCTCACATTCAGAAATTGAAGCTACTGATGCAATGAAAGGAAAAATCCTTGTAGAAAACATGTCTAGATTAATTTACTATAGATCTCAGCACCTACCCATGGTCTGAGTAAATATAACAATTCAAAGATATTAACTAGACATATTCTAAAATTGATTACATACCTACTGACTTTACTTTGTAAATGAGTCAGAAATGAAAAAGCCACAGTCATGCTATACCTAATATCAGTTTCCATGAAAAAAGTAATTCAACCACTTACAGTAAATAATATAAATAAATACAAAAATATGCATTATACATTAATATTACATGCTTGTATTTACATAAATATATAAAAATATATTTTACAAATATAAATGAATATAGTAGACATAGTAACCTGATTACAGTTTCAGCTTCACCACCTTTCTGACAGCAAGAGAAGCCTTGCGCTAATCACTGATGATAATGATTACTTGAAAAACATCAAAGAGATTAGCATTTCTGTTAAAACACCAGTATTATGATAAGCTTTGGTTATTTAAAAGCTCTCTTGCATCAAGTGCAATTACACCACCAAGAAAAACACTGCATGTGTACTTACCACATGCTTTACAGGCAACAGTGCAAATCTCTTCCGCAACATATTCTCCAGCTGGAAATTGAAGATAATCTCCTCCTGTCTTCCCAGGTGAATAATAAAGGTACACTTGAAGCAATGGCTCCGTCTGCTTGGGTGCACTAGTATTCCCAAGGATGTCACCATTCTGGTGGACAGTGGCAGTTGCTGTGCCTTCCATATTTGCCATTGTAAGACAGGCCATCGTTTTCATTTTATTTCTGTTCAGAACATTTGCCTAAAAGAAACATAAAGAGGACTCTTTGAATAACTACATACTGTCTTACTTGTAATACTCTTATCTAACAATAACTGCATTCTGACAGGCAGGCTTGCCAGCTACTTGATCAGACTGCCCACGAACCCACCAAGCCCGGCCTTCAATGCCCCCAAGGATGGGGTGTCCACAACTTCTCTGGACAACCTGCTTCAGTGCCTCAATGCCTTCTAAGTAAAAAATTTCTTCCTAACATTTAACTGAAATCTCCCCTCTTTCAGTTTAAATCCACGCCCCCTTGCCCTAGTCCTGTTGTTTTCTACCTGTGTAAAAAGTTGGTTCTCCATCTCCTTGTAAGCTCCTTTCAAGTATTGGAAGATGCAATGAGATCTCCCCAGAGCCTTCTCCTCTCCAAGAGAAACAATTCCAACTCCCTCAACATTTCTTCATAGGAGTGGTGCTTCAGACCTCTGACCATCTTTGTGGGACTTCTCTGGACTTGCTCCAACAGCTCTATATCCTTCTCGACCAGGCCTAGGGTCCCAGTACATGGTACTCCAGGGGTTCCTCACCAGAGTAGAGAAGAGGGGGACAATCACTCCCCTCTCTCTGCTGGCCCCGCTCTTCAGATGCAATCCAGGATACCAATGGCCTTCCAGGCTGTGAGAACACACCACTGGCTCCCATCCAGCTTTTCATCAAACAGAATTTCTAGTCCTTCTCTGGAGAGCTGATAGTAGTAAGGTCTCCCTCTTCTGCCTCTGGATGGTATCCCTCCCTTCTATTGTACCGACTGCACCACTCAGTGTTATCACCAAACTTGTTGAGCATATATTCATCAATCTCACATCTGTTGATAAAGATGTTGAAGAACACCGGTCTCAAGATGTTCCCCTGGGGCATACTGCTTCTGACTGTTCTCCACTTGTATGTAGAGGTACTGACAACTCTTGGGCTACGACCATCCAGCTAAGTCTTCATCCACCCTTCAAATCCATATTTCTCCAATTCATAGGAAAGGATATGGTGTGGGACCATGTCAAAGGCCTAGGATTACTACCTAGCCCTAATTCTGGAAATTATCAAACACCAGAAGAGGAAAAAACTAAGGTAAAAACTTGGAGTCCCACTACAAGATTTATCTCTACTCACTACATTTTATAACATGTGCTTTCTTCTGCATCTGAAACATGCTACTTAAACCTGATGGTCAAAATAATGCTTTTAATGACACTTGTAGATCTTATGATAATCTCAGTTTCAACCCAAAGATTGTGCTGAATATTTACAAAACAACTAGCCAGGTCACAAACTGACACAGAGGAAGAGTAGGAATACTTTCAAGCTGAGTTTTAATCTTCCACACTTAAAACAAAACATGTCCCAACTGAGGTGAGAATTGATGAGTAAGCAGCTGCTATTTGTAGGTATAAAGCAAGGCTGCCCTTCAGACTTAATCAGGTAACTCTTTTTCTTTGGAATGCAAGCAAGAAATCTGTAGTGATATGAACGGAAGACAGAGAGACAAGTAACTCAACACACAAGCACAGAAATACTTTAAAATGAAAAAAAAAAAAGTTCATAAATAAAAGTGAGATTGACAGAGTATTCTAAAAGGTAGTTAAAGAACGGCTTTGCTCTGTTGACTTCAGTTTTAGTCAGTAAAAGCCATGCCTAAAAAAAAAAAAACAACTCTGGCCATAGTCTGCAAAGCTTGCTATTATGAAGGGTTATAAGGGTTCTTCTGCAAGTAATGCTTCCTGTTTTACAAGGATTACAAGGGCTTCTCTGAAATTAATGCCTCTTATTACCCTATGTCAGCCTATGACATCAGAAGCAGATGTTGGTAATACAGAATTTGAACCTTCCCACCAAAATTCTCTTAACATTTAGTACTTAGATGACACATGGCACCAGAGGGGCTGTTTGACAAAGCAGCATCTGACACAGACACATGTATGAAGCAAAGGTGTGCTACTGAATTACTCCATGTGGAAAAAATTGCTCCCTTTGACATTCATTGATGCTTGCTGAATGTTTATGGAGACCAAAGAGTGGATATGAGCACAGTAAAACAGTCGAGTGGTGCATTATAGCAGTGGCAAAGCTGACGTTAAAGACAAGATATGTTTCAGACTGCCATGCAGATCTTTACAATTGGAATTGGAATTCAGGCTCCTGTTTACGACTTCCAAAAATTTATAGCTCATGGTGGTAACTATGTTAAAAAAATAGTGTTTTATAGCTGAGAATATGCTCTGACAAACATGATTTCTGTGCTCTTGGTATTTATTGTAATTTCCATGGAAATAAATAAGAGGCATTATGTTTGCAGAAACCGACATATACTGCTTTACCATAAAATACCTGCTTGGATAGTAACCCATGGTTTTGTAATTTTTGCTATTGGTGTTCCACATCATAACATCATGCGGAGCACAGAGAAGAACTACATGCCCCAGAGGACCTCACAGTCGGAGAGGGAAACACATAATGGAAGTGATGCTGGCTCTCTCTCTCTCACTGCCTGGCAGCAGGTGTGGGTGCGCTTCCAAGCCATGGCACCTTCAGTTTCAAAGTAGGCTTCTCGGTCTTTGGAAACCTTTTCTTATTTTACTTGATTTACTATCCTCAACTTCAAATAGACTTCAACTTCAAATAGTTATATTGTGTTATCTCATATTCCAATATCATAGTTAGTAAAATAAGTTTTCCTCCTTAAACCATTGTCGCTGCTCTGTTTGTTTCCTTGAGCCCAACTCCCACCTCCCTAACCCTTTCCCTTTTCCCTTCCCATTTTTGGGGCCAGGGGGCCCACAGGCCTACTTCCCCCATCACAGACAGATTGATCTAGGTAACTCCATGACACTAACTTCTAATTTTTTTTCCCAAATCTACAAATACTAAGGAAAAGATGCTATGTTTTATGTAGGTTTACATTTATATGGGTTAAAGATGACCTGTTCTACTAAAAATAGAAATAAAAAATAGCTATGTCAGCAGGAGAAAGGCTTTACACAACAGGGGAAGAAAGTATTCACTTCATAACCTATGTAGCAGATTAAAATACTCAATTTACATACACAAGGGGACAAAACTATGCTAACTTGATGGTATATAAAAAAAAGAAAGTCAACAAGACAAAGCAGAAAATAAAATACCCATCATGGCATCATCAGTATAAAAATACATCATTTTAATTTCCAAACTGAAGTAACATGGAACCAGTATATCACAGAATCATACACCTACACTTCTAAGTACAAGTGTATTTGGGCTCTGGGCCTCAGTCATATATTGCCACCTTAAAATGAAGGTCTTTCAGCTGCAAAGACCACAGCGAGGCAATTAGTGTTCAATGAAAAGTATAAATACGCAATTCTATTAAGTCATCCAGAAACATGTTCTGCTGAAGAAAAACAACATTGCATCAAAGATTTATTATACTCAGAATGGGACTCTGTAGGTAAGTTACTCGCAGAACCCACATGGGTATTCGCTGCCCAAACAGATGCAATGTACAAGGCCCATGATATCTGGAAGTTGACATCCAACATGCAACCAGAACTCAGTGAAAGTCAAAAATTACCAGACCACTTATAGACATTTTTGCTATAAGTAACAAAATCTTCAATGAATACATTTTGATTTGGTGATCAAAGCAGCTATCTGTAAGAGATCTGATTCTGGAACTAAGGAACAATAACTTTGATCCAGTAGGGTTATTTTTATATTTTCAGTCTTGATCATATTTCAAGTCTGAATTTTTAAAGGATAAATTATTACTTATGCTGCTCTAAAAACAACCAGCATTTACAATGCAACATGTTTATATGCATTTTTCTATCCCTGGCTGCAATTCCAATGCACCTGAGGATTGATTTTACCTGCCATGCTGTCCTGTGCTGATTTAAAATAATAATATAACTTCAACCAGAAAGGAGAATTAACAGACTGAAAATCACTGTAGGAAAATACATTAAAATTCAGTGGGCATAAAAACCCCTTCATGATTTAATAGTATTCAGCATTCACAGCCCAGTTCATAATAAAATTGTTTTTCTTCTTACAGACTATTACAGCTATAGTTTGCACTAGCTTTTTTCAATCTAAACTCTTCTCTAGAAAGTAATCACTCTCCTCCTTTCAGCTTTTTTTTTTTTTTTTTTTTTTTGAGAAAGAGCATTATCCCACTACAGGTAAATCACCTGTCGACTACTTTTCATAACTTGAGAAAGCTCTGTATAAAACATAAGAATGATGAAACCTTCTAAATGAGCGTATCAAAAGTCACCCACTTGCTGTTGGTATCCGTAGGAGGTCAGACAAAGCAGGAACACAGGCAATGGTAGAACATAATGTATCTGCAATAGAAACATACTTAACATTAAAAAAAAAAGTTTAGGGCCCTGAGAAAATATATCATTACTTAAGAACCCAGGTGTTAAGTTTCAGACAGTGCGATTCATTCCTTTTTCATTTGCCTGAATTCCTACTGTCTTCTTCACAAAGAACTTTTCAAAACCATATTTTTGGTTCTGTTAGACCTTGATCCTCAGTCATAACAAGAAGCCAGCACACTAAATGAACACTTGTTGTTTTTAAGCACTTACTGTGTTTTCTTCTTCTTTTGAAAATACAGAATTGGTTTAAGAAAACTGTTGATGGCATTAGAAGAGAAATGAAAAGAATAAAAGAAAGATACAGCAGATTCACTTCAGGTAGTAACTCTCCATTTTGCTAAAACACTTTAGCGAAAAACTGGTAACACCCTCTCCATACAATTCATGTGCAAGTTAGGGTCAAACGTTTTGCAGCAGGAAGGACAAGGGCATGCCTACTTTCACTCTCTTTGCATACTTCTGTGGTTGCAAGACACAGCATTTGAAAACATTTAAGCAAAACAGTAGGTCTCTCCATTAGTGAAAGAAATGGAAATACCCTGCTGTGATCCTTCAACAAGAAAAGGTGGGAGAGAAACAAAAGCGCATTTTAAGAATGACTACAAGAGGGAAAAACAAAAAACACCACAATAGTAGGTAGTTGAAAGTGGAAGAAACTCAGAACACTGCAAGGTTTAGATTTGATGACTTTTCAGATAAATCTTCCTGGGCAGAAGGAAAAAGAAGGAAAATAAATTTCTCAGCACCACTTGCTGCTTCTACCAAGTTTACCATCCATGGACCTGAAAAACAGAACCTATCTCACACAGCTGTAGATTCAGCTTCTGCCTCCACATAAATCAGACTTATGAAAACAGCGTTTCTGCCTCTTGTGAATCTGGCTTTAGAGATAAGCAATTACACCTTGTTTGGACAGCTGTGCTTTTTCTATGCACCTCCAAGGGTGCTCCTTAAAATGCTGTCTAGTCAGCCAATTAAGATCTGATATAAAGTCCACTAGAGTTAATTCAAGTTTTCGAGACCTGTGTTAAGGGATGGAGTAAGTTGCTTGGGGACAGAACAGCGTATCATTCACCTTTGGAGCACATGCTTTTTAATCTGATGGCACCAATACCAACAAAGCACGGAACCATATCTCCTGCTCATGCAAGTTGCAGACCTCTGGGCATTGCTGGGTAATTCTAAATTACCTTCTGCTTTAAGACTACCATTTCATGCTTCTTACTCCCAGCCCGGCTTTTGAATGAGGAAAACCACATGAAGATTTACCTGACTGTAATTGGTTGTGGCCCTTCCCCCAAAACTCCAGATCAGCTGCACAACATTTTAAGTTATATGAAGCAAATGGCAATGAACTGATGGTATAAACCACACTGAGATAGTCACACAAGTCACTTCCACTCTGGCTACAGCAGTGCCCATTGGAACAAGGGTTGTAATACTTTGAGTAAGCTCAGTAACATCGCAGCTTGCATTTTAAGTGCAACAATTGGGTAAAGCAACCTAACATGAAGTGTATGCCACTTCACTTAACAAATAGGAAAATGACTGCTTGCTTAAGATAGAACAGCTCACAGCTCTGGACAACAAGCATGAAACGCATGGAGAAAGACTTAATACTGAATAGGCTCACAGTGGCTACTGTAACATCTCCCTCTTTTAGTCAACCTCTGATCCTCCTGCCTATAGACTTATCTATTTATAGGATCTTCATCAAGGCCTTACAAAATTATTTACTCCATCTACACACTTTTTAGGCTGAGTAAGTCTTGTCTAATACAGCTTGTTCTTTCAGCAGCAAACTTTCAAAGAATGTCACCTATATTACAGTTTGGACTGACCTGACAGTGCACCATCTTGCCAGAAATTCAGCTCTCTCACTTCCTCCAATTTGTTTACATTTACACCAGACCACACTGCTGGCAGTTGCAAAGATTTAAATCCCCAGTTGCAAAACAAAGTCCAGAATCTAATGAAACAGTTAACTATGTCCATCATCTCCCTGCAGCTATTTGTGAAGAACATGGTAAAGACACAGTGAAGATTCTGCTAGCTAAAACAGGCCCTTCTCAGCAAGCTTTTAGAATTCCCATAACTGCAATTAATGTTTACTGTGTCTGATACTAAGCACCCTGAATACTCAATTTACAAGCAAATGAGGAGAAATATAAGAATAGCATTTTCTGTTATCTGATATTTCTAAATAAGGCCCTGAAGACATATCTCCCAACACCTCTATTAGTTTATTGGTAGTAAAGTAGGACACCATCTTTAAGATTGAAAACAACAAAAACACACACTTTCCACCTTATACACATATCCTTCTTTCAAGAAATTTGAAATAATACTATAAACAGCAACTCAGAACACCTTCTCAAACTGATGGTAAGGAGGCCATAGCAGGGTAGGTATGAGTGCAGAAATGTCTCACAAAGTTCTAGCAAAATTAATAATTCTAAAGACTATTATGGTTCTTGTTACAAGAACACTGAAAGAAGTTGTGCTTATTTTCATACGATGAGAGTAAGATGAAAAGTCTGTCAGTTCCCAACTTCAGACAGCTTTGGGTAGCTTGTTTGCTTATATCCATTAGTTAAACTTGACATTTATACTCAGAATATCTTCACAGTTCAGTTTGGTTATACAGGCAGATGGAACACAAATAAGCCTGTCCACAGCATGCATCCAGCAAGGCCTGTTACACTATCAAAACTTTAAATCTTAAAAATCTAACAGTATTCATATTCTGCATATAACGTGCAGTAACCTTGATATGATTTGCTTTGTGGACTGCTCTTCTGCTTTGGACAGAAGTACATCTTAAAGGACCCAAGCATACACCATTATTTGACAACTAGTAAAACACATAATCAAAATATTAGTGTATGCAGAGGTACCACTACTCCTTAAGGGATCAACAACAGATTCTTAAATTTTTGCTCAGCCAGAACACAGTAGAACAGTGTCTGGTATTTCACCAAAAAAAAGAAAAATCATTACAACAGATCCCTATTTTTCCAGCACGTATATTCACAAGAAATCAGTCTTCTCACTAACTTTATCAAACTCACAGTACTCGCAACAAAAATGCTTTAACAATCTCGAGAATCTGAGAACCTTCTCCACAGCTTAAACAACAGAAGCCAGTTCAATCAGACAGTTGATCCATACTTTAATTGTATCATATTCTGTACTAAGAGAACTCTGCTGTCCCTCCCCTGTGTAACATGCTCTGACTTCAAAAACAGGTTTCATAAAAATCTTCCCTTGAGCATATTTAAAGATATTCTGTAGAGAAATAATATGCCTTCTGTTCCCACTGTCTCTTGTTCACATGCTCCACTTGCTGCCCTGCTGCAAGCTAGATACATAGACGCAAGAAAAACAATGGCTCATACAAGAAACAACTGCAAAAAGTTAGGTAAAATTCCTTTGGAATAATCTATTTAATCAGCTACACACTAATATCATGCAATGATTTTTAATATATCAGGAATTTGAATGCAAATGTTAACATGCAGATGCAGAAGGAAGATGACAGATCTGTAACGTATCAACAACAAAACATGTGGTAAAAAAAAACCTGGAGAAAAAAAAAAGATAACATTTGCTTACTGTTTTACTTTGGCAAACCACTGGCTTTTATCAGCAATTCAGCAAGAGTCCATGAACTTTTGCACAAGGAAAGAGTAATGGTCCTGGTCTGATCTGCTTGCATGACAGAAGAACTAACTGGACAGAAACTGCTAGCATGAGGCTTTTAATCTGTTCCTCTGATTAGAAACAAAAATTAGGAATCTTAAGTGAACCGAGTGAAGCCATTATTCTAGCTTTTCTCCAGAAGAAAGCAGCCAAGAGATGTTATCAGAACAGCAGAATGAAAAATACTTTATAGAAGACTGACCATCATAGTAATCTGCCAGGTTGGTGAGCTACCAGACTAAATAAATAAATAAACAAATAATGGGATCAAATCAAAGGTTGCCCACAGACAACAGCTCTGGTTGGGTTCCATCAGAACTCTGGCAAATGCTGGTTTCTATCTGCAAAACATTTGACTTTCACCATGTTGATAAACTTCAGCAAAAGACTATTTCATCAGAAAGTTTCCAAGCAATTCAAATGGTTACCCAACTGTTCTGGCAAAGAACATCTCCCAAGACAGTGACATCTGAGAATCCTTAGTCCATCAGAGCCCACTGTCATCTGCATAGCCTTACATGCACAGAGGATGCAGGAAGGGTAACCACAATAGATTGAAAAGACCTCTGACATGAGGTATGTGGAAAAAAAAACAACATTAATTTCCCTAACACCTATCTCAAATTTCTTATGAATTGAAGCAATGAAGAATAACATCAAAACTAGGACACTATACAGCAGGTCAATCTGTATGTACTTGCTTGAAACTGAAGTGGATTCAGAAGAGATCTCAAGAACATCCTCACTATGAGTTTCTTTAGCTAGCTAGCTGCCTGCTAGCTGTGGAGACTAAGTGTATTTCCATACACAATATCATGCTGGTTTTTATGTGTCATATGCAATACTGAAAATGGAATTCTATTTACTAGATCAGGAAGTAAAACAAGGGTTAATTAGTAGAAAACAGATAATCCCAAATTGTTTCTTTAATTTCTTCCAAAAAAGTTAAAAATAAAAATAAAAAGAATGTTGATGTTCCTGTGTGCTGGGAACAAATTAAATCAAAGCAAAAATATTTCTGAATGTTGCTGACTGGTAGTTTCATTCTCCCTGGTGGATTTTGGTTGCAGAAAATGCTGAACCACTTTCCTACACCAAAGTACTGGCTTAAGAGTAAAACAAATACTAATAAATTACCAAGGAATTAAGAAGCATTAAAGGTTACAAAAAAAAAAAAATAAAAAAAAATAAATTTTTTTTAAACACATTTCAAAGTGGAAAAATATTCTGATTCACCACTGGAAACAGAAAGCAGTATTTTTCTCTTAAATGGCATTTTTGTCATAAACAATGTTTAGGGGAAAAACCCTCCAATCCAGTGTATGCAGATGACATTTATAGCTACATTCGTGAGTTAAAACTAAGCACCGAAAGCACAAAAGTGAAAAGCACAACACAGCAACAAACGACACCTGTCTAACTGCTTGGATTTCTTAAGCAGCACAAGGTCCCTGCACTGGTCACATCAGATAGCAGGGAAGTGATACTTTTGAAGAAATCAAGTTAGCCTTTTCAAAAAACAATGCAATTCCCTATGCCACAAGGGATAAGGAAGAAGGATTTGTCAAAACATGATCCAACAACTGTTTCTACAGTTCTGCGTTGCTGAAGAACACCAGTTACAAACCAAATGCCAGTTTAGCAGATGCTGTCAAGAACCAAGCAGGTGACACTAAGCTACTAGAAGCCACATGTATTTCATACAGCAGTCTGAGAATGTACAACAGTGACAGCAGAAAACAACCCCTGTATCCACAAATGAAATAGTCTCAAGGACTGTCCCTCTTCTCAGATCCTCCAAACACCTGTCCTCTCCCTTTGGGAGGCAGAGATTTCTCAACATATGTCTGCTTTCAACAGCTTAACACAGATGAAACAGAACAGTCGTGATCCATCGCTTGCTGCAGCTTCTGAAGAGCATCAGAATCTGAACCAAGTTACTTATCCCCTCCAGCAACAGAAGTGCTGTGAAGCTTCAAGTCTATGCAAATGGTGTCTTCTAGGCAAATAACAGCACAAATCATCACACAGTTACAACCTGGTAGCAAACACAACGTTCTCTTCCTTCACAGAAGATAAAGGGTTTCTCACAGCAAACATTTCTGTGAGCAAAATCAGGCAACTCTTTCTAACTACCATTGAAAACTAGGACAAATTGCCCAGTTTGTAGTTGTTCAGCGAGCTTTTCCAAGAACTGGATATTAAAAAGTTGAAGTCTTTGGGGCATTCCTTTTCAATTCTGTTATCTCCCTTTTCTTGTCCCCTTATCTCACTTCCCCAGTTTGGCAACTTCCCTCCTCAGAAGTTACTACAACTACTGCCTCTGAAGAAACTGTCATACATGTTTACATAGTGTGCAGAAATTCACGCAAGTTGAGAAACTAGAGTTTTCTTCCTAGAAAGGAGGAGCAGAAGTAACACCGCTAAATTCTTATAGGTTCGGTCTTATAAGTGGGAGGCATGAAGAAGGAGAAAGTAACAAAAAGCAAAGATTAAAGGTATCAGAACAAGGCTTTTAGACCCTACTCCCTCACCATGAGTCAAGACACTTTTCTTCTACTGTTTATTCTCCTCTAACACAACCTGAATTTATAAGCATTTAAAAAAAAAAAAAAAATAGGGGTAGAAAATGAACCAAACATGGACAGATCCTGACTACATTGGAACAGTTTAAGAATTGCTAACCAACATCAAGAATAATTAAAGAGATTTTCAGTCACCATATATGCAGTGAGAAACCACTGCAAAGAATTGTATTGCTACACCTCCTTGCTATACTGCCCAAGACAAATAGGTGCCTGTAGGTTTCAGTAGCCAGGATATCATACCTGAGACTATATTCTTCTGTCACACTTCTAACCCTCTAACTATAGACACTAACAGCATACCTTCACATTTCACCATACAGGATAAGTATTTTCTATCATGGAAAATATCCTCACAACCTTAGTCACCTTTTCTGCCTATAAAAAGAGAAAATAAAAACATATGAACCATGTTTTTCACCAATTATTTTTATGAGACACCCATCCAGCTGTTCTCAATTTTGTGTTTTTTGGTTTCTTTCCTCTTCCAGTTTTCACAACTGGACTAAGCAGTGAATTAAGTTGACTTGGACAAGAACATTGCATAATATGCTGCTTGAAGAACACAACTGACCTCAACTTCTATAACATTTTTCATTAAAAACTGGGGGAACAAAGGCAGGAAGACAAGTAAAACCAAGATAGTCACCAACAGTGTGAAACAGCTAGGTGAATGAAGTCACCCTGTACTTCTATCCCACGTTTTACAACAGCTGAAGAGCTGAAAACACGCTTTTCACCAAATCAGCACTTTGACAAGGGAACTCTCAGAACGTAAACAGGATAACATTTAAGTCAGAGTGAATCAGCAGTCTCTACAGAAGAGCCAAAAGGTATAGATTCCACTGTCTCCTCATCTTCAGCCCACCCTACTTTTACAGCTTATCTTAATTGCCTCAGTTTCGAAATTACATTTCAACAGATGAGACCTGATGCAAATTTCATGTACAAATTCCTTAAAGTGTGAGTGGGTGTTGGTTTTTTTTTTTTTTATCTTTTGTTTGGATGTGTTGCTTTTTTTTTAAAAAAAAATAAGTGCTTAAAATTATTTAGACAAAACAAAGCTAAGCCTTTACACATCAGCTCCACTAACTTGAAATACAGATTTTTTTTTTATTTCAGAAAATTTAGTCCCAATACAATCTATGCAAGATGTTGTACATTTGTATTTAACTTTTCTATAGTACTGCACTAGCAAGTAAAAACCTACTGAAGACAACACCTGTCCTAGAAAACAAAACCAAAAGAAAACCACAGCAACACTTTCCAACTTGTAACCTCCTTGATCCTAGGTGAATTCAGCGAGGCTACAAACAGCCATGGAGCACAAACTAGATCACATAAATTAGAGAATTGCGGTCTGGTTACTTAATGTGATAAAGAACACACACAAAAATGACCCTATAAGAAATCTAAGAAGCAATATCATACAAGACCATGCCATAGAAATACTTGAAAAGGACTGATTTTTGTAAATGGCAGTTTAACTAGTGCTAAAACTCTCAAGACCATACCAATACATTCAAAAACTTCTTAAATAGTGACTTAAGAGTTCAACTACTACATACATAAATATGTATGCTATTCCCTTATAGAAGGGTTCCAGCATGTTAAAAACAGTGTTCTTTTTTTTAAACCACATTTATTGCTTTATAATGTTGAATCATTTATGATAACAACGCTGACATCTCGTAATTCAGGAAAATGTACTTGCACGATAGTTTACTTAATGCTTTTTAAATCATCAGTGGCCTGAGCGTCCTCCACTCATTCCCTATCTGAAACACCAGCCAGCTTTTGCAAAGATACAGTGCTACGAGCTTTGCCAAGATCACGTTATCTCTATAAACACAGATTGTCAGGGAAAAAAAAAAAAAAGAAGTTAGAAGCCAAAAAAGAAAAAAAACAAAAAACAACCCAGGACTCTGAAAGTAAACAAAGGCTCATCATGAAGTGAGCCACTAGCGAGTATTCCACAAAGATGATGAAAATGAGCAACTTGTTTGAAGGAAAGGGTAATAACAAATCTAATGAAGACAACCACATTTTACCAATGTAACGTATCAAATACTCCCTGCTCTCTTGTGGAATATAGAAGTAGTAAACTTTTCCGTTTGTTCTACAGAAGAAACCAATGCTTACAATATTCATCTGTCTTTTTTTTGTTTTGTTTTTTAAACAGAACTTATAGTAAGTTTACTCCAATTTAACTGTTTACTTCTAAAGGAAGAAATAAGTATTTCTGAATAAGATAAACACAGGGAGCTACTTACACAAGTATCTTTGTGTGCTTTCCTCAGCTCTGAAGCTACTGACAGAACTATCATGATTTCTGACATTGAATCCTGACAAAAGCATTAAGGAAATAACAGAAAGCAAGAGCATGAGAATCGTGCCCCACTAATTCAAAAACTAATTCAAAATTCAAAAAGCAATAGCGGGCTACCTGACAAATTCACAAAAATAATATAATGAAAAGCAAATAAGGATTCAAATGCAGTAGCTTAAGATTAAAATCATAAGAAGATGTTAGAAATACATTTTCCTCTCTCTTTCAGAAATAAGACTAACTGCTGACAAACAGTCAAGAAAGCTGTAGATTCTTTACTTCTAAAACAGAAGTTGATACAAAGTAGATCTTTGATAAACACATATTACTGGACTGTGTGCAGAAGGAAATCCAAGATATAACCAACGCCGATAACAGAAGATTAGATAAGAAGATAAAGTGTTCTCTTCTGGATTTCAAAATGTGTCTCTATAGATTGTGCTATTATCAGTTCCTTTACAAGAAGACATTACAAAGTAAGAAGAAGCATCTGTAGTGTAAGTATATTTTTATACCAATAAATTGTTTAGGACAAGTTACATTATAAAAATCCCCACTGAACAAATACTAAGCTTCCTAAAAGTCCATCTGGTGACAAAATAAATAAGTAAATAGTAAAACCTAACAAAGTATCTCAGTACATGTTGAACTCCAACCCTAACCTCAGTTCTTAACACTGGGGGTTCCACTCATGTTCCTGTCATGGATGAGCTCAAACTACTCCAAGGGAACTTCTCTGGGTGTACTCACTCAGTACTGCCAGAGCACGAGTTCCTCCTGCTAAACTCCAATTGCATTCAGAAACCATGCAGGATAAATAACTGCCTAAATAACAGAACAATACATAACTTTCCCTGGACCAGTCTTAAATCCATTAACATCTTCTATTTTCTGTGGAACTTTTCAGCATCATACACATACGCAATTGCAGTTCTAACTCAGTTCTGCCAGGCTACAAATTCCAGACTTAGCTGAAAGGGTCAAGGAGGAGCTGCGGCAAGGGAGCAGACATTTATGGACTTCAAGAATCACATCCAAAAGCAAAACAACAACAACAAATAAACCCAAATATTAATCTCTGGCTAATGAACAGGTGACAAAAAGCAAGCCATAATCATGACACAATGATAAACCCTGCTAAGCTTTCCCCAAAAGCCTGCCAAAAGTACTGCAGGCTCACTTTGATAAATTTTTATTGAAATTTTTATTAGATGAACTGGATCTAAATCTAAAAACAAATCACACATTACAGTCAAAGTGATAATGTGTTGGTTTTTGGAAAACTGCACGAAGCAAGACCTGCCTCCAGCTGAAGTCAGGGGGACAAATTGCCAAGAACTCCTGAAGTCAATAGGGAGTTCTACAACCAGCTGTAGTGTCTCTTACCTTTATGCATGCTTTGGACTCCTGAGCGTCCACCTTTAACATGCAACAAGCTACAAATTACTATAAACACTATTAGTTGCAATATTTGTTAAATGTATATTCTAATCATCAAGCAGACTGCAACTGAAATCTCAAGCAGGAATTAAAATTGTCTGAATGGACCACTTCTGACAAGGCTTTTCAGTTGCTATAAATGGATATTCTGCTATTCTCTCCTACCCTGAAGTGTTTGTCACATCTGGTCACCTACCAATAAATGATCTTTTAAATGGATTTTTTCTCTTTCTTAATTGGCACACAGTAAGGACTTTGACCGCCAGTACATGTAAGAAACACTACACCCACACCTAGTTCCAAACCAAATATCTACATACCCATCTGCCAATTTCATCAAATAATACCTGAATTGAGTTTCATTTTATTAAATCAAAACAAGAAGGTCACAGTGGAATTACATCCCTCTGTCTGGTACACAGATAAATGAAAAAATGTACAAAAAAAATCCCACAAGATAGGAGAAGCCAAACAATGCCCCTGTTTTGTACATTATTGATAATATGTACGTGGTATTAAATTTATTTAAAAACAAATCCTACAATGCAGTTTTATTGCAGATAAAGAACATGTTTCTGCGAGTCACAAATAGCCACCAGATTGTCTAGAGTATTAGAGACAATCTTTACCAACTGGCAGGAGCACTTAAGTGCACACAGTTATTCTCATGCTCTTTTCTGAACTCCAATTTGGTACTAGGGTACTTTAAATAAAACACCATCACCCTTCTTATTTCCCAAATGCAGAAGAAATACAGGGAGTGACTATTATTTGCCTAATTTCACACTGTGAGCCACTGATAGATCAGATATAAATACAATTACTGGTTTCACAATATAGTTAACTGAATGGATTTCTATTGTAAAGAAGGAAATGCTTCACAAATCATTTCAAAGAAGGTGAATAGTTGCAATGAAGCACCAGCTGTTGAAATCCCCAAACTACTTAAACACTGAAGAAAATCCATTAAGTTAAATTCTTAGTGTAATTCTCCTCATACACAGCATCTCAGTTTAAGTTTTCAGTCTTAGTATACAGAAGAAACCCCAAGCAAGGGAATGAGAAACAATTTTACCTGAACCCACAAAGTTCAATATAAAGTTAATATATGTTAAAAAAAAAAAAAAAAAATCCACAAAACTAAACTATGCCAAGAAAAGTAAAGCCTTACAAGTGAAAGACATAGGAAAGAGATATAGACATAGGAAAGAGATATTTAATGCACCTCAGTGCAAAGAATGCAATGATTCCATAAGCTGTTTTCAGAACTTCTGTTCAATTACTTTTTAGAGTTCCAAAAAAGGTGAATTATACAACAAACGCAACACTACATTAACATCTCTATCAAAGGCTGTGGGTGTATTGTCGAGAGCCTAATAAGTGACTAAGATACTCTTCAGACATTCAGCAGAAGCAAGATTCTTAGTGGATCAGAAACACTAAATGCCATCACTACGCAGAATTGCATTAAATAAAACAAAAATCACAAAAATGGCTTCTTGTTATTCTTCCTTCCCCATGTATGACTGATGAATTCCAGAAGAGAAGCTTATCTCCTTCACTAGACAGATGTATCTGTTTCCTTCAAACAGCTTCCTGTTTCATGTACCACTACTTAAACACTTGACTTCATCAAGCTACCACTACAGTACAAGCAACATACATCACTACAAACTCACATAAGGATAGTATAATCTGGGACAGATCCTGACAGTCACTTCTGACAGGCATGACAGATTAGTTTCTTCTTAAGAAAAGTAGCTCGATTATTCTCATAATTCATATGGGATATTAGTGACCCCTCTAGAAGCAAAGTAACAAAGAAAGTGGCAGAGCTTAACTGTCTTCCTTTGTGCTTTTGTTGACAGCAAGACAGCATAATGGAAGGATTCATCCTCTGATGAACAATTTCATCTCACCTGATGCAGAATTTTCCTAAAGCCAAATTATCCATTTCTCAGACTATCACCTGCGAAGCAGTACAAGTGCAGCATCTGACTCACACCCAGGAACTTCAGCTTGTGCTGTCTGCTCACTTCCAGAAAAAAAGAGTGTGCAACAAGAAAATGTTGCAAAAAAGAGATGGGCAAAAACGAGAGAATTAGGAGAGCAAGGAAGATCAGATGACAGATTAGAAGACTTGGCAATTACAGCAAGATGCGGAATTTTCTCCTAAAAAAATCTGAGAATCCCTAGCTCTAAGTGCAGATCAGAACACAAGAGTCTGAGCCCGAAGCTCTCAGAATAAAGCAGTTCTTCTGCTTCTCCTATCCCTATATTTCTTACCCAATGAGCTTTTCCAAGAAAGAAAGGCATCTCACACTGCGCTCTCACCTCATCTTCAGCTAGGTAAAGAACCAGGTTCTGAATTTTAATCGGAGTCTACTCAGTCACTTAGTAGTTACCTCGCCTTACTTAAAACTAATTATGTTACAGTGGATTGCTATACAGGCATAACCTTAATACACACAAAGTGAAAACCAGATGATTATCATGCATGAAGAGATGCAAAAACTGGCAAGTTAGAACCTGCTTCACTCCAGAAGGTAGAAGAAAATACAGAGTAATGATTTAATAAGTGTGACCAACAGTCCAGACTCAGATTCCTTTAAAAAATAAAAACAATCAAACAAAAAACCAACAACTATTCCTGAGAAGATACTTTTTCATGGTGATTATTTGCTGTAAGGCTGTAACAAACACTCTAGAGATGACATGCTCCATGACAGGGAAAAAAGTAACAATAATAAGAGCTTTGGTTCGATTGGAAGATGGAAATATCACACTGAGTCACAGGTAGTACAGGAAACAAGAAACCTTGGGAAAGGGTAGGTATCTGCACTAATTCATTTTCTGCACCTCTATATTCTTGTCTTACACAAAAGACTATGTAGGGTTTTACCATCCCTTCCCAGCACAATACGGTCCCAGGCTTACCCAAGTGAACAAGTACTGTTAAATTCCAGTTTCCTCAGATTATCTGAAGCTACTAAGCATCCCCAGACCATTAAAACAAATACTGCAAAAGCACATAATAAAGATTACACTTCATACCCCAGGGTAACAAACCAATGAATTTTCCATTTCCATGGCATCATTTCATTTTATCAGTCATTTCTTCTCGTCTAAACGCAGGGAGTAAATGGAAGACATCTCCACAACAGTTAAGCTAAGTGTAACACCACAAGTCCTCTACTGTTGAAATTTGCAGCCCTTTTTTGCCTGATGTCAAGACAAATAAAACTTACAAAATCACATTTTAAACAGACAGAAAATGAGAAGCAGTAAGGGAAGAGATTTATGAGAAAAGCAGACTACCAGGGTGGTCCACAGAGAAAGGCATAAGGGAGTCTTTTAGTAGAAGACTTGAACAAGACTAAGCCAACACAGGCTTTGAAATTACTTCTTAAATATTTTTATTGTTTTGTGCAGAGTAAAAGTAACAGTGAAGGTGACTTGCTCCCCAGTAAACTTGAGACAGATTGGCACAAGAAGACATGATATGTATATTCCAAACGAGAGAACAAAATGTTTGGAGAATCAACTACTGACAAAAATTGCTGTCAGAGGGTCAACTGGTCTTACTGAAATAAATCAGAGCAGGCAATATATGCAATAACATACTCCAAAAGAGCAAATCAGCTCTAATCCCGACGGTTCCAACAATAGTTTCTTATCTGCCACTCTCAAACAGATTGATTTATGCTCTGGACAAACAGTCACATGGTACTATGAGTTCTTGCAGGACCTCAGTGCTGATGGTATTCTTAACATATATAGTCAGCAGATCTCAAACAGCTTTTGGAAGCACGTCACTTGCTGGTTTCCTGCCACAGGTCCTCCACTCTCACTCCAACCTCGTTTTTGTTACATGACTCTGGAAGTTTAGGTACCACACAGAAGTTAAAGAGGTCCAAGCATAAAAATCTGGATGTTCAGAAGAACTAAAGGAAACTACCTGATCCTCACTCGCTGATAAATTAACATTAGTATTTCTACATACAGCATGACTCCTCAGCCATGTGGTTCATTTAGGTTTAAGAAAGATTTTATGATAATTGTGAACAAACAACCCTCCCACACTCAATGGTGCACACCTTCTGTCTTCTGCATCCACTGAAGAGACTGACAAAGTTGCATTTGTGGTATGTCTCCTTTCCTGAGTTGCTTTAGACAACATTAGCACAATATAATGATAAATCTGTGGAAAAGCAGATAGAGGTACCAGCTTTCCAAGAAGCTGGAGTTTATTTTAGCCTTTGAAAAAAAAATCAAATGAGAGCTGAGAACTGATGTCTTACACCCAACACCTAAGTACACAGCAAGACTAGTGCAGGGTTTTTAAAAATGATAATAAATAGCTTTCACAGTCAGTAAGTAACACAGCACGAGACAGTTCATTACAAATTATTTTGTGATTATTAACCCTTTTCCCAGACCACCAATGTGATGAACCTGAAATCTAACTTCCCTCCAATCTACTGTATGTGATGTGAAATTCTTAATGATTACTGGATTGATTCAACTGTCTACTGTGCAGATAGAAATGAGCACACTGGCATCAAATAAATTCCTCATTAACACTTACCTGGATGTTGCTCTTAGTGGGTAGTAGAAGACTAGTGGCTACTGTAATCGTATCAAACAAAAAACACTGTAGCGGTTCAACAACTAAAGGACAGTTAAACTTCACCACGATGTTCATTCACTCCCCCTTGTAAGAAAGATGAGGGAGAAAACCTCATGGATTGGGATAATTAACAATTTAACTGGCAGAAAATGTTAAGACCATGCAAAAGCAAAAGGAGAAAAAAGGAATTCTTGCTACTTTCTATCAGCAAATGACACTTGCTCAGGAAAGTAGGGCCTCAATATGTGCCACAGTTAATTGGGAAGACAAATATTTTGATAAGAAGAGTACCCCCATCTCACACCTGTCAGTTTTTACTGCTAGGCACAACACTACATGGCATTCCATATCTCTTTCATTGTTTTTTATCAGTTGACCTGGCAATATTACCTCCTACCCATCTTGGCCTACTGGTTTTCATGGTGGCTGGAGAGGCAGTCTTGATGCCATGCCAACACTGCTTAATAAAAGTCAAAACACTGGCGTATTTAATACAGCATTGACACTATAAGTGTAGAGAAGAGGCTACTGTTAGAAAAGTTAACACCTCAGCCAGATCCAGCACAATCAGCTTTGGATAAATAATAAACTAGTATTGTGATAGCAAGCATTTCCCTTGGTGTGTCTGAAGCTACTACAAGCACAGACAGTTCAGAATAAATTAATTAGCTCTCATGGCCACACCATTTTCAAACACATGAACTTGGCAGCAAAGACAACAAATGTGGGCCACATTTTTTTTTTTTTTTTTTTTTTTAAGTTATAACAGAAAGTGATTTTGTTGCCTGCATTCTGCACTACAGCAATTGCCTATCTGCCTGCTTTCCACTCATTTTGATGGAAGACTAAGAACAGACTTGGTTCTTGTTTCTGAAATTGAACTCCTAGATGTTTGCTCCCTACCAGCTAAGTCCCCTTTTCTTCTTTCAGACCTTCTGACCTCTACAGTTAATGGTGCTACATTTAATTCTACAGTGGAAGAACATCATTACGGATTTCTAGAAGATCTATACTCCATGATAACTAACAAATAATGAAAGAAAAGCTCAATTCTTCACATTCACTACTTACAAAGCAGATGGTTCCATTCATTTCAGCTATATGAAGTATTAATTCTTTGTTTTTCTAAGGACTGCTATATAGCAGCCATTCTGACATTAGTAAAATTAAGTACTGTATTGAAAAAATCTCTAGAGAATTTGCTACAGCTGCTTTTACAACTTTCCAAAGACAAATTTAAAGCATTTTAAAACAGTTTTGACTGCTTCCACTGTTTAGATTCCATGCTCTCAGTCATTCTAGGTTTTCCAGATAATTCTGCTCTTAACACACCTTTTGCTTACTGACAGAGATGCAGACTGTTCCAGAACTACCTGCAAGACCAAAGGTAGATGCCTTCCCTCAAACAGCCTTCATGTTTTGCATATCATATGATTTCAGACTAGTTTTGTTCAGTTCTCGGTTATAAAACAAATCTGTTACTTGTATTTTTTCCATCACCTAAAAAGTAACAGAACATGATTTTCAGAGTTAATTCTCAGTTCAGTATCTCCAAGCCATGTGCTTTCCTACTCACCCACTAGGATCAGACCTAAGGCTTACAAAGATCTTCATTCCAAAAGCAGTCAAGAATAAATCTCCATGAAAAGGTACGAGAACAAAACAAGCCTGCATTGGTGCTTTACCTTTACACTGTTGCTTTCCGCTGTCCATTTAGAATCACAGAGTAGAAGCACAGAATGATTTTGTTTCGAAAAGATTCTTAAGGTCATCAATCCAACATTTCAACTAACACCACTAAGCCATGCCCCTAAACACCACATCCATGCACCCCTTGCATTATGTTATGTTATCCTCACATAACGTTGTTTGTCACCTGAGAAAAGCAGCTGACTTCAACTGGAACCTCCTTTCAGATAGCTGTAGTGAGTGATATCTCCACTCAGCTTCTTCTTCTCCTGACTAAACAAGCCTACTTTCCTCACCCACTTCTGTGGTGAGGACACATCTGTCTTTTTAACACTTCTGTCAGCTTAGCTGCTCTGCTCATACTTGAGCAACTCAGTGTCTTTCTGATAGCAAGGAGACCAAAACTGAACAGAGAAGCCAAGGTGCAGTCTCACTAGTGCCTTGTAAAAGAGAACAATCACTTCCCTAGTTCTGCTAACCACGCTATTTCCGATCCAGCCAGGATGCTGTAGGCCTTTTTGGGCACCTGGGCACATTGCTGGCTCTTGTTCAGTCAGCACTTCTGCCTGTCCTTTCCTGACAGGCAGCTTTCCAGCTAGTCCTCTCAAAGCCTCTACCACTGCATCAGCCTGCTGCAAAACAAGTGCAGCACTCAATGTGTAACCTTGTTGATAGACAAAGCCTATCAGCAAACAAAAAACCAACAAACATGGATACAGACCTACCAGCCTTCTCTGCCTAAGCCTCTCGTTAAATTAATTGCCAAAGATCCTTGCAGTACTCAGAACCCCACACTGCAGGGCCCTCCAGGTATAACTGCCGCAGCACGGCATTATGTATTTGTCAGCTCCTTTACATCACAGAATGTATCATGTTCCAAAACTTCTAAGTTTTATTCTGAAAAAATAATTTAAAGAATTCCCTCTCTTCTCAATGCCTTCTGCTTCAGTAGCTCATTCTTTCTGTTTTATTAGGCTTCTCTATAGGAATGTTGGTTACACTGGCACTAAACTTCCACAAACCTTTTGATGGCAGCCTTGTCATCCCTTACTCCCATTACTCTACTGCCTACTCCACCTTACCAGCAATTATATGAAACAATAAATATTTGTGCTGGTTTTCTCCTTTATACTCTGCTTTTTTGACTTTCTGAATGACTGACACATTGCAAGAACAATTCCACAACATTATTTACATAAGAAAAACAGTTAGGCGGTCATAAGCCTGAAGCGTCAGTGCCTCAATCCTGGTGAACATATTCTGAGAAACAGCTAAACAGCTGAAATCTCATCACATGTTTCTCTCTTCATAAATCCAAACCTGACCCATACACAGTCTAACAGTCCTCCTTGGATTGCATTTACTTTCAAGTCTGTATTTCTGTACTCTACTGCTGAGGAACCCCTTTACTTACAAGTTAGATGTTCAGTGAGTTGTTCCAATGCAGTGGCATGACTTTGACAAAAGTGATTTAATTATACCACCAAACTACAATTGCATTGTCTATATTGGGAGTACAAAGCCACGAAATACTTCTCAAGCTGAGCCTTCAGTGCACCAGTACTATAATTATATATTGGTAGCTAGATCCTCTTCAACCCTTTCTTCAGTTTTATATTCTTTCCTTCTCTTCAGTACAAGACAATCCACTCTCTGTCCCAAAAAACAATACGAAGTTCTCCACTTGAAATGTCTTTTCTATTGTTTATTTTGGGCGTCCTCCTTTTCTCATTAACCCTCTCTTTTTACCCCATTCCTCAAAGGAGCCCATTCTACTCTATGGAAGATTTTTTTCAGCACTCTACAGAAGAAAAAAAGAAAAGCCAGTTTTCTCTAGTATTCTGTATCTTTATCATTCCAGAGCACACAAGTTACTTTTGGAGTTGATAGTCATTAATGTCTTCTTGCATAACAGTTTCAGGTCAGTAATTAGAAGTTTTCAGTTGAAAGTATAAAATATTTATTAGACTACTTATGTGTGATCACAGAAATTCAGAAGATTAAAAATAAGTGCAGGCAGGCTGCAGTCAAAAACTGACCTAATAGGAAAATAAACTTACATACACTCTGGGAGTATATTGAGAAAAATATTCCAGAAAAAAAAAATTTTTGCAATTGTTAGGAATAGTGTTGTTAAATTTTCCTGTTACTGCACTACCAATCATTTCTTTCTATCAAACCATTATCTAATTTAAATCAGCATTATTTCTGTTACATCAGTATTAGTGAGCTAAAAAACACACAATTTTTTTCCACCTGCTACTTTCACACTGCAGAACTTAAATGATATGTTACTGTATACCGTGCATTTATTCAAAAAAGAAACAAAAACCAAAAACCAGACTAATTATCTTAGCTGTCTTGACAGTCACTAGCATTCTTCTCTATTCAGCCACAACTTCCAGGTTACAAAGGCAAAAACAAAGATAGATAAAAGAAGAAATTGACATTCCCACACAGATTGTGTAATCCACAGTCAATCTGCCACTTCTTTCTTTACTTGTAGACACCATTTAACACTTTAAATATGCCTGTAATCATATAATGAGATTTGCTAAAACTAGACTCAATGTGATCTAGTCCAACAACAGTACATTAACAGTCTACTTGCTAAACACCACTAATTCAGATGTTTCAGCAGAAGCTGTAACATTAGCAATAACATGTTTTCAATATTCTATTCATATTTTGAAAGCACGTGAAACTTTCTAACTCCGATGCAGACTACTCCCAAGCTCCATGAAGTAACAGTATGTGATTAATTCAAGTATGGAGTAGAAAAAATGCTTATTTGTGCATGCAGTGACAATCCACTCAAGGTTCTCTCTCAAATAACCAAATTACACAGTATTCTGCTGTAAATATTGTATGTGTAATCACATATTTATGACTATGAAACTGCTTCAGTAACTTAAGTTCTAGTTTTTTGTGCCAACTTAATATCCATCTTTCGTGCTCTGATCTGATATTTAAGCCTCCAAAAGGACCTCACCCATTACAAAGATAAAAGAAAAGGAAATAAAAGTGTGTAGGAACAAACAGGAAAGAAGAGATCACAAATTATGATTGCAAAACTAATCCTATACACCATCTGTGACAGTAAAACAGATGCGATAAAACAAAAAGTCTTGCTAAACTGCTACTTTATTCTACCACGTGGTCTAAATAAGAAAGGACTATAATCTGAGATAAATGTTTCTGCTCGTTCCACAGTTAAAAACAAAAAGTTACGAGAAGAAAATAAGCAAGAGATTTATGGATGTATGTGTGCTAGAAGTTCCTTTAAGATAAAAAAAAAAATTATTTCAATTCTGATTTCATATTGCTCACATATAACCAGAGAACTTTGCTCTCAACCATGGTCATTTGGAAGTGAGTGTGACGCTCAAATAAAGAGTGAACAGCTGCCCAAATTAAAAGCAACATCCACATTCTTCTGGATCAGTTTTCCTTTCTGAAGTTACAAAAGAACAGTTCCAAACTCCTATCATAACACAACTCCGCAATGTATCAGCCTCATTAAAATTTGAACTAACATAACAGTATTTCCAACAGCTATAATAACAAGTAGAATAATTAAATGTCATGTCCTTTTGTTATCCATAACACACACCTTCCTTTCATCACTCCTCCATTTCAGACTAAATGCAAGTTTCCATCCAGTCGACTACCAAGCCACCTGCCAGTCTACCTTCCTTCCAGACAAACATTGATTCTTCTGACCCTCCACTTCAAATTCTAATCACAATACCACACCCTTCCCCACTGATACAAATAGAATTGACTCTACTTGCAATCTCTCTTTCACAAGCAAATGTTTATTCTAATAACAAATCAAAACTATCTCCTTCTGCAAAACCATCAGCAATTCTGCTCCCACTGAAAATCAATTTTCCAGATTCCTACCAATTTTAATAGTTATATTACAAGCTGTTCTAGAATACATCTAGCATATAGTTTCTGATCTTAACATTTCTTTTTCATAACTGTTAGTTATTTTCTTCCTATTTTCTTATTTTGTGTGCACTCACAATTAATTGTGAAGTTTTACTTAGGAAGCAAGGGTCTTTTGTCCCAAACGGTAAACTACAAACCTGAAGATGCTGAAGTCTGAAGAAAGACAAGAAGTTTTTTCACAAATGTAAACTGAAAGCCTAAATATCTGGCCCTGAAGTGTGGTTCCAAGTAGCTCAGAACTAGGCTACTATTGAGATCAGAGAATTGCCTTAAAAAGTACTTAGTTCTCTTATTACAGGAGGAAGAGGAGAGAGGAAAGATCAACAAGAAGCAACAAACAGTAGGAAAGAAAGGGGAAAAAGTACAGATAAGGTAAGAAGGCAAAGAAACAGTCAGGCATTTGGATGGATAAGGGGACAAAGCTGTTTACATACTTGCTCCCTTCTTACTGTAAGCCATTTTGTTTCCAGAATCCTACTGAGTCTTTACCTCTGCCTGTGAACTCACTTTAGTGTTTCACTAGTGCAGCAAAAGTATTTTTGCCATTGCAAATGACAACGCCTTTTAACATAGTGTAGAAAACACAGCCACTTAGAAGCAGTCAAGATGAACTATATTCTCCCCACAGTATATTTGACTGAGACATTTCTCAATTTTGGGCTGAAAACAGTTATGTGTGGTGCAGTATCATTCATATTAGAATGTCTGTTTCTGTAACACGGTAGGAAAAGTATAAGTTTTGAAATATCTGCAGTGTAAGCTTACTGAATGAGTCCTCAAGCCTATCTGACTCTGTTGCTGAGTCTTATATTTTTTTGGCAGGGAGACTCATGGTTTGTTGTTTTTTTTTTCCTTCAGTGTCTTTTCTTGTCTTTAATGTGTTATCAGCAAGGATGATTTGCCACCTTAATCACCTGAAAGCAAAAGGCTACCCATCAGTTTTATTTGCATTGTTTCATTCTCCAGATGATTAAGGAGTAACTAGAAATAGTGACAGGATGAAAAAAAAAACTGTAGTAAAGAAACAATAAGTATTCTAAATTGTTATAATTAACTACAATAAATTAACAATTAGATGAGAATTTATCTTTGCCTATTTCTAGTCCAAGCAAATGTACTTTCAACTAATAACACCATAAGGATAACATAAGCACATTTACTGCTTCAAAATGGATTTATTCCTCAATGAAAAGAATTAAGACAAGATATTTACCTAAACAGTTTGATACGAGATTTATTTTATTTTTTTTTTACATTTCTTCTTGCTCCCTTTGCACTAATATTCAACAGTCAGAAAAACAGCCTAATGTTTTAGCTCATATCCACTTGATAAAGGAAGGACAGCAACATGAAATTTAGAAAGCAATATAAAACAAAAGTAATAGAAGGCAAGTGTTTTACACACGAGATTCTCAATTTCAACTATAGGTCTCTTAGCAAAAAAGGAATTTATAAAATTCAGAGCAAGTTCTAATTAAACAAAGATAGTGAAATCATTAAACGACACAAAAAAGGAATACCGATTTGTCATGTGTTTATGTTGCTTGAGGAACATTCCACAATTCCATATTTCTACTTTCTTAGTACAGAAATAGGCAACAGAACTACTGTTAGAAATGCAACTATGAAAATTACCATGATTTGTTAACTCAAGAACTGAAGGTGGCAAAAGAACCACCTGCATACTCTTGACACTAATTCTAGATAACACCGCACTGAAAAGTATCAGCCTCAGCTAGTTGAAGTTTAATGACTTTACAAAACAAAATTATAGTACTCCTAGAGTTCCAGTTGACTTAACAGACCATGAATCTCAGAAAAACAAGAAGAATTTAAAAAATACTCTGATTTAAATATATCTATACATACACTCACATAATACGTATTAACTCAGTGTAATCAAGTATTCAAGAGTCTCAGGACAAGACAGATTAATTCACTGAAAACAATTTAAATTTGGAAAGTCAAAGCCTGGCTCTTCTTTTAGACCAATAGGTCTAAAAGTTTGAGACAAGACATAATGAGAAATTCTGTCACCCTGAGGAGAGCCCAGCGATACAGCTAGGACCCAGAGAAGATGTGATGACACTACCTTTGAGTTTTCATGACCTCACCAGATACAGCTCTGAGTAACCAACTTGTCGTGATCTCGTTACCAAAGCTGCTTTGGTATTCTTGTTTTGTGTCAGTACATGTAACTTCGTATGCAACAGCCTTTCCCAGGCTCACAAATATTTAATCTATTGTTCCAATATACGACAAAAAGATGCTGGAAGTTGTTTCCTCGTAAGAATTCTCAATAAGAAACACTTCAGCTACATCACTGCAAGTCAGAACAATACTAAATTTTCCAGTCAGAACAGATTTCAGATGTAGGGAAAGAGAAAAATAATTTGACACATTCACACGAAGTGCCAGCTGAAAACTGAAGCTTTTTCATATTTCTTGAAAATGTTTCAAGTAATCCAAACAGAAAGTTGCATGAAGATATTTCACATAAGTAATACAGAGCAGTCCACAAGGCTGCTTACCAATAAGAAACTAGAAAAACAGCCCTGAGATTATGCTATTTGGGTATGTACTTTGAAAGAAAGATACAATATATAGAATAAGTAGCTTGGCTTGTAAACTCCCTTGTGATACTACCACATCCAGACATACTGACACACAGCTAATTTGCTCTAACATCAGGTAATGACAAACTCCAAATTTTCTTCTAAGAAGTCTGACCATAAGAAACACCATTTCACCAGTACGTACAGTCATCAAATCACAGCACAATATCTTAAACATCATAACATATAATCTTTTAACAAATTGTTAAAAAAAAAAAAAGTATCTTAGCTCAAGTTTAGGTGCTAAAAAAAAACAAAACAACAAACAACAATAAAACACCTGTGCAACCACAGACATATTACAGCCATATTTTGCTTATAATAACTGAAAACTCAGTCCTGTGAGTCTATAGGCAAAAATATCGATAAGCAAATAGATGAGTTCTAAAACAGACAGACATGGAAAAACAATAAAATCCAAGAAAATAACAGCATGGTTTAAGTCTGCTGCATACCACTGGTACCCTTGTGAATGCTGTTCACATGCCTGAACCAGCTTGGTTACCAAGAACGTGAAATCAAAAATGTCTTGCACAACTCCTCTGGCTTCCAGCTGCTGAAACTTCAGCTAATTCTACCTTAATAACGCATTAAAATCATACATGCAATGCTTCAAATTGATTTGGTTCTTATACTGGGGTAATCTCATTAACCTCAACCCAACAAACCACCCGATTTATTCTCCATTTCAGCTCAAGTCTACTTATCACACTGTTTTTAGGTCTACAAATGTCTAACAACATAAATGGAGACTCTACCTCATTTTTTGACTTCTACCTTGCATAGGCCCATAAGTTCTACCAACTATTTCATTTTCTCATCATGACAAACTTAAGTTTAACACAATTCTACTCAACTTCTGCAACCATGTCTTCAGAATACTCCCTGGAATTCAGTACAGCTTCACCATTCTTTCAGTATTGAAAACAGACAATCTGTGTGCCAGCCACTAGTTTCAGAGGTCAAAAGATTCTGGGAATAGCATGTCCTAAATTTAGCCAGAAGCATTGTAATCACTGTTAGCTGATGCTAGGTTAACACAAAGGCAACTGGAATTATTTATTCACAAAATCCCTGATAGACAACACAGTTACAAAGGTTTATGGTAGCATAGTTATAGAGCAATTAAAAGATAACTGTGCACCTATTTGCACAGTTAGAATAGTTCCAAAGTCTCAAACTTTTGGAAGCCAGCTGTTGGACTGACATGCTTTATTGCCCACAGCTGAGGATCTGGGTCTTGTGCAATCCCATGTCCTCAAATTCCACAGGGAACCCAAACTTTCTTTTGTAGTTCAGTTCATTTTTGGGGTTGTCCAGGATGCTGTTGCACAACATTTTCTCTGGCACTGCAAGCCTGTTTAAGAAGTGACCCCGTCCACTCCCGTTCCCTTTTGCCACTTGTTCCAGAGATCAAAAAGAGTCTCTAACTTAAGTCACAGTTATGATATAGCACAACTCTACAAAGAGATGTTGTGTTTACAAAGCTGATGGAGCATCAAATTCCAGAGTTCATGAGAGGAAAGCAACATCTTGTGTGGCATACACTTAGAACATCATGAAACTGCAATCCTTAACTTGCTTTTAGATTCTTGGGATTTCTTGTTCTATAATTCCTCACAAAAAGGCCAAAACTCTTTTGCTACTCAGATTCCTATCAAATTTCCCCAGCATTAAAGTTTACCTACTCACAGAATGGCCAAAGTTGGAAAGGACCTCAAGGATCATGAAGCACTAACCCCACTGCCACAGGCATGACCACCAACCTCCACATTTAATACTAGACCAGGCAGCCCGGAGCCCCATACAACCTGGACTTGAACACTTCCAGTGATGGCATATCCACAACCTCTCTGGGCAGCCTGTTCCAGCACCTTACAACTCCCATAGTAAAGAACTTCCCCCTGACATCTAGCCTAAATCTTCCCTCCCTCAACTTAAAACCATTTCCCCTTGTCCGGCTGTTATATCTACCCTTTCAAAGAGTTGACTCCCCTCCTGTTTATGGGCTCCCTTTAGGCACTGGAAGGCTGCAATGAAGTCACCCCACAGCCCTCTTTTCTCCAGGCTGAACAAACCCAGCTCCCTCAGCCTGTCACAGAATCATAGAATCACCAAGGTTGGAAAAGACCTAAAAGATCATCCTGTCCAACCATCTACCTATCACCAATAGCTCCCACTAAACCATGGCCCTCAACACAACATCCAAACGTTCCAGCCCAAGTGCAAAACCTTGTGCTTTGCTGTGTTGAACCTCATTAGGTCTACCTGGGCCCATCTTTCAAGTCTGTAGAGATCCCTCTGAATGAGAACCCTTCCTTCCATTATGTCAACCGCACCACTCAGCTTGTTGTCATCAGCAAACCTGCTTACTTACTCCTTGGACAACAGTGCTCAAAGTGCCTACTTTCTACAGCTTCAGACAGCAATACCTCAAGATATCAAGACATGTAAGTGGGGGAAAAAAATTAAAAGAAAATGAGGAAACGCTGCTGTTTGTTTTACTCTGTGCAGAAATCATAAAGATATCTACGGTACAGGACTGTCAACCTAACACATCTATTGCTTAAAAACTGCATAATTAGCACTGATCTTAACTCACAAGAGTAGGTACTCAAATTTCACAGTCTTTGACTCTGAAAAGTACATTCTTGTAAAAATGGCTTAAATCTGACTTTAGATGACAATAAAAGCAGCAGGTACTTACACACAAACTGTATGACTGCAATATATTCTACAGTAGAATTTCTAATGGTTTGAAATGAGCCCAAAGAGAATCTGTACTACCAGCATTGCAAAGTATGTCAAAATAATGTCAGAAAATAAGGTCAGAGATTCCAATTATAATTTTTGAAGTCATTTTGTACAAGAAGCACTTCTCTCCATGTGAGGTACATTTCCCAGTGAGAGGAAATGCCTTTAGTCATTTGATGATAATGTTGAAAAACAGGCAGGCTTTCAGGTGCACAAATCTTCTTGGCAGTCTTAACGCAGCAACCTATAAAATGGAAATAATTTGGCTTTGTGTTCAATTTCAATTCTTTCAACTATAAGAAAAGAGATTTTAAAGGTTTCACTCAATTCAATTCCTTTTGCTCACTCCCTCCATTTTCTGAACATAACAATGTTTTTGCCCTCCTTACCTTTGTAGTTTATACCTTTGGAATAAGGCTGTTTTTGATTCTAGAATAAGAATGGTTTTGATTCTGCTTGTCCCTGCAGGGATGCCAACTCACACAGACCAAATGCTATTTGGCTCCAACTCCAAATTTCCCAGCACACAGGAGGACTTCATACAGATGGAATACAACAAGCACATACATAAGTGGCTTCATTTCTCCTTTACATTTTAGCAAGCATTTATTCCTTCGCTTCACAGAGGAGGGAGGTATTTCTACCCCTTGCAACTATATCATAATTAACTTATGAGCAAACATAGCATATACTGTTACATTTTCTAGAACCAGAACTAAACATTACAGCGTGTCAGAATTCCCTACAGCTAGGAAATGTGGCAAAATGGGATTTCTGCTGGCTTTACTGACTAACGTAGTAAACTGTACACCAACTACAGCACAGATAACAGACTTAATTTTCCTGACCAGCATCTTTAAACATGAACTCTCACTTGAAAACTGTATCTTTAAGAGCCTTTTGCCTTTAACTTCAAGACAGCCTTCTATGTTTTTTGACTATCATAGTAGATTTCTAAAGCATCTTTTTAGCTTGGGAAGAAAAAAAAAAAAAAAAAAAAACCTAAAAAAACAACCCTCTTTAATCAGCAATTAATGGTTGTTTTTCAACAGCCTTTGTCTTGAAATGCTCTTGCATTAGGCTTGTAGATAAGTTTTGCTAATATACTCAGAGAAACCCAGACACCACCTGCGACCCTGTCTCTATAACTGAATCCCTGACAACAATCCCCTAATTTCATGCTGAAGTCAACAGGGTTCATCTAAACGCACTTGAACAACTGATGCCTCCAAGGATTGTTTGAGAAATGAAGGTAAAAAATTTACTGAATGTTTATACGTAGCAGGACTTAATATGTGGAAGTAAAATCTTCTTATTGTGTGGGAAACTTAGGAGGCCACATTACATATCAAAAAAGAAATACAAGCAAGCAAGTTTGCTCTTAACTAAGATGTCCTAGCTGTTGACCAGTACTAATGGAGAACAAAGACTGAAGTTCTTCATTAAAGGTATATTGGGCACGTTCTTAAAGATCAAACTATTTTGTACATGCAGAATGAGTGTACATGTGCACATATATGCTAGGACTAAAAAGATGTTAACATTATTATTGTAAAACATTTAAAAAAAAAAAGAAAATCTCAGCCAGATTCCTAATTTCCATATTCTGTTTTTGGAAAACAAGATGGCTGCAAAAATAAAGTCTGAAAAATTGATGTCAACTGAACTACTAAACTGAGGGCAGCAAAAACAAATCTGTAAAACCAATGAATTTAAGAATATATATTTTTAATTCTTAATGTATACATGCAAATAACTTTAACCACATCACTTTAAACACATATAGTATTTGAGACACTGGTTAAACACACTCCAAAAGCCTGAAGTCTACCGTAACTGTTTGAGCACTGGAGCAACATGATAAAGGTGATACCAGCTAAGATAGCTCCCTGGACTGTCAATGCAAATTTCACACCTAGAAGAACATCCAGCTCATGAACTGCAATAAATACCAGAACAAGTTCTAGATGGGGATGCACACAAAGTGAGAAATACCATCCCATACACACATACACAAGTATACACAAAATACTTCAAAAGTCACAGTCCAGGTAATTAATTCTAATTAGCCTGTAGAATGTTCCAGTTCCATCTCCTGGGCCTGGCAATGAAGTTGTTGAAGACTGAACAGCAACTTAAAAACAACTGTATGGATAACAAGTTAACTCCAGACTAGACCAGGATCAAGACAATCGAACAGGAAATGAGACCTAGGTAAATGAAGAATAAAAGAAAGATAACACTCTATGTCAAGAGACAGAAACTAACGAAGTCCTGAAAGAGTAACTTCAGCTACTCCCACACGGTGTTAAATTTTGAGCCATACGTAAGCAGCTGAACAAAACAACCATGTCGAAGGATGTGCTGCTCAACAGACTGCTGAATACAGGCATACACAAGGCAAGAAACAAAGTGTTCCAATGAATAATGAATGGCATTGAAAACATTATAATTTCACTTGTTTCTTTTTGCTTTTTGTTGTTGTTGTTTTCTGTGATGTCACAATTCAGATAAAAGCATTTGATCTGTGGATCAAATACTAATGTTACGTGGAAAAATCACAGAAAGATGCGCAGAAGAAGGGACTGGAGTATGGGAAAAAAACACATTGACTTCCAATGTCTCTCTCTCTCTCTCTCTCTCTCTCTCTAACACAAGGAAACATTCAGCCCTGATTAAAAAGCAATTTGTTACCAACAGTTAATAACAGTACCATGAAAACTGCTATCATAAAAGACATAGGTGAAAATTTGTATAATAAAGACAGTGTTTGTACTGATTAAAAAGAAACGCCTACAATTGGGCTCCACACTACAAGGTTTTCTTTCCCCCACTCATACAAGTCAAATTTAAATATTTATGTTTGAGTGTGTAATACAATGACAGCATAACCAAAATTACAGAGGCAGTTACTTTACAGGCAGGTCATTCTACTTGTCTACTTATGTTGCACTTCAGTTTCCTCCAAATAACATGACAGAAACAAAGCTAGGAATTACTTTAAAACTTCAGTTCAGCTGTACTCAGTACCCACAATAACACAAGAGGGTCCTGTCTTTGCCCACGTGAATCCTATCTCCCTGTGTTCAGTGCTGCCAAACCAGAGAGCTGGTGGCAGAGGGTGTTTTCTCTCTTTCAGCATTGGACAGGCTGTGAACAACAGAGACAAGATACCTTGCACTCATATCCTACAGCTCTTGCTGTATTCCAGCAGCACCTCAAGTGACAGATATAATGTTCTCTGTAGATCAGCAGATCAATTGAGCAAAAACAGCACCTACCTAACAGAATTGATTATAGTTCTTCCATAAAAGCTACCATAAAGAAACTTCATACACTACATACTTGTTTTCATTTTGCTTTTCTAAGTCTCCATATAGAGAATTACTATACAGGGTAGTTAATAAAAACTCATAACCAGAAATTTGGGAAAGCTCCTCATTTAAACTCTGATATAAATCACTTCAGAAATACGTTAGAGAAATACAAATACAAGCCTGAGCTCAAATGTTGACTCAGATCTTGCTAGTCTCACTCCTATTAGTCATCTTATTGGGCTCGTGCTGAGCACCCTGTGGGTGGATACATGAATTCATACAGAACCCACTGAAATTAGCGCAAAGCCAGGGCAAGTGGCTTCTAATAGCATTCTATTGAGTTAAATGGAAAAAATACAGCTATGTATTGCTTAATTACACTGTTAATCTTTGCATGCAAGCCTTGGTAAAAGTGAGGAAGGGGCAGAACTAGGATGTTTAAAACAAATATGCTAACTCGTAATAGCATAATACCACTAGGATAGGGTAATTCAGGTTGAAAGGTATCTTGGGAAGTCTCATCTAGTAAAACCTCCTCTTCAAAGCTGCATTTAAGCTTACTTTAAAAAGCCACAAGGCTGTGTTGTCTTCTTCCACGTTAAACATTTTTTTCCCCCCAAAATCCCTTTAAAGTAAATATACATTAGTTGTTTCATCAATAATTATTTTACCCTGCCTCTTAAGCAAAGTTTTATAACTTCTGACATTAGTTTCCTTTTAGGTACACGTTAGCACCACTTAGCTGATGCATTTGTTTAGTATTACCATACATATTCCCGCTCCAGGGTCTTTCAGCCAAGTTTCTAAAGTATTTCTTGTAACTGTAAATGTTTCCTCTCAGCTTTTTGTTTACTTTAAGTCATACAGTAAAAATGCTCCAGAACTTTAATAAAGAGATCAACGTTAGAAAACACAGCCCTGTTCAGTAACCACTGCTCTTATAGTTTGGGCAAGGGATTACCAATGCCAGTACAAGACGGCAATGGCATTCGCTTTAGTCACACTCTGTGGTCATGTACAACATCAGCACCACATCATTTGGAAATGGTTATTATCAGTCCAATCACCAGGCTGAACAGATGCATGTGAGAGGCAGCAGCAACCTCCTTTCATTTTCCATTTTGCAGTTCTAGTCAACAAGACGCTGAACCACTTTCTGTATCCTGCAAACTTCTTGCTCATTGAATTTCCCCTGCTAGCAGGGATTAGTACTTCCCAGTGACATCGGGGAGTCACTAACATTTATGAGAGTGAAAAAGGTCTTGCAAATAGCTTAGATTTCAGGCTTTTCTGGAAAACACACTACTGTTTATAGGTACTACAATTTCACACCGTAGTTATTAAACACTAAATCTGATATTCAGACTTCTGGAGTCACTTGGGACTCAGGTCATCAAGCAGAAGATAATAGAAGCAGTGTTTCTATCCCCAAGCCCTCAAATTAAGGCCCCTGGACATGAAACAGAAAGTCCTGAAGCACATCTCTGCTGTTACCTTGTATCAGTGACCATATAGACAGAGCATCACAAGGAAAAAAAAAGTTAATCCACGCAATCAATCCAAGCTACACTTTTCAACAGTGCACACAATGCCCTACAATCTCCTGTCAATACTGACTTTTCATAAAATACAAAATTCAGAAATATACCTATCTCCATCCGAACTGTTATTTTTCATTAACACTGGGGAGAGAGATGTCAAACAGGGGAGCATACGGGGCAGGGATGTCAGCAGCACTGATCATTGACCAGCTGCCCTCCCCTACACCTGGCACTTTCGCTGACTTCCACATCTTCCTCGTTATGTTTCTCCCTGACAAACAGCCAGAGGGAGCAGCCTATGTCTCACCGGTAGTAAGTATTAAAGCCAGGTGTTAATTTCTGCCTTGTCACACAGGTTAGAGAAAAGCGAATTTGAAGACACAGCCAATCAGGCTGGCATTAGACTCGTTAGACTTCAGCTGTTCCAAAAAAAAAAAAAAAACCCAAACAAAAACAACCTGAAGTTTCACCCGCAATTGTTTTCTTAATAATAACAGCAATAGCAACTTCATCCTGAGGATCTAAATGAAACCCAGTAATTGGTAACACACAGCTAAGGGTCCCAGGAACAACTTTAACACGGGCTGACAACGAGGCGCCCCCCAGCCCCGCGGCGCTCCTTCCTCCCGCAGCGCGGCTCTCTCCACGCCACAACTATTCTCGAGGAAGTACTCCAGCAAAACGCAACAGTTTCTCCGAGGCGCGGCGGCCCGAGAACACCCGCCGGACTTCCCGCTTTGTCGCCCCGCTCTCGGGCCGGCCGGCACAGCGCTGTCGGACACAGAGGCCTCAGCGCCCAGGGAGCCCTCCCGTCCCCCCTCTCAGCGCAGGGCCTACTCGGGGCACCCGCCCCGCGCCCCGCCGCCGCCCCGGGCCGCTCAGCGTTACCCCCATCGAGCCGGCCTCCGCTCGGGACTCCCCGCCAGCAGGACGGAGCGGAGACCCCTGAGGCGGAGGCGCAGCCACCCCCCCATGACCCGCCGTCACACCCCCCCCCCCGCACCGACCCCGGCGACCAGCGGACAAGTCTCCGCCGGGGCGGGCGGCTCTGCCCCCACTCACCCCGCGGTAGCTCGGCGGAGCGGCGCGAGCCGGCGGCTTCCCCTCAGCACCTGCACCCTGTCCATGCACGGCACCGGGGCAGGCAGCACGGCGGCGTGTCGCCGAGCCGCGCTTTACCCGCCGCCTCGGCACAGCCGCCCCGCCTCCACACCCCCCTTTTCCTCCCTCCCTCCTCCAGCGCCGTGCCGGGGAGCGGCGGGGGCGGGCACGGCCGCTCGCGCGGGGAGGAGCGGGGACCGCGGGGCTCCCGCCGCGTGCGTCATCACGCAGCTGCTAAGCGACGCGGGGCGGGGCAGGGCCCAGCCGTGGGGTCGGTGCTGTGCTGCTGTCAGTCTCCTGTGGGAGAGATGTGAGGGGTGTGTGGTGTGTGTCTGACACTATTAGCTTCTGCCTTCCCCGCGGGGAAGAACGGGAAGAAAGTGAAGCGCGGGGCCTCCGGCCAGCAGATAGAAGTGGTAGCGGGCAAAGGCTGAGGCACCTGCGTCGGTGTCCGCTGTTTCTGTGCTAGCTCACAGTAAAAAGTACAACTTCCTTGGGGGAAGTGCCTTTTAAAGTGTTTTCTGTAACTTGTGTAGTAAGTTTGTACCTTAGTTTCTTATCCACGCGAAGCAAATGTGCTTGGTGCTTCAGTTCTGGGGTAGGTGAGCGAGGCTGTCTGCTGGGGCAAGCAGGCGGGAGGAGAGTGTCGGTGAGAGGATGGAATAGAAGGAAGAACGCCAGCACCAGAGGAGCTGATCCACGGAAACGTGAGGTCATTCTACAGGAAACAGTGGGGAGGAGAACGGGTGGCAGAGAAGAGTTTGATCAGACATGATGGTGACTCGAATCCACCAACAGACGTGGCTTCACTCTAAAGCAAGTTAACCTGCCTGCCAACATAATGCAGTACTGTCAAACAAGATGCTGTTCTTTAAGGATGAGCTTATCACTGTCATCTCTGGTATATATTGTATATTTGCTCTTAAGCACAAAGAAAAGTGTTGCATATGTCACATAGCATCATCTTACAGAAATCCAGGGAAATTCAGAACTGAATTTTAATTCAGTGTTCACATTACTTTGCATATTTAGTTTCTTTAAACATGCAACTTACAGGATACTTGGTGGCTGTGGATTAGAAGTGATTAAAACTTGTTTTATTCTAGTTTGTGTAGCTCCTGGTCTCACTGAAAGTCTTTGTGGTAATATATTTTGTATGCTTGCTTTTCATTTCTCATGCCTTTCTCTTGTTCCTGGCTGCAGCACAGAAAAATCACACAAGCATCCACACAAGCATCCATTGCTGTCATTCAGAAAGCTTCTGACAGACAGCGAAGGAATGAACTTCAAAGTGTACCACTGCCCTACGGATATCATGAGCACTGGTATCCAGACTAAAAGATATGGGGAGTTACATGTTGGTTGTGCATCAGTGCATAGCCTGACTATACTCAAGGTCAGTCTTCTCACTGAAAATCCAAAGAATACTGCAAAAGTGGATGGGAAATAAATGGTTAAGTTTACTAAGTTTCAACATGTTAATAGTGTCAGGCTTGGTAAGACCATCAAAACCATCTGAATTCTCAACTGATAGATCACATCGTCAACTGACTGATAGACTGTTGAAGACCCATCTATGTTAGGACTCCCAACATTACAGCTTATCTAATGACAGTAGGCATTTTCACTCTTGTTTGTCTCCTGTTTTAATAAATACAATTTAGCATATTATAGAAAGAAATTATTCTCTGAAGTGTTTTGTTGTTGTTGTTCTTTGTTTTGTTTTTTAATCTATGTAATTTAATGTAGTCAAATCATGGTTGCTTGTTTGAACACTATTCCTGCTACTGTTCCTTTTTAGCAAGCCCTTTCAAAGTCATCTTCAGCAAAAGCCCAGCATCTCAAATTTCCATCTTATCCAAGCATTCCACTTTCCTTCAGTCTTTGCTAAACGACTGTATATACTTTGCATACCTTTGCATACCTTTCCATGTTAGTACACTTTGTTACTATGTTGTCAGCCTATGATGTGTGGCAACTTACTTCTAAAAAGAGTGAAATGCCATTTAGCTTCATCCTGTTTACAGCTTTGGTTTCTCTTTTTCACACTAAGTATGTCAAACAAATATGTTTACTGTCTACGAACATGGACATATTAACAGAACTCTAAATGCTCTGGGTGAGAGGCTTATTAAATGTATCCCCAAGTAATAGGCGAAAATACCACAAATTACGTGTGAAATGTTTATTTGTACAACTATTGTTATAATTCCCCTTCAGAATTAGTCTGCTTTTAAAACAAGTTGCAGAACTTGCTGTCTTTGTGAGAGACTTGGTTTTACTTTCTTCATAATTAAGTGTTCCAAGTTCTGAAGATAGAAAGCAGACAAGGAAATAGATGTTGTTTCATTTTCATATTCAAAAGCTAAACGTGGTCAAAAGAGTTTTATTGCAACTACTTAAAAAGCTCTCAATATTGGAATTTGATTTATAATTTTCAGCTGAAAGTAAATTAAATTCCCATTATTTATTTGGGACAATGTGAGGATTTATTTGCAAAATCTTCATGAATTAGAACCATGCTTGAAAATGTATTGAGTTAAATCTATGAAGGCGGACTGTGCATATTTCACTTTTCCTTCTTTTGGAATCTTTCAGGATGTAAAATGCTTTAAGATGAGTACATAAGTTGTAATGGTTTTCCTTCCCCTATGTGTGTAGGCCTAGCCTTTTTGAGAAGCATAATTTAGTCAGAAATATGGTGGTGGGTTTTTTTTGTTTTTCTTGTTTTTTTTTTAATAGAGCATAAAGAGCATAAAGAGCACTCTTAAAAGAAACTTGTTCAGCATTCATAGTCATTATCTGGAAGCTATTTATTTGAGTGATATGACTGAATGCTTCCTTCCTGAACCAAGTACATGAAGATAATGGGTTTGCATACAGGTAATCTCCTCGAAGGATATAACTCTAAGTCATCCCCATTGAAAAAAAAGAGTAAAAAAAAGCCATCTCAGTGGTATGCCCGATTTTGTCCTCTTCTACGCATTGTCTTGATAAGCAAGGTATGGGTAGAGAGCACCTGGAAAAATGTCATAATGCTTTTCTGCTAAGCCTACTTTTAAATATCTTTATATATTCATATCCTTATGCACACAAAATGCAATTCACCTAAAACTAAATACTGCCCTGACTACTCATGGAAGATGCACTGCTTTGGCACTTCCTTCTCTTAGCAGTCTTGTGTTCTTGATTAGGCGCAAAGCACAACCATATACAACAATCCCAGAGGAAAAATAATAATCATTAAATATAAAAAAAAAAACCACAGGAACAAGCTTCAAGTCACACCACTGGCTAACTGGAAAGCACTTAAATGCTACAGTGACTAAACTGCAAGGTCTTCCTTAAAACAAAACAGAAAAAAAAATGAAATAATGCTCCTCCTCCTTCCTATCTGTCTGTAACTGCCCCATTTCCCTTCCACAGTGTTCTCCAAACTGGTGGACAGCTGTAGCTTTCCAAGCATCTCTCTGGGATTTCCTCCAGAAATCCTGAGGTGGTATGAGCAGGAGGCAGCAAAGAAGTTCACTTCATAGCCTACTCTAGTCAGGAAGAGCACTCCACATTACAGCTTTCTGTTCTGTAGGATGGGCTGGTGTGTGCAGCATGTGCAGCAGTAATAAAACATGAATTAAAAGGAGGTGACATAGGGGTGTTTCCCTGTTGTTGACCCCATAGCGATGGTATATACACAGATGAACCATATGTAGTGTATAACATTTTCATGTCTTTCCTTAAAATTGAATTATTTTGCTGTTGTAGTTTTTAATAGCTTGTGTCAGGTTTCGTGCAAGTAGTGAAAGACTACATGATTTTTTAATTCATCTTTAACAAAGCAAATTGCTTGTTGTGAAAAGCAATGTCCACACCAATCTCCATGGCTCTATTAATGGTCCCAGCCCATCAAACCGTGGCAGTCATGTGGCTCTGCAAAAGTTGGTCTGTTCTGAATTAGGGTAAAAGCATTTCTTGCCAAGTCAGCTGAGTCTCAGTTTGGTAATAGCTTGGGGACTCCTTTTAAGGGACTCCTATCTCCATTATAGAATAAAACTTCACAAGCTGCCAAGGGTTGTGTGGATGGAAAAAGGAGACAGGCAGGCAATAGTAAGCAATCATGATAACTATAGAGCTTTCTGAAAATGAATTTTGAAATAGAGTTCACTGATGGGAAGTGGCTTCTTATAAAAAGCATTACAAAGTACCACAAAATATTGTCACTCCGTGACACAGAGCATTTTGCTGAGTGCCAGAGGGAACAGATGATGTATGCTAGCACCATCCAGTGAGAAAAAGCGCCAGTAGGAAAAGTCTGAGGTCCCTCCTCAGCAGTCTGTACACAGAACAAAACAGAATTAAATGATTAAAACTACAGTCTGAGTTGAAGGAGAAGACAGTACAAACACCAGCTTGCAGTGTTCTCAGTGGATCTGCAGTTAAAAACCCTGTTGACTGCAACACAGATTCTTCTCTAGTCCATCACTGTAGGTCTCCATTCACTTCACTTCCAAATCAAGTTCAGCTTGTGTAGAGTTAACATTGTTTTGTTTTGTTTTCCCAGTACTATCCTATTATCTATAGTGGTATATCCTCTCTAACTAACACTTTAGCACAATGAGATGTGATTTTATTGGTGTTTTGGTTATAGAAACAGGATGTATTTATAATAATGAAGGACTGAAGTTGTGCCTTTTGGGGTCTGCTTACAACCAAGAAAAAGTTCACTGCTAATATAACATCTTACTTGAAATTCCTTGGAAGAAGCAATGGGTTCTAACTTGCAAACCTTTTGTAAGGTAATTGTAATGAACTGAGTTTGGGGGTTTGGGATTTTCTTTTCTTTTTTTTTTTTTAATATATCCAAGCAGAATCATCTTAAATGCCTTTACGTTGTTCAAACATGGGAAAAAGCCCACTTCCCTCTCACAAACTGCACTTTCTGCTTTCAGAACTTAAGTACATACATTCTCATCCTGCACAGTGCATGTTTCAAGATATCTACTGGCAATTAGGTAGAAACCTCTCAAATACTCCTAGAACTTAAACATTTGCTAACTCTTTAGATCTGGTTTTAAAATTCAGCAAACTGCATCTATAATAAGGTTCTTTTGCTTTGCATTATTACTGAAAGTTAAGCTTCCTGGACTTAATTTGGCAGCACTTACCTATGAAAGGCAGGAAACTCCAAAAGTTTACGGTTTTATAACTTAATTGCAGCCAAATAGTAATTTCTCATCCTGTTTTTATTATTATTTAATCTGTTCCTGTAATTTAATCTGTTTTCACCAGTGTGACAGGATGTGAATATCACGCAGCTAGAAATTAAAGGGATAAAAGGCAATCAGCTGAACTGACAGTAGTGAGGATAACTACATTATCTTACTGTTCACTACTAAAGTTGTGGAATTTTCTCTTAGGAGATATCAAACCATGGTATATTTGACCTCCCTCCCCTTTTTCCCTCTTCATTGCCTCCCCCTCCCCCCCCCTTGTTTGTTTTGTACATTTCTGTGTATATGATACAATTAGTAGGCTGCTTGAATGCCTTATAAAATTTAAAGTCATAAAACTGAATCAGGTTAGTCTTGTACTTTTTCCAAACTGCCTATAGTTTCTATATCAATCACCAGACATCTTGAAGATTGAGAACCTTTAATATAAATACAATTATATGTTCAACAACTATTTGTGAACTATTTCTAAAACTCTTTAAACTGCACACAGCAAGTTCAAAGTAAACTACGTAATTTGTTTTCAGATAATTAATTTTTTTCCACTTAATTTTCTCATCTTAGTATTAGGTAGCAGAGTAAAACTACCCAATTTCACTTTTCTTTCTTCTCAGTTTTACTTCTAGTTGCTAGTACAAGGCTATAGCAAGTTGTCTTTGGGTTCACTGTCCTTGAAAAACAAAACAAAACAAAAAAAACAATGCACATAATTTTATTTATATTCAGAAATTTATTTCAGTTTGAAATAAAGTGCTGTTTTCTCACGTAAAAATTGCTTACACTGTAAGGGATGTTTTGCTTTATCAGTATTTCTGAGGGTGTCTAAAAATCAGTGTCAAGTGCAAATACTGTGATGAACTGTGACACCAAAACATTTTAGAGTAAAAATAAATTACACGAAAATTAAACATCTTTAACACAGATGTTTTCCTTTTGAATTTTTTGGTCAGTTTCATTCAAAGCAGGCAGAAGAACAGGTGTTAAACTTCCACAAGATCTGTGGTATATTATGTTCTCACCCACTCACTGGACACCAAGCAAGAAAGAATGGCACAGAGGGAAAGTAATAAGGAGAAAGTCTGATGCTATACAATCCAAGCTTATATGAGATGCTATTACGTTTCAGAGACACAACTCACTGTATCTATCTTGATTTTAATGTCTCTGGAAGTGCCAGTGAATTCTAATTGGAGCAGGCAGGATGCTGGCAGGCAGTGAGGGGGCTTCTGATCCTTGAAAGAAGCTGATGCTCCAACACTCTTTACTACTGTTTGTCTGGGTGTTGTGTTCTCTGGGTTCAGAAAGGTACACAGCCAGTGACCTGGGCAAGCCAGACCTAAGGAGAAAGGTCTGCTCCCCTAGTGATCACTGGAACAGAATTGTAGAATCACAAATTTGTTTGAGTTGGAAGGGGCCTCTGAAGGTCACCGAGTCTAACTCCCCTTCAATTAACAGGAACATCTACAGCTAGATCAGGTTGCTCAGAGCCCTGTCCAGCTGGACCTTGAATGTTTCCAAGGGCAGAGCATGTAACACCTCTATGGGCAACTCATTCTAGTCTTTCGCTATCCTTTTCCTGATATCCAGTCTAAATCTCCCCTCTTTTACTTTGAAACTGTGTCCCCTTGTCCTATCACACAGACCCTGCTAATTCTGTTGTCTTCTTTCTTATAGCCTCACTTTAGGTAAGGGAAGGCTACTAGCAGGTCTTCCCAGGGCCTTTCCTTCTCCAGCTAGCTCAGCCTGGCCTCCTGCAGGAGGTACTCCATCTCTTGGATCAAGCTCCAACAGGTCCTCCTGTCCTGAGGACTCCACATACAGACTCAGTACTCCAGGTGAGGTATTACTAGCACAGAGTAGTGGGGCAGGATTAGCTCCCTTGCTCTGCTGGCCATGCTTCTTTTGATGCAGCCCAGGGTACAGTTGGCTTTCTGGGATGGGAGAGCACACTGCTAACTCATGTCCAGCTTGCCCTGCTTTAACTAATGAGCTGTGGCATAAGGCTTTGCGTAATTTTAATTAACTATTAATTTTCCTTGCTTTTCTTGAATTATTTTGGCACAAGCGACAGTAAGCATGTCCCTCTTCTTCTCCTTTAGTTTTGATCTCCAGCCACACTGGCTGCTGTTTTATTTATTTATTTTTGTTTGTAATTAAAGTCGCTAATCAGCATTCATCAGTTTTCATTTCTCATTTCCAAAAAACAGCACCCAGCTGCTATTACACTGAAAAACACTGGTTCCTCATTCTACATTTGTAGTGCAATGGAAATGAGGCACATGTGCAAACTCTCAGGGAGGGCATTTTTTGTTCCAGAAACTGCTTCCACAAACTCCGTTTCTTGGAGGAGTGAGTATTTTTGAATGAGCAGCTCTGACAAGTATTCCCTCACATGAGACATCACACAAAGCGTAGGATCTTGCCTGCAGGCAGGGGCACTTCCCTCTGGCTGCTGGGCCTCCTGGTGTACCACTGGAGGAGATCTCATTGCAGACTTTAGATGGACACTACTTTTTGCATTGTCTGATGGTGACAGGACAAGGGAGAATTATTTTAAACTTAAAGGGGTGGGACTTAGTTCAGTTGTTAGGAGGATATTCTTTACTCAGGGGGTGGTGAGGCACTGGCACAGGCTGCCCAGAGAAGCTGTGTGTGCCCCATTCCTGGCAGTGTTCAAGGCCAGGTTGGATGAGGCCCAGGGCAATCTGATCTAGTAGCTGGCAGCACTGTCCATGGCAATGGGTTGGGACTGAGTGGACTTTAAGGTCCATTCCTATCCAAGCTATTCCATTATTTGTGATTAAGAGGGATTATAAAATCTCTGCTGAGGCAGCTGCATATGAGATACAGAAGCAGTGCCAGCACTCAGCTCTACTTGATCATTACAGGCAGCGTTTTCCAAATACATCATTCCCACAGTGGGGCTTGTGTAAAGGACCAAACCAATTTCATGTGTTCTCCTAATTACTTGGAAGAGTATGAGTTATCCTTGCCCACAGAAATTAAGGAAAGCTATTTTTGCTGTGTGTTGAATGCCATACGCAGTGTGGAGCAGCACTGGGCCAGGTGCTTCTTGAGTCAGAGGAGCCACAGGCGCGTGTTGGGTCACCTTCCTTCCCAGAGCAGCAGCTGGGACACACAGTGTCCCCCAGAGGAGAGCTGTCCTCCCTGAACTAACCCTGTCCTATTCTGGATTTCTGCTCTCCTGCATCCCCTGCTGCTGTATAACTGAGACAGACTGCAATGGAAAGCCCAGAGCTACCAGTAACACAGCTGGTGGCATTTTTGATAGGTGGAAAGAATATGCCATTGCAGTTGTGAAAAAGTGAGTCGGCTTGTGTAGAAATGATGATGCAGATGGTAACAGATGGGCCTACCATTTACTTAATGATAGAGGAAGCAAGCTGAAAAGATTGCCAGGAAGGCTGCTTTTACTTGGAACCACCATTTTTCCTCTTCCCCTCAAAAGTGAAACTAACGTGTTATTCACACTCACAGCTTGCTTAGCTGAGTATGTGGCAGAGCACGCTACTACTGGAATCCTTACCATCAGCATTTCTTGGTTTATGATGAAACACGTGATGGTTTATGTTGTGCTGATGAACCACGGTTTACGATGTGCTGCGAAAATATTCTACCAAGTGCTGTGAATTATTTTTAATCCCTACAAAATGCTGCAGCAATATTCTGAAGTAGTATTATTTTAAATATAAAGAGATACTGGAAGCACCAGAATACTTATGTTTATTTCACTGTGTGTTTTGCACCTTTGTGACTCTCACCCTCCCTCCACCCCCCCTTTTTTTTCCTAATTCACGTTCCCTGCCCTGCTTCTTCTGAAAAGCAAGGAGCTACAAAGTTATGTTGGTCCCCGGAATTCTCACTCATAAGCTAATATTTCTTTTGTATAGGAAATAGCGTTTCAAATAGCAGTGGTATGAATGAAATGTGTTGAAGACATAGTGTTAATGAGAGAAAACCCCACAGCACTGCTAAGCAAACACAACCCTAGGTATGCTTTCTTCACAGAGCATCCTGAAAGCTGAGTCTTTCAGCTCAGTAAGGGTGGAGCTAGATTTCAAGATTATCTCCTGGACATAATTTGCCTGGGGTCTGTTCAGTAGTGTGCAGTGCCACTGCTTTTAAAGGAGACTATACATTTTAATGACAGCCTGCAAGAATTTTTTAATTTTTGTTAATTGGTAATTTGCTTTTTTGTTCCACTTTAAATCTCAGGAGATACACCTAGGACTTACTTGTTTTACTTCTGCTAATGTTTTCTGATACCGAAGCAGAAATATTTTAACTTTGATGCTGTTCATGAAGTGGAAACATCAGGGATCCCAAGCATTCCTTAGCATTCTAAGAACTGACCATGTGAAATAAGCATTTCTTATTAAACAGGAAGCAATTAAATGCTGGAACGAATTCATAAAAAACTGTGTAATGGAAATGCCTTGTCTCAGTTTTTCTGCTGAAAACTGGAGGCCCTTCTGCACCTTTTAATTTCTTTTGAAAGAGGAAGGACATGTGAACACATAGGAGACCAGACTCTTTAATTAACGCCTTCTTTGTTCTAAACTCTCTTTACTTCAAGATGACAAGTTTGCAAGGAGACTTCTGAGATGGAAGAGGTGAGGAGAAGTAGCTTTTCCATTTTATAAACCCTTAATTAAAGTCCCTGCAGTGAAGCGGATCAGTGAACAACATTTTTAGAATTTAATTGCTGAACAAAAGAGAGAATACCAGCTGGATGAGTGGCCAGAGGGACAGCCTGCAGAGAGATCCATGGAAGTACCAAGAGAAGGGGGATTACCTAGCAACTCAAAACCCCACACTGGCATTGTGGAGGCTCTTCTTCCAGCTTGTATGATGGAGGAACATCCATGGAGGTATGAGAAGAAGGAAGAACATTCTAACAGAGAAAGATAGCAGATAGCACTTAGGTTGAACCATGGAGGAAATTGTTCTCAAGTAAAAGCAGCAGGGTTTAGTGTAAACAAGAATCTAATATAGACAAAGAAACACAAACAAATCCTATGATCAGTGCAAATCAAACCAAGCAACCAAGAAAGAAGCAATACCAAAACAGAGTATGAGCAGGAATAAGCCAGGGAGATTTAGGCTTGTAGAGACACAACCTGTTTATAGCGCTCATAAAGTGAAGAAAATACTGCACAGACTGAGAATCTGCGGATCTCAGTATTTTCTAGTTCAGCTCCCTGCGGAATGTAAGAGCCACTTCATTTTCATCTACCACAGGCACAAACGCATTTCTCCAAAATGCAGACTTTCGAACAGAAGGATAAATCTATAAAGCCAAGAATTTCATTACATGAATACAAGCAACAAACCTTTTTATATTTATATGCTAAATGCTTTGGGGAAACAATTGAAATTGTTCATTAATTAAAAATACTGTTCTTGCCTGGGGAAGACATAAGTTAGAGGAAATGAACTAGGGATTTTACTGAAGAGTGCATTGGTGTGAAAACAAAAGCTTCAGATTCTTTCATAGCAGATATCTGAAAGTTGGGTCGTTGGAGAAAATGCCATTGCCATACACACAGTAAAATTCTACTCTGTGCTTCTCTTGGGTGTTTCTGAGCAAATAGCTCAACTCTTTTTCTTAAACCTGTAGGGCTGGAGAGAGAAAAAAAGCAGGTAAGAGGATTTTCTAGTTCCTTTAGCTGCTAGTTACATCTTTTCATGAACACCTCTCATTGTAAATTTCAAATCTTAAGGCCTTTTACTTGTAATGTTTCGGGTTTTTTTTTTTAAACTCTGCAAGCCAAAATAGACTCCTTGTTTAAACTTGGTGCCTGGGCAAGTTACAGAGAAGATAATTCTAGAGAATACTGAAAATCAGTTAAAGAACAAAGATCTTCTCAGGCATGGTCAACATGAGAAAAGTCTTGCTTTAGTAATTTAATCTCCTTTTATGAAAAGGTCACCAAATTAGTGGATGAAGGGGAAGCAGTGGATGTAATCTTATTGGATTTTAGTAAGGCTGTTGATGTCGTCTCACAAGATAATTCTAGACCAACTGTTAAACTATGAGATGAACAAGTTTGCGCTGTGATGGGTGATGAAATGTCTGAATGGTACTGCACACCAGATGCAGCAGGGCTAGACACAGGCACTGACTGGGAGTTGAAAGGCTGGAACAGGGAGCTCACCAGGAAGAGACTTGGGGCTGCTGGTGACATTGGGCTCAGCATGAGCCAGCAGCACGCCTTGGAACCAAGAGGGCAAAGCTGCATTTCGGGATGCATAAACACAGCATAGCCAGATGGTGATAAGTGATTCTCCCATATTTAGCACTGCTTTAGCCTCACCCCAAACATTGTGTGTACTTCTGGGATCCATAACATAAAAATGATATAAAAATACTTGAAAGCATCCAGAGGAAGGCAACTGGACAGGAAGGCATGCTCTGTGAGATGCTGAGGGCACTTGGGCTGCCCAGCCTGGAGGAGAGCGAGAGGTACCTCAGTGCTACTTGCAGCTCCCTGAGGGAGATGCTGGGTCTGTTGGGAACTGATGGCAGAACAGGAATGGCACAGAGCTGCCTGGGGAAGGTCATTAGGGAAAAGTTATTTACCAGGGTAGTCAAACACTGGAATAGCATTCCTAGAGGGTTGGTTGGTGACCTATGCCTGTCAGTGCGCAGAAGGCATTTCGAACTGATGATCTTTTCATACCTCTTCCAATGGAACTATTCTGAATTCTAAAGAAAAAAAAAAGTTTTATCCTTTATTTTTACTTTGAAACTGAAAACAAAGAAGAAAAACTATTGAGGCAGCTGCCAGTCTTCATGTGAGAGGCCAGGCCCAGATGTAGCTTTAGACTGTCAGTCTCATGTTGAGGAAGAAGCTGCTAAGAAGTTGTGAGCTGCTGTATAGTAGCCTGCTCTTCTAAGATGTTCTGTGTGCCATGAAAAAAATCCAGATCCTTTCATATCAGATTTTCTTTACTTTGAATCTGTACAGCATTACTTAGAACAAACTAGAACAAGACCTTGATGCGGTTTCTAGGGAAAATTTGCTACTGACATCAAGGATTAAGAAACAGTATTTTTATTAACAAACTGACAAACATATTTCCAAACAAAACAGAAATTGTGTACTCTAGGCTCTCCTATTGAGTTCTGACTTATCACAGATGTTTTATCTGAAAGTATATTAAATATACAATTTAAGTTACAAAAAACAAGGTGAAAATAGCGGATGAGACACTTGTGGTGCGATTTATGACATAGGTTTTTACACTTGATGCTCAGGAACATTTCACAGCAGAAACCTTTTCACTCAGATACACTCTGAATCTGTAGAAGCATTTCTAAATACAAATACGTATGCAAACCTTCTAGGAGGCCCTACAAAATCAGGCACCTTCAGCATGCTGAAGCACAAACAAGCTTTAAGGTTTGTTTTTTGTTTTTCCTAATATCTTTTCTACTTAAATTTTGGCAACATAATAAATAAATAAATCAGTATTCATACATATTTTGGCATAGACTCAGCTTGCAGATATTCCGTAGCAGACAGGGAATATAGGTCAGGGTACTCTTTTTGGTGAATGGGCATAGTAATCTTACTGTTTCAGGAGACAGATCAGCACCCATAGCTATACCTACTACTGCAGGTATACTACAAGTCATTATGACAAAGCTGTCTTGTTGTAAAGTTCTAAGTTACTAACTGCAATTACTGCTTGGACATTGTGGTGCTCTAACAGAGCGCACGGCTTTCCTTCGTGACAATTCTGTACAATGATGTCACAGCAGAATCCAGCCCACACACTATTCCTTGCAAGACTATCTTTATTCCTTTCTGTCTTTCAGGTTTATTGGGACCTAAGCAGTAACTGTAAAAGATGTCCATTGTGCCTATATTTTTTCTTTTATTTTTTTTGAATTTATGGTTGCACTGACACAGAAGCAGCCTCATTCTGTATTCCCTGATATCCAGACTGAGTAGAAACTATAGAATCATAGGAGTTGTAAGGGACCTCTGGAGACCACTGAGTGCAACTCTCCTGCTAAAACCTTGTTCCTTACAGTAGGTTGCACAGTAAAGCTTCCAGGTGGGTCTTAAGTATCTCCACAGAAATAGACTCCAGAGCCTCTCTGGGCATCTTGTTCCAGTGCTAAGTTACCCTTGCAGTAAATATGTTCTTCCTTGCATTTGTATGGAACTTCCTGTACTCCAGATCTTGCCCACTGCCCCTTGTCCTGTTGCTGCACATCATTGAAAAGAGCCTGGTCTCATTCACTTTATGCTCACACTTTACTTATAAACATTGATTAGATAATCTTTTCTTCAGGCTGAACAGTCCTAGGTATCTCAGTTTTTCCTCCTAAGAGAGATACTCGAGACTCCTGCTCATCTTTATAACTCTGCTGAACTCTCTCTAGAAGTTCCCTACCTTCAACACAGTAAAGTGCAAGGTTTTGCACTTGGGCTGGAGGAATCCCAGGCATTTATACAGACTGGAAGGAGCAGTCCTTGAGAGCAGCCCTGCAGAGAAGGACGTGGGGGTCCTGATGGATGAAAGTCTTATCATGAGCCAGCAGGGTGCTCCTACAGCTTGGAAAACAAATGGCATCCTGGACTCCATCAGAAGAGGGGTGCCGAGCAGAGACAGGGAGGTGATTGTCCCTCTCTACTCTGCTCTTGTGAGGCCCCATCTGGAGTACTGTGTCCAGGTGTGGAGCCCTCATTACAAGAGAGAGAGCTGTTGGAGAGGGTCCACAGAGATGATCAGGGGGCTGGAGCACCTTCACTACAAAAACAGGCTGAGGGAGCTGGGCTTGTTCAGCCTGGAGAAGAGAAGGCTGCGGGGTGACCTCATTGCAGCCTTTCAGTACCTACAAGGAGACTATAAACAGAAGGGGGGTCAACTCTTAGAAAGAGTAGATATAACAGCAGGACAAGGGGAAACGGTTTTAAGTTGAGGAAGATTTAGGTTGGATGTCAGGGGGAAGTTCTTAACTATGAGAGTGGTGAAGTGTTGGAACAGGCTGCCTAGAGAGGTTGTGGACGCCCCGTCCCTGGAGATGCTCAAAGCCAGGTTGTATGGGGCCCCGAGCAGCCTGGTCTAGTATTAAATGCGGAGATTGGTGGCTGTGCTTGTAGCAGGGGGTTGGAGATTCATGATCCCTGAGGTCCTTTCCAACCCAGGCCGTTCTGTAAGTCTATGATTCTTGAACTGAGAAACCCAGAACTAGACACAGTATTCCAGATGTGGCCACACCAGGATTGATAAGAAGGGGAGGATTGCCTCCCTTGACCTCCTGATCACGCTGTTTTTAACTCACACAAATGCTTTTATCAGACATACAGAATCAACGTGCAGAGATGGTCTTACTATAACAAAGACAGAGCAAGAAGTTTGTATGCAAAATTATGCCTTCTGAAAGCTGGTACTTTTCCTTACTGTCTTTTTCCCTCCTGCTGCTGCCTCAAGGGCATGACTGAAAAACTGGGAAGTGAATGTCAGCACTTGCAAGCAGCAGAAATACATCTCAGTGGCTTGAAACAAAATCCATTAGACTCTTAATATCACCTGTGGGGTAAGGGGAGAAGAGTGTGCTCCAGCAGTAACATACTCACAATTTTGAAAATATCACCCAGGACACCCATGTACCTACTGTTTCGGCCTTGCTGTCTCACTGTGTGCTTTCCCAGACATTTACTGCACTGGCTTCAAGCCACACACCTTCAGTAAAGTGCACTGTCTGGGACTGAAGCAATTTCACCTTCAGCATAATCTCTGTTACTCCAGAGTCTGTTCTACAGCAACTTATGAATTTTCTCATATAAACAAATTAGATACAGAAAAGTTACCATCCATCTCAGAAACTGAACAGCATTTAACAATACACATCACAAGAATGGAATTGGATACCACATAAAAATCACATTTTTCAAATAGTTCTTCCACCTGCACAGCAGTAGCCTTCCCTGTTAGGCATTTTAAATGCACATTCCCTTATGGTGTTCTGCAAGCAGAAAAATTTCCAATCATACCTGAAGAGCATTATCAGAATAGTTTATCTCAAACCACAATCAGAAATGACAAATAGCTCAAGGAGTACAAAGTTATTATGATACAGATGATCAAGTTCAAGTCCTAAGATTTTTAAACCTACCATGATGGGCTGAGATTAAAAATGCATCTCCTTGCAACTAATACCCTTCCCACAAAGTTTGTGTTGATAAAGAACACGAATGGTCTCTTCTTTAGAAACCACTTTTCTGTAAAACTGACCTGTCCTACTGTACATAGGATCAGTCCACCAAAACAAGTGTTAATCACCATTCTGCCTGTAAACGAACAGATCTTATCTGTAGGATTTACTCATAAGTACTTTTTACGCAGCATAAAAATCAAATAATTTTTAAGGAAGCTGTTAGCTAAACCTCTTTTGGAATGATTCCTATTTCTCCAGAGACTGGATGTTCTGGAAGACTTATTCCTGTTACATGCATGTTTTCCTGTGTAAAGCAACCAACAATTCTGAGTAAGGGCAAGCAGTCCATTGTAGAGCTATGCAATCTGGGTGTTTTCTCTCAGCAAGGCTAAGGTTTAGCAGCCTAACTTCAGCACTGAGGTTTAGTTAAGCATGGGTAATTTTATGACATAATTATTCTGCTGCTAAGGAATCTGCTACCTGGGCAACACATAGCCCTTTCTATGCTTGGCACAATGAACCTTTGGAAATGCTGTCATAACTTTGAAAGCTGAGAGCCTTCAAAATTTAAAGGGCATAGGGCTCTTAGCTTTTGAAGCTGTGACAGTACTTCCTAATGTTTGTTTAGATTTCTTTTAGAAATCTGAGCTGTGCTGTAAAATTTTACCTTTATGTAAAATGTAGGTTTTAAACATTCATTCTGCTAGCTATTCATCTCACCTTGCACATTTCCTTTTTTTGGATCAGTGGGTCCCTGTATTTAGCATAACTTTAATTTGGAGTTTCCAGCTTTTTATTGCACAGGTAACAATGTGAAGCAAGGCAAGAAATTACTCCTTGCCCACCGACTTTTTTTTTCTGCAATAATTAGAAATGTAAAAAAAATGTAATTAGCTTTTTACTGAATTACTTGGGATTTGCTTATCTGCAAAAAAAGTTCAGGAAGGCAGTAAGTTGTAAAAATGGCCTGACCTCCAACAATTCCCTAAACTGTTCTTTTCATGTAACACTTCAAAATAGCCACTTATCATTTGAAGTGCCATCTTACAGAGCTGAGAAAAACTTCATTGGTTTTTAAAGGGGAAGAAAACCTTATTTAGGACAAAACATTTCCAAAACGTGTTTAGATAGGTTGTAAAATAAAGGCATACAGTACAAAAATGATGCATGGCCTCCAGTAGTTTATAAAGCACTGGTCAAGTATCTTATAAAATAAATAAACAAAAATAATCAAAGTTCTCATTCAGATCAATGAAAATTTTTCACATTACAGAGGTCACACCAACTTCACAGTGGATAGCATTTGTAAGACCATTATAACACAGTTGCTGGTACTTGCTCTATAAGTATACCAACTTCTAACACTGTTTTGTTTTATTCCACACTGAGTGTAATATGACATCAAGAATAAAACTCTTTCCTTCTGTCAGGAGCTGACCATTAACTTCATCAGGTATGCACTGAATCTGCCAAAACCTTTTTTTTGGTGGTAAGAATTTATATCCTGATAGGAACTTCCAGCACCTGTCAATCCAAACAGCGGTCATCCACTACAACCCCTCTTTTAAAATGATGCAGCTGCACAAAACGTGTCATTCCATGCATAGCAGTAATGCATCTTCAAAAAGAACACAGGTCTAAACAGCCTGAAGTAATTTTATTGTTTACATGCAGTAAGTACCTCCACAGTGGTTTTCCTGGTGCCAGGGGAAAACACTTTTTAATAAGATTTTTACAAAATGGAATGTCAAAAAGCATTGCAAAGTCTGCAGATAAGTTTCTTATCTTATTGTTTTACTAAGGTTGGAAAATCCAATGCCAACGCATGTCATTAAGACTTTCTCCCCACCCTTATGTTCTTCTTCAGGGGACTTCATTTCAATTTTAAACATGATCTGGAAGAAGCTTCTCAGGTGTCGCAGAAACTCAATTCTGAGGGACAGAAAACAACAGAATTTAAGAAACAAAACTAAAAGCACAACAGCAGTACCTACTAGCATCAATTCCAGTGATAAGTACAGTGAGCACAATAAACATGAGAAGATTGCTTAGTACAGAGAAGCAAGCCTCCAAAATTTTTCCTCACTTGCACTGCTGATAGTGACCCCTACTGAAAACACCATGTACTCTGTATAAGCAGCGTGCGATGGAATGCCTGGTAACAGCAAGACAAAATGCAAAGGAAGAAAAATGGGAGGAGAAAGAAGAGCTGTAGCCAGGCATGGTCACTTAGTCACGATCCTGATTCTCCACTAGAGAATCATAAGGGTATCATAAATCATAAGAACCCTGTACCACCCTGTAAGTACAGTACCTCTCCAACTCCGGAAGTTTAAGGTGGAAACAAAAGGTTAAACAGAGATAGCCAAGAGTCTGGCCTTGGGGGCATACTTCTAGGCTTCCTATTGAGGTGACTGATGCTCCACGCCTGTTGATGTTCCAAGAAGCATTTAGATAATACCCTTTCACTTTAGGTTTGCCCTGAAGCGATCAGGCAGTTGGACCTGATGATCTCCGAGTCCCTTCCAACTGAACTAATCTATCCTATTTTCTCCTGATTTTCAAGAGCAGGAAGCAATTTCCTGCAATTTCTGAATGAGAGACACAAAGAGACTAAATAGGTGCAGTTTAGATTTTTTTTCTCTCACAATGGAGAGGGTCTGAAAAAAAAAACCCAAAAACCAACAGCAAAACTCTTAAGAAAAAAAAACGACAGAACAAAACCTAACTGAACCAAACAAAATAAAAATCCAAGAAAACATTCCTGCTGGCTTCCCCAAAACAGGGAACATACAATTACACCAAAATGCTACAAATGTAAAATTCATAACTGCTTATGACATAATTGTTCTCTTCCACTCAGAAGCAAGACTGCAGTTGTAACCTAATATTTAATCTTCTACACCAATTAATACGTGCTCTTTTTAGACTAAGTTTAACCCTTGAAGAAAAAGAATGTGCACATCCAGTCCATGCATTTATACAGTTGGCAAACTGCAAAAAGCTTCTGCTTTGCATGCTAACAGCATAAGCACAAGCTAACCACACGTGACATCAAATCAAGAAGTACCCACAAAATGGGAAGCAGGAGACCAAGGGCAGAGGACAATCCCCAGAGCAACATCACAAAGCTCCCAGCACCTTCTAGACACAGAAACACAGGACATTCTAAACACAGAGCACAGTGGATGCTGCAGAACCAGTAACTCTGTTACCCACTTGAACTCTGCTCCTGCACTTTGAGGGGAGAGGAGAAATAGCAGAAGCCAGGCAAACAGAGGCTACTGTCACTGACACTGGTCTATGCTTGGAGATTTGCCTCTGGAGCAGTCAGCTGAACACCTCTGTAGGGTGAGTGTGGGCATGTGGATATCCCTGCTATGTACAACTTTCCCCCCTATCTTGCTGGGCGAGTGACCAGCCTGCACACAAGTATCAGCTCTCATGTCTCCTGAAAGTGTTAACAGTTATAAGGAAGAAACGAAGACCGTCTTTTCTTCCATGCCTCCTCAGCTCCAAGGGGAGGCTGTAAGTAGGCAAATGGGCTTATGCTGGCACAAATGCTTCAGTAAAGCTGGCAGGCAACAAGCTCTATATCAGCCTCCTTGCTAGCTGGGTGCCTTCCCAGAGCTCTGGCAGTGTGACAAGCAAACAGACAAGTCCAAAACAGCAGGAACACAGCACTGAACGGCGAGGATACAGAACAAACTGTCTAAGTGCCAAAGGCAGCACAGAACCAGAGGTTTAGGGGAAAAAACCTAAAAACTGATCAGCAAGCTGTGCACTGTCCATGGGCTTGTCTCTGCCTGTACTTCTCTTCATATGTTTGTAGACTGTTGCTGCTCTGCCTCTACTTTCAGATAATGTGAAAAAGCAAAAGGACATTAATAAATAAGACAGGTGTAAAGGAATGGGAGAGGGAGAGGCTGCATGGGGATCAGGAAGGAGAATTTGTGAGCAGTAGGAAACATGAAGTAAGTACTCTGGAAACAGGAGATAAAGAGAAGAGACAGATGACAAAATGAAGCAGAAACTGGGCTGCTATTAGCTTGAGGCTGATAAAGGTGTGGGCAGGTCTGCATCCCAAATAGGCAGCTGCATCAAACATGCACGAGCCAAATGGGGGAGTGACAGTGGGAGCTGCTGGAATCTTTGTCGTTTTTTCTCTTTTTATTCCATTGAGCTGAATGACAGTTAACTGAACCACACCAGCAATCCTCCTCAGTGCCAGATTCCTTGGAATTAACAATCACTGTACTACAACTACATATATATACATATATGTGTATAAAAGTTTGCAGATTTTTGCCTATTTTTTGCAGAAGCCTACTGAGCAGCATACTCACTTCGCATGTTCTAGCTTGCTGACAGGGCAAAGCGACCGGCTCGTTAATCACCACTTGAGAAGACCTGGCTGCCAACAAGGCCTGCTCTGTTCCTGTACCCCAAACACAGAGGAGCACACTGCGCGGCTCACACACAGCGCTCCCCGCCGGGCCTGCCCGACCCGCGGCCTCCCCGCCCGCTCGGAGCGGCTGGTCCCGGCCCGCACCGCCCCTTCCCGTCCCGCTGACGGTCGCATTGCGCCGCGCCGGCAGCTCTGGAGCAACTCAAGGCGGTGACGGGCAGCGGGCCCAGCCTGGCCGAGGAGCTGCAGGGCGAGGTGGCTGTCGCCTGCCTAAGGCAGCAAGCCCCCCCTTGGGCCGCGGCTGCCTTCTTCCCCTTCCTCGCTGCCTGTGTTCGGCCCTGTCAGGTTTTCCCCTGCCATTTTGGTGCCCTGCACACCACAACTCGTGAGCAGTTTCTATATGCAGTTTCTGGGGACTTTCACTCTGAATCACATGCGCCTTTTTCCTCTCCGAAGCCTTTCAAGCTGGCAGCAGTGCTTTCCCACATTGCTGTCCTCTGTGTGCCCCTGGTTCAAGCAGATTCAAACCACAAGGTCCTCATCTCATGCCAGATTTAGGATCTGTTGCCACGCACCCTTGGTGAGGTGGCAGCACAACGAACACACAGAATTATGAGCAGCTCAACAGAAAAGCACTGTGAAATCTGCAACATAACCCAAGAGGCTGGTGTTCCTCCTCAGGGCAGCCCTATTCCTAGCACTGCTTCCACATTAGCAGGGCAAAGGATGGCTCTGAGGGAAATACACAAACGTGGAAGATATCTCCTTGTTCTGATGGGTGTATTCCAGTGCATCATATCCCCCTCACAGAGCTTTAATCCATCAGCTGAACTGTCACATTTAGGCTACATTGTGCTAGACAGAGAACTCAGTCTAATATATATGTCTTATAAATAGCTTTGGAGTCTGCAGGGTGAAAGTGTTAAATGCAGAGACACCATAGCTCTGACAAAGGGGAGAACGGATTATGATGACAGTATCAGAATTCAATTCAAAAACTTGTGCATTTGATGAGCTGCTGGAGGGACAAGTTTCCCAACCCTTTACCAGCTGCCTTAGTGAGGGCATGAGGGTGCTCCAGACAGAGTTGTATGATTTCTTGTGGCACATGATGCTCCAGAATGCCTGCTCCTGACCTGCACTCCTAGCCTGCCAGAAAAGACAACCCGCCCATTTGAAATCAGTCTGCTTACAAAGTGAAGTGCTGTGCTCACACAACTTGTGTAGTATCAAGGAGAAAAGACTGAATGACACAGCTTTGTTTCACATGCTTAATTGTGCACTTCTTTGATGTCTTTCACTTGGAGACTTACTTCACACAGAATTACCTCACTCCTGTGCAAAGGGAGGATTACCTGCTCCCTCCCCCCAAAAAAAATCTGATGAATGTTGTTACCAGGTATAAGGGATTGAAATTGAAGTTAGGCAATTTCTAGATCTCATGTGATGGCACCACCATTCTTCAGTTATCACAGTACTGTACCTTTCACGTATACAGCACCGGTACCATGATAACCGAAAAAGGACAGTTCATAGTCTTATTTTTTGATGCCATTGTCAAACAAGCTACCCTTCTCCCATCTTGCTTAAGGGAAAACTGCCCACTCTCTATGAATAGCTATGACCTAGTCAGTCTTATAGAATAAGTGAAATTTTTGATATTGGATGTCTTTTACCTGCCCTGTGTGTTTCAACTAATTGTGAGAAATTTATTCCTTTTGTTTCCTCTGAATCATTACTAGTGACAGACAAACCTTTAATACAATTCAAGATTAAAGGGCATCACAGAAGTCAACTACCTGACAGGTCTAAAGCTTTAGGGCTGCACATAGCTCTGGAAATTGAATTTTTAACGTGTTTCCTTTAGGCAGTTACAGCTTTAGCATTTGGCAAGCCATTCAAAATAGGCCATTTGATGCCCCAGGTATAGGGAAATCACTAGGAAAACAAGGTAGTATATCCTAGGCAACAAAAAGCTAACTGACATACACATACAATACAAGACCAAGAATCCACAATAAACCTTATCTCTGCAATTTTAATTGCTTCAGAATCAGAAAGAATACACAGTGGTAAGGAAATAATATTTTAACGTGTAAAAATAAACACTAAGTAACTTACACTACCCATATCTGTCTTAAAATGAGACAAGTTGTTCTACTCACAGCCACAGACAACATATTTCATATAGAACAAATAGCTGTGTGATAGAGAATTAAACAAGACTAAGTAATTAAAATGAAAAGAAAAAAAAAATAAAAATAAAAAAACAACTTACGTGTATGGAGACAGAGGTCCTAACAGGACTTTGGAAACATCCTGTTGTCCAAGGGTCATGAGCAGCAGAGCAAGGCTCTGGTTTGTTGAATCAACACAACCTCCCTGTAAACCATAATGTTTTAATAATTAATCTCTGTACAAACCAGAAATTGAGATGGGAGGAGAGTAATGGAGAAGAAAGATACATTTAAAAGGTTGAATTACTGCTCTCAGTTTTCAAGGGCCAAAAAGATAAAAATCTTGATTTTGTAACAGTGACAAATTCATTTCACCTAGCAGGTTGGGAAAGAACTAAACCAAAACCCATGAATAATGTCAAAACAAAGTACTCTCATCTCTTCCTGTTCTGTTCAAGCATTACAAAACTGAAGCATGGAAGTGTTTCTGAACTTTAATAAACAACTTTTAAGCAAAAGGATGACATGAAATTCTGCATTTCATTGGTTGCAGATCCAAAGCCACAGTGTAGTCTGTCAATAGTTTCCTGCTGAATTAAAACAAATCATAAGCCCACTGAACATGCTGTCTGAAGAAATCAAAACTATAGAGGCTGCTAACTGGAAGTTAGCTTTGTGGGCAAAGCACAAACTTAACATTTTAAGAAATATAATTATTCATAAAAGCAAATTTTTTGAAATTTGGAATTCCAAATAAATTTTGGGATAGACTAAGAAAACACAGTGATGTGACAATTTGACCACATTCACTCAGTGAATAGGCAGAAAAAATGACTATTTTAGTGAGAGATACTGATAGTAATTTTCAAGACGGTTTTACTTCAGCGTGACAAGTCTCACTGTTCCTTGGAAATATAAATTCAACACCCTGAATCATACAGTTGTCGCTATAAGAAAGGCCTTTAAGATCTTCCTTATATCTAAGCTAAAGCTACCTCCACTGCTGCAACTGCTGCAACTTGCTGCAACCCTTATGTTCTATTAGTTGTCAACCAAGAAAAGAGACCACCACCAACTTCACAGCAGCCCTCTCAGTTAGATGTAGAGAGGGATAAAGTCCCCCCCCGGCCTCTTCATCTCCAAACTCAACAACTCCAGTTTCATCAGCCGCCTCTAATATATCTTTTTTTCTAGTCTCTGCACCAGCTTAGTTATCTTTCTCTGAATGCATTCCAATGACCTGACATCCTTCTTTTAATGAAGGACCCCAAACCAAACAAGGAACTAGTGGCTCTGTCTCCCCTGTGCTGTGTCCAAGGGAACAGTCCTGTGACCCCAATGCCTTTGGTTGGAAGGGACCTTCAAGATCTCTTAGTTCCAACCTATTGTGATGGACAGGGCTGCTACCCATCAGATCAGGTTGCCTAGAGCCCTATACAGCCTAGTCTTGAATGCCTTTAGGAATGAGGCATCCACAGCTTCTTAGGGCAGCCTGTGGCAGTGCCGCACCACCCTCTTGAGTGAAGAATCTCCTCCTAACATCTAACCTAAATCTCTCTTATTTTAAAGCCATTCTCCCTGCCACTGGCTTTCTTGGACACCCGTGCACACTACTAGCTCATATTTCTCTCTGCAGGCAGACAGCTCTGGTGCAGCTGCATTCCACACTAAAGCAAGGAATTGACTGTGCCTATTCAGGACAACTGAATTCCTGTCAGCGAGAAGCTGCCAGACACAACTGCCTTCCATGTGGCAGCAGCTCTGACATGGTGGGGGCAGGGCCAAGAGCAGCAGCATCACACCCTGAAATTAGAAAAGCAGCCTGTGGGGAGCACAGCTCCCAGCAGTGCTGAAAACAGTGGGCAAACAGAGCATGGTGCAGCAGCTGGCACAGGCAGGACAGATTATCCTTCCCCAGTCCGGGGATTGGCTTACCTATCAGCTGCCTTGCAGACAACAAGTCTAGCCGTGGTCTCCACTAGGCAGAAAGCTCTTGGCTAAAAGAATGCAGCTACCCAGACTGAGTGCCTGCCCAGAAATAGGGCTGTTTCAGTCTCTTGGTTGCAGGGAGTGTCTGAACCTGCTGCTGCCCCCGCAGGATGGCAGATACACCCGCATGAGTTGTGAGCCTATGGATGATCTGCTCAGCATAGGGACAGCTCAAGGCAGAGGTGGAGAGATTGAAGAGCATCAGGGAGTATGAGCAGGAGACAGACTCCCTACTGATTATTATTCCTTACTGATAGTTCAAGCTGGCAATAATGAAGCCACTGAGAGCCTGAAAGCTATCAAAAGTGACTTCAGGGGACTGAGGCAGTTAGTGGACTAAGAGTGGGAGTACAGGTGGTATGTATCTTCCTCTAACCCTTCAGGTGCAAGGAGGAAAGTGACAGGACTGGGAAAATCCAGCTGATAAATATATGGCTGAGAAGCTGGTACCACCACAGGAATTTTGGCTTTTTTTGACCATAAGGTGGTTTACTCTGCATCTGGCCTGATGGCTCCTGATGATGTCCATCTAAGTCAAGAGGAAAAAAATTCTGGCCCAGGGTCTGTCTGGGCTTATGTGCAGGGCTTTAAATGTGATTTAAAGAGAGAAGGGGGTAATGGTGAACTTGCCCATGAAAAGATGTGGAATAGCACAGCTAAGTTAGAAAAAAGGTGCTAGTGGAGACACTCAACCTGCTGTACATGTACTAGGCAGCAAGTTGGCAGGCCTCATCACTAGATTTGACTGGGGGTGGGGGAGACTGTGCTTCTGAGGAACAGAGAATAATCAGGAAACACTTTAGGAAGTAGCAGGCAAAAACCTCAGATTTTTCCTAAGGGAATTTAGGAGGGCTCTTCCAGGAAGGTAATGAGGCTGACTGCCCAGCTGAAAAGCCCCTATACCAAGACATGCAGCATGGGAAATAAACAGGTGGAGATGAAAACCATGGTGCAATTGGAAAACTACTATCTTATTGCTATCACTGAAGCATGGCATAGCACACGTACCTGGAATACCACAACTGAGGGCTATGAGCTTTTCAGAAGGGATGGATGAGGCAGGAGAGGTGGAAGAGTTATGATGTTAAGAAGTGCAAAGACTGTTAAGAGCTGCCCTTGACAAACAGTCATGAACAGATTGAGAGTTTGTAGTTTAAAGTCAGGGACTGGACCAATAAAGGGCACCTGGGGTCCGGATCTACTACACACAACTTGATCAATGGGAGCCTGTGAATGAGGCCTTTTTGCTTCAGCTACAAAGGTATATTACAAAAGCAAGAATCATATATGCCCTTTTCAACTTCTTTTTTGATGCCTAGCAAAAAGAGCAATTTAGCACTTCACATAGCAAGTCTCAAATTTCCTACATGGTAAAGTTCACATAATAGCAAGCACTAAGCAAGCACTTAAAGAGTTCCCTCCGAGCCCTTTTAAATAGGAACAAATTCCAACAGTTTTGTGGGCGATTCTGACAACTGAAATCCTCTGCAGAGGATCATTTTCGATGCTGCCAGGATGCCCTTTTCTGATAAGCCTTCTGGCCCCCAGAGTAACTACAGGCAAAGACACAGATGGAGAAACAGTCTAATCCTGCTCATGTGCAATCTAAGCAAAGAGAGAGAGAGCAATTCTCCCTTGAGCATTCAGAGATTACCATGTCTAAAGAGAATGGGACTTAAGGACTGCTTGTTCACAGCAGCCTGTTCTCCCATGCATTCTCCTCCCAACTTTACTGTTTCACTACACACTATGTAGGCAAAACAAAACAGGCAGTAGATAAGCAGTACAGTAGCCCTCAAAAGATAAGAAATGAGAAATTTTTCACCTTGAGGTGCTGCAGTGGAGGCCTACAAACAGTCCACACGCTTCTCAGCAGTTGCCACTTACTCTTGGAATGGCCCACACATCATAGAGCCTTCCAGAATGCCAATTGTTCCATAGCAGGCCACTGTGAACAATCTCATTCACTGAGATTCTGATTTTCAAGGATGCTTGAAACCTCATGCCCTATCACTTCCCCATGCAAAGACCTGCCTGACCCTTTTCCTAATTGACTACATGAACTAAAACAGAATCACACTAATGGCATTTTTAACACTGCAAGGCCCTATCACCTCATTCCAGTTCAGAGCAGTTACATTGCTTTTTTTTAGTACCATTTGTAGATGGCTGCCTCCTAAAGACCAAATCTGGCTTGTCAGTACTAACAGCTGCTTACTTTGACATCATACACAACTAAAGTAGATATGTTCTTTATTAGATAAGAAACTCACTACTTGCTAAATCTGACTGGGAGCCTGTTGTCCACTAGAAGTCTCACCACAGATGAAAACTAGCATTTTAATAAAAAAATCATGCTGCGGGAAACTGTGATGCAGACAATGTTTGCTTAGGAATCTTGTCTGAGCTCCTCTCCGATAAACCATTCAGTTCCTTATATCACAGACAAACCTCAGGACATTTGAACTCTGTTATTGCTGAAATAAAATGGCCAGCACTGAAAACAGCTGCTTTTTCTTCCCCCCCTTTTCTTCCTCTTCCTCACACTTTCTCCCACTCACAATGCCCCGATTCCACCACCAGCTCAATCTCATTAACTCTCTTACTGCTCTCTCCTGTGGCTAAAAGTGAAAAAAAAACAACACATGAAGCAAACTGAATTCTGTTGCAAACAGAAGGCAGTGAAAACAAACATTTTTTTTCTGACATAGTAAAATAACATGGCAGAAACACTAGAAATAACATGGCAGAGTAAGTCATTATATCATTAAATGAACCATTTATAAAACACCCCCAACTTGTATCAAGAATACATTGGCAGCACTGGGTAATTTTTGTGTCTGGATCTCAGCCAGACTGCATCCTCAGATCACCTTTTCCTTCACCAGTGTATCATCACCCTCTTCCTCTTCAGCTGTACATACAAAACATATTGGCCACTTACCCTGTATATCTCCTCAAGCAACAGCTTAGCACAATTCTGGCCAAGTTCCTCAGGAAGCACAGCTGCTCCCTGGCCCTGAGGGTTTGAGGCTAACTCAGCACTGAGCATAGTGCCATTGATGGTTTCCGCAATAAGGCATATGCCGAAACCTGGAGATCTGAAAGAAAAACACATTGGATAGAACAAAATTAAATAACAAACCAAGAAGAAATATCAAGCTTGTCTGCAAGCTGCAAAGAGCTCCACTCATTGGACCTTGTGGGGAATCCGGACTTGCCAACAAAATTTCCATTCTAGACTTTTCATCTGTCCTGGAAGAAACATTATCTAAAAGCTAGAGCCAGCATCACTAGTCCCAGACATGCTGTGCTGGATATTTCTGGACCAAACTCTTAAAAAATTAAAACCAATCAACTCCCAGAAATAGCATTTTCTATTGAAAACAAAACGGAACAAACAAAAAAAACAAACAAAAAACACAACAAAACACGTTTACTGATTAATTTTTGAAATTTACATAAGTACCTTGAATTTCTTCTCTGTCACATTCAAGTACAAAACTAACTTTCTTTAGGGATCCACCTTTTTGCATGGAAGCTTCAATAAATAACAGGGTGAGCCACAGTAACAAGCAGGTCAATAAAAACCAAAACTTCTGATTTACACTAGTTACATTTCATAGAATCACAGAATTGCTTGGTTTGAATGGATCTTATATGTCATCCAGTTCCAACTAGCAGTGGCGACATCGTTGTGAATAACAGCCACATTCTGGACGGCCGTGCACAGCTGTCACGCAACAAAATGAAGTGCGCTGATCAAATCATCTGCGTGAGCTGGTTAATGGCGGTGACTGTGTTGAAAAATACTGTTTTGTAGTTGAAAATCTGCTCTGTCAAATAGTGCTATTGTGCTCTTTGAATCTTTAGGCATCACTTTGGAGCAACCTATACATTTTTCTCAAGAGCTTAGCATCCTAAAAAAAAAAAAAATGCTTTTATCGGTGTTAAAAAATACTTTTGCTAAAAGAAAGTAACAGATGGTAGACTACAGCTTGCTGAGAAGTCAGAGTTGTAACTAGAAAAAAAAATTAAAAAAATCAAAAGACCCTTGTGCTTTTACATTCTAGAAGAGCACCAACAGCCAGCCATTCAAAGTAAGGCTGACTTTCTCTACCTACAGCATTTCCCATAGTTATGGACTCATATGGCCTCCAATACCCAAACTTTTAAATTAAAAAAAACTCGCACCCAAAACAGTAAGGAACAACACCAGCAAACTACAAAAATAAAGCCTAAATACCAGCACAGACAAATTGCCGCAGTGTCATAAAAGAACAATTCTGCCAAAGACATTTAAGTAGGGAGGGAATTAACAGATACTGGTGGTTCCCAGCCATATTTAAGAACTGGTACTTGCTCAGCAACACAGAAGTTATGCTAAAGATGTTTTTCCCTTCCTCCTTTCCCCTGAGAGAAAGATCCAGACAGCAGGAGTCAAAAGATGTTGCTTCTTAGGGGCTACAATTTGGACAATAATGATAACTACATCCTGTGACAGATTTTGCTAGAATTCAGTAGCATGCGACAAACTGGCAAAACAAAATCATCTAGTGTCTCATCAGTGTGCAACCAGTGTTAGGAAACATCTGCAAAGATGAACATCCTGCTGTAAATCCAGAAGAAGCCTTTGTTTGGAGAGGCACCACAGGTGGCAGAAAATGCTCACATCTACTTCCTGAAGCTTTTGGTATTGTGCGAGGGACAGAGCGCAACACACTACATTCTGAAATCAGGGCTTTGTCTAGGCTGGGCACAGGTGTGCTGAGATAGTCCTTGCTGTTCTAAGTCTTCAGTGAACAGAGACAGCAATGGGAATGAGATGCACTGTTTTCTTTCCTCGTCCTGTCTACACATAGAGAAGCAACAGGAACCTAGTAACACAAAATGCTTTGCTGAAATGGGACAGTGCTGGCACCATACTTATGCTGAATATGAGATTGACATGCATCGCCAATGTGGAAAGGGGAACTCGTCTTTTCTTCCCATGTCATTATTCATTCTCCTACATGGGCTAATCATGCAAGTAGAAAACATAAGGGTGCTGCCTTAATTCATTTGCATTTTCTACATTAGTGGTAGGCATGAAAAAAAACGATCACAGAAACCCCAAACAACAACACCACCAAAAACTCACAACCATCAGAAAAAAATGTTTCAAAATTTTCATTATTGTTAAATATCTGCAGCCACAACACTTACTAACATGGAACATTAAATATAACAGAGAAATCGGAAAAGAGGAAAGAGACTTTAGGATTAGTTAGCAATTTTCAGGTGTTCAGACTTACGAAGTCAACAAGTTATCTCAATGACAGTATTTGCAAGAACAGAAGCAATGAAAAAAGCATGCACGCCTTGAACTGAATATATGGGAAAATGACATACAAATTAATTATCCCAATCTCCAACTGCAAACAAGTGACAAGCAGGTAGCACTACTGATAGACGTCAGTGAAATTGTCTGAATCATGAGCATCACTTCTCTGTTCTGCTGGCAAGTATATCTCTAAGGAAATTTGAAACAGTAATTTGCTCTTGGGAGAAAACCATTTCAGTTATTAATGTCAAGGCAAAGCAAAGAATAACACACACAGCCCAAATCATTTACAGAATCACAGAATTGTAGGGGTTGGAAGGGACCTCCACAGATCATCGAGTCCAACGCCCCTGCCAAAGCAGGTTCCCTACACCAGGTCGCACAGGTAGGCGTCCAGGCAGGTCTTGAGTATCTCCAGAGAAGGAGACCCCATAAGCCTCCTGGGCAGCCTGTTCCAGTGCTCCGTCACCCTCACCGTAAAGAAGTTCTTGAGCACATCCGTGCAGAACTTCCTGTGCTCCAGTTTCTGGCTGTTTCCCCTTGTCCTGTCTCCACACACTGCCGAAAAGAGCCTGGCCTCGCCACTTTGCCCCCCACACCTCAGATATTTATAGACCTGGATCAGGTCCCCTCTCAGTCTTCTTTTCTCAAGGCTAAACAGACCCAGTTCACTCAGCCTTTCTTCATAGGGGAGGTGCTCCAGGCCCTTCACCATCTTTGTGGCCCTCCGCTGGACTCTTTCCAAGAGATCCCTGTCTTTTTTGTACTGGGGAGCCCAGAACTGGACACAATATTCCAGATGAGGCCTCACCAGGGCAGAGTAGAGGGGGAGGATCACCTCCTTTGACCTGCTGGACACGCTCTTTTTAATACACCCCAGTATGCCATTGGCTTTTTTGGCTACAAGGGCACACTGCTGGCTCATGGCCAATCTGTCGTCCACCAGGACGCCCAGGTCCCTCTCTGCAGAGCTTTAGAAAACATTCAGGTTTCATCCTTAGTATTACCACGTCCATCAGATGGTCCTGAGTAAACTTCACACATTAGTTTACATATCAATATCATATCATTGCACTCGGCATTCACTTCCATGATTCTGTGAACAGCCTTAAAAGTGAACAGAGCTCAAATTACCCTTAGCAGCAGTAATGATGCATTACATTGTTTAAGAAAACAGTATTTCTATCACAGTATTGAGTAAAACAAGTGTTCATTCCCTTTTTTCCCCCTATAATGAATATTTATTTCATGTCAGAATTAGAAAATAATGGCTCAGTAAAATTACAGATTAAAATACGCTAGCAATAAATAAATAAATAAATAGAATACCAGATACTCACTTTCCAGAGCTGATCCCTTTCATATGGTCTGTGTAGATATAAATATCTGGGAGGAATTTATTCAGGATACTCCTTGCAGATTCCACCATTCTGTTTGCCATCTGTGGAGACACTCTGACAGAATACCTGTATTTCTGTGCTAAGGAACCGTGACAATGAAAAATAATTAAGAGACTGGGAAAAACAGTCAAGAGGTCCCAATGCATTCTTTCAAAAAAATGTAGTTTTGTCCTAGGAAAAGATGTTGGTGGGAAAGCTATTCTGAATTAATAGCAAGAAATCCTTTCCTGCCACCTTAAATTGGGAGAAATTGGAGAGTAGAAAATAAAACAAATGTTTTTTTGAAAGAAAAAAAGAAAATTAGAAGGCTAAAACTTTGTTGCCTCCTGCTCTTTTGCAATGCTTTGATACATTTAAAGTCACTGGTGCTCCAGCCACTCAGCATTCAAAGATAGCTGTTCTGGGGAAGAAATCTTTCTGCAGACCCTTTGTGTCCTTTTATTTAGGTGCTACTTCAGTAGTATTCTCAACAGATATTCAAACATATAAAATGTTTCTACTCAAAATTCCCTCTCAACTAATACAGACTCATGCTCTGCACTTAAGGAGCCGCCTGCTTATACTTCCAACCTGGCGACACACCATCACTCTCCTGCTGGCTGAGGGAAACTTCCTTTTCTACAAATTTCTATTGTCTGCTCTTGTGTAGGCAGATGAAAAACTCTGTAAGATCTGAAGGGTGAAACTGGTAAACAATAATAAAGAGAACTGATTATTCTGAAGTTGGTGCACTCAACGTTTTAGATGACTACAAAAAGTTACTGCAATACAAGATCTGCAGCTGTAAGTAAACTCATTTGTTCACCAGCATCTTGAACAATCAAAAACACACACATGAAAGATCTGAGGACTTATGTGTCTGAAACATTTTGTTTTCTACTGGCTTGAATGATCACTTAGTGATCAAGCTAAAATAGGATGACTTCTCACTTGGTGTCATATCCTCCCTGGAAGGAGAGGAAATGAGTGACCAGTTTCATGAATACTCCTTGATTACATTAAGGTAAAATGATATGCAGAGGTCCACACTCAATCATCAGTTTTAATGAGAATCTATATACCATAATTATCCCCCAGATACTGGGGGTCTAACACTTAAGATTCTATCTTAAAATATGCAATTAAACTGTATGACCTTAAAGAAGAGAAATAAGCCTCACAATTACTGAAAAACTTTATGAGAGATATGGCTTTTCAGAAAGTGAAATAGGTCTTGAAGTTACTTAATAATTTTATGACATAAAGAGAACAAAAAAAGAAAACTGAGGAAAATGGAGAAAGAATGAGAGTCAGGAAAACAGATGGGAAAAAGATTCTATTTCCAATCTATTTCAGAAGTCTGTTTTGAGGACTTCCAGGGTCAGCCCACAGTACTGGAGAAGGGATGGAGGGAGGTGAATGCACTTGTCTGGAGGTCTAAGTCTCAAAATAGTGAACGGCAGGAAGTGAGAAACCAGTGACAACAATGACATACTGGGGGTCCCTTTCAGGCTTTCTTTTATTCCTGCTAGGTTTACAGGTGCACTGGCTCAAGCTCATAAGCAAGTCTGCAATAAAGCAGGATGAGCAGACTAGTATGTCAGTGAAGCAGGACTATCCCGTTGAGAGGACAGGATATCATACTTGCTGATAGCACTCTCTAGAAGGTCAGAAAATGCTTTCTGTTGGTCCTTTACACTTGGCTTACTGGGCAAACTTTTACATCTGAGAAAAAAATCTTGTTGTTCACATACATCAACCAAATCCACTGAAAGTAGCACAGTACGGTGTTTTACTAGCATATACTATATATACTATATATACTGTATATATAGCATATATACTGTATATATACTGTATATACTATATATACTATACTAGTATAGTAGCACTAGTATTGTGCTTTAAGTCAAGCTAGAAAGATGTCACTAAAGCCACTGCTTCCCTTTTCACATAGAAACAGAGGACAGAACTACTTATTACAGAGCTGGAGAGGTCAAAATAAAATTACTTTCTTACGGAAAATCATGAAAACAGCCACCACAAGCACACTGAGCTGTATCCTTTCATATTCCACAGCTCATGCACACAGTAAAGCTGTGGGAAAAAAGAAAGTGGAATCTGTGTTCTCACTCCATGAAAAGTGGCCCTGTGTTATCTGCATGTGCACTCTGCAACAAAGAAATGTAGTTGGGACCTCAAGTTAGGAGACTTGCTTTTTTACCTTACCTTACCTTAAAAGCAAACTAATTTAAAAAAGAATGTGAGGGAAGGATACGCAGTTCCTCTGATGCGCTTGATTTTGCCTGGGTCAGTGAACTGAATAGGCTGCAAGACCTTTCTTACTGGACAAGAAAATAATATCTCTCCACCTCCTTTTGGAGGCATTCCTCTCCGGTTGATCTGAAAATAACAAAACAAGTTGCAAGGAACACAAAGTGATCAGACACATCTTGCTGCTGAAGAAAGTGTTATCTTTTTGATGCTTAACATGCTTACGTGTCAATCAAAATGAATAAATTCCATTCTTTTTTGAAGGCCTTGCTGGCCTATGCTGATCCCACCATTCCAGCCAGGAAGCAGTGCAGGCCAGGGGGCAGTCCCAACCCTGTGCACCAGGAACACCCATAGACAGAGAGATTAGATAGGCATGACAGTGGGGAACTGGAGACCAGGACTGCTGCAGCACCACCAAAGCGAAGCATGATGGTGTCAGTGATGCTGCAACAGATTGTGGGCCATTGGCAGGATGAGGGGAGAAACTGTGAAGTCACAGAAGAGCAAGCAAAAACTGAGGGTGGATTCTAGGCCTCCATACATTCAAAATAAGTCTTTCATAGTTAGGAACACTATACTTTATACTTGAGCCTGTTCTACATACAAATTTATCATGTCTGTGAAAAGTAGTCTTTAGAGAAAAGTTTATTTACTATACACTACATATTTCAACTGGGAAGTTAATCTTAACCAAATACAGACCCAGTACCTCTGCTGGAAAAAGAGACAAAAGATTGAATTTTTACTTTCTAGACCTAAGCACAGGGCAAGAAGAACAGCAGTAAAGAAGAAGAAATTACATTAAGTGAAGAGGAACAAGAAAACAGAAAGGTTTCTTAATTTGCAAAGATTCCCAAGATTCAGAAAGGTCACTTGCATTTGTCATCTCCTCTACGTGTACAACCTTTGCATCTCTATTCTACTACAGACCTTCAACCACTGTATGGGTACTATGCTGCCTGAGACACGCCATGAACAAGACAAATACAATTAAATAATACTATATATTATTTAGATAGTATCAGATATCTGCTAGTGACAGAAAATGGAAATAGGTATATAGTCCTGTGAAGCAGCTGAAAGCACTGTTCTCACGTGTGTTTAGAAAGAAAGAAACGTACTCTCTTACCTTGATTTCCAGACTTTCACCATCAATTCCAAATTTTTTCAGCAGTGGTAGAGCTGTTGCCTTAAGGACATCAACCTACAGAACACACAGTTTTAAAAGCAGACCTTTTATTGAAAGGTACATAAGTCAGTGATTTAAATGTCATATGAGATGCCTAACAAGGATGAAGCTTTTCTGCAGTGGGCACTCTATGGGCAGACATAAGAAGGCAGAGAGCTTCAACTACTCTATTATCACAAGATCTCACTACTCGCAAAATTTACTATAGTAAGGTTAAAAAACACTTCTCCCTTTTTCTTCTGAAAAAGCACATATCACTGAAAAAAGAAAAGCTTCACTGTAGAGGGTGTAAACACCCTTCCTCTCCTCCATATCCACTTCTGCAATTCTTTGGATTAAAAACTGCCTCCAAAAAGACTATTAAGGCAATGCTGGAAGCTGGTTCAATCTGGTTTGATTGTTTCCAAAAGTTTTGAGACTTGTTAACAGCGTTTAGTTGCAGAGAAGTGCAGACATGACACCCATCAAGTACAGATACACAGTAACAGACTGTCTCTGTTCCAGATTTACAGCCTGAGCAGAGGAGGTAACTGGCAGTATATGAATGGTGGAAAATGCTGTCACGGTTTTATTACTTTTGGTTATTGGTATTCCACATCATAACATCGTGTTGTGCACCAGGAGTTAAAGAGTGAGTTAATGCTCCAGTTCCGGGCATCTGTATGGAAGAGAAGAACTACATTCCCCAGAATGTAGAATTCCTCTGTTCTGTAACCATTCCTGCTCAGGGGGAACACACAGAAGGCCTCGATTGGTCCCCTGATGTCCCTCTTTTCAGTAGTCAGGCTCTCTTGCTGCTGCTTGATCTGACCACACGCTATGAGTGTAAGGCCTTCAGCTTGTTCGGACACTCTCTCATTGTTATTTATTAGCTTCACTTCTAATTATATTGTACTGCAGTGTGTTATCTTGCATTCCAATACCATATTTAGTAAATTAAGTTTGTTTCTCCTCAGATCGTTGCCACAGTTTTTAATAATTTAGAGTCCCATTTCCCCTTTGCAGAGGCACAGATCTGTGGATCCCTCCACCTCGCTACTCACAGAACCAGGATGAACCAGCCTGTAAACCTTTGACAAGGCTATTCTGATTAAGAAAAGGGTGAATTCACGCAGGAGTGGTAATTACTTCACCGTAAGTGAAGACAGTAGCACAACTGAGACTCAAACCCCTGTTTTCCCAGGATCTTCCCTATCACTCAATCATAAAACCACCTTTCTATTTCCCTTGGAAGGATGTTATTCCACCTCAAGAGCAAACAACATAATACCAATGTGTACCACAAGAAAAGCATCATACAACTGAGGGCATACCACACCACAAACACCAACAAATTGCTGTGTCCAGATTGCTTGTTCACTCATTTGTGAACCTTCTCCTTTAAAGAAGTCAACAGTAACTAAGAGAAAAAAAAATCTTTAAAAAACTTCCAGTGATATGCAGAATCCCACAGCTAGCAAAAGGTGCTAAAAACAAAGACATATTGGTACGTGCTTGTTCCCTTCCTATGTAGTTATTAGCTCTGCACAGAACAGCATTTTCCCCTGCCACACACTCATTAACCTCTACTTGCTAGTGTCAAGCCATCAGAAAAGTCATTTCTGTGGAAGGTTCCATGGCATAATGTTTGCAAACTCGACCATTAAGAACAGTTACAGAAAACCCAACTGTAGCACTGTCTATCTGTCAGAGTAACAACAGAGAGAGAAAGGGAAATACAGGAGCAATGAGTTGCATGTTACTTCCACCCCTTTCAAAAATGGGCTTTACAAAGACATCTCCCCCACCCTCCCTGTATTGTCTATATAGAGAAAATCGAAACTACATCAGCTATGTATGTCATCCCCATACAGTTGGTCCCACAAGCTATTCAGGCTCAAGTCTCACCTGTGGTCACAGAAGAAAACATAATTTAAACACAAGTTGCCAGTAAATGGTTCAAGCTAGTGTTCTGAAGGCGCAAGTGTTCTGAAGGCACTTCCTTACAAGTGTGAACAACGTATTATCCCTCTCACTCATTTGGGATGTATCACACTAATGTTGCCACTGCCCAACCTGTACAATGCACATTATCCTGTATTCCAGAAGCCACAGTATCCTTCTGATTACTGTTTGTACTGAATAGTGATTATCACTACAGACACCAGTTGTCAAAGAGCTTTTCATTGCATGGCATGGGTAGCCTATTAGTGTACATAAACAAACAAATCTATATTTATATCCCAACAACCAGCCTGATTCTTCAGAAATACCTTTCCCCTTGCCTCGACCACTTCCACTCCCTTCAACAGGAGATACATGCAGATGTGAATTTGTACATTCACCTGCAGATGACAGATACAGAACACACTCACATAAGGCGACTTCTTACAGAGTTAACCTAACTCCTAAATACAGACACATGTTAAGAAGATACTGTGTCCTTCTTACAAACTAAGCTAAACTTCAAAACCCAACTGAGTAGACAACATAACCTCCAACACAGGTGAGCAGGTGCCTTGCTTTTTCTATCTATGAACTTGAACTAGAGAGGCACTTGCAAGAAGAATAACAGCAAAAATGCTCTGTTCATTTTAAACTAAACACAAGATATTAACACTGGTTTTCCTTTCTTTCTTCCCCTTGGACAGGCAGAAAGGGTGCAGATGGATAGACCATTCTGAGCATCTTTTCAGGAAAGCGTAAGTACATTTTCACCCAGTTGCTAAGCACCTTCTACCTACTGAACAATAAAAAGCCCAAATTAATTTAAAAATCAAGTATCCAGTTACTTAAGCACCAAAATCATTTAGGATACCACTTAAAATTGTGTTTAGTTTCAGCAACCTACAAAGATGTGTGAGGTACACAATATACTGCAAAAAGACTTTACATCGGTGTTGTTTTACCCAGCAAGCAGCACCACGAAGCCATTTGCTCATTTTCCCTCAGTGGGATGAGGGAGAAAATCATGTAAAAAAAAAAAAGTAAATCTCATGAGTTGAAGCACAGAATCACAGAATCATTTAAGCTGGGACCTTTAATGGTAATCTAGTCCACCACCCTTGCAATGAACAGGGACATCTACAGCTGGATCCGGTTGCTCAGCATCCCATCCAGCCTGACCTTGAATGTCTCCAGGGATGGAGCATCCACCATCTCTCTGGGCAGCATGTTCCAGTACTTCACTGCTCTGAGATAGAATTTAATAGGACAGACAAGGAAAGAAAAATGATAAAAGGATATGTAAAATAAGCGATATATAACACAACTGCTCACCACCTGCCAGCCAATGCCCAACTCCCCCATGTTTTATTTCTCATCTTGTAGCATAGAATACCCATAGAACGGTCAGTTTGTGCCAGCTGTCTGGGATTTGTTCCCTCCCAACTGTTGGTGCATTGCCTGCCTCCTGACTGGCTGAGCAGCACAAGAAGCAGAAGAATCCTTGGCTCTGTGTAAGCACTGCTCTGCAACAGCTAACACACTGATGACTTATGAATGTTATTTTTCTCCAGCATCCAACATAGAGCACCATATTAGCCACAACAAAGACAATTAACTCCATCCTAGCTGAAACCAGGCCAAACGTGCACCCAGTTTGAAATTTATTCAGGCAATTTAAATGGACATAAGCCAGATTTAAATCAGTCTTAGGAACCACTATCAAGTTATCACTGTTTAGCAAGTTACTGCTATTCATCAGCTGAGTCACAGTAACTAGTTTTGCTCTGCAACATGACAAACGTTAAGATACAATGCATTAGCACACAACTCTGCATTTTTACACTTGCTACACACAGTGAATCAATGCAATTTAGCAACATCGTTCTTGGCCTGAGCATAGGCAGGTGTAAGCCCCTTTTAAGCACAAACTAACTGGCTCTGATTTTGACACCCCTTTCAAGTAAGACTGTTTAACCTCTGTTGGCCAGTGTGCTTGGGACCAAAAAAGGGTTAATTACCAGAATCAGGACTCAGCTACTTAGATGGGCATCCAAACCTAATTGAAATCAATGTTCTGATTGGATTGCTCTTCCTTTCTGACTTTTTCAGGAAAGGAAATCTCTTCACTACAGTGAAACAGATGCAGTCAACCTAACAGCCTCACTAATCACTGGTGGTTTTCTAAATGGAGTAGTAACATTGATGGACCAAGGAAGGGCAACTGATGCCATCTATCTGGACCTTTGACATGGACCCACACCACATTCTTATCTCTAAATTGGAGAGAGGTGGATTTGAAGGCTGGACTACTAGTGAATAAAGAATTGGTTGGATGGTCATAGCCAGAGGATTGTTATCAATAGCTCTGTGTCCAGGTAGAACCTGTTCAGAAGTGATGTCCTCCGTGGTCTGTCTTGGGCCCAGCACTCTACAGCACCTTTATCAGTGACACAGACAGTGGGATTAAACGCATTCTCAGCAAGTCTGCAGACAACACAAACCTGAGTGGTGCAGCTGACATGACAGAAGGGAGGAATGCCATCCAGAGGGGTCTACACATTCTTAAAAAGTGGGCATGTGAGAATCTACTGAGGTTTAACAAGGCCAAGTGCAAAATGTTGCACTTGAGTTGAAACATTCCCAGATATGAGTACAGACTGAGAGAAGAACTCACTGAGAGCAGCTCTGCAGAGGACTTGGGGGTCCTGGTGGACAAAAAGCTAGGTGTGCACCAGCTGCATGTACTTGCAGCTCAGCAGACCAATAACACCCGGGGCTTCATCAAGAGAGGGGTGGCCAAGCAGAGAGTGGGAGATGATCCTGCACTTCTGTGCTGCACTGGTGAGGCCCCACCTGGAGTCCTGTGTTCAAGCCCAGTGCCCCCAGTACAGGAGGGATGTGGAGAGGGTCAGAAGGAGTTGCATGAGGACGATCAAAGGGCTGGAGCTATGAAGAAAGGCTGAGGAAGTTAGGTTTGTTCAGCCTGGAGTAGAGAAGGCTGCAGAGAGACCTCACTGCAGCTTTCCAGTGCTTAAAGGGACCTTATAAGAAAGAGGCAGACAAACTTTTTACACTGTCTGATACAGCAATAGGACAATGTGGAATGGCTTTAACTGCAGGAGGGTAGATTTAGGTTAGATGTTAGGAAGAAATGCTTTACTTAAGAGGGTGATGAGGCACTGAAGAGAGGCTTCCCAGAGAGGCTGTGGATGCTCCCTCTCTGGAGGTTTTCAAGACCAGGCTGGATGTAGGTGGAAATCCTGCCCATGGCAGGGGGATTAGAATCAGATAATCTTTAAGATCCCTTCTAATCTAAGCCATTCTGTGATTCTAAAAGAATCAAAGATTCCTTCTTTGTCATAGCCAATTTCTTCTTTTTACAGCACGTGACTATGTAATGGGGCAGAAACAGTCCTAAATGTGGGAGAAGTGAATTAGTGGAAGGGCCTCTCATGACAATTAGAGAGTTTTCAGATGACAAAACAGAAGCAGTACAGCATAGAAAGCCAAGGGGTGGAATAACAAATGTAATTTGGAGAGCAAAAGAAGGAACAGTTCAGTAGATGCTTGTTTTATCTTAGACAGCTTGCTGGCAGATGCAGTAATACTGCATAACATGAAAGATTACAAAATAACACAGTATAGTTTATAGACTTTTCCCTAATCTTTACTTAGAAAGAAAGAATTCTCCTTCAGTACTTACATTTTATTACTTACCGAAGGATCTACTTGATCATTTGTTACTCCCCTCAGGACAATCTTCAGTGGATGTTTCATGAAAGGTGCCAAACAAAGTAGACCTTCCAAGTAGTAGCCAATACTGCGGCTAGGGCTGCAATCATGTTCCAGTGAGCCCCCATATAGTAGACCAGGCTGATAATACAAGGTAGTGCCTGAGAAAGAAGTCAGTGTGGGGAAAAAAAGAAAATCAAAGCATTACTACAGGATAAAGACACTTTGCAACCAGGGACAGCAGATTTTATAGAAGATGGGCAGCACTACCACCACATTGCTTCAATGACCACAGTAAGTAAGTGGGGCAAGGCAAATGTCTGTCTGTCTTGCACATCATTTGTCCTCCTTCCTGCTGTCCTCTAAAACTGAGACACTAAGCTATTCCCAAAATGCTGAAACAAACACCTACCATCTTTTACATAAGACAGAATGAAATTATGCTCTGTTGAAAACCCCTCAGTATATCCAGTGGCATATCTTCTACTTTACTGACAAACTAGTCCTTAAAATCTACATGTAATAGAGAGAGACAGCTGAGATTCCAACATGGGATGCTTCTTGCTCATAACTCCTCTTGGAACATGACTTGGCAAGTACAAACCTTGCCTGGTTCAGTGACCTTCCTCTGCTAGGAGATCCTACACATTAAACAAAATATTACTCTTTAGTCTCGAGCAATGCACTTTGCTTTGGAGGAGCATGATCTTTCATGTAGACCTCTCCTATAAAGCTTCTGTGCTTAATAGCACCTAATCTATAGAGTCAAAGCCATCCAAACGCCTACCTCCCAAGCTGCAATCTTTGCTTCAAGTGATAAAACCTGGAATACTGCAACAGGGGAAGAAGAGAAAACAGATCTCACCTGTTTGGTTTATCTCGATCCTAGAGCCATTCGTCACTTTGTCAAGAAGGCGAATAAAACATGCTTCAAAGTCTATAGAGTAGAACAAAGAAATAACCTTATACTTAAATTTACTCCCGAAAACAGCAAGAAACTTCAGCATACAAAACATTTTTCTTTGCATAAAGCAATGGGAGAACAAATGACAGAAACTAGTCCATCTGATCACTTAAGTCCAGGATAAAGCTGTTAACAAGTTATATTTTGCTCATGATTATGTTTGCACGCACATACAGATTCTAGCCAACAGAACCCCACGTAAAACCCCAAGTACAACAAGCTAAGGATAGCTTCCCACTACTGTATGTAACATCATAGCTTAGAACTGTTGTTCAGATGTGAAGTGCTACTGAAGCATGGGCACCATGATATACCTGGAGACAGGACAGTTTTCCATTTTCAAAACCATCAATGGCACTGCCAAGGCTACAAAAATTTAAGTCTTCCCACCACTTCTCTTTTTGCCTACAGTCCTTATTACAGAAGTTTGTGAGGTACTAGCTGGTTTCTCCTGTGTGTGTGGGTTCCTGCTGACGGACATAAGAAAGAACAAGCATTTTTTAAGTAAGTGCTTGCACTGAAGTATTCCAAGATTCCAAGGCTGGCGTAGGCTTAACATGAATTTATGCAGAGTTCAGAACCCTGTCAGTTTCAAGGACCAAGTGCACATGCCCAACAGCCAGAGGGTGGCGGGTCTTCCTGATCAATAACACTCTGCTCCTTCCCAAGGAATGACCTGTTTTCTCTCTGTACAAGCTGTTTGGATACAGTAAGCAAAGGAAAGAGCAATCTACAGAACCTGCAGCGTGTCAGTATCTGCTCAGCACTTGCTGGTACCTCAGTCCCACAGTGCTGGTTCTGCTCTCCGTTACCACGGAGGGAAAGTTCACACAGCAGCAACGGGACCTTTTCCTTACACTCGGCTCCCGCAGAAGGCTCACACTGCAAACGCTCCGGTCACAACAAGCTGAGCGAACTGCACGTTGGATTACCAACAAACAAACGCTGACACACCTACCAAAGAGCAACGCCCACAGCTGAACTCAAACCCAAATGCAATCCACACCGAAGCCGTGGACCCGCGCACCGCCTCCCTCATCGGCCAGCACAGAGTTCTGGGGACAACGGCTCCGCATGGAGCAAAGGCGAAGGGCTCCCAACACAGGGAGCCTCCGCCGGGTCCCCAGGTGACCCCGCTCGGGCACGGAGCAGCCACATCCCGTGGCCGACACCCGACACCGGCGGGCCGGGCTGCGGGTTGGGGCCGGGCTGCGGGTGGGGGCCGCTCTCCGTGACAGCGCCCGGCTTCGGCCACTCTCCCCCCCCCGCATCCCTCGGGACCCCGCCGGCGCCTCGCTCACCGCGGAGACCGGGGTCCTCCTCCTTGTCGCGGATCTTGCGTATTTTGAGCGGCCTCCCGCTGAGCGTGGACAGCACCAGCCGCTGCCGGAGGAAGTTGCACCCCGCGAAGCTGAGGCTCTGCCCGCCGCCACCCGCCATGCCGCCGCCTGCCCCACGGCGAGCACACGTGGTTGGGAACAGGAAGCGCTGGGACAGCGGGGGGCAAAGGGCAGGAGGCGGGGCGGGGGTGGGAGCGGGGACGGGGAGATGCAGGGGAAGCCCGGGGCCGCCCCGCCTTGCTCCGCCTCGCATGGGATGATGAGCTATGGCGCGGGGCTGCCGGGTGCGATGGGATGCGGTCCTGCCTGCGGGGCTGTGTGTGCGGGGAGATGCGGCTCGAGAGCCGGTAATTGTTACGGCTTTCTGTTCGTCGGGCGTGTGTTTTTTATTGCAGGGTGGTGTTTGTCTGCTTCTGGCACTGCTTTGTGTCTGCAGTCTCAGCTTCTGCGGGGTGCCTGAATCCCCGTTATCTGACACGTGAAGAATTAAATCCTGGAGTGGAGCGTGCCTTGGGGATTGGGATGTGTTTCTCAGATAAGAACGAATTACCTTCTGGCAGTGTGTTCATTCAATTTATTTATTTATTTATAAGTAACTTATTGCTGTCTGTCTTAAGAATTAATGAAAGAACCGCTTGAGATTCCTGATCTTCTAACTACACCGACTGGGACCAGCTGGTCTCACACAGGAGGCTGAGCAAAGCTTTCAGGCTGTGTTTGAGAGAAGTGCAGGTTACAGTGTGGGTAACAGGGCTGATTGCTGGGATACATTCATGTCTATGGAGGAAGAAGTTTCTTGTGTTGAGGCAGGGAGCTAAAAACACACAAGAGTGATCTCATATCCTGAGCTGGAGGAGGCCCACAAGAGAGGGTGTTTTCCGTGAATGTGTTCTGCTTTGTGTCTCCTCATGTGCCAAAACTCATGTTAGCTCTCATCCCTGGTTAATACAGTTTGTGCTTTGCTGTGGGCAAAGTCAAACTGTTACAGGGAGCAGCTGAGGGCTTCCAGGAGCTGCACAGGCAGGTCGTGCTCTCACTGACCAGAGCACAGAACAGGGGTGGGGTCCATTGACAGCCATCTGTCAGACCTGGGATCCATCTAGCAGATCCAGTTATGAAGAGCAGTGGATGGGGCTAAAGATAAACCTGTACCCGAGGTCTGAGGGGCCCATCCAGGAGATGGGACAGGACTGGTATCCCCTCAGGGAATGCATCTGGACGTATTTAAACCTACAGTGTAGTAGAGGCAAGGAACAAAAGCCCTCAGGACCTGAGCTTAACGGGAGCCAAGTGAGTGGGAGCCTGCTGGTGGAGATGCTGAGGACCATTAATGCCTGTTGACGAACATAGGACCCCCCAGTGAGAAACATGGGCTGTAGGAAGCAATGCTGTTTCTGATTTTCATGTGTGTTCTCAGTGTAGACCTTCTCCTAGAGAAAATATTGACATATTTCTGTACTCAATAGATGTGTTCCAGTTTTTGTCTGTGCCTTGAACACCCTCTAGGAGTATACAGCAGCTCAAAAGATACACCTAGAAAGATGGCAAAAGTGGAGTTTAAACTTAGTATTACTACCTGATATTTGGGTGAATTAAGATGAAATAGCCCCTGAGCTAAACTGAAGCAGCTTTGTGAGTGCAGAGACACAGGAGGTCTAGAGAAAAATGAAATCCTGTTTTGTTCTGGATGTCCTTCCAGTGATGGACCACGTACCATGAGTATATATGACTACAAACAGAAATGATCTGAATGTTTTCCATACAAACCAATAACACTTCGATATCTTCTGAATGAGCTGCTTTCCAGAGACAGAAGCATTTATTTACTTTTTTTTTTTTTTTTTTTTTTTTTTTTGCCACTATCGGGACACTTTGCAAGAAATACATCCTTTTATTTGCTGCTTGGTAATACCTCAGCTTTTTTTATCAGTGGGTATAAAGCTCATTTGTTATTTAGATAAACTGACCTGCAAGCTACTTATAACAATCTATCACAGTTTGGCTACTTACAGTCCTCAAAATAGAAATCTGGTTTTAGTGGTAGCTGTTCTGTTTTTGGCTTGGATAGAATAGCTCATGTAGTGCTGTATTTTGGATTTGTGACCAAAACATTCTTGATAATGCAGTGATGTTCTGGATATTACTGAGGAGCACTTGCACAAAGTCAGAGTATTTTCTGTTATTTATGTTATTTATGGGGGTGCATGATGGGCTGGGAGGTGATACAGACAGAGCAGCTGACCCCCGTTGACCAAAGAGGTATTTCGTACTGTGTAGCATCATCCTCAGCAGTAAAAACTGGGGAGAGGGAGAAAGGAGGGACTTTCAGAGTTGTGGTTTTTGTCTTTCCAAATAACTTTCAGATGTGATGAAGCCCTGCATTTCTGGATTGTGTCTGAACATCTACCTGTCAATGGGAACTGGTGAATTAAATCCTTGTTTTGCTTTGCTTGCATGTCTGGCTTTTACTTTATCTATAAATTTGTCTTTATCTCAAGCCACAAATTTTCTCACTTTTACCTTCCTGATTATCTTTTTCCTTTCACCAGACAGAGGGAGTAAGCAAGTGAATGTGTGGTTTCTGGCTGCCTACTTGGGTTAACACAGAAGAAAATGGAAATTGCATTGCAGTGATCTACCTGTGGAGTTTCATGTTGTGAAATGGACAATTTTATATGGTTAGATTTGGATTATTACTGAATCTTGCAGTAAGCTTGTATCCCAAATCATATATTTGTTTCTGTATGAAATAATTTTAAACTATGTATACATACATACAAAAAAGAAATATAATATACAATATGTTATATATAAATGTAATATATATTATTGTATTATATAACTCCCATATTTTAACATTCAGCTCTGTGACTTATTCTACTTCTAAGCCTACAAATGTGGGTTTTTTTTTTTTGTTTTTTATTGTACATTTGCATTTATTTTTCATACTTTCACAGAATGGATGAGGATGGAAAGGACCTCTGGGTCCATCTGGTCCAATCCCTGCACAAGCAGGGACTCTAGAGCATGATGCCCAGGACCATGTCCAGGTGGCCTCTGAAGATCTTCCTGGGGGAGAACTCAGTCACCTGCACAGTAAAGAAGTGCATCTTGATATTTCCAGTGGAGCCTCGTGTGTTCCAGTTTTTGCCTGTTACCTCTTGTACTGAGGCTGGGCACCGCTGAAAAGAGCCTGGCTACATCTGTTTTGCACCCTTCCTTCAGGTATTTATGTACATTAATGAGATCCCCACTGAGCCTTCTCCAAGCTGAACAGTCAAAGCTCACTCAGCCCCTCCTTGTAGGATGTGTCAGTTCTCTTATGTTGAAAATACAGTCATTCTGAAAGCCTTAAAATCTCTAGCTAAAGCAAATTGTTCAATGCTGGAATGCTAGTTAAAAACAGAATAAACAGAAACCTGAGATGCATTTATCATTTTGAAGAGGCTCATGGAAAAAAGTCAATTGCTTGTAGTGATCAGACCTTGTAGGTTCAAAATTGAGCCATTCTGACTTCATTAGGAAGCTGCAGTACTTTAACATCATTTAGAAATTCTTTTTTTTTTTTCGTTTTAATTCTCTTTAAGTATTGCTGTCCAGGTCAAGAGATTTTAGGATCAACTATTATTTACAAAGATGAAATCTGTTTCAAATAGATCTGTGCTATCTAAATGATAGCCTGTTTTTTTGTAATTATCATGTTTCTCAGATTTTTTTATTTTTTTTATTTTTTTTCCTTAATGTGCCTTGAAGTGCTGGTGGTTTTACTATCTACAGTATATTTTCCCGTTCTTCATTCATCTCTATAAGCAGCGAAGAACTAGCAATACTGCACAGAAACTGTTTATTCTTTGTGTTAGTTATCACCTTCTGTAAATAAGTCACGGCTTCATTAAAAGGAGCTGTAAGAGAGAGGAAAAGCCTGTTGTTATCTTATAGAAGTCTTGTAAAGGGAGGTTAGTAGTGATAAGGTTGACAGTTCAGAAAACAACTGCTAACACAGTACTTCAATCTTGGAGTAGATTTGAAATACAAGAAAATAAGATTGTGTGTTTTATATAGAGGTTTGTTGCAGGTACTCTCCTTTAAGTTCAGTCCTTTGTAGTTTGATTGGTGTGACACTGGTAGTTAAAACTAGCTGTTCAGTAGCTGACGTTTGAAATAACTAGTAAATTATGCTTGTTGTAAAGCAAATTAAATGATTTTTTGAGAATATGGGGAAAATTTTACGTAGGAATTTTAGTCAGTTGTTTAAAATTACTATAATGTAAGGGAGGAATAGTGTAACAGTTTTAGAGAGTTTAACTAAAAGAAAAAATGAAGTATCTTAGTGCAGTTTGCCTGGAGTACTGTCATGTATAGCATTGCTGTGCGGTCTGTGGAGGAACACCTTAGAATATGAGCTCATGTACTAACAGAATGAAGTCTTGGGAAGTAAAAAGGAACGGAATCCTGGTCAGCAGGAAATTCAGAATGATGTGTGAAAACACTTGTCTATGCAAAGGAGGATGTACCAGTTTGTTTTCAACTAGGATATGCTCTATGTAAGCTATCTACTGGCAACTTAAGTTTAATGTATAAGTCAAATTCACCAAAATGTAAGTTGATAATCCCAGAGAATATGTGTAATTCCCATTCCGAAGCACTAAATTGTCTTGGTCTTTCTCATGTCTATGATAAGCTTATGAAGCATTCCTTCTAAGAACTACTTAACTCTAGTTTTAAAATATCTGGGAAAAATATAATTCTTACTAAATTCACAATAGCATAAAGGTAGGAACCTGAGGTATGGCTTTGTCAGTAATTATTTTTTATATTCGAATTGTTACAAGTTGAAGACTTTCTCTGCCAAAAAAGTCAGTACCAATGGTGGTGAGAACTGAAGGTCCAGCCAGCTAGGGACATGGCCCTAGCTAGAAAAGAAATGGCTTCAGTTGTTCAGACAGCCTTCTGGGCTGCAGAGCAGGATTGCTAAGCAAAAAGGAACGTAGGCCTCCCAGCACTGCTGACTTCATCAGCACATCCTGCCTTTGAGGAGTGGTGTCTACCAGGAGTCCAGGTATTTGACAATGGCATGAGGAAATGATAGAAGAAAATCAGTAAATTTACACCTGTGAACATGTCCCTGTTCTGCATCTGCAAAGCTCAATTACACATAATATATATAATATATGGTATCCAGAATGCTTGCCCTACCTGTCTGCATCAGTACAGGTATGAATGTACATAGTACACTTTTCAATGCAGAAGATCTCTGTAAGCTATTTGTATAGCTGTGATATCTGTGTCTGAACAATAATACTAGGTGCAATTCTAGTAATAATATTTAGTTCGGGATTGCAGTGTACAAATTACTCCTGGTATCTGGGATCCTTACTGAACTTCTTATTTATTTATTTTTTCACATGTGCTAACAGCTGTTGTAGAATAATATTGTTCAGCTATCTGAAATCTGGCTGCCACATACCCTTTCTTCTGCTTGACGTATCTGCAGCACAGTTCAGGGAGCTGTGGTGGCTGAAAGTTGCCTTGATGAATTAGTGTTTTGTTGGATCAACTCTATGACAAAGCTTCTTGTGACCTGCCAGTTAAAGAAAGAAAACAGAGATGGATTGATGGATTTAGGAAGAAAGGTGGGACTTAGTGTTATAAACCTCTGTGGAGCAACACTTGAGTCCAAAGAACTCAGAGCAAAGCAATTGAAGGGTTGTTTTACATTTTGCTGCAAGTGCCTTCTCTGAAGTTTAGTGTGCTTTGTCATTTTCTGGTGTAGGCTTAAAATCAGGCAATGTTTCACAGTATAATATGGCATTGCTAGTTTGAGGTGTGTTTGCCATGGCCTCTTACTATCCCCATCTTCCATACAGCTGTTTCTACAACTGTATTGCAAAGTCAGTAATGGAACTGATCTACTCTGAAATGAGAAAGAAGCATGAACAAGCCAATCTAATATTCATTATGATCTTTTCCTACTGGGAAGCCATGTCCTAAAGGTAAATGCAAGAAGTGTAATTCTCCTGTTCTTGTTTCCTGTTGGCTTATCTTTTACTGAGGATGTAGGCAAAACATCCAGACAGACAAATGCAGTTGCTGAAGATAATGATCCTACTCTTCATCCAGCCTGCTGATCTCATCCATCCCTTTTGTTTGTTCTGATTCTCATTCGTCCCATTCCTTTTTATAATTTTTGAGTAATATTTTTGCTTTCATAAGATGAACTGAGCAGCAGGTTAAGCCAGTAGCCCATTTGGTCGAGTAGATAGTGAGACCACCTCTCTTGTGAGCTATCTGACTGAGGCAGCTGGTCCCATCAGGTACACCTGTGTTCTGTTTTTAGCCCCTACAGCAGAAATGTAGCCATTAGCCCTGAAAAGATTTAATCACAAAGGTCTTCATTGTCTTTCTGTATTTTCTCAACAATATTTTCAAGGTATTTTAAAAACTGAAGAGTTCCTAGTTTGAAAATCATTGCTTTACTTTGCCTAATGGATAGGCAGTGCGTGGTTAAGGGAATCTAAGGTCGATCTCTTTCCTTAGGGAGCTAGGTGAAGAAGGCAGAGGCTTCCTCATTCTGTGCATATGTGAAGCTACTCAAGATTAGAGGCTGCCAAACGTGTGATGATAAAGAATTCTCTATTGTAATTTTGATTCCCTGCCTTGCAGTTGAACAAGTAGGTTATCAAGTAGAATTTTACCTTGTGAATTCCTACATTCTGAGAAAGATGAGTTTGTGGCCAATTCTAAAACTGACAGGGCAAACAAGTGAACACCAATGAGAATGACTCATCTAAAAGATTTCAACTTAACCTGAATGGAGGTACTTCATAGTGCCTGGGCAGGTCAAATAAACTGTTTCTGATAGAGCTTGGGAAATAGCTGGCGAAGGTATGCTTCTTAAATTCCCATTGGCAGTCTTTGGAAGAGAGCCACTGGTACACAAATAAATGGAATGTGTACTTCCTTGATTTGGACTACAGCAAATACTTAGAAATAATTTCAAGATCTGAGCCACCCCCCCCTCCCAGAACAAAACCAAACCAGCAATCAATGCATGAGGGCGGTTGTTACAGAGTATCTTCAACACTTGGGGAAAAAAAACAACAAAAAACTTACACTCAAAATCTACTTTGAAATTGTCTTTTAGTCTGAAATTAATCTTAAATCTGCTTTCCTGACTTTTTTTTTTTCTTTGCAAAGCTTTACTTTTTTCTTTTCTTGAATTCATAACAATTTGTTCCTTACTTAGTTGCCCTGTTCTTGGTTCCTTTCTTAATACAGCTGTTATTAGATTCTTTTAAAACTGATATTCTCTCAGTGATCTCCTTTTTAATGCCAGGCCCTTTGACCTACTTGCTAATGTCTGGTAATTTATTGCATGCATCTGTTTGGTTGTTGGATTCACAGCCAGGCAATCTAAGGTTAAAGAGTGTGTGTTACGTGGACAAGAAAAGAGTCTCAGCATTTGTTGGCCTTTCAGCTTAGTGACCTGTATGAAGAGCCTTGATCATGAGTTAACTGACACGAGACCAGTGTGATCCAATTTTATGTGCTCTAAATAGTTCATTTAAAAGTGAATGGGAACATACATTATTAGTGATCGTGTTTTTTGAAACCATGAGCAGATGGCATTGATCCATTGATATGTGTGATGCATTGAAAGGTATAGAGAAGATATGAAAATACTGCAAGGCAAGTCATTGTGGAATTGAATTTTCCCACACTTTATCAAGTAGTGTACAGTGTTAGCTGTTTTAAACAGAGTGAAGAGCATAGGGTGCACATGCAGCTCAGATATAACAATGTAGGCTGGGAAACAAGGTACTACAACATGAGTACTTGCACTGCCAGAATGAAAAGAAGTGGGTGTCCAGGTGGAGCAGCGGTATCTTTAGACGTGGCTTTATTGACATCTAGTGACCGAAAGTATTACTGCATGTCATGTTCAAGCCTGTGTCCAGGCTGTGAGAAGGGTGGCTTAAAGTGAGAAATTTGTTGGTGTTTTGTCTGAATCCACTAAGGGTTCATATACAAAAAGAAGGTAGTTAAGAGTCACCTGCGATAGTTTTGGTGAATACAGTATATGCGCAAGTGTTGGAAGACCCATGATTGGCTTAACCCTATTTGTTCTTGCTTTTTCAGGGTATTGTGTTGTACAACACTCACATAATTTCATTCCTTTTCCATTTCTATATCTTTCATATTAAGTAAAATATTAAGGGGATGGTATTTTATGTAGGTCATTTCAAAAGTAATGCTTCTATATGCCACTGTACAGTGGCTGTGGTATAACCAAGACTGGGAATGTGCTTCATGGTCATCAAACTGGTACTAGGTCTGACACTATCATACTGCCAAAGAAAGGTGTCTTCTTCCCTGGCCTGATTATGGAAGTTTAAGCTTTCAGCTTATTCAGTGTTGCTGTGTAGCAGTCAGAGTTCCTGTGTACTAGGAAATGCAGATAGATTATACCTTTTTATCCCTTGTGATAGTTAAATGGGAAACTTCAGTAATCAGGACTTAAGGGCACAAGGACATATAGTCTGGACTTAAATGTTTAAACCACACGTGTGAATAAAGCGTCTGATTTGTAAGCAGAAAAAGGTTAATACAGAATACAATGCAGGCTGTATTAATTGAGCATTGGTTGCTGTGTTAAGATATGAATAGTTTAGTCTGAATCAATATAAACAAATGACATGGTCTGAATGTTAAAATTATGCAGAATAAAATCATGTGCATGTTTGTTTTTTTTTTTAACTAAAGGACTGCACTGAAGAACTAGCGAACCAATTATTATCTATCCCACTGCTACAGATCCTCCTGTTGTTTATTCACTTTTGCTTTTCTCAGTATGCGACAAGTGTGGCATAAAACCACTAGGATGAGGGCTGTACTCTGGCAAAGATAGCTGAGAAGGGAACAATAATTCATTTTACTATGAACATTCGATAATGTAGTTACCCACATATTGTTCTGCAAAGACTATATGCTAGTAATAGACTGTGTGTGTGAAGTGGCTTTCAATCCACCACCATCCATTCTTTGCTTACGCTTTCTGAAATCTAGGCATGTTTTTACATGGTTTTTGATACTGTGATTATTTTAGCTGTCTTCTGAGCCTTTTCTTTGAACTGTCCAGTAGTGCCTGCAGGGAAGTTGACCCTCAGGCTCCTTCGTTAACAAATAGATAAATTATTTCTTTCTTTTTTTTTTTTTTTATACACGGTGATTTTGGAGATAAAGTTTAGTGATCTCACTGACAAATCTAGTGTTTGTCATCTCTTTATTTCATTCAAGAGCTTCCCTTTCCCCACAAATTTGTATTAAAAATGCTCAAAAATTGTCTGCTTTTCATGAGTTTTATATGAAACGCTTAACTGCAACTAAGTAGCATGGTTTCTAACATTTATATTGCCAAATTGTGTTTCAGCCTGTGAATACAACTACTGCATTGGCAGGCTATAATGTTTCCCGGGGAACTCTCGTAAAGCTTCGAATGTTTTGCTTTTCCTGTCCTGCTGCGTTGTAGAATAAAGAGAGGTAATAACAGGTTTGGTTATGGGGCTTACTCGATGCTTATACTTTTAAGTGCTCAGCCAGTGCTTTCATACTTAAACATTAAGGCTATTCATCTTGTTTACTAGACAGTTTTTTGGGTTCTGTTTATACTGTTGCTAAATACCACATGCCCATCTGAAGGTTTTTCTGTTGCTATTTCAGAAGACTTCTACAACCATTGGAATTAAACAAGGTTGTAAAAAGGAAAGCTGGATTTCATTAACATGCGTTTTGTCTCTGGTTCTGCTTTCTGTTGCTTTTCACTGCTGCTCTCCATGCTCATGGTGGCTGACATCCAGTAGCAATATCTCCATAATCTTTAGCGGGAATGCTTGTTCTTGCTGCAGGTGTGACAGTGAAAACTCAACTAGTGGTACAATTGTTTGTGTCAGTGAAAGTGTTGCGTACTGCTGAGAATCACTGAATTGTGTTTGTGGGAAGAGGCCTCTGGATGTCATTGGAACAGCAGTGCTCAAACGAAGACCAACTGGCAGCAGTTCACATTCAACTACCTTAAACAAAGCTCAGCCCCAGCTTTTTAAAAATGTGGCTACCTGCTATCATACTGTTGGAGTAGTTTTACAGAGATCAGCAAGAGCAGAGCTGCTGAAAGAGGTTGGGCGAGCCAGCAGCTGAAGTGACTATAGTACAACCTTATGGCACCTGAGCAGGGGCAAGCAGAGCAGGATAGTGATAACAGCAGTATGTGTCAACAGTCCAACGATCACCAGGTGACAGCCAGATAATAAGCCATGTTCAAGGCTAATCTGGGAAATTCAAACAGTGCAAGGTGAGGGTTGGGAAGAGGTACTCCTATGGTCAGGACAGGGGCTGGGGGCTTGGTGAGGGGGAGCTGCAGTGGTTCTCCTGAAGCATGGGCAGGCTGAGGGAGGTCCTGGAGGGGAGAGGGGAAGAAGGGGGAAGGGGGAGGAGGGCTGATGCTCTCCTACGGGCTTCTTGATAAGTATGAATGTGGTGCGATGGGGGTAGTAATAAGCATCAGTGCTTGTAATTCCTTAACGCGGCTGCTTTTTAGGGGTGGGGATAGGATGGAAAGGGAGAAGTTACTTTGTCACAGTGCTTGTCCTAAGGGCTCTCTGAAGATTCTCTTTTGAATGCTGTTTGCTCGGGTATCAATATTATGGGGTTTATTTTTGTGCCTTCCTATAAAAATCTTTCCCTTCTATCCCCCGTGCTGACAGCTGCTTCACCAGCAGAACCGTCACCGGCAGAACGGTCTCCGTCACTCCGCGGCCTCCTGCCGCCCTCAGCCCAGCTCGGGCACGAGGCACCGCCCGGGGGAAGGCGGTCCCGCCGCAGGCCGCTCTCCCTCTCGCCGCCGCCCGCCCCGCCCGGCCTAGGCCGCGGGAGCTGCAAGCGGCAGCGGCGGCGGCAACGAGCGGGGCCCGGCGGCAGCTGCGGGATGGCGCCGCCGCCGCTGCTGCGCGCCGTCATCATGGGCCCGCCGGGCTCCGGCAAGGGCACGATCTCGGCACGGATCATCAAGCACTTCGGCATGAAGCACCTCTCCAGCGGAGATCTGCTGAGGGACAACATGCAGAAGAAGACAGGTGAGCGGTGGGGGGTGGCTCCGCCGGCAGCCCCGGGCTCTCCCAGGGCCCGCTGGAGACAAGAAGCTCTGCACCGGCCTCCCTCCCGCGGACGCTTCCTGGAGCTCCACACGGGGCCTGTCCGTGGGCTGTGGGCCCGCGGAGCTCCTCGCTGTTCCTCCATCGGAAGAGCTTGTCCCGAAGTGGGCAGAAGTGTGTGCAGTGCGGGGGGTTCCGAAAAGGACGGGCAAAGTGTTCAAGCTGTTTGCCTTAATACACGTACTGTGTTGTCCTGCCTCGATCTCTGGCTCCTTTCCAGCGCAACTCTCTCTTGTTTTTGTTTTTTTACTGATGACAGGTCGCCCTCTGGCTTGCAGGTCTGCCTTTATTCATGGTGGGGCTGAAAATCTTGCAGGAACCACTTGCAGCTGCATGTGGTAAAGTGAGGGTGTCAGTGCCAGCACCTGGAAGTTGTGAAGGACCACCTTCATTTGCAGCCATAGAGCAGTAGCACGGTTACATAACTGTCACTACTGGTTTTGAAAATTTGTGAACATCCTTGGAAATGAAAAATGATGTGTTATTATGAATTCAGTTAGCTGGTTTTGATTTCCACATATCTTCACACAAACCATGTTTGCTCTGCAAGTGTAATGGCCTTAGCTTGGTTGACTGACCTCACTGTGGTTGGTATCTCTGAGTTAAACATTTGCTAGGAGCAGCACCTCTGTACGCATATCTGATCACATACAGACTTTTGTGTGTTTGTAGAGTAAGTTCTCTACAGAGGTTCACAGAACCAAAATTGTTACCGCTATGAACCTTCAGGTTAAGTAAGATCCAGTGAGAATGGAAGACTTTCCAGAAGAGAAAGAAAACACACTGTCCATGAAATAGTTTTGTTCTCGTGGAAAGTATTGTACTTTGGAAGCAAGATCAAAGAATGTAAACAGAGTTGAGCGGAGGGGAGTATGAGAAGAATAAATACCCATTGCTTGATATGACAAAGGTGTGCTGGAGCAATGGAAAGAAAAGTGATTCAGCAAAAATGATCTCAGTGGACAGGAGAGATTAAAGGTTCTTAAGGACTGTGGAAATGTCAGAATGTGTTGTGAGAAGCCAGGGGAGGATGCAAGAGGTGCTGAAATTCACTGACTTACATAACAGAGCTTAAAGGAATCTACTACAGCCTTTTCCATTCATGACTTAGAGTGTTCATATTCATGTGCAGATGAAGCTCTGTCTTAATTTTATTGAAAGTAAGCTGCTATTTGCATTAACAGTTTCCAAACATTTGAGTTGAATATTGAGACAGAGGAAGTGGGGAGGATGCTGAAAGGGTTAAGCTGGAATGAGAGGCAGTTCAGAGAGCCTGGATGAATGGAGCTGAGGGAAAGAAGAAAAGAGTTTTGGTGATAATGCAGGAGTCTTACAGCACTCAGTTATTTAGGAACTGTAAGGTTAAATTGGACAGTTAAAATATTTGGAAAATAAGATGTAATTACCAGTTGCTGTATGGTGCAGTTATTAGCATTTGCTGTCTTTTGATAGAAGTCTTTGTTGGAAAGACCTTTTAAGCATAAGTGTCCTCAGCAGTCTGTGGTCGATGCTGTGTTGGAGAGTGGAGAGTTGCTGACAGTTTCTGCAGTGCTAAGCCGCCTGCAGGGTGAGAATGGCTGAAGTCTGTTTGCTGTATGCAGTTAGGACAAGCTCAATCTTCTGCAAAACTTTTAAGGAGAAATACCTGTTTTTTGCCTAGACGACTAAGAAAACTGTGTTGCCTTTCAATGCCAAAGACTGCCATGCCAATAATAGTTTCAGACCCAAGCTTAAACCAAATCAAACCAAGCCAACAAATCATCACTAACCCTTTCCATCCCACATAACATGACTATTAAAGTCTTAGGTTAATAGTCATGATTCGGGCTGGATATTAGGAAAAAATTCTTCTCTGGAAGAGTGGTTACACACTGTAACAGGCTGCACAGGGAGGTGGTTGAGGTCCCTGGAGGTGTTCAAGAACATTTAAATGTTATACTAAGATGGTTTAGTGGGGAAATATTGGTGGTAGGTGGACCATTGGACAGGATGATCTTGGAGGTCTTTTCCAACCATGTCGATTTTATGACTCTGTGATTATTTTTTCCTCCTGCAATAGTTGACTCTAGAAGATCAGGACCTTGTAGTTAGAGGCAGTGTTTCCTCTTCCAGTGTTCAAATAATAAGACCTGTGTGCCTTACAACTTGCCACATGCTTCACCTATCTGCACCCAAATGCTCATCTGTATCTATGAAGTATGCTGGTATAGCCATTTTCTACTGAGCTTACCTTGCATATACTATTTTTAGATCATTATGGCTAGAACAATACTGTGTCTTGAATCTAGCAGATTTGGGCATAAAGTGCACATTAAGCTATTTAGATGTAATTTATTCTTCTTTCCAACCCATTTTGCAGAGTACATAGTTCTAAGTGCACTGGGATAATAGAAAAGATATTACTAAGAGGTAACACATGGAAAAGAACAGATATTTTGTACCCAGACTGGCTGTCATCCTCTTTCCAGTGTGCATGCTGTGGGTCTCCAGATGTCTGAGATCCCACACTGTGAGGATTATTTGGAGCCTGACTGCAGCGCATCATGCCTGTTTTTGAACTACTTTCAGACTTCTCAGAGACAATCTGTAGATATGGACTCATAGTAAAGGGAAATTTTCCTTCTATTCCTTTTTTCTTTCCTCTCCTTTTTCCTGTTTTCTTTTTTTTTTTTTTTTCTTTCTTTTTTTCCCAGAGGTACTGTTTGCATTACTTGAGGATATCTATTCATTGACCTTATCAGTAGAAAGGCCATTGTACTCTATACACCTTTCAATACTGCATGAGGTGATGAGGTTGGCATTTCTTACTGTTTCCTGCTGGAAGTGGTCTTATCATGTATCAGTAATAACAGTCCATCCTATCCTCTTGTTTAGCGTACTGTAACTACATCTGAATTGTCCATTAATAAACACTTAAGCAGATCCACAATAAAAAATAAACAATTTAAGTGCTATTGTTATGACTCATGAAATTAGGTATTTGCTTTATAAGTTAAGGCCACAAAGACTTTGTGCTCAGTATAGAGCCAAGGAAAATGGATTTCTTCCTGGCTGTACCCATGACTTACATGACCTGCTGCATGCTAAAGCATGTGAAATAAGAGTGTGATATCTCTATCTGTGATGTGTAGGTGGCATCTTAGCAAGCCAGTGGGCTAAGCAGCTGTTATTAAAGGGTAGTCAGTGTCATGGCAGAGTACTAGTGGATGTGCACTCCCATAAATAAAATAGCTTACAATGTCTATAAACATCTTGTAACTCTAGTAATCATAAAAATTTGTTCTGGCATATGTGTCCCATTGCATGCTGCTCTCTTAAATACCAGTGGAGTTACTGGATAATAACTAGACGTTAAACTGAAAGAATAAATTCCTCGGCAGGAAATCTGAGGGCTGGCATCATTACAGAGTGCAGTTGCTTTACGTTTCTTCATTCTTGTTTTGAGGACTCATTCTAGTTTTTGGATCTGCATTTTTCAAATACTCAGTGGTAAAATTATTTTTGGGCTGTGGAGTTAGAAGTAAGCTGAATGCCCTGTTGCTATTTGTGAAGCCACAGCCCAAACAAATTAATCTGATACATATTTGGAAAATCGTGTTTTTGAAGTTCAGCAAACACATGGTCTGTCTGGTTAATAACTTTACTCTTTGTGCCATCCTGATCAAAGCCAAGTTTTTGCAGGGTTGTTGGCATTTTTTCACTTGCTGGGGGTCACAGGTACTGTGACATGACTCCTCCCTCTTACTTTCACAGAAGTTGGAATCCTTGCCAAGTCCTACATAGATCAAGGAAGGCTTATTCCGGATGACATCATGACACGGCTGATGCTGAATGAGCTAAAAGGTCTAGATCAGCACAACTGGCTGCTGGATGGTAAGTTAGCATATCGGATATTACTATGTAAGGAGAGGAAATCAGCACGATAAAGCTTGGTTTGCTTGATTCACTAGTGGATACCTGGCCTTTGGTAGCCACTTTGAGGCATGGTGTTTTACACTGTATGTTGCCAGCTTCTGTTGAAACATTTGGTAGCCCCACTTCCTTCGGCTGCAAAGAGCACAGGATGCATGCGGCCTTCAGAGTGTTAAAAGGGCATTAATATATGTTGAAAAGGCCCTTTACTGAAAAATAGCATTTCAAAACTGGTAATTCTATTAAGTCTTATTTTCCCTCCAATAACAGAGGTGTTTTTTAAAATATGGACTGAGAACTGTTTTTTTAAACAGTCCCTGGAGAGTGGAACACATTTGAAGAAAGGGTCTATGTAGTTACGTAAATAGAAAAGTAGTCAAACATGTGAAACAGCAGTAAGCCAAGTGTGCATAAGGGAGCACTGCAGCAGTGCCATGTGTAATAAATCACTAACAAAACCATTGCTTAGGAACAAATCATTGTTCTTAAAGGCCTCCCTTAGACCAAATTGTTTGGTAATTTTTCAGTGTAAGCTTATAGCGTTTTCCACAGTATCAAGGACTGACTGGTTCTTGCTACACCGGCCCCTGGTAGTACAGTTGGTTGTGCATCACAAAGATAGAGTCTAGGGTGGATGTGTGTGTTTTCACATTCTAACCACAACTTGTCTCAGTTGATAAAACTAAAAAGTTCTTGGTGTGGCTTTTGGCTTACAGGGAGTGAAACATCCACATTACTCTGTGTTAGTAATAAAAGGAAGATCGAGGAAAATGTGGGCCCTCTCTGGAAGGAAACTGGAGATCAGATGACCTATGCTATGAAGGCTGAGATACTCAGTTTTTTGCCTGTCTTCACTGGAGAGTGCTCCATCTACACTGCCTAATTCACAGAAGGCAAAAGCAAGGTCAGGGAGAATGAGGAACAGTGGATGTACCATAGAAGATCAGTTTTTAGACCATCTAAGGAATCTGAAGGTTCATAGGTTCATGATATGTATCCTGTAGTCTTGAGGAAACTGGTGAATGAAGCTGCTAATCCACAGTCCATCATATTTGATAAGTCATGGCAATCTGGTTAAGTTCTCCCTGACTGGAAAAAGGGAAACAGAACCCCTAGTTTAAGGAGAAAATAGAAAAAGGGTTGGTGGGTGGGGGAGGAATAGAAGACCTGGGGAACTACAGCCTCACCTGTGTGCCCATTATGATAGTGGAGGAGAACCTCCTGTAAACATAGGGGTGACTGGCAATGACACGAGAAAAGAGGCCAATCCCCAGCTCACTACAACCTCCCTTCAGGAAGTTACAGAGAGCAATAATGTCTCCCCTGAGCCTCCTCTTCTCCAGGCTCAACATTCCCAGCTCCTTCAGCCTCTCCTCGTAAGGCCTGTGCTCCAGACCCCTCACCAGCTTTGTTGCCCTCCTTTGAACGTGTTCCAGGGCCTCAATGTCTTTCTTGCAGTGAGGGGCACAAAACTGGACTCAGTAATTGAGATGTAGCCTCACCAGTGCTGAGTACAGGGGGACAATCACCTCTCTGCTCCTGCTGACATGCAGGATGTAATTAACATGCAGCATGCAAACTAAGCAGGAGGAGCTGGAAACCATGGTGCAGTTAGAAAACTGTGATTTCATTGCTGGCATGGAAATGTGGTGGGATGAATCACACAACTTGAACAGTATAATTGAGGGCTACATGCTTTTCAGAAGAAACGTGCAGGGAAGGAAGAGGGGTGGGGGAATTGCCCTCTACGTTATGAAACTGAGATTGTGCAGAGCTGTCCCTTAGAAACAGCCATGAACATGTTGAGAGATTGTGGGTTAAATATAAATACCAGTAAAGGGTATTGTGTATCTGGGGTTTACCATAGGCTGCCCGATCAAAGGGAGCCTGCTGATGAGGCCTTCTTGCTTTAACTACAAGAAGCATTGTGTTGCAGGCTCTCATCCTGATGGGGTATTTCAAGCACTGGAATATCTGCTAGGAAGGCAACATGGAGGGGTGCAAGCAATCCGGAAGGCTCCTGTAGCCTGTTGGGAACAACTTCCTGGTTCAGACATTAGACAGACAAATTAGAGACATGTTAATAGACTCATCAATGCCAATGACATCATTAAAGAGGTTAAGACTGGAGGCAGCCTGGGCTGTAGAGACTGTGCCTGGGTTGGGCTCATGATCTAGAGGAATATGGGCCTGGCAAAAAGCAAAGTCAGGATCCTGAACTTTAGAAGAGTGAAATTCCATCTGTTTAATGAACTATTGCATGAGATTCCCTGGGAAGCTGTCCTTAGGGACAAAGGAACAGAGTACAGCTTGCCCCTGTTTAAGGAGAGCACAAGAGATCTCCATCCCCCAGCACATGCAATCATGTGGGAGAGGCAGGAAACTTGCGTGGCTGAGTGGAGACTTACTGATCAAACTGAGGGATAGGAATACATATAAGAAATGTATGTGTAATGGAAGAAGAGACATAAAGCCTGGAAAGAATACAAGGATGTTGTTTGGACATGCAGAAATAGGATCTGTAAAGCCAAGGCAGAAGGTGAAACTGAACTTGACAAGGGATGTGAAAAATAACGGATTTTACAAGAACATTGTTTCAGAAGAGTTAGACAAAGGAGAGTGTATACTCCCTGTAGTAAATGAGAGAACTGGCAAGAGCAAAGAGGAGGCTGAGGTAGTCAGCGTAGTCTTTGCCTTGGTCTTTGCTGGCCATCAGGCTTCCCATGTTTTCTTATGTTCCTGAACCTCCAGTTGAGGTCTGGGGAGTAAAATCCCTTCCACTGTAAGAGAAGAAAGTCTGAGACCACCTGATGAGACTGAATATGTACAAGCCTATGGGGTCTAATAACATGCATCCCAGTGTACTGGCTGATGTGGTTGTCAAGCCACTCTCATTTTTAAAAATGGGAGAGAGGAAGACCTGGGGTGCTAGGTCTGTGAGCTTTATGTCTGGAAAGATAATGGAGCAGACCCTTGTGGAAGCTATGTTAAGGCACATGCGAGATGAAGAGATCATCCTGGACAGCCAGCATGGCTTCACTAAGGGCAGATCATGCCTGACCAGTCCAGCAGCCTTCTTAATGAAGTGACAGCATTGGTGGATCAAAGAAGGGCAACTGGTGTAGCCTACCTGGACTTCTGGAAGGCCTGTGAGGTGGTCAGTACCACATCCTTATCTCTTAATTGGAGAGACAGGAATTTGAAGGATGGACAATACAGTATGAAATAGGTTGGATGGTCACAGCCATAGCGCTGTGGTTAGTGGTTCTGGTCAGTGTCCAAGTAGAGGCTGGGCACAGGTGGGATCCTTCAGTGTCTTGGAACCAGTGCTCTTTAACATCTTTATCATCGACCTCAATAGTGGAATAAAGTGCACTGTCAGCAAGTTTGCAGGTGACACTAAACTTAGAGTTTTGCAGAAGAGATGCTATCAAGAAGAACGTGGATAAGCTTGAAAAGTGAGTCCCCATTAACTGAATTAAGCTTAACAAGGCCAAATACACTAAGTGGGCTAGCCCACTTGGTTTGGGACGCTCCCACACATGAATATGGGGACTGGAGGACTTTGGGGTTCCAGTGGATGAGTAGCATGATGAGTCAGCATTGTGGACTTGCAGTCTGGAAGGCCAATTGTATCCTGGGCTCCATTGAGAGGCTTGGCTGTCAGATTAAGAGGGTGACTGTCTCCCTATACCCTGCTCTTGTGAGGCCTGATCTGGAGTACTGCACCCATGTACAACAAAGATGTGGAACTGTTGAAGCAGATATAGAGGAAGGCTGATCAGAAGGCTGGAGCACTTGTCCTTTGAAGAAAGGCTGAGGAAACTAGGCTCATTCAGTACAGAGGAGGCTTGGGGGAGACCTCATTGCAGCCTTTCAGTACTTAAGAGGGCTTATAAGAAGATGGAGACTGACTTTTCATACTGTCTGACAATGATATGACAGAGGGGAATGGTATTAATGAAAGAGAAGAAATTTAGAGATTAGGGGGAAATGTCTTACTTGTAGAATGTTGAGGTGCTGAAATAGTTTGCTTTGAGAAGCTGTGGATGCCCCATCCCTGGAGGTGTTCAGTGCTGGCTTGGATGGGGCCCTTTGGATGGATTCTCTTTTCTGTTTGGTTTGCTTTGCTCTTAGTTATGCTTCACCCTAGAGAAGAGAAGGGCTTAATCGCTCCAGTGAAGAGTGCAGTGAAACCTAATCCACTAATGTACTGCAGATGTTTTCCTTTAGCTCCTGGTGCTTTGTATATGTAGTTCCAGCCATGTGGATCTGCATACATAGCTGTATAGCTGGCCATGCTGGTGACAATTAACAAGTAAGACTTAGTAAAATGATGTGGACAGCATGAGAGAATAAACATATTTCTCCTGAATGTTAATGCCTTCTTTAAACTTCTGCAGAACTTTCGTTTGTTTCTATATGGAGGCTTGGTGAATTACACTAATGGATAGCTCTATAGCTTTGACATAAACAGCTCTGTTGGATCAACAGTATTCTGTTGAAGTTTGCTAATCAGAGTCTTTAGTTTGCTAACTGCAGCTCAGAACAAACAGCTGAGGTCACCCAAGTCAAACTAAATAGAATTGGTGAGCAGCTTGTATGCATGTTAGCCAGATATACATTTCCATTGCCTAATGATAGCCTGATGGCTTCTAAAATCAGAGGAGATGGAACAGTCTGAGTCACGTGCATGTTGGTATGGACTTCGCAGATTTATCTGCTCAATAATTAGCACCTTTCTCTGTGTTTCTAGGTTGTTCACAATTTATCATAAATTGTAGATTATTTTCTGTTTTTTGAGGAAATGCTGCACACAGCAACTGCCAATTCCAATGAAATATATTTGTAAAAGCTCTTCGATTTCTTGAAGAAGATTCTTAGTACAGAGTCTCAGGGTGACTCAATTTCCAGTGGTACGACTAAGATATATAGTGGCTGAATAGCTTGTCTGTAGTGTGGAATAAGAGCAGTGCTGGAGTCTCCATTCTCTCTCTGCTTTAAACATTCAGAAGCACTTCTATTTGCTTATGTGAACATGAGAGAAACAGGATGAGGGTAGTTGATGACAGTGATACAAACCAGGTCTGTCAGCCTTAAGGCATAAGCAAAAGCTTGACTTGAGTAAATAATTTCTCTTTGTGAAGTTATGGTAGACAAGACACATAAGCCTTAAGACCATAAGTGATTATTTTTTACACCTACCTGCAGCCACCCCTCCCCCTTCTTTTTTGGGCTAATTCTTGACTAATTCCTTATTTGGACAATGGTGTCATTAACCAATATTATGGAAAGAAGAGTTTCTTAACTTTGTATCTTTTCAGAACTTTACTTCATAGAGAAAATTACTTGTATAGTATGATGAAAGTTATAAGCAACTAAAGAGCATGGGACTGTTCAAGAGTCTGGGGGGTAGAGGTGTTATTCCAGTGAATCTGTGATTTAACAGCATGTTCTATGGAAGCTTTGAACATCAAACTTGTGGCTAGTTTTTCATCTTAAAGACTTCGTAGCAAGTTTAGCTTTTTTTATTCTCAATTTTTCCCTCTCCTTAAATTACATTATTTACTAATAACATGAGTCTTTGAATGCAGTCCACTAGAGCCACAGAATTCATGAGCAAAAGGCAGTGGTAAGTGGACAGATTTCTGTGTCCCCAGTGTACTCACAGCCCTCTTGCCTGGATACATTGTTTTTAAGGCAAGGGAGGTTATGACCAGCTGCTTATGACAGACTTTTCCTGGGAATAAGAGCTGTCCCAAATGTTTGTGGATTGTTCTGTACCTCTCAGAACGAACTGCTTATGGCTTTTATTGTTTGAAACATACATATAGTGTGGGGTTTTTGTGAGTAAATTGGTGCACAGTACATGTGAATATAGGGTATTTTTGCTTCTGTTTGTTACACTTCTGGGAAGATGCCTAAAAGAACTGAAGAAACAGAAGCTGGAGGACATTCAACAAGTTAAAGAGTGCCATGAAACTGAAAAACGTGTTGAAAAGATCTATCAGTAAAATCTGATGTCTCTTCAGCCCTTACAGTATGATAATATACTTTTTCTATCTGACCAGCAGTTTCTCTTATGTTGAAATCCATCAAATTCTCCTAACTCTGGATACTTATTGAGTTCTTTCCTTTACAAAGGTTTCCCTAGAACAGTTGCTCAGGCAGAAGCCCTGGATAAAGAGTGTCAAATAGACACTGTGATTGACCTAGATGTACCATTCGAAACCATAAAATGTCGTCTCACTGCACGGTGGATCCACCCTACTAGTGGCAGAGTCTACAACCTTGAATTCAGTCCTCCCAAAGTGCAGGTAAGCAATACATACACTGATACTAGTGCTAAATAAATGTTGCACTGCATTTGGTAATTGTAGTAAAATATTTATGTATGTTATTACAAAATAGAGTAGCTCAGAAGAAAAAGCTTCATTTTATCTCTTAACAGCATTGAAACTCTCTGCTAAGACTGTCTCTTGGAGTATGCCCTGGTAGAAACTCAAGCTCATGGGCAATATCCTTGTGCTCTGCAGAATGAAACACCATGCTGCCAGATCCTCATAGTGTTTTGTAAGCTACTGTTATTCACTGATGTGGAAGACCTGTGCACCTTCACATGAGCTGGCATATTCTTAGCCTGCTTTGCAGTTGCTAACTGTGCATTCTGAAATGCTGTCTCCCATCCTCCAGAGGACTCATTCTTTGTACCTAGGGTGCACATTAAGTAATGTACTATTACCAGTCATAGCTATACACTTAATGCTTTTCCTGTGTTACCATTTAATTATGATGAGTATTTTCAGAGGAACATTTGTCATATTGCAAAATCAGATGTAGGAACTTGGTAGTATGAGATGCTTCTCCACAGAACAAAGAGCTTAAAGCTTGAGGTGTCATAAAACAAGAATAATAAGCTAAAATAATGGATATACATCATTACCCTAATTTTTTTTAAGTACTTAGTTGTGTTTCATCCTTAACTCTAAAAAAACTTACCTGTTTCATCATCCCACTTTATCTGGAGGTTCTATTAAGTTGCATTATAAGTATGACAGGCTTTGTACTTTTGAGATTACAGTGTTGTGGGAAAAGAGGCCTGCTGAAAAACCAGGTAAACGCTTGAAGTGAGCAATTGCAAACACTTAAGTATAGTTTAAAACCTGGAGTTTAAATTATGGTTATTTTTAAATGCAAAAGAACACAGGCAAGCAGCAACAGAGAATTACCAAATATAGCAGAGTGGGTTGCAGCTGTAACATCTCTCCTATATGCTCCACTTTCCCCATCACGTAACTAGAGAAGGAAGCATACCATCACATTTTGAAGTAGTTTGAGGAATGATGCTGAACACATGAAATGCAGTTGTCTGTGTTGTCTGGCAGTTCTGAAACAATTTCAGCTGCTTAATTGCTCATCAGAACAAAAAGACTGTGGCTTCAGAGTTCATACAAAATTGCAGTCAATACTTAACAGGTGCAACTAAGGCATTATTTTGGTTGCCTGCCCAGATGTTAGATAGAAACCCTTGAATATTTTAAATTATTGTATAATATAAAGAAGGCAAATTCGGCCATGTAAATCTATCTCTCATATCAGACATGTTCTGGAGCAAGTTTTCTTCACACCTTCATGAACAGAGCAGCTTACTCAACATTGACATTTATCACTGTTTCTTGAAACCGACTGCCAACAAACAAGCAGGAAGAAGGAACATTTCTGTTGCCTAACAGACTTTGTATTTAGAAGATCACTAATATTTCCACTTCAAATGTCAGATTAAATTTGCCTTTAGGAAAAATGAAAATCATTAAGGATTTAATTAGTATATATAAATGGGCAAAGAGTCCCCTATGTCTGTACTGTGAGTTACTCTCTAACTAGGTGCATAACTCAGTGCACCTACGGAGTTACATTTAAAGCCACAACTTAATCCTCAGTGAGGTTCCTGTATCTTCCATTATGCCAGTGCCCAATGATTTCCTTGATCACTGCTTGCTTCAAGACTTACAAGCACACTAACCACTTCAAGCCCTTCATGAAACTGGTGGTGAAATGTGTACAAGAGAAGGAATTATCACAAAGTAAGCCCCTGCCTCTGCTCACTGAATTGTAGAATCGTTTCTGTTGGCTTCCATGTCATATTTTGCTGTAATATTTATCTGTTGCTAAATATTAAGTCTTCTGCAGTGTGACTTAAAAAGATGGTGAATTCCATTTTCCATTTCACTATCATCAAACTAAGGTCAAATTAACTTCTTGCTTGCTTGCTCTTATGCATGAACATATTGCCAGCCATCTTCTTCTTCCTCTTAAATCCAAAACACAGCATCACATGAGCTTTTGTGAAGAAAATTTGCTCTGTCCCAGCCAAAACCATATCAGAAGGCGTTGTCTACATATTTCAGTATTCAGCAAATGTTCCAGAGACCTAATCAGTCAAATAACTACAATCTCATGTTCACTGTAAATACCATTTAAGTATTTTTATAGTAATTGAATGTCTTACTTGAAAGTCGACTTCTTATGTTCCAGGTAAGACAGAGATGGTAGCTCTTCTCTTTATAAGCAGAAACCTACACTTGGACTAATCGGAATCTGATCATGATTTAAACATAAAAATACACAAAATAAACAGAAATATACATCACTGTTTGCTTTTAACCATGATTAGGGCATTGATGACATTACTGGAGAGCCACTTGTTCAACGAGATGATGATAAGCCAGAGACGGTTACCAAGAGGCTGCAGGCTTATGATGCACAAACAAAACCTGTTCTAGAATATTATCGGTAAGTAGTAAAATGCTATGCTTCTTCCACATTAGCAAAGCAAGGAAAAAATCCAGTTATAGAGTTCTTAGAACAATGAACGTGGTATGAGTAGCAGTGTATCTTCGCCACCTTTGTAAGAAATAATAGTTGTAAAATTAGTATGATTTTGACTGTTGCATGAAACCTGCTGCATGAAATGAAGCCAGCTTAGCACAAGAGCCCTTCATTGCAGCCATATTTCGCTTTACACATAATGCTAGGCATTATTCAGTGCATTATATTTGTGATCTGATCGATGTCGGTCTATTTAATAGAGTAACAGAGACAGTGCCCTTGGAAATTTTGACAGTATTTTTCTGCATGTATAGAAGCCCTTGTAATACACAAGGGGTCAAGAAACCGATAAACAAAAATTGTTAATGAGAATTAAGAAGTGTCTGTTCTAAGAATAGGATTGTTACATACAAAGCTAGCAGCACTCTTAGAACAACCAGGTGTTTGAGAATACTACCATTTGCACCATGGAAGGGGAGAACTGTATATAGTCTCTCTTTGTGTTAAGCGGGTCTGCTCTGCTTTATTTACATTGCTTTATCTACGTTAGTAATACATAGGTTAATACATGATCATTGTATAGAGGTTTGTTGTCTTACCTCACCTAGATAAACAGACTTTTTCTAAGAACATCCTGAAGTAATTGTCCCTTCCTTTATCTCTTCATATCTACCAGCCTTCATTATGCTCTAGGAAAACTGCTTAATAGAAAACTAGGAGTGAACTCTATCTTTGGATTGATTCAGTTTTAGACTTAAGAATTTCTTCCGGACTGAGAAAACTTTTCTTGACTGGTAGTTTTCTGAAGTTTACAAGCCTGTAGGCACAGGCCTAACAATATACTGCAGGTAAAACTAGCTATTAGAATTAATTAAAAACATTCTGATTGTGCTTGGTTAGATTTTTCAGATCTGACTTTAAAATTCAGTTAATTGGATGACTGCCATGTAGGATGTGCTGTATGGCTTGACTGCTTCTTACGTTTTACCTCAAATAACTTCTTATCAATTGTCCTGTAGACAGTTACCAGCTTCTTGAACTGATGTGGCCAATAGTACACTGTCTGAAGAACACACTAATGCGTGTAGAGCTGCATTCACAATGTTCTTGTTGATCTTCGCATTAAATCATATATATATTAGTATACTTTGTCCAGGGCAATCTGAAAGAGAGGTAGGGATCCTGGAAGGCTCAGACAATTTGACTTCTATAATATTTTTTTTCTTTTTCTTCCTCAGGAAAAAAGGGCTGTTGAAATCCTTCTCTGGAACAGAAACTAATAAAATCTGGCCACATATCTATACTTTCCTCCAAACCAAGTTGCCAGATGTGAGCCAGAAAGATGCTGCCACTCCCAGGTGAAACTAGGTCCAATTTCTGCTCACTGGTCATAGCACACACATGATTACACAAGATTCAGCGATCAAGTATTACTCTTAAGTAGTCTACCAGACTGATCAATAATTAAAGTCTATTGTTGTCCCTAACTTACACTATGATAACACTGTGTCTTCTGTGGCAGTTCTCTTTTTAAAACTGTATTTGTTTTTAATATTAAATATGCCTGATTTTTATAATATAGTAATTGACTTTAACAAAAGCAGATACTCTTGTGTCTCTGTTAATCAGAAAATAATCATGTTTGCTAATAACAGTGAAGGAAATAAACTTCAGAGTACAGCTTAATTACAGAGAATTTTTGCTGACTTCATCAATAACTGCAGTGTGAAGCAGTGATATAGGTATGGAAGGAAGTTTCTTGAGTGCACGACTTGCGGCCAGCCAGAAGCTGCGAGGGACCATGGCTGCCAGCCTGCAAGAAGTGCTTTTAGCCCCAGACTGGCACACAACAGTTTGGGGTGAAAGGGATCTTTTAGCAGTCATTTAGTTCAAGCTCTCTACCACAGGCAAGGACATCTCACACTTTATCAGGCTGCTTAAAGCTCTGCTCACCCTGATGTTGAACATGGCTTCCTTGGCAACCTCTTTCAGTCGCTCACCATTCTCTTTGTGAAAAAAAAATTTTCCTTTACAGCTGTAGCTTCATCACATAAAATGATAACATTCCTTAGCTTTACTGGTTTTGATTTAGATGATTTGTCCTATTGCCATTCTGTTTCTCCCTTCAGCTATATTACTGTCAGGCAAAAATTTTAATGACTTACAAATTCATTTGGTAAAAGCCTCTGTCTTTGAGCAGCTGTGCAAGGCTTCATTAGTAAAAAGAAAGAGGACACTAAGCAGTTTGTGTAATTTGGTAAGACTGTAGTGAGATACACTCGTCAAGACTGCCTGTCTTCCCCTTTGTCTTTGAAAGAACTTCTCTTCCCACATGCCTGTGACAAGATTTCCCATTCTCAAATTAGTCTATTCACTGGAACAGATTTTATTTTAGTAAGCATAGTTTTAATGACTTCATGCTGCTAATTCATGCCTCTGACCAGCTCTTTTATTAATTTATTCACAAGGTAACTGGATTCACAAACCTCTATGTAGTATACTTTTAATAGTCCAGATAATGCAGATGTTGCTGTTCGTCAATGGATATATATATATAAAAATATATATATTTACCAATCTGATTGTTTCAAGGTAAGCAAAACCTGAGGATGAAACAACTGTGTCTAGGCAATGTCTGAGGTAGCTGCCTTGTCTTGCTAACGCAGGTCTGTCTCCTTTTTCACTGACTCTTATTAACTGTCATACCTTGGACTGTGTATTCACATGTAGCTTTACTACTGTCAGTACTGAGCAAGTCTAAAAGAAGGTGGATGCTGTAGAGTTTGTAAAGTCTTCCCATTATGTTTCTGCTTGTTGCTACAAAAAGAAATGATGCTTCCTTTCTTGCCCTCCATATAGTTGGAGACATTCCCTCCACAAGTCAAGCAATTTTAATTAGACATAACAAAAATAACTTTCAGCGTATTACAGGTTGCTAAATAAATGTGGTTCTACTGCTAGTGGTAGCAATTACAAATCACTGCGCACTGTACATTATCTTTATTACACTTGTATATAATGAGAACTCAATTAAGGAACAATCTCAAGCTACTAGTTTCCCTTAATTATTGGGTTAGGAGGCAGTGTTTACTTTTTCCACTCTGAAGTGACAGTCAGATTTCATACACGCTTAATACACTTGTAACTATCTTCAGCAGTGATTTCCATCTGTGACAGATCTCCTGCTCCTTCATCCTCAGTTTTCTCAGCAGAGGAATTGGTAGGGAACAAACACTAGGAAAAGGTACTTCCAACTGAGCTGAAGTTCCTGTTTTTCCTACTGCAATTATACTAATAATGCAGTATATACTGTAAACTTAAGATTTTGCTCTATTTTCAGCCCACAGCTGAAAACAAATCTCAGAATAGCTTTAGCTTGTATCTGTCTGAATCAACTTAAAGTACACTGGTCAAGTTACTAGGAATCTAGATACTTTCCCTACCTTACCGTTAGGTCAGTTCGGGTGAAGTACCTGGAAACCTATAGCACTATTTGAAATGTAAGCCATTTTCACTGGTATATTTTAACTACAGTATAAGATTATTATATGTAGAACTGCTAATGCAGTAGTAAAGCCAGGTAGAATTCTGGATTGCTGAGGTTCTGTGAAACATCTTAAAACAGGTTTTAGATTTCCAGCTCCTAAAACAAAGCATTTAATAAACTTTAACTGCCTAAGCAAACAGTTTTGTTAACACACTCTAGTACCACATGAATTACCTTTGAAATCCTGAAAGACACATTACCATGACATAGCTTTCTACTGAAATATGAAGACTGCTCTGAAAGTAATGCCTCCTACCCTACTATGTTGACCTCTAATGTCAGAGGCAGATGGCAGCAGAACAATAGAAGGTGGACCTTCCCACCAATATTCCATTACTGATTGTTGCTGTATGACAAATGGCAGCAGAGGGGCAGTCTGACAGAATGGCTTAGAAGTGCACGTGTAGCTGTACGCACTGATAATCATCAGCACTTGTAGAACATTTATGGAGAGCAAACAGTGGATGCAAGTACAGCAAGTGGCACTTTTCAGCTATGTTAACTGTGGATCACCTTCACTGGTACAGATATTTAAAAGGACTACAAGCAGGCTCTTGTCCATGGCTAGTGAAAATGCATACCAAATGGTCGTGACTGTTGAAAAATAGTGTTCTGTAGCTATTTTGTGTCTAAGAATGTGTTCTTCCAAACAGTGTTACTGTGCTCTTGTATCTGTTCCAATTTCCACAGAAATAAGTATGAGGCATTACTTTTGGAGTAACCTACATATTTTCCTGATCCTTGTACATAAAGTTCCCTCTGTCCCTTCATCAAATACTTCTCCCCATGCAGAGCCTTGGCTTTAAAAAAAATATTTTAAGTTATAATTAGAAAAATGAGAATCAGAACCTGAGGTCACACGACTTGGCACTCATACATAGACAAGTGTGGATTATGTTTTAGGACAAAACCAACTTTTTAATGAAGCACAATGTGACATTTAAATCCCCTTCGTAGAGGTAGAAACCCAGTGTTTGAACCTAATCCATCCAGATATGAAATACTGATACCAGATATTGATTTATTGCTATTAGTGATAACCGAATTTGAGAGCTTATAATGTGAACAAGGTAGCGTAAATACAGTTGTGATCTCCAATTCAGAGTAAGACATCCACATCTGTAGTAAGACAATAGCAGATTCTAACAAGAATCTACTGCTTCTTGTAAACATTGTATTTGTGCAGATTCTTTTATCATACTTTGATTTCTAAAGTTATGAAAGGCAAGGTTAGTAGCAGAAAACACATCCAGTTTCACATTCAGCAATATGAGAACCCTGCTCTTCAAGGACAACCAAAAACCTAGCAGCACATTTTCAAACAATAATACAAGTTTTCCTGAATTACCCACCCCCCTTTAACCCACCCTCCAACAAAAAACAACAACAAATCTGACACCAAAAATAAAGTGCAGTACCCAGAAAAATAAGTGTCAAGAAAATAGCCATGTTCTTTCCTTTGTTAAGAAAAAAAAAGGTACTTGGCCTCAGTCTTAACAATGCTATACTGTGTCCATCATTTTGGATTCTTCTTCATCTCTTTGTATCACAGAGCTTAAACTGCAGACATTTGTGTTTATGGAACCTTGTAGATCACCTGTGTTCTGCAACAGATGAAAAATTGACAGCTTAATTCTCCACAACTGGAGGGAGAGCTTTTAGCTTGAAGGTAGACTCTTCATGTTGTCTATTTTAAGACAAGACAAATATGCAGTACTAATAAAAAAAGCTTATAAAAATTCATTACCCAGTACTACTGCACTGTGTTAAAATGCCTTTTTTAAATTATTTAACTAGCATAGATTGTGTTTGGTGTCAGTATTTCTAGCAGTTGACTGTACATTAACTAGAATTCAACTGTGGATCTTACCTGAAAGGTACTGTAATCAAATTATTTCAAGTTAATTATTTTCAACTGCACCTCCTCCTTTAACATCTATTTTTTGAAAATCTTTCTAGTTGCTTTTTCATTCCAGGATATGGCCATCACCACTAGTAGTCTAACAAAAGATGAAAGCGACCTTAAGTTTTCTTCTGTGACAACAGGACATCTTCAAGCTTCGCTTAGCTGAAGGAACCTATGAATTGCATTTATTGTTTTAACCTAGAAGTCTCTTCCACTGTAGTAAGGTGTGAGTAGAATTCTATCACTGTATCAGCTTTATGATGCAGCATTCCTTTTTCAACAAAAATGGAAAGGTATTGAACGTTTGCTTTTGACCTCCTCCTGATGCTGAGTTCATAGAATCACCAAGGCTGGAAAAGATCTCCACAAGATCATCTAGTCCAGCTGTCCACCTACCACCAACACTTCTCCTAATATCCAACTTGAACCTTCCCTGGTGTGACCCGAGGCCATTCCCTCTAGTCCTATTCATCAGTTATGCAAAAGAAGACACTGACCTCCACCTCACCACAACCTCCCTTTCAGGTGGTTGTTGAGAGCTGAGCCCTGAGCCTCCTCCAGACAAGTTCTAGCAGGTGAAAGGAAAACATACATATGCCTTGCATACTGATAATACTGGAAGTTATATCCTGAGCACTTTGTTCTAGGAATAATCCTCTTTAATTCCAGAAAAGTACAGCGTCTCAACAAAGGACCTAATCCCAATTTAGTCAGATTAATTTCTGGAAGTAATAAACTTACCTGTGACAAAGATGTCAGCTGTTCTACAAGACTAGGATTGATAGTGGGATTATACAGTAAGACAGTCTGAGAGCTATCTGATTGTGACCAGATTCTCACTCGTGTCTTGAATGCCTCAAGTTCACTTTTAAATGCCTCAAAATAGCCTTCTCCTGTCTGCAAAGAGAAAAAAAAATGAAGTATTCTCACTTCAAACAGATTAGCTTATGAATTGTAAACCTTTTGGTTACTGAAAAAGTAATGAACAATGTCAGTCAAAAAGAAAAAGAAAAACAAACAAACAAAAAAGGAATCTTCCTAAATTTTCATTTAGACTATCTGTAGCACTTACACATAAGAGCAGTCATTTATTTATTTAAAGACATGTAAAAAGAAATCTCATTTTAGCCCTTCCTTTATTAACTTTAGAAAAGCAGGTGCTAGTTCTAACATTCTGGCCATAAGAAAAGCACAAGTTGACTCACTCAGTCATCAGAATTTCTTAAAGGAGTTAACTGAGCTCCTATTAATGTGATATTATGATCCATCAGTCATGAATAACTGAATACAGTCTACCGCAAACTGAGTCTTTCCACATTCTTCTGTGCTTTCAAGAAGGGAGTTACAACAAAATATCTATGAAGAACTGCTAACGAAATACGTCCCCATAATACTAAGTCAATAAAATACTTGCATCTTCCAGCTAGGAAGAAACCTGCTCTAAAACACCGGTTCCCTGTAGAGAGTTAAAAGTTTCTACTATCATTATACAGAGTGACTTACTTTGGCTTTCTGGAAGAAGAGACGAAAACAGCCCCTTGGATCCACATTGCAGTTTTTAGCAATTTCTATAATAAACTGCATTACTACTGCTTGATGTGCTACTTGTTCCATTAGAGCTCTTTTCTGGAAAAAAAATAAAAAAAGGCTAGAAGTTACAATTTAAATGTATTTCCTGTAACTATTTTTATACAATTCAGCATAAGCTCATTTTATTAGCTAAAGAGATAAGAACTGAGGGCCACAGAAGTAAGGGGACTGTTACTTCACTGAAACTAGACCTAATGCAACAACATTTTATGTAGTGTGTTCTTTATTTTTTCCAATTAGCATAAGCAAAAGGCGAACAGTTGAACAGCTAATGAAGCTGGACAGCTTTTCCAAAGTGCAAGTGGGAAGCTGTATACTTACAAACAACTTAAAGATCTTCATACCTGTTCAGCTTCTAGATGAAAGCACCATAACATGAGATATTTAGATGTTTCTTCACTTACAAGATACGGGTGGTCAGACAGAAATCTCTGACTATCATCCCATCTTCTCATCATACCTAATTAGAGAAACATAAATCAAGATACTTGAAATATATATTCACATAACATATATACACACATGATATAATGCAGCAAATCAAACAATCTTTTGAATTGGAAGGAATCCTTGAGGGTTATCAAGTGCAGCTCAGCTGCAATGAATCGGGACATCAACATCTGAATCAGTTTGCTCAGAGCCTGGCCCAGCCTGGCCTTGAATGTCTTCAGGGATGGGTCTTCCACCACATCTCTGGGCAACTCGTTCCAGTGCCTCACAACCCTATTTTAAACAACTTCTTATGTGCAATCCAAATCTCTCCTCCTTTAGTTTGAAACCATTTCCCCTTGTCCTGTCACCACAGAACCTGCTAAGGAGTCTGCCCCTTTCTTATAGCCCCCCTTTATATACTGAAAGGCTGCTAACAGGTCACCTCAGAGCCTTTTCTTCTCCAGGCTGAACAGCCCCAGCTATCTCAACCTGTCCCCATAGGGGAGGCATTCCATCCCTTAGATAATTTCTCTGGCTTTTCTCTGGGTGCTTTCCAACAAGTCTATGACTCTCCTGTACTGAGGACTGCACATCCAGATGCAGTACTTCAGGGTTAAGGTCTCATGAGCGCAGAGCAGTGGAGCAGGATCACCTCCCTCAACCTGCTGGCCACACTTCTGGTGCAACCCATAATACAGTTTGCTTTCTGGGATGTGAGGGCACATTACTGGCTCAACTCCATCTTGGCACTCATCAGTACCCCAAAGTTCTTTTCAGCAGGGCTGTGCTCTATCCTTACACTCCACAGCCTGTAGAGATTGTGAGTGTTACCATGACACAGGAGTAACACCTTGGATTTGTTGAACCTCATGAGGTTCAGCTGGGTCCACTGCTTGAGCCTGTTTAGGTCTCTCTGAATGGCATCCCATTCCTCGGACACGTTAACTATACTAAACAGCTTAGTATCACCTGCAAACTTTCTGATGGTGCATTCAATCCCACCGTTGATGTCATTGATGAAGATGTTAAAGATCACCAGCTCCAGTACTGATCCCTGAGGGGCACCACTTGTTCCTGGTCTCCCATAATGACACTGAGCAACTGACCACTATGATCTCATAGCCACTGACTTGACCACTGAGCAATTCATCCATCGTATCTTTCCAGTTTGGAGAGAAGGGTGTTATGGGGAACACTGTCAAAGGCCTTACTGAAGCCCAGACAGATGACATCTGAGGCTCCACATCTGATGCAGTTACAGCATCAAAAAAAGCAACGAGGTTGATCAGGCAGGACTGGTTGTCTCATATCACTTCCCTCCCTCTCACATGCTTCAGCACACCTTCCAAGAGGACAAGCTCCATCATCTTCCCCAGCAATAAGCTGAGACTAACAGGTCAGTACTTCTCTGGGTCGTGCTTTCTACCTTTCTTAAAAATGGATACAACGTTACTTCCTTTCCAGACACTGCAGACTTCACCTAACTGCCACGAGGTATCAAATATCATTGAGAGTGACTTGGTGACCAGGCCAGCCAATTCCCTCAGGACTGAAGCATCTCATCAAGACCCATATAGTTATGGATGTTCAGGTTTCTCAGCTGGTCACAAAACTGATCTTCATGTATGGCAGCAGGGGCATCACTCCCCCAGTCACCACCTACTGAACCATCCACACAAGAGCTGTGTGTAGAGCAGACACTAGTGAAAACTGAAGCAAAGATATTCAGTACATCAGCTTTCTTCTTGTCTGTTCTTACTAGCCTGCCTGTGTTGTTCACTAGGGAATTAATACCCTCCTGGACTTTACTTTTCTGTTTGATGTATCTATAGAAGCCTTTCTTATCTTTCTTTGTGCCCCTTGCCAAGTCCAGTTCCAATTGGGCCTTGGCCTTCCTGATTCCACCCCTACACAGCCCAGCAGCGCCCCTATACTCCTCCCAGGTTAGCTGTCCCTGCTTTCACTGCCTGTGCACTGTCTTCTTGCTCTCCGGTTTGACCACCAGGTCTCAGTTCAGCCACGCCTGTCTCCTGCTTACCTTTCCTGATTTGCTGCACCTGGGAACGGAGAGCTCTTGTGGCCTAAAGAAAAGCTTCCTTAAATACTTGTCATCCCTGCTCTGCTCCCTTGTCCTTGAGGACAGATTCCTGGGTGGATTTGTTGACTAACTCCCTGAAGAGCTGGAATTCGGCTTCTCTGAAATCAAGCTTCCAGTGAGTTTCAAGTAAGCTACTTGCATTTATACCCCTGTAGAGAATCACAGTTGCGTCCCCCAAGGATCAACAAGTCCAGCCCCCGGTTACAAGTAGGATCATCCAAAATTCAGACCTTATGTCTGAGAGTGCTGTCCAAAGGCTTCTTGAACTCTGGCAGATTGTGGCTGCGACCATTGCATCAAGGTTCCCTGATCATGCTTTTGGTCAAGAACCATTACCCAATTCCCATCTTGAGCCTCCCCTGACGCAACTTCACGCTGTTCTTCATAAACCACTACTAGTCAAATAATTTACTGGCAACCATATACAGCTTAACTCATCTCTCAGCACATAATTATAACTTTGCTAAAGATGACCTAAGCTAATCTTAATTCTGATGAATAAATATCTGAGGGAAACCAATGATGGACGCTTCTTTTGGCTTTCTCAGTGTCAGAGATGTTCTGTATAAGTTCTTTATTACATAAAAGGCAGAGCAGGATCCAGAAAAGGAATTTGGACTATACGGCTAGTGAAGTCTATGCCACCCCTTGGCAGCAGCAAGCACAGAATGAAGAAATTTGAAAAAGCACTGATACGTAACATCCTTCTTACTAGGAATTTAAGTATTTTGAATTAAAACAACGTGATTTGAATTAAAGAGGCAAAAGAAAAGATAACATTCTTTAGGAAGATTGTTTTTATAACTGCTTATATCTGAAATTAAACAAAGCAACTTTGCCCATTTTTTTTATCAGAACTGCAACAGAGCCAGTTTGTTCTGCTGAAATTCACAGCAGAGAAGACATTTTCTGATTATGTCATCACTACACTCAGCAGTTCAGGTAATTGACAGTGTATGCCCTCTACTATCTACATACTCATGACAGTGTTGTGCCTCAACTGGAGATCCCTAAAAGCCAGTTTAGTAAAACTCAGCTCATACAACCTCTCAGCTCATACAACCAGCTATATTTTGCCAACTCAGTACAATTCTTGATTGTTCCTGAAATTTGACACATGGCTATACTACATCATAGTTGGTAAACAGCCTGCAACAAAAAACGGGAAGTACTTAGCAGGACCACCACATTTTCAGATTACTTTACAAAACCGGCTCAGCTTAGAGGTTCAACAATTACAATGGAGCTACAGTGACACCTAGTGGATAGATAAATATAATTTTAACAAACACAAAATTCTGTGCACATATGCTCACAGTGTATGTTTGCAAATGTTTACCTTTAACAATTATTCCCTCTGCAGCTTAATAGCCACCAGAAGGCCACTTCTTAAAAGGAGACAGCTTTGGACAATCCCAAGCACATTTCTATACAGGACTTACGTTTTCATGTATATTCCTAACTTCTCTAATGAACAGCCAAAGAAAAAAACATAGTTACTGAAACTCCAGGTTTAACATCTAGGCTTATCTAAGTATTTGTTTTTAGCTGACAGTCCTAGTGATCACAGGTGCTAACAAATGGTTTACGACTTCAGTTTGAAATGGTCATCTGTCCTAATAAAATAAAGCTGGACAGTCTGCTAGTCAGGTGCCTCATTTGTTAGCATTTGTTCTGTTCAATAATGAGTAAACCTTCAAGAAGTTCATAGGAATTTGAACTGGAAAATGTTGGAAAAAGCACACTTACCAAAGTGTCTAATCTTTTGTTCATGCTTTTTCATAAATGATTCAGCCGCATCTTCATCTTCTGTTTCTTTTCTTTTCTGATTAATAAAACTCTGAGGAAGACAAAGACTGTAACTACCACAGAAATTTTCAAACACTCCTTTTTGCAAAATACAAGACTATTACATGTCATCACGTTACCCTCTGAAGGAAGATGTTTAAGAGCCACATTGCATGCTTAAGAAGATTTTCTTTAAAACAAGCACATTACCTAATATTGGAAATTATGGTCAATTATAATTGAGTAGCCAAAAAAAATAAAAATCAGCTAAAATTGCATACTCGGGAAGGAACACACTGATCTTTGCACAAGAATAACATACCCTGCAACCCTGATGCAGCTCAATCAGTGAAATTATGAGATATGCTTGTTGTTCTTATTTCAAATTAAGTTGTGAAAACAATGCAAATATTCTACTAGAAAAGAGTTTGTGCTGAATAACCTGCATTATAGTACTCAGTATTAAAATCTAACTGTATTATAATTGAGAGTCTTGCACACCAGAGAAGCGACTCTTGGTGTGAAGAAGCAATTGTTTGGCCCAGTTTGGTAACATATGTACTTTATGACCACGCAAGTTCTAATTTCCACTTCTGGTAAAGAAATGTAATCCAGGAGTGCAGTATATGTGAAGCTTATTGTTTTCCATAAGGCAAAAGTAAACAAGAAAACATTTAACACACCTTGTGATTTTACACTCAAAAGTAACAAGTGTAATGAAAAATGAGGGTAATGTACATTTTCACACACAATGAAGTGGTCCATACCTTATTAAATACCTCCTTACTAACAAGATCTGTGTTCCATAGGTCCTGTCTTTCCCCTTGGTTTAGTGCTTCTTCTTTTCTTCGCCATTCCTCCTCTCTCCATCTCATTTCCGCAACTTCAGTCTTTGCTTGAGCGAGTTCTTGATCAAAGGATTCTGAGTTATGCAGTGCTAAGGTACCAAGTTTTTGCTGGGCTTCTGCAAGATTCCATGTGCATTCTACGGAGTGCTTCACAAACTCTTTCTCTTTCTGGCAGGCTAATTCAATCTCTTGGCTATAGGTCTGTGAGGAAAATCAGACACGCTCTTTATGGAGGGAAAACCAACAAGTTCACAAATTGCATAGGAGCAGACATGCTCAAAGGCTAAAGATGAGGCTGACCTGGAAGGCATCTCAGAAGCAGCATTCTATCTGCAGGAGTGATTAAGTGTGATTTAGTGCAGGTGGGATTTTAGGATGACTTGTCTTCCTCAAGCTATATTAATTTTATAAGTGCATTAGCAAAATCTTGAATCAAGCAACACTATCAATAATATTTATACACTCTGAAGACCACTTCCAACACAGCTGAAAGGTCCTCCTGTGATCTCCCTCTGGCTGGAATGCTAGCAACAGACAAGTATGAGATAGAAATATACTATATATTTAAACATGTACTCTGAACTCATACTTCAGAGAAGTATCAGTTTTGTGATGTAAGATAACAAAGGAACTGCCTGCATTCCAACGTGGAGCAGTTCAACAGATGGTCAACATCTTTCTTTAAACTGACAAGTGAAAACAGAATGTAAGTTACGGAGTGGCAGAGGCCCAGTACAAGCATACTCCTTTTGATCAAATCTATCAAAGGCATCATGACTTGTAGCTAGGAGAGAACGACCTCTTCAGCACCAGCATTTATATTGCTTCCAGATGTATGCTGGGAATTCCTGCTCAGAAATCAGAGCGCTCGGGTGTGCGTCCCCCCGTTGTGCTTCCCGCCCCTACCCACACATATTCATTCTTCAGCCCTCGGGGGGCCACCTTATGAAACCCGCTATGCTGAAAGCGCCCGGCTCAGGGACACGAGGGCCAGCACAGACCGTGGAAGCACACACGGGGGGAGGTCTCATCTACCTCAAAGTTCTGTGCCAACTCACCGGAGCATTTCCCTCCTCAAACGGAGATGAAAACCGCACAGCTCGGAGAGCTCGCTGACGGCAGCTACACGTGATGGGGGCTGCTGACACACAAAACTCACGGCAATGAACTTACAGAGGCCGGCTTGCAGGAAAGCACACGGGCCACACACCCGGCGATCGGGCATCGCTGCGGCGCGGCTCTGCTCTGCTCACACCACTTGCCCGACGTGGAACTGCTTCCAGCCCCCACCCTCCGCCTGCCCGACCCAACACACGGCGTCCCCCGGCCTTCAGGCCGCCTCTCCTCGGCAGGCCGGACCGGAGCCGGGCGGGGCGGCGGGGCTGGCGGCTCAAAGGCGCCCCACGCCGGCCGGGGGATTGCGCCACCGCGGTGAGCGGGGCCGGCAGCTCGGTGCGTACCTGCAGGCGCTGCCGGGAGCCCGGAGACAGCTCCCGCTGCTCGTCCTCCTCGAGCGAGGCGCTGCCGTCCCGGTGCGGCGGCAGCCACACAGCCATCCTGCCCGCGGGAACCGCCGATCGCCGCCCCCGGCCGCTCGATCGCTCAGCGGAAGCGAGGCCGCAAAGCACTTCCGGCAATAGCCGCCGCTCAGCGGCCGCCCCACAGCACGGCGGGCGGGGCTGTAGCAGGGCGCGTTGGAACGGCTGTAGGGTGTGCGGGGTGCGGGGTGTGCTGCTGTGCACCGTGTTTCAGCACGGCCACCGCTGTTACCTGCGTTAACAGCAGCAGTGAGCAAGTGTGTGCCTTGTAGAAGTCTGCCATGGTGGAGCTGGGTTATTGCTGTCACCACTTCTGACATGCAGCACCGCTCACATCCCTGTAAGATTCAGTGGGTATGTCTGTCAATGGGTGCCATGTATTTCATTATTATTATAATTATTTTTTCAACTTCATACACTCTTCCACAACAGGCAACACCATTCTTGGAGTCTCCTTCTCTGGAGATATTCAAGACCCGCCTGGATGCCTACCTGTGTGACATGGTGTAGGGAGCCTGCTTTGGCATGGGGTTGGACTCGATGATCTCTAGAGGTCCCTTCCAACCCCTACAATTCTGTGATTCTGTCATTCTGCCCCTCTGCTGCCATCTGTTGCACATCAGCAAAATGTTAAAGGAATAATTGGCAGAAGGGCTCAACCTCTGCTGCCATACTGCCGGCATCCACCTCTCACATCTTGGGCCAACATAATAAAATAGGTTGCATTACTTTCAGAGAAGCCATTGTAGACATATGCCTATATGTATTAATGACGTGCGCTGACATCAGTGGTGCTTGTGCAGTTCTTGGAGCTCCTGGGAAGCTCTCTGTTTTATAACAACTTGGTTCTCACATTGAATCCGGGTGGTATTATTAATATTTGGCAAACCATAAATATTTTTACCATTTTACCCTGACTTAGCCACCTTAATTTAGTAAAGTAAGTAATGCCCCCATAATCAACACCCATATTTTTAAAGAATTCTTGGAATTGGTGATGATTCAGCCCTTGGGACTTCATGAAATTCACAGCTTTGGTGATGAATTGCACAAAAAGATCAGTTTTTAAAGCTTTTACATGTAGGTTTTCTTGATGCATAATGCCATGATATTTCATCTAATGAGAACTGCCAGCAGCAAATTGCATACACATCTTCTGTTACTTTTATAAGTACCTTCTTTTTACCAGCCATCTCTGGGATGCCTTCAGTAGCTATACCAGATATGTTGACAGGTTAAAGAAAAACACTTTAATGTAATTTTACCACTTCATACAAATCAAGATATTTGGTTCTGTCTTTTCATAGCTATTTCTTCAGTGACAGTTAATTAATTAGCAGTATTTGTAATAACAGTGGCTAGGTAAGCTATATCTGTAGCATCATTTCATCAGCTGCCATAGCGTAAAATTTGAAACTAGCATTTTTACTCTCCAGATTTCTTCTGATGGATTTTCCTGTTTCTTCAGTGCATCTGGCTATAGTCTGGTGAGACAAACTGATTTTAGAGAAATCCATTATTTTTATCAGGACAAGTTGTATCTGCCGTACTTTCTATCCACTGCTTCACTGTCAGTGCAAAACCATCAGTGAATTTTATTTTATTTTATTTTATTTTATTTTATTTTATTTTATTTTATTTTATTATATTTTATTTTATTTTTAATTTTTTTTTTTTTTTTGTGCGATCAGATTTGGTAACACATGACTAGCTTTTATAACAGAGTCCACATTTTTACTTTAAAACAACTAAAAAAATGGTTGAAGTGACAGATTTTTTTTCAGTTCTACTATTTGTCTTTACAAAACTTTCTTTAGGATGCATCAACATTGGCAACATATTTTTGTACATGATATCTTTTCAAATTGTAATTTCTGAAAACTGACTTTTTTCTTTTTTTTTTTTTTTACAAGCTAGGAGTAGTACTATAATATTTATCATGACCAAAAAAAAAAAAAAAAAAAGAAAAAGTATTAACCTGTCTGTTTTTAAATGAACATTCCTTTTTTGAAGGCATTAGGGAGGCACGTTGGGCTGGGCTGCATGTGGCCTGTGGGCTGTGAATTAGACAAGCCTGGTCTCATGTCTCAAGCCTTGAATTAGATGTAATTCATGGATAAACCTATTTTTGCTTACAACTGATAGGCAATTCTTGTTTGGTGTGTGTTTCACTAAGGTACAATTAAGTGTTAGGCTCTTTCCTGGAAAAGAATAGATTTAAACATTTACAGAAGATTTTGTGATCTGAAGCTGTGATGGTAATGGTTATAACACATCATCTCTCATGTGCACAGTTCTTACATAGTCTCAGAAGAAGCATCAGCTTATATGAGGACAACCAGTTCCAGGCAGCGATCAGCTCTGAGATGAGCTCTGTGCAGGTGTGTTTTGCAGCAGAGTAGCGCATAGTGGTGTGTGAGGGGGGTCCTGAAATTATGGAGACCCCAAGGTGAGAAGAGCCACCCAGAGCTGCCAGAAGCCCCCTGCCCTCACAAGAGAGAGCAGCTGACAAGGCGTGGGCAGGGCCAGGACCAGCAGTGGCCACCTGCACTCATACACAGGCAGCCCCTAGGGAGCATGAGCGACCAGGACAGGCAAACAGGGCATGGCATGGCAGTGAGACCACAAGGCAGCAGTTTTTTTGCAGCACTTTGTGCCAACAGGGCTCTGTATCTTGCTTGCAGGTTCATAACTAGTGAAGCATTCCTGATCTCTGTTGTTACTGAGGTGGGCACTCTCCTGAGGGCTAAAACCACTGCCCCTACAGGAAAATCTTCAAAGAGGTTCACTTGGGTTGAGGTAATCCCAGATGTGTATACAAACTGGGAGAAGAAATACTTGAGAGTCATCCTGCCCAGAAGGACTTTGGGGTGCTAGTTGATGAAAAGCTTATCATGAGCCAACAGTGTGCACTTGTAGCCCAGAAAGCCATTGCTATTCTGGGTTCCAGCAGAAGATGGGTGGCCAGCAGGATGAAGGAGATGATTGTCCACCTCTCTTCTACCCTTGTGAGACCCCAGCTGGATTATTGTGTCCAGGTCTGGGGCCCTAACACTGGAAAGATGTGGAGCTTTTGGGGAGAGTCCAGGGGAGGGCCATGAAGATGATCCAAGGGCTGGAGCATCTCTCCTGTTAAAACAGGCTGAAGAAACTGTGTTTGGTCAAACTGGAAGAGAGTAAGGCTACGGGGGAGACCTCATAGTGGTCTTCAAGTATTTAAAGGGAGTTTATAAACATGAGAGAAATCAACTTTTTTACGTGGTAGATACTGATAGGAGAAGGGGAAATGGTTTAAAATTAAGGAGAGGAGGTTTAGATTAGATGTCAGAGGGGAGTTTTTTACTAAGAGAGTGGTGAGGTGCTGGCACTGGCTGCCCAGTGAGGTGTTTGCGCAGGTTGGATGGGGCTCTGGGCATTCTGATCTTGTACTTGACATAACAGTTGTTAACCCTGCCTGCAGGGGTATTGGAACTTGATGATGCTTGAGGTTCCTTCCAACCCAAGCTGTTCTGTGATTCCGTGATTCTACAATTCTATGATTCATTGATTCTATCATTCTATGATTCTATGATTCTCTGAATCATACCCAGGTTGGAAAAGATCTCAAAGATCATCAAGTCCAACCACAGCCTAACCATAGTACCCTAACTCTAATAATCTTCTGCTAAATAGTATCTCTGAGCAACACATCCAAACAGCTCTTAAACGCATCCAGGGACAGTGACTCAACCACCTCCCTGGGGAGCCTATTCTAGTGTTTAACTACCCCTTCTGTATGAAGTGTTTCCTAACGTCCAACCTAAACTTACCATGGCGCAACTTGAGGCCATTTCCCCTCGTCCTGTGATTCTATCATTCTATCATTCTATGTCAAATACATCCATCCAGCCAGAGTTGGTGAGAAAGGAGAATTTGGTTCAGGTGGTTGTTTGTACTGAGTGCTTTGAACCTTATTCTAGTGTTAAGGTAAGTACATGCCCAAGGTGTGCACAGGTAGATGATATTTTGTGACAAGTGGCTGAGTTGAAGGAAGAAGTTAAAAGGCTGCATAGTGTTAGAGGTACTGAGAGAGAGAGAAAGATAGCATGTTTAACAATCATACTCCAGTAGTGGATAATACTGAGAAGGAGACACTTTATTTCCTGGCAGGGCACAAAAGCAAGGCTTCACTTCAGTCCTCACCTTCCTGCTTTACTACCAAGAGCAGATATGAAGCTCTTGCAGATATAGACACTCATGACCAAGATCTGCAAGTAGAAAACATACTGGCAGTTTGCAGTGAATGCCATAAAAAGAAATGCCAATACTTTATAGTGAATGTCTCTCCATTAAAAGGCAGGTTTTTTTATGACAACTGGACTTTCTATAAGGATTGCAATCTATTGTGGCCAGATGAGATCTTCCTGTCTAGAAGAGGCAGAACTATCTCTAGGCAGCAGGCTGGCTAACTTAGGTTGGTTTTAAATTGAAGGACTTCTAATGTAGTGTCCAAAATGGCAATGCTCATGCCATTGCAAGTGCCTGGGGAATAAGCCAGGCCAAGCAGAACAGTGACAGATGTTCTATAGCTGCCTCCCATGACATGAATCAGAAAGCCAGTCATCTCAAGGGTATGTAAGTATAGCTATGGGCAATCGTCTTGCCTCTCTCTAGGGAAACCTGCATTCTATGCAGCCTTTTCTTCTTTAAAATACCTCTATACCAGTGCATGCAGTGTAGGGAATAAACAGGAAGGGCTGGAGATCTGTGTGCTGTTATAGGGCCATAATCTTATTGAGATCATGGAGACCTGGCTTGCATGACTGGAATGCTGTCATGGATATGTGTGCTCTTTTTAGGAAAGAAAGGCCAGCAAGATGAAGTGGTAGAGTTGCTCTTCTTACAAAAAAGCAACAGGAATGTTTCCATCTCCACCAATGGATAAATGATGAATGAATGAAGAAGTGAGAATTTAGGGGCAGCCTAATATATTTGACACAACTTTGGGTGTTTACTAGCTCTGGTATTAGCTGTGAAAGCAACACCGCTAGGCACAGACAGTCCAGAAGGTTCCTGCAGTACACTGAAGATAACTTTCTGATGCAGGTCATGGGGGAGCCAATGAGGAGAGGTGCACTGCTGGACATCGTTCTTACAAACTGAATAAGCAACAATTTGCTGTAGCTGAATAGGCAAGGAGTAAATAGAGGAAAAAGCATTTATGTTTTTTTATGTTTATTTCATACTTGGAATCTTATTTCATTGCTTTTCTAATGTACTTGGACAATCTTTACATAATGCATAGTAATGTATAGGAAGACTTCCTCACACATTCTCATTTGTCCATAGTCCCTATAGGAGATAACCAGTACTTTAAGAAGATTGCAGATAGGGCTTTTATTTTTTCATTTTGGAATGTGTTCTGTAGAATTGGCCAGGAATTCAAACGTCTTCCAAAGATATGTTTCCTAGTTGTATCTATGCTTCTGCTGTTTAACAGCTTGTAGAATTACATGTATGGTACTACAAACATGGGATTTTTTCCTACAGAGTGCAGACCATTCTGAAGTTGATGCAGACACTGATTAATGTGTAATTTCAGATATTCCTCACCCACCTCCCCCAAAAATATAAAATAACTTTGTAAATGACAATTTACAAATGTATACAGATAAATACATAGATACATCAATATACAGTATTAAGTTTGATTTTGCTTAATGGCAGCATGACTAAGAATAGGGGAACTATTCTGGAAAGGCATAGTGTGTTCCTGTAAATGCTACATTGTTGAACTGATTGGTGTTATAGTTAATTTGTTTATTTTATGCAGTTCTCCTGAAGATATGTGAATGTGCAATAGATTCTGATGTGGGAATTGAGGTGCTTGAAAGTATAGTTTTAAAAATACTTGAGTAGATCTCTATACAAAAGTCTAAGAAAGCTCAGAAAAAAAGTCTAATCTGTCTTAGTTTGGTGACTGTTCATTTCTCCATGCAATATTTGTTGAAACCGTGCTCTCGTGTGTCTGGGTACATAATGTGCTTAGCTGTCCCTTGTGCATAGCAGACTGTACACATTAGTACAGAAAGTTTGTTCAGCAATAGTTCTGAAAGGCAGAAGACTGTTTCAGGACTGTGTTTCTCACTGGTGACAGGTGACAGGACAAGAAGAAATGGCCTCAAGTTGCACCATGGGAGGTTTAGGTTAGATACCAGGAAGAATTTTACATAAAGAGTTGTTAAGCACTGGAATAGGATCTCCAGGGAGGTGGTTGAATCACCATCCCAGAATGTGTTTAAAAACTGTTTGGATGTGATGCTCAGGGACATGATTTAGCAGAAGGTTGTTAGAGTTAGGGTAGTATGACTGGGATGCAGTTGGACTTGATCTTTAAGGTCTTTTCCAACCTGAGCAATTCTATGATTCTGTGAAAAAGGACTAAATGATTGTCATGGTTTCATGATTTTTGATTATTGGTATTCCACATCATAACATCATGTTCATAGTTAACACTGGGAGTTAAAGAGTTAATGCTCCAGTTTCTGATACCTGTCCCTGACGAGAAGAAGAAGTACATCCCCCAGAGGACTGTTTGCTGTTCTGTTACCATTTCTGCTTAGAGGGAGAAGATATAAGTTATTCACATCTCTTGATCTGCCACTTTTGATCTTGGCAACGTGTGTGCTCCGTTGGTTGTCTTGCCTTGGCATTAGAGTAAGGTCTTTCAATTCTAATTATATTATATTGTATTATAGTGCATTATCTTGCATTCTGATATCTTACTTAGAAAATCAGGTTGTTTCTCTTCAAATCATTGCCACTGTTTTGTTTCTCTCTACCCTTTCCCCCTTTTTCCCCTTTTCCCTTTTCAGGGGGTGCAGGTCCATGGATCCTCTTGCCCCACTAGTCACAGAACTGGGCCATACCAGCCCATAAACTGTTGACAAAGATTTAATAGTCTTCTTAGAATTATCTTCCCCAATAGAACACTTCTTTATTCTGCATAATACCCAAGTTCTTTTCATGACTTCAAGTCAAAGATGATGAGACACAATACAACTCAACATAGAATGACTCAGACATTTTCCCTTTTACTATTGTTGATTTCTTGGCTCTGCAAAAACATGCTTCTTCGAGGTGTTTTTTTTTGTTTGTTTTTTTTTTTGTGTGTGTGTGTGTGTTGTTGTTTTGTTTTGTTTTGTACTGTGGGCATGTGTTTTCCTCTTTCTACTTTCTAAATTAAAAAAAAATATTCAGCAAAAGTAAATACATTCCTCATTAGAAGAACCAGTGCCTAATTACATCAGAAGCATCTGGGAAAAAAAGACATGTAGTGTCAGAAGCTCACAAAATATTTTTTTTCCTGATCATTACCAAGCTGGGACCATCTAGAAAAACAGTACTTAAATGTGATATGCCTAGAAAAGGTCAAACTATATGAAGGATCAAAAGTATTAATTGTCATTATTATTTATTTATTTATTTATATTTCTGAATTTTCCTTTTACCCACTCACCTGGGCTGCATTTAGTGAATAGAAATGGTCTTTGGCCATACATTGGGTGCTCCAAAAGTAATGCCTCCTATTTATTTATTTTTTTCCATAGAAACTACAATTGATGCTAAAAGCACAATAATATTTTGATAGAGCAGATTACATCTACAAAACATCTTTCAATGTAGGCACTACCATTAGCTATGCATTTTCACCCGCAGCGAATGATTGCCTGCATTCTGCACCTGTAAAAATCTGCACTAGAGGAAGTGACCCACTGTCACCACAACTGAAACACATCACCTACCACCTCACTGTGCACTGTGGAGACTATACATTCACTGTTTGGTTTCCATAAACATTTGGTATGCATTGGTGAATGTCAGTGGGTTCCATGTAGAGGAATTTGATGATGCTTGTTTACTTCACATACACTTCCAAGTCAGACACCACTCTACTGCTATCTGTCACTCAGCAACAAAATATAACAGAAATTGGTGGAAAGGTTCAGCTACTGTTGTCATAACACCACTATACACTTTTGATGCTATGGGCCAACAAAATAAAACAGGAGGCATTACTTTCAGAGCAGCCCTTACTAAATATACACTCTTGTTAATATATAAGTAACAAAAGATTTTAATTTTAAATATTTTTCTTAAAACATTAAAAAAGAAAGGCATAAAGATATAAAGCTAGTGGGATATTTGACCACATGGATTATGAAAATCTGACAGGGAGACATGATCAGATTTTTTGGGTTGAATATCTGATTAAAACTCTATGCATTCCATTTGAAAATTTACCAGTCATGTATTCATATCAACTGAAAAAAGGATTTTTTTGTCAGTCTTGAAACCCCAGACCGTGAGGTGTGGTCAACATGCCCAAAAGACAGGATACCATCCATAGGGGCCTACACAATTTTGAAGCAGTGGGCCCAGGAGAAACTCGTGATGTTCAACAAAGCAAAGTTCAAGGTCTTGCACTGGATCATGGCCCTGTGTTTAGCCAGTGTGTCAAAATGCATATAGTTATTTGCCATCAACTGAGTCATCAACACTGCCATCCCTGTGCCCTGCTTTCAGGTAACACAGTGTTAATAGCACGCTGACAATTTGGGTGTTGCAAAGTGATGGGAGTGTCCCCCTTACTGCTCTGTGGGGAAGAGGTGCTGAATTAAATTGCTTGGAAGGGGTGGGCAGCTTTGTGAGCTGTACTGAGCTGCATGTGTCCCATGGGCTGCAGGCTGGACATGCCTGCCATAACCTGTCACAGCTTTGGAATCTTTCTTTGATTTAACTAAGTAATCTGCATTTAAGCCTTGCAGTTGTCTTCATCCTCAAAATATTCTGGGACACATGTAGCAGTTGGAAAGTTAATGGCAACATCAGACTCCAGTTCTGCTAAGCCAGGTCTTTCAAAACTAATAAATACATATGTGGTTTCTCATCCTTTTGCTTCCTCGAGTTCAAAGGACAGCATAATTAGAAGCAGTCAAAGTGTTGGAGACCAAAAAATCTGATGTTTCTATATCTTTTTTTTTTTTTTTTAATAATATAATTACAGAAATAAGTGTGTGTGTGTGTGTGTGTGTTCTGATTAAGTAGTCTTGCTTGGAATGCCCATCAAGAATGCAAACTGAAAGGTTTCATGATACAGAGGAGAACAGCAGGCTAAAAGAGGGCTAATGTCTTAAGTACTCTAAACACTGAATAATTTCAGATTGTACTAACATATGAACCATTCTTGTACCCCTCTTCATAGGCTCACTAATGTCTCAGCAATTACCTATTACGGACAGTGTTTTTTATGAACAAGATTAACAGAATTCTGTCAAGGACACGGATGTTTTAGTTATTATTGCATAACTGATTCTTCATGAAAATTCTGTATGGCTTTTCCTTTCTCCTTTTTGATTTTTTTTTCCCTATTATTTTTAGCAGGAAATGACCTTGTGTGTTATGAAGAAAATATACTAAAATTTATGTTCCCAGAGAGCAAGATGACTCCTGCATACTCTGGTGTGAACAGTGAATTACAGATGTAAAAGTCTCCTAATTTCCCATGTGTTGCCTGCAAGTGATATCTATTGTGTCTAAATTAGGAAGGAATTCAGCTACTTACCTGAAACTTTATTGGGACTCGAGTTTTACCTTTGGGCTTTTTGAGTAGATGTAGATGTTCATCTGTTCTTTCGAAAATGGAAATGCTTCAGAGAATGCATGGTTATATGCTGTCATAACAACTACATCTGTAAGTCACAGTAAGTATAATATGCAGAATAGTAAACCTAGTATCAATATTTCATGCTCATTTATATACCTTTGTTTCAGAACATTTGAAAAGATCAGGTGATTGTAAAATTTTCAGTCAAGTATTCAAGGATAACAGCTGTCCGTTTTTGTCTTTTCATATACAGTCCTTGTGTTCTCACTCATCTGTTTCATTTTCATATCTTTATAAATTCTTCTAGTGTCTGTTCTTGCTAGGGCTCATGGTTTCCCAAATCTGCAATTGCAGTCTAATAATGACTGTATTTACATCCGTCTCACTGCGTTATTATGCAAAAGAAGCAATGAAACTGACTTGTTTTGTGTATTTTTTTTAATCTGAGTGCAGTGCATTTTGGAACAGACCTGGACAGAGATGAGTGTCCTTTTTGCAGATTCAATTTTGCATTCATTTATATTCAGAAAGTTCTTGTAATTACCCTACAAATTAGGGTTGTCATTATTTCAAATAAAGAACTAATTTTTTTGTGGTGTTGTTACTATTTTCTTCATAAAATGCAAGTTAAAAAGTATGAGATTTAAGACAAATTAACTGTTAGACATTTTTGCCTAATACAAAAATTCTTCAAATGCATTTAGAACAGAAATCTAGAAATATGTGTTCTGGTTAATCAGATATTACATTGTGAGATTTTTAAAATTTGATCCTTAAAAGCTGTCTGAAGGGAAAGAAGGTCAGGATGTAATGGTAAAGGTAAGGTGATTTAGAACTTCAGAATAGCTTGGATCCAGCCAGAGAAATGACAGCATCAGCTAATTATTATAGCTGGCTCCAGGCCAGTCTGATGCTGCCTCCAAATCACCTGATTCTCTAATAATATGTTGACACCTTCTTTCCCCACAGATGGAGAGCTCATTTCTCTGCTTTTCATTGAACCTGGCCTTGAGCATTTTCAGGGATGGAGCATCCACAGTTTCTTTAGGCAGCCTGTTTCAGTTCTTCACAGGCACAAGCATGTGTTGGCAGGATGAAATGTTATTATTGGCAATCACAGCATTTTACTCTCCAAGTGGTACAAGCGCATGTAATGCGCAATAAATGCTGGTTTTGATTTGACTGACAGTGCGTGGCAGGTGCAGGAGGCAGAGCTAGGACTGTACTGTGCCCTTCCCTCCACAGCATTCTGCTGTTGCCTACATAGTTTGTGCTCTAGCTGGGTGCAATCAGCTTATCAAAAATGTCATTAACAATTACACAATAATGTTAAAAGTTTATGAACTTGTGGGTCTGAATTAATCGCTGTCTGCATCTGTATGTGATCCATGAGCTATAAGTTGGAACATATGTTCTACCACTTTTAGCCAGGTATTGCTACTTGTCTGTCCTGAACAGTACTTTCTTTTGTAAACAGTTCATCTGAACTGGAAAAATAAAATAATAATAATTAAAAAAATTTGCATATATTTTAAAAAGGATTTATTTGAGACAGGTGGTAATATCAACAGTGGCATTAGCTTAATTCTAAGCAGTAGATTGTAAATGCCTCATTTCACACAGAATTTAGGAGAATATGTTCTCAATCTCATGCTTAATTTTGCATTGTGGTGAAGTATTGGTGAGATTATTTCACTGAATGATTTTGATCTGTCCACCTGAAAACAAAGAAGTAATAGGAAGGTGCAGTTCTTAACACACAAGGACCTGACTGAGTGAAAAGCATTTTCTTCACAAATGATAATAAATTCACTCGTTTTCCCACTTGTAGTTCCATTTTTCTTTTTCCCTCGAAGTGTAGTAGTATTTACATAGCATAATGCAAATATTTGTTTTTGTAAAATCACATCCTCTAAGAGTAATTTCCCCTGCTTTTTGAGTTTAACTTCATAAGTAGATACTTCCCTCAAAACAGAAAGTTTCAGGGCAAAATGTGCAGAAAGAAATATACACAGATTTTAGGACATAAAGTGGCACACTATGAAGTAGAAATGCTGCTATAAAAGAAACAATCAGAACTGTTATGGTGAGGTATATGTTCTTTCTTTTTTGGACAAATATATCCTTGGCTTATAATTTCTGTTGACTTGATACCTACTCCTTTGGAGGGAGAAGTCTTATTTCCCTACTCCAAACACTGAATGCAAGATCAATAGTTCTGATAGTCATTTACTATTTTCATTGTTTTAAATGCTCAGATGTGTACACCCTCAAGTTATTAGTGGGGTTACTGAATGCCAGATGCAGGCTGGAGCTTTGTCATGGTTTAATAATTTTGTAATTTTACTATCAGTATTCCACATCATAACATCATATAAAGCATGAATAATTTTACTGAATCTGCAACTTACAGAAGAAGACTACATCTCCCAGAGAACAACACGGTCAGCGATGGGTCATGGGACCTGGACACTATATTATCTCTGTCACAGGCTAGACTGACGTCTTTCGAGTTCTGGCGTTCAGGGGAGTGTGTGGGAGCCTTCACCGTTTCGCCTAGATTCACAGTAGGCCTCTCGGTTTCGGGACTCATTCTCTCTCCTGTTTTGCTTGATTCGTTAGCTTAATTTCAACTGTATTATATTATATTGTGTTATCCTGTATTTCAATATAGTATTTAGTAAATAAGTGTGTCTCCTTAGATTGTTGCCGCTGTTTTCTTTCCCTACTTAACTTTTCCTTTTGGCCTAGGGTCCCTGCGGGGTCCACAGCCCCCTGTCACGGACGCAAGTAGATGTTGTTTAAACCATAACAAGCTTGCATGTGACTTCAGCAGTTCTCATTGTTTAACATACTTGGCAGTACAGTGGCAAAGAATGTGAAAAAAAAGTGCATGTCAGTGAGATTATGAGATTGTTTTGTTACTAAATATTGTGTGAATATTTCATCAAGGACATGGAATGCTGACATGTTTGGGTCATTAGCATGGAAAAACAGGGAGCCCTTAACTGAGATAAACATGAATGGTTGATGCATAGACAGTGGAAGCAGTGATTGGTCAACTGGAAAGAAGACAACAATATTTCTTGGACTTGCAAGAATGGCATCAGAAAACCCAAATCTCTAAAATGAGCAAGTGGTGAGAAGGGCAATATGAAGGGATTCTGAAAGTATGTTCTGAGACTGAAGAGTAGGGATCCAAGCAAAAACAAAGACCAAAGGCCTGAATTTCAGGAGCAGATATTTTCTCTTCAGCAATCTGCTTGGGGGGGGGAAAAAAAAAGAAAAAAAAAAAAGAAAAGAAAAAAGAAAAAGAAACAGGAATATAGACCTGGAGAGAATTGGTGAGAGCTGGATCAATTCAGGGATCATACCAAGACTGAGGAAGGCCCATCTCAAGAAGCAGGAAAAGGCATTAGAAATCCTCTGTAAGTGAGCAATGAGTTCCTAACTGTACTTGAACATAGAAAAGTATGTAAGGGGTAGAATCTGGAACAAGTTACTTGGGAGAGGTGTAGAATTTTTTCCAGTCTTGCAGGGATATGATTTGAAAAGCCAAGGCTCACTTGGAGTTTACTTCCAAGATTTCTGGATGTAAAGTGTAACAAGAAAGGACTCTAAAAATACATAAATAGCAGAAAAAAGACTGCAAAAAATGTGAGCCTTGCAAAATGGAGCAAGGCACTGGTAACAAAGGACATGGAAATGGTTGAAATACTCAATACCTTCTTTGTGTTGGTTTTCACCAGCAAAACTGAACTTCAGAAATCCAAGGGCCAAGGAACCAAAGGGAAAGACGGGAACAAAGAAGACTTACTTTCCATGGAGAAAGACCAGATTAGAGAGAATACAGACAAACTGAAAATATCTAATTCATGGGGTCTGAGAGATTGTCCCTGCAAGTACTGAGGGAGATGGCTGATGTCTTTGCAAGAGGCTAATAAATTGAACAAAACAGAGAGAGAGAGTCCCCAAAAACCGAGAGGCCTACTGTGAGCTCTAGGTGACACGGCTGGGATGCTTCCCACTCTCCGAGAGTCCGAGAAAGAAATCCCTTTGTTTTCTTTACAAAAGCAAGATAACAATGGTCAGAGTTTACAGCTACCCCTGAATGTTGACAGTCCACCTGGACTTTCAAAGTCACGTTCTCAGTGAGCAGCTACGAAAAGATAACACTCCACTTATGAAGCTAACAGAGCTCTCTAAGTGCAAAGAGAGATTTGTTCTAAAAGCTAAAAAGCAGAAGCTGTTGCCCGCATTCTCCACCAAAAATGGGAGAGGATCCTGGAAACTGGAAGAAAATATTTTTTTCTCCTACTGCCAAGAAAAAGAAGAAAAATCCAAGGAGCTGCAAGATATTAAGCTTCACCACAATCCCCGAGAGTGTGACAGAGCAACTACTCTTGGATAGCAAATACATGAAGGATAAGATGTTGTTCAGAAGTAGTGAGCATGGATTTATGAATTTGGTGGATGAGTTAAAAACAATGGATATTGTTTGCCTTGACTTTAGCAAGGCTTTTGACACTGTCTCTTGTAATATCTTTATAGAATAGCTGACAAAGTGCAGGCTTGCGTAAAGAGGAGTGAAATGAAAGACACTGAACAGCTTGGCACAAATATCAGTTAAAGGCAGATCACTAGTGGCGTAGCCCAGGGATCAATACTGAGTCTAATATTGTTTACATCTTCATCAGTGCCACAAAGTGCAACCTCATCAAGTACAGAGACAAAACACATTAGTTTTATTAGATGGTTGTATCTTCAGTCAGAGGAACTTTGACAGACTGGAGAATTCATCCAAGAAAACACACATGAACATCAACAAGGAGATGTAGAAATAATAATGCCAGGCACCAGAACATATTGCCACCCAACTGTCTGGCAAACAGCACTGCAGAGAAAGATATGGTCCTGCTGGACAAAGTGACAAGAACTAACAGTTTAGCATCAGTGGTACTTAGAGAAAAAACAAAGAAAAAAAAATCTGTCTGAAAACAAGAAAATGTCATTTTACTGTGACGTTGATCAAAGAGGTTGCCAAATGATACATGGGAGTCTCCATCCATGCAGATATTCTGCATTCAACAGGACATGATCCAGGCAACCTGCTCTAGGTGATCCTACTTTAGCAGGGAGAATGTAATCTCAAGAAGTGCCTTCTAACGAAATGATTCTGCGATTCTAAGATATTAATGTGTCTCTATATAATGGGAAGAGGCAAAGAAGATTGAGCAGACCTCTTCTCAAAGTTGCCTACTGAGAAGGCAAAAGAACCCCACATTATTAAGTTCTAATTAGGTAAAAAGAATATGTCTTTTACTATGATGACAGTCAGCACTGAGACACTATGAAATCTCTGTACTTGAAAATATTCACAGCTTAACACACATGGTCTTAAGAAATTTAATTGCACCTGCTTTGAGTGAGGATTGGACTAGACCACCTCCAGATGTTTAAGCTGAATGACTTTATGATTCTCATGCAAGGCTGGATTCTAAAAAATGTTACGTGTCGCAGGTTAAAATAAAGTATTTGTGGAAACATTTAAAATATATATGACTTAAGTATGACTTTCAAATACAGGACTAGTAAAAGACATGGATGCTGGAATGGGGATGTACAATGTAAGAACAGGACAAGGGCACATACATGTCTAACTAGAAGTGGTGATCTGCTCTTATTTTCTGATTTGGACTCAGCAGAACCCATGCTTGGTCTGGAAAGCTACTTATTTTCACCACAAATTTTACTGAAGTGATCTCTAGTGTTTGGTGAATAAGCTGATGATTTTAACAAGCTTGTATGCATTTGTAGCTTTTGTCCCTCTTCTCTGATGTCTTACATTGTGATCTGCTTCTTCATGTTGATGAAACAGTGCAGATCTTTGATTGCTTTTCTGTTTTCACTCTGACAAAGAAATTTATGATTGTACTAATACTTAAATAAGATCAGGTAGAGGCCATTTGCAGCCCTCTGCAAAGAAGACTAAGCACTAAACAGAAACTAGTTCAGTAGTAATTGACCAAAAAACCACCAGAATTTGAAATTTCAGACATTAAAAAAAAAAGGAAAAAAAAAAAAAAGGAAAAAAAAACCCCCCCCAAAAAAAAACCAGGAGGAATGTGTCATGCTGTGCTGGAATCTGATAAAATAAAGGAATGGAAAGGAGTCAGAATGGGGTCCCATGGAATTACATAATCACAGAATTGTTGGGGTTGGAAAGGACCTCTAGAGATCATCGAGTCCAGCTCTTCTTCTCAAGCAGGTTCTCTACCATGGGTTGCACAGGGAGGCCATTAAGCTATACTCTCTAAGTATCTCAGATCAAGAGACGAATTATGGAAATCACATTCAGCAGGTGTTCCTCAAGGAAAAGTATTCTACTTCCTGTTATTGCTTTGTTCAAGTGGAAAGGATAGAATTTTGTCCCTGTGCAATGTTATCTAATAAATAACCTATTAGATAATCAATAAAGAATGTACACAAAGCACTTTCTGCTGGGAGAGCTAACTGGTTAATACAGTCTGGATCAAAGGATGCAGTGGTAAATGAAGGAAGCATGAATTCACCAAGCAGAAGTTTGTAAAAAGTAGACAAACCATTATCAGCAAGAAAGGAGACAGTGAAATGCCAACAAATCAAGTGATTATTATGTGCTCAAATTTCACACACAACAAGAAATAATCGTAGAGTCAAAGAATGGTTAGGATTGAAAAAGACTTTACAGATCATTTAGTTCTAACCTGTTGCAGATAGATTTAGTGGTAAATATCAGATTAACACAGGCAAATCTAGTGGGAAATGTCATCTGACGGCGAGTTTTCTGGTGATGTAAATGGACCTAGCTGAAGCATCTGAACTTACTCTTGTCAGCACTTTAAACTTTTAAGCAATAGGGGGCAGTGAGCAACCTGCCTTTATACAGCAACTGTCAGGTGTATTGAATAAGACAATCTAGAACTAGAGAGTCAAATAAGAGTCTAATTTGAATTCTTTGTCTTGTCCTGGGCTAGCAACAGTAATTCATTTATTCCCTTTTATATGTTTCCTTTATTTGTTTGCTTGGATCTGTTAGGTTAACCGAGACTCCAGATGTTTGTGTAATTCCGAACAATGAAGAGATGCTACCAATTAGCCGAGTAAATTGAAATTCTCAGTGAAATGAGGGCTCTCATTCTGAAAGCCTGACTCTTGGTAACTAAATCCTAGAGAATTATTAGCCATTAGATTATTCTCATTTATGTTGTCCCGCAATAAGAGATGTTGGAAAATAAATCAATTTTGTCACTTCTGCTGCCTGGGTAATTCACATTCATAGCCAGTGTGGAAGAAGGAGAGAGTGAGCTATAATAGTTGCAACAGCAACAAAATGTGTTTAATGAGGAATAAAAATCCATTTGTGGAAAAGAATTTATTTGCTTTAAACTATAAGAAAAGTCGTTTATAGATAAAATTCACTTAAAAACTGTGCTTGTATTTATTTTTTTTTTTAAATAAAAAACATTACACACAAAAAAACTGCGCCACTCCATAAACAACTAAGACAATTTTTACTGCTTCTCTGGATTTGCTTTTGAAATTTATGGATTAATGTAAATATATTCTCAGCGTCTATGAAATGTGAAGTTAGTTTCAATATGAAGCTGAATGGTTACTTTGCATTTTGTGGGCTTTTCTATATAACAGCTAATTGTTGTTCTTCAGTGTTTTTAGGCCACGATTGGTGACATGAGGGTTTCGCTTTTTTTTTTTTTTCTTTGTTTCTTTTTCTTTTTTAACCTAGTGGTGATTTTAGAGGATAAATAGAATGCATTAATTATTTGTCTGTCTTTATTACTATGCTGTGGTGGTGTTCACAATCCTGAGAGATGTGAGACAGTCAAAGAGTAAAATTAGGGTGCAAAATTATAGGGAAGTTTATTTCCAGTTCTTCAAAGGGTTAGTCTACAAAACACCCTAAGAAACTGTCCTCATGGGCAAGGCTGCAGAGCAGAGCTGGCAGATCTTCAAGGAGGCTTTCCTCAGGGTTCAAGAGCTCTCCATCCCCAGGTGTAGCAGGTCAGGAAAGGAAGGCAAGGGACTGACATAGGTGAACTGGGAGCTACTGGTCAAACTTGAGAGCAAGAAGAAAATGCACAGGCAGTGGAAATAGGGACAGTTACCATGGGAAGAGAATAAGGAGGCTGCTAGGTTGCGTAGGCACAAGGTCAGGAAAATGAAGGCACCAAACTATGTCGTCACCAAATTATTCTCAATGATATTTGAAAAGTCATGGCAGTCAGATGAAGTCCCTGCTAACTGGAAAAAAAAGCAACATCCAATTTTTACAAGGAGTAGAAAGGGTGACCAATGTGTTAGTGTCACATCTGTACTGGAAAGGATCATGGGCAGGCCCTCCTGGAAGAACACAGAAGACAGGGAGGTGATAGAGGAGAAGCAGCGTGGCTTTACCAGTGGCAAGTCCTGCTTGACCAACCTAGTGGCCTTCCATGATGGAGTAACTGCATCAATGGATAAGGGAGAAGAACTGCTGGTGTCAAGGGAGGGTCAGGTGGGGGTTAAGGAAAGGGTATGCACCAGAGGGCAGTGGGCATAGAGGAGGCTGCCCATGGTAGTGGGCACAGCCCCAAGATGCTGCAGCTCAAGGAGCACTGGGGACACCGCTCTCAGACACAGGGTTTAAATTTGGGTGGTCCTTTGTAGAGCCAGCAGTTGGACTTGATGATCCTTGTGGTCCCTTCCAACTCAGGATATTCTATGATTCTATGATGTCATCTATCTGGACTTCATTAAGGCCTTTGACACCATAACATCTTTCTCTACAAATTGGAAAAATATGAATTTGATGAATTTGATGGGTGGACTGTTCGATAGATGAAGAATCTGCAGGATCAGATCAACAGAGTAATGGTCAATGGCTTCAAGTCTGAATGGAGATCAGTGACAAGTGGTGTCCCTCATGGGACAATGCTGGGACTGGTACCCTTTAATATCTTCACCAATTACATTGATATTACAGTTGAGTACATTCTCAGAAAATTCATGGACCAAGCTGTGTGGTGATCAATACACTCACAGAACTACAGCATCATAGAATCACAGAATGTCAGAAATTGGAAGGGACGTTGAAAGACCGTCTACTCCAATTCCCCTGCCAGAGCAGGAACACCTAGATTAGATCACACAGCAACATGTCCAGGCTGGTTTTGAATGTCTGCAGAGAAGGAGACCCCACAGCCTTTCTGGGCAGTCTCCTGTTTCAGTGTTCTATTATCTTTTCTGTGAAGAATTTTATTACCCTATTTATGTGGAACCTCCTATGTGCCAGCTTGCGCTTATTGCCCCTAGTCCTCTCATTTGATGTCACTGAGAAGAGCCTGGCTCCATTTTCCTGGCACTCACTCTTTGTATATTTAAAAGTATTAATAAAGTCATGCCTCAGTCTCCTCCAAGCTAAAGAGACCCAGCTCCCTCAGCCTTTCCTCATAATGGAGATGTAACACTCCCTTAATCATCATTGTAGCTCTGTGCTGGACTTTCTCAAGCAGTTCCCTGTCTTTATTGAACTCGGGAGCCCAGAAATGGACTCTATATTCCAGACGCAATCTTACAGGGGCAGAGTAGAGAGGGAGGAGAGCCTCTTTCAACCTGCTTACCACACCCCTTCTAATACACCCCAGAATGCCATTGACCTTCTTGACCACAAAGACAAAGTGCTGGCTTATGGTCATCCTGCTGTGTCCACCAGGACCCCTAGTTCTCCTGCCCCTGTGCTGCTCCCCAGCAGGTTAGTCCCCAGCTTGTGCTGGTACCTGGAGTTGTTCTTGCCCAGATGCAAGACTCTACAATTGCCCTTGTTATGTTTTGTTAGCTTTCTCCCTGCCCAGCTCTCCACTCAAGGGGTTGAATGCCATCCAGAGGGACCTAAGCAGGCTTGAGCAGAAGGCCCAGGAGAATGTCATTGTTTTATGATTTTTGGTAATCAGTATTCCACATCATAACATAATGTAGTGCACTTGGAGTTAAAGAGTTAATGCTCCAGGTCTGGGAACCTGTCCCAGAAGAGAATTACTACTACATTCCCCAGAAGACTGTTTGTTGTTCTGTTATCATTTCTGCTCAGGGGGAACAGATATAAGGCCTTGGTAGGTCACCTGGCATGCTCTTTTCCCTTTTTTGGTTTTCTTCCCTGCTGCTTGTCCCAACTGCGCACATCACCTCAGCATTAGTGTGAGGCCTTTCAGTTTTTGGATGCTCTTTCTCTCATTATATTTGATTTATTAGCTTCAATTCCAATTATATTGTATTATAGTGTGTTATCTTGCATTCTGATATCATATTTAGTAAATTAGTTTCTCCCCAGGTCAGTGCTGCTGTTTTTAATTATTCAAGGTCCCCTGCTTCCCCTTTCTGGAGGAGCAGATTTGTGAATCCCTCTGCTCCACGAGTCACTGATCTGGGCCAAACCAGCCCATAAACCACTGACAGAGAACTTCATGAAATTCAACAAAGCCAAGTGCAAGGTCTTGCACCTAGATTGATGCCACCTCCATTATCAGTACAAACTGGGGAATGAAAGGATTGAGCCCTGCCAAAATTACCTGGGCGTACTGGTGAATGGCATACTGAACATGAGCCAGCAAGGGGCACCCTTCTGGATGAAAGCCAACTGTATCATGGGCTGCATTAAAAGAAGCGCGGCCAGCAGGTTGAGAGAGGTCATCCTGCCTCTAGACTCTGTGCCGATGATGCCTCACCAGGGGTACTGCTTCCAGGAGTGATCAGTGCAGAAGAGACATGGACCTGTTGGAGCTTGTCCACTGGAGGTCTACAGAGATGATTCAAGGGATGGAACATCTCTCCTATGAGGACAGGCTTAGAAAGCTGGGGCTGTTCAGCCTGAAGAAGAGAAGGCTCTGAGGTGGCCTTATAGTGGCCTTTCAGTAAAGGGGAGCCACGGGAAAGAAAGGAACAGAATCTTTAGTAGGATCAGTGGTGACAGGACAAGGGCAAATGGTTTCAAGCTAAAAGAGGGCAGATTTATTTTGGATATGTGGAAAAAGTATTTTACAGTGAGAGTGGTGAGGCACTGGAACAGGGTGCCCAGAGATTTGGTGATGCTCTGTCCTTAGAGGCTTACAAGGCCAGGCTGGACCATGCTCTGAGGAACCTTACCTAGTTGTGTGTGTATCTCTGTTCATTGCAGGGGAGTTGGACTACATGACCTTTAGAGGCTCCTTTCAACTCCGAGGATTTTATGATTTTTTGATTCTTTGAATTGTGTCATTCTTTGCCATCTGAGGTGAACAATTCCTTTTCATAGCTTTTATGGGAAAAAAGGGACTGTCAGTGAATTGAACTGTAGCTTTTCCTTTAGTGTGAAATGAATATCTCAAGTTTCAATGTATTGGATTTATACACCTTCCTTGAATATGAAATAAATAATTCTGTCTTGGAATTGCTGTCACTGAAATAGAAGTCAGGGACAGATAGAAACAGTCCTCTATATGTCTCTGTTAAACAGTAGCTTTTCTGGAAAACAGAAAACAAAACACATGCATTGTAGGGAAAGGCACTGTCTTCTTATACCAACTATTATTACTTTAGGCTGGAAGTAAGACTGATAGGCCAGCTGAAGTGCACCTACATTGTTGGTGACAAACTGTCGGATGGCATGCCACAATCCAAGGGGCTTTGTGAGAGCAAGATCTTCCAGTCTGCTCTGTGAGGTGCTGAGCACAATGAGTCACATCTGAAATACTTATACAGCAGTGCATGCAGCATAACATACAGGCAAGAAGATCTGAAATCTTTGGCTTAGTCCCAGAGCTACAACATCATTGGTATAAGTGAAACCTGATGGGTAGGATCCTGTAACTAGTGTGTTCTGTTGAATGGCTACAGTCTTTTCAGAAGAGACAGGCTGAGCAGGAGAGGCAGGGAGTAGCATTGCATGTAATGGAGCAGCTGGACAGTATACACAAAGCAGTTGAGAACCTCTATGTAAGGATTTAGGGAGAAGCAAATAAAGGGGTTATCACTTTGGGGTCTACTATTGACCACCTGACCAGGATGATGACACCAATGAATTATCCTTTAAGAAACTAAGGGAGACATCTAGATCAAACGCCTTTGACCTTATGGGGACATCGACTTGCCAGACATTAACAGGGAACACCACATATACAACCAGGTCCAGAAGATTCCTAAGACACCTCAAGGACAACTTCTTGGCACAGGTACTGAGGAAACCAACAAAGAAAGGTGACCTCGTTGACCTGTTTGTTGTGAACAGAGAAGGTCTTGTGAGTAAAGTGGCAATTGGTGAACATTATGGCCATAGTGACCTTAAAGTAATTGAATTTAAAATCTTTGGTAAGAGGAGGAAAACTGCTACCAAAGCCTTAATTCTGATTATGGGGAGAGCAGATTCTAGGCTGTTCAATGAATGAAACAGTAAGGTCCCCTGAGAAACTGTTTTTGAACATGTTGGTGTCCATCAGTGCTGGTCACTTTTAAAGTATCACCTCTTGAGAGCACAGGATCATGCAGTTTCAAAATGTGGGAAGTCACTAGGTGGAGCTGAAGGCCAGCTTAACCGAGCAGGGATCTCCTTGAGTTTAGGTGGAAAAAAAAATGTATGGCCACTGAAAGCAAGGTCAGGTGACATGGGAAGATTACAGGGATGCTGTTCACCTCTGTACAGAGAAAATTCATACAGCCAACACTCAGCTGAACCTGTCTGATGTTGTGGGGAGAAACATAAAGGGCTTTTTATAATATGTTAAAAATAAAAGGAGGACCAGAGAGAACATCAGACTTGATGAGAATGGTCTTCTTATAAAGTGGGACATAGGCAAAACAGGGACTTTTAATGCTTCCTTGTCTGTGTCTTCAACACTGATGATGAGTAGTGGCACTTCAGGTGCACTGAGTTGAATGAATGTGACTGAGGTAACCATCAATTCCCAGCCAAACCTGAAATTATGCAGGATTTTTTGCTCTACCTGGATGCATGTAAGTCCATAGAACCTGATGGGATTCATCCCAGGGTACTTGGGGAGCTGGATGATGTTTTTGCAGGGTCTTTCTCAATTATTTTTCAATAGTCTTGGGAATCTGAGGAGGTCTCAGTTGACTGGAAGCTGGCAAATGTTGTTCCAATTGTTCCAAGAATGGCAAGAAAGAAGTCCCTAGTAATGACACACCTGTCAGTCTAAATTTACTGCCTGGTAAAATTATGGAGCAAATTATGCTGAAATTAGTGGAAAACACCTAAAAGACAATGAGGTAATTGGTCACATCCAACATGGGTTCATGAGGGAAAGGTCCTGCTTAACTGATGATTTCCTTTTATGACAAGGTCATTCATCTAGTTAATCAAGGAAACCCAGTTGTTATCTTTTTGGATTTCAGGAATATTTTGATACTATTTCTCACAATATTATTTTGGACAACGTGTCCAGCATACAACTAGATAAAACATCATGTTGTGGGTGAGCTAGGTTTATAATAATGAGGTTACATGAGGCTTCTAGCCAGTCACTAAAGGGGTTCTCCAGGGCTCCATTTTAGGGGCAGCTCTTTTTAATGTTTTCATAAATGATCTGTCTGCTTTGAGCAAGTTTGCTGATGATACTAAGTTGGAAGGAGTTGTTGTCTTCATCAAAATTGGAAAGTCTTTGAAGAGGGATCTAGACAAATTGGAGAGCTGAATAGGTGCCAGCTACACAAAGTTTAGCAAGAGGAAGTGCTGGATTCTACATCTGGGAAAGAGCAGCCCTGGGTATTGCTGCAATTTAACCAAGTAGGTGGCTAAGCACCATATTCTCTCTCCCATTTCCCAGTGGGGTGAGAGAAGAGAATTGGGAAAAAACAGTATAACTCATGGGTTGAGATAAATGTATTTACTAAAACAGAGAAAAGGAAATGGATAATGGTTATGACAATACATATACATGTATGAATGTATATAACAAGTGATGCACAAGAAATTACTTATCACCTCCTGACTGAAGCCCATCTAGCTTGAGATTAACTCCCACCCCCTTCAAAGCTCCTGCATGATGTCATTTGGTATGGAATATCCCTTCAGCCACCTTATGTCAGCTGCCTTGAATTTTCTTTTGCTCTTATCTCCTTCTAGCTTCTTATTTTCTCTTAGCATTTTCTTTAAGTTTTATACTCTCAACAGAGCATCTCATTCTTAATTTTCAGCTCCTTTTCCACCACCGCCCTCAAAACCCTTTCTCTCAATTTAGTGCTCACTTCCCTGTACACTGATTCTTCTTTACCATCTTCTTTCTTCCAATATTCAGTTTCCCCACATAGAATTCATTGAAGGTTCTCCCTCACCCTGCTGTCTTGGCTTCTTCTCTCTCCTTTGACACTCTCTTTCCATCTTCACTTTTCCTACTAACATCCCTTGCTCAAAGCAAGAGTCAGATGGGAAAAATACAGGCCTTCCACTCCAGCAGTCCTACCCTCTTAAACAAACTGCAGCATCTGTACCTTTGTATAAAGACAAGACAGACATGTTTGCTAGACAACTCAAAGCATATATAGTACTACTGCCATAGCTTCTGTGCAGTCTGGACATAAAGGCTGCCTAAGACTTTAACTGTCATGAGAATCAATATAAACAGGCAAGGTCAGGGTTTAGACCAGCAGTAGACCCATGTTTTTGTGAAAATGCAGCAGCAACCCTTACAGGATAACCCAGAGCACCTCAAAATGCATTTAAGTATTGTGTTTAGCACCTGAATCCCTCACCTGCTTTCCTGCTTGCTTTGCCTAAATACCTAGCTGAGAGAAAGATGAATGATTTTCCTCTCACCAGATTTCACTGTGTGGAAAAAAAAAATCAGTGTTTTTGAATGCCTGTGACAGAAGACAGTCCTACAGAGCTGTAGTGGAAATGCTAGGCTATGGCTTGAAGCAATGATTGAGCACCTGCTAGGAAGGCAGAGCCAACCCAGGGGAGCTCAGGCATGTGTAAAGGCACCTGTGTTACTAGAAGTGGTTGAGCCAGGAATCCTTTCTTTCCCAGACCTCATTCAAAGGTTGCCAGCAAAGGCAAAGATATATCATTTGGAGATCCCTGCCTATCTGAAAACTTCACAGACCTTCTGGAGGTAAGCAGCTTCTTTTCCTTATTTCTGCATCCACTGCTGTTGCTTCTGAGCAATTCCTCACTCACTGTGGCCTTGGATCTTCATATTACCAAAGCAAATCTGCAAAGTGCTAAACTAGCATATTGTATGCAGAACAGGTATTGGTCCCTTATGAGTAATATGTACTTCCAGTTCTGCTCTGATACTAGCATCATCTTGCAGTCTAGCAATAGCGTGCATGCAATTGAGAGAAATAGAATGAATTTATTGAGGATTAGAAATCAGTCTGTGGAAAGGCAGAAGAATTTATTTACTGACACCTGAAAAAGACAATTTCTGTATTAAATCAACCTGGATAAAATATGTTTGTGTAGCCACAGTGCTTCTGCTTTTTGTTCTGTTTTCTTTCTTTCTTCCTTTTCTTTCTTTCTTTCTTTCTTTCTTTCTTTCTTTCTTTCTTTCTTTCTTTCTTTCTTTCTTTCTTTCTTTCTTTCTTTCGCTCTTTCGCTCTTTCTTTCGCTCTTTCTTTCGCTCTTTCTTTCGCTCTTTCGCTCTTTCTTTCTTTCGCTCTTTCGCTCTTTCGCTCTTTCTTTCGCTCTTTCTTTCGCTCTTTCTTTCGCTCTTTCTCTCTTTCTTCCTCTCTTTCTTTCTCTCTTTCTTTCTCTCTTTCTTTCTCTCTTTCTTTCAGCATCACTCTTAAAACAAAAAAGCTCCCCTATTCAGAAAGAAAAAAAAAAGACCATCTTAATTATTCCTCTAGATTTTCTTTTATAAAAGAATAGGTATGTATATAAAATTAGCATGAAAATTATACCTGCTGATGCTGAAGAGAGATTTCACTAAGTCAGAAAAGACAGCCCCATCTAGATAAGCTGTCACTCTACTAATTTCCACATCAGCCCTAATTTCTAATGATCATCCTTGATCAAGGATCTACTACTGTGAAGTTCACTAAGCACTTCCTGAAATGAGTCCCCTGAGTCTTAGTGTAGTTTTACCATATAGAAATTCAGTTTTCCTATGTTTCAGTGCTGGAGAGAAGTCTCAAGGAGTAACAATTTTTAAAAAAAAAAAAAAAAAAAAAAAGCCTTACATAATGGAAAAAATATTTTGTTGTGTCTGTATAAGTATTCGAATAGAGGTGCATGTGGTTGTGGGTGGAAATATGTGTTCCCGTCATGTCTAGTATATTGAGGGAAACAAAACTGCCCTTTAAATACTGCATCTATCTGAGGTAATGCGTTGTTACTCCATGCCTGCCCTAATTAGATCCATCTGCAGAATAGCCAACAAGTATGATACTCTTCTCTATTTTATTATGAAAACCAAAATATGTTTCTGTCTGCTGTACCTCTGTCTAATGCAGCTTGTCTTTGAAAACCACTCTTCTGAAAACGGGTGAAAATCTGCAGTCTTCCCAGATGCAATATACAAGTTATCAAAAATCTATACCAACCACTGACTTGCTTGACCTGTGATACAGTCAGGCAAAATTAGAAAAATTCTGCACTTGGGTTGGAGCAATCAGAAATATGTATACTAACTGGAAGAAGAGCAGTCCTTAACATTAGTAATATTTTATTTCTGTTACAATTGCATTATCTCTGTACAATGTTTTCCTAAGCACAAAATTTTGCCAAAGTAGTTTTAAAATATCACAGGGTGGATTCTGTTACACTGAATTACTCGTTATAACAACTTTTTTAGGTACAGCTATAACAGGTTTGTGTGAAATAATTGTTTAAGTTATAGAATAGTTCAAAGTGATACATGTAACTCATAGAGGTGCATGAAAAGAGAGGTCAGGCATTGGAACAGGCTGCCAAGGAAGGTGAATAAATCACTGTTACTGGAGGATTCAATAAATATCAAGATGTTCGGGGAGGTAAAACAAAATCCGCACGCCTAAGCAGCGCAAAGCAAGGAATTCTTTTGCTGCTCTCCCTAGGCAGGCAGATAGACACTCGGCTGCTCTGGGGAAGCAAGGCTTATCATGTGTAACGGCTTGCTGGGAAGGTGGTGCCGTCACTCCCGACGTGAACAGCTCCTTCTTTAAGGCCATCTTTCCTTGCTGTGCATGACAGGCAGCAATATGGAGTGGGATCTTTCTCAAGCCGTACTAAAGTCATCAGCCAGGACAATCACAGTTGCTCTGAACTGGTGCTTCCTGTTGGTGCACTCAGTCCCTTCAGCAATGTTGAGGTGTGGTTGTTTTTATTTGCCAGTGCAGATGCTGGGTATTTGTGGAACATCCAGAAAGCGCGCTGTAGAAGCAGGAATGAGAGAGCAGACTTTCATTTTGTGTGTACTAGAAGAAAGGCGGAGTGCCTCCCTCAAAGCAGGAAATTCACGGGCTGTGTCAAGGTGTAAGTCACGCTGCCGGCCTGTGAAGAGAGCAGGGCCGTGCTCAATAGCGCAGGAGCGTTTTGTAGGGAGCTCTTTGCAGGCCCTGAAGTCTGCTGCACAGCTGGTGGTCTTTGTGAAGAGACGACTTGGGATGGGCGGAGCGGCAGAGGGGCGCAGCAGAAGAGCCTGCTTATGCCTCCTGTGAGTTGTTTGTTCAAGCAGAGGAGTGCCTAGCTCAGTAGTGGTGCCCAAGAGCCTGGAAGTTGCTTATGCATGACAAGGTGTTGAGTATCAAGGAGGCCCTTGTTCTTGCAGCGCTCTGCTGTCACGGGCGGCGTGCTGATAGCTCCCGAATGTGACGGGTGCTTTTTCCATGGCTGTATGAAACGCTAGGATGGAAATGAGTGGAGCCCTCTGGTGGGGACTGCCCTTGGTCATCTGTGTCTCAGCACACGGCAAGAGGCGGCGCACTTAAAGGGCGAGGGATTTCCCATCAGATGCTTATGTGTAAGGGATGAGTGGGTTGCAACAACCAAATGAGAAGCGGAGCGGGCAGAACTGTTAGCTGGGACCAAAGTGCACGTAGTAGAGATGGTCTCCAGAAACCCCTGTGTAAGAGACGCAGCCTGCAGCGCTAGCACCGGGACGCCTTTGCCCGGTGCGCTTGTGTAGGAGTGGATGTGTTTTTCCTGTGAGCGCTTCTCGCACCAAGGGAATTGGGCACGTATTCAGAGGGAGGCGTGAGAGTATGAAAGAGTTAAAGAAGAAGCCAGGGAGCCAAGCCCTAAGCAGTAGAAAACCACGTGGGAGGTACGGAAGTAACATGAAATGGCGGCTCCTGAGAGTGGAATGTGGAGTACAACAAAATGGCGCCTCCCTATGTAGGTAGGTGGGAGGGAGTTCCGGTTCTGGCCACACCCACTTCCGGGCGGTAGCCAATTGGAAGCGGGTCCTTGTCCTTCTCCTTCTGCCGCGGCACTTTTTCCATCCCGGCACGCATTCCATGCAGTGCTAAAAGCTGGTGCCCATACAGAGCGGCTGGCCAGAGGTGCAGGTCTGCGGAGGAGCTGCAGCCGTAGCAGCAGCGTCAGATCTGCATGCCAGAGTTGTCAGCATTTGAGCAGTCAGTTGGTCAGAAGCGCTGTGCTGCGCAGTACGCTTAGTCAAAGGGCATGAAGGAGTAAATTCAGGGAGCGGGAAAGAGGCAGATAGAGAGTTTTGGAGTGTAGTTCCTTGCTCCCTTGGAGACCCCACGGCGGGTGCTTTCCGCTCTCAGCAGGGGAGCATAGAAAATAAGAATAGAAAACAGTGCACGGGGAGACTGTGTTTATGGGCTCTGGCGTGTGCTTCTGTCAGTTTTCAGCATTTGGAGTGAAGGACAAGTGCCCAGGTGTTTCAGCAGGGACACGTGAGTTTCTAACCTTGCCTTCCACGTCTCAAAGCGGCAACGGAAAATGCAGGGTTCACTCCAACCGCGCCTTCTGCAGCCACCGAATTGCGGAGCCAGCAATCTAAGAAGGTGTCTGAAGGGCCCCAAAGGGTATAGTTAGGGAATGTCTTATCCCTTCCGTGCGTGTGCTTTTAGGAGGATACGCACGTGTCTCAAGTCCGCACCTTGACAAACGTGTCCCTGTTGCAATTTCACCAGGCAGACAGCTAAAGAGCAGGCAGCTGCATGCTCAGCCTGCCCTTGTGGGTTACGGGAGAGAAGTGCCGTGGTGAAATAAAGGCGTTCGGGGAGGTAAAGCAAAGTCCGCATGCCTAAGCAGTGCAAAGCAAGGAATTCTTTTGCTGCTCTCCCTGGGCAGGCAGATAGACACTCGGCTGCTCTGGGGAAGCAGGGCTTATCATGCGTAACAACTTGCTGGGAAGGTACTGCCGTCACTCCCGATGTGAACAGCTCCTTCTTTAAGGCCATCTTTTCTTGCTGTGCATGACTGGCAGCAATATGGAGTGGGATCTTTCTCTGGCCGTACTAAAGTCATCAGCCAGGACAATCACAGTTGCTCTGAACCGGCGCTTACTGTCGGTGTGCTCATTCCCTTTAGAAATTGTGAGTTGCAGTTGTTTTTATTTGCCAGTGCAGATGCTGGGTATTTGTGGAACATCCAGAAAGCGCGCTGTGGAAGCAGGAATGAGAGAGCAGAGTTTCATTTTGCGTGTGCTAGAAGAAAGGCGGAGTGCCTTTCCCCAAAGCAGGAAATTCACGGGCTGTGTCAAGGTGTAAGTCACGCTGCCGGCCTGTGAAGAGAGCAGGGAACAAAGGGCCGTGCTCAATAGCCCAGGAGCGTTTTGTAGGGAGCCCTTTGCAGGCCCTGAAGTATGCTGCACAGCTTGTGGTCTCTGTGAAGAGACGACTTGGGATGGGCGGAGAGGCAGAGGGGCGCAGCAGAAGAGCCTGCTTATGCCTCCTGTGAATTGTTTGTTCAAGCAGAGGAGTGCCTAGCTCAGTAGCGGTGCCCAAGAGCCTGGAAGTTGCTTATGCATGACAAGGTGCTGAGTATCAAGGAGGCCCTTGTTCTTGCAGCACTCTGCTGTCACGGGCAACGTGCTGATAGCTCCCGAATGTGACGGGTGCTTTTTTCATGGCTGTATGAAACGCTAGGATGGAGATCAGTGGAGCCCTCTGGCGGGGACTGCCCTTGGTCATCTGTGTCTCGGCACACGGCAAGAGGCGGCGCACTTAAAGGGCGAGGGATTTCCCATCAGATGCTTATGTTTGAGGGACGAGTGGGTCGCAACAGCCAAATGAGAAGCGGAGCGGGCAGAATTGTTAGCTGGGACCAAAGTGCACGTAGTAGAGCTGGTCTCCAGAAACCCCCGTATGAGAGACGCAGCCCGCAGCGCCAGCACCGGGACACGTTTGCCCGGTGCGGTTGTGTAGGAGTGGATGTGTTTTTCCTGTGAGCGCTTCTCTCACCAAGGGAATTGGGCACGTATTCAGAGGGAGGCGTGAGAGTATGAAAGAGTTAAAGAAGAAGCCAGGGAGCCAAGCCCTAAGCAGTAGAAAACCACGTGGGAGGTACGGAAGTAACATGAAATGGCGGCTCCTGAGAGTGGAATGTGGAGTACAACAAAATGGCGCCTCCCTATGTAGGTAGGTGGGAGGGAGTTCCGGTTCTGGCCACACCCACTTCCGGGCGGTAGCCAATTGGAAGCGGGTCCTTGTCCTTCTCCTTCTGCCGCGGCACTTTTTCCATCCCGGCACGCATTCCATGCAGTGCTACCAGCTGGTGCCCATACAGAGCGGCTGGCCAGAGGTGCAGGTCTGCGGAGGAGCTGCAGCCGTAGCAGCAGCGTCAGATCTGCATGCCAGAGTTGTCAGCATTTGAGTGGTCAGTTGGTCAGAAGCGCTGTGCTGCGCAGTACGCTTAGTCAAAGGGCATGAAGGAGTAAATTCAGGGAGCGGGAAAGAGGCAGATAGAGAGTTTTGGAGTGTAGTTCTTTGCTCCATTGGAGACCCCACGGCGGGTGCTTTCCGCTCTCAGCAGGGGAGCATAGAAAATAAGAATAGAGAACACTGCACGGGGAGACTGTGTTTATGGGCTCTGGCGTGTGCTTCTGTCAGTTTTCAGCATTTGGAGTGAAGGACAAGTGCCCAGGTGTTTCAGCAGGGACACGTGAGTTTCTAACCTTGCCTTCCACGTCTCAAAGCGGCAACGGAAAATGCAGGGTTCACTCCAACCGCGCCTTCTGCAGCCACCAAATTGCGGAGCCAGCAATCTAAGAAGGTGTCTGAAGGGCCCCAAAGGGTATAGTTAGGGAATGTCTTATCCCTTCCGTGCGTGTGCTTTTAGGAGGGTACGCACGTGTCTCATGTCCGCACCTTGACAAACGTGTCCCTGCTGCGATTTCACCAGGCAGACAGCTAAAGAGCAGGCAGCTGCATGCTCAGCCTGCCCTTGTGGGTTACGGGAGAGAAGTGCCGTGGTGAAATAAAGGCGTTCGGGGAGGTAAAGCAAAGTCCGCATGCCTAAGCAGTGCAAAGCAAGGAATTCTTTTGCTGCTCTCCCTGGGCAGGCAGATAGACACTCGGCTGCTCTGGGGAAGCAGGGCTTATCATGCGTAACAACTTGCTGAGAAGGTACTGCCGTCACTCCCGATGTGAACAGCTCCTTCTTTAAGGCCATCTTTTCTTGCTGTGCATGACTGGCAGCAATATGGAGTGGGATCTTTCTCTGGCCGTACTAAAGTCATCAGCCAGGACAATCACAGTTGCTCTGAACCGGCGCTTACTGTCGGTGTGCTCATTCCCTTTAGAAATTGTGAGTTGCAGTTGTTTTTATTTGCCAGTGCAGATGCTGGGTATTTGTGGAACATCCAGAAAGCGCGCTGTGGAAGCAGGAATGAGAGAGCAGAGTTTCATTTTGCGTGTGCTAGAAGAAAGGCGGAGTGCCTTTCCCCAAAGCAGGAAATTCACGGGCTGTGTCAAGGTGTAAGTCACGCTGCCGGCCTGTGAAGAGAGCAGGGAACAAAGGGCCGTGCTCAATAGCCCAGGAGCGTTTTGTAGGGAGCCCTTTGCAGGCCCTGAAGTCTGCTGCACAGCTTGTGGTCTCTGTGAAGAGACGACTTGGGATGGGCGGAGAGGCAGAGGGGCGCAGCAGAAGAGCCTGCTTATGCCTCCTGTGAATTGTTTGTTCAAGCAGAGGAGTGCCTAGCTCAGTAGCGGTGCCCAAGAGCCTGGAAGTTGCTTATGCATGACAAGGTGCTGAGTATCAAGGAGGCCCTTGTTCTTGCAGCACTCTGCTGTCACGGGCGGCGTGCTGATAGCTCCCAAATGTGACGGGTGCTTTTTTCATGGCTGTATGAAACGCTAGGATGGAGATCAGTGGAGCCCTCTGGCGGGGACTGCCCTTGGTCATCTGTGTCTCGGCACACGGCAAGAGGCGGCGCACTTAAAGGGCGAGGGATTTCCCATCAGATGCTTATGTTTGAGGGACGAGTGGGTCGCAACAGCCAAATGAGAAGCGGAGCGGGCAGAATTGTTAGCTGGGACCAAAGTGCACGTAGTAGAGCTGGTCTCCAGAAACCCCCGTATGAGAGACGCAGCCCGCAGCGCCAGCACCGGGACACGTTTGCCCGGTGCGGTTGTGTAGGAGTGGATGTGTTTTTCCTGTGAGCGCTTCTCTCACCAAGGGAATTGGGCACGTATTCAGAGGGAGGCGTGAGAGTATGAAAGAGTTAAAGAAGAAGCCAGGGAGCCAAGCCCTAAGCAGTAGAAAACCACGTGGGAGGTACGGAAGTAACATGAAATGGCGGCTCCTGAGAGTGGAATGTGGAGTACAACAAAATGGCGCCTCCCTATGTAGGTAGGTGGGAGGGAGTTCCGGTTCTGGCCACACCCACTTCCGGGCGGTAGCCAATTGGAAGCGGGTCCTTGTCCTTCTCCTTCTGCCGCGGCACTTTTTCCATCCCGGCACGCATTCCATGCAGTGCTACCAGCTGGTGCCCATACAGAGCGGCTGGCCAGAGGTGCAGGTCTGCGGAGGAGCTGCAGCCGTAGCAGCAGCGTCAGATCTGCATGCCAGAGTTGTCAGCATTTGAGTGGTCAGTTGGTCAGAAGCGCTGTGCTGCGCAGTACGCTTAGTCAAAGGGCATGAAGGAGTAAATTCAGGGAGCGGGAAAGAGGCAGATAGAGAGTTTTGGAGTGTAGTTCTTTGCTCCATTGGAGACCCCACGGCGGGTGCTTTCCGCTCTCAGCAGGGGAGCATAGAAAATAAGAATAGAGAACACTGCACGGGGAGACTGTGTTTATGGGCTCTGGCGTGTGCTTCTGTCAGTTTTCAGCATTTGGAGTGAAGGACAAGTGCCCAGGTGTTTCAGCAGGGACACGTGAGTTTCTAACCTTGCCTTCCACGTCTCAAAGCGGCAACGGAAAATGCAGGGTTCACTCCAACCGCGCCTTCTGCAGCCACCAAATTGCGGAGCCAGCAATCTAAGAAGGTGTCTGAAGGGCCCCAAAGGGTATAGTTAGGGAATGTCTTATCCCTTCCGTGCGTGTGCTTTTAGGAGGGTACGCACGTGTCTCATGTCCGCACCTTGACAAACGTGTCCCTGCTGCGATTTCACCAGGCAGACAGCTAAAGAGCAGGCAGCTGCATGCTCAGCCTGCCCTTGTGGGTTACGGGAGAGAAGTGCCGTGGTGAAATAAAGGCGTTCGGGGAGGTAAAGCAAAGTCCGCATGCCTAAGCAGTGCAAAGCAAGGAATTCTTTTGCTGCTCTCCCTGGGCAGGCAGATAGACACTCGGCTGCTCTGGGGAAGCAGGGCTTATCATGCGTAACAACTTGCTGAGAAGGTACTGCCGTCACTCCCGATGTGAACAGCTCCTTCTTTAAGGCCATCTTTTCTTGCTGTGCATGACTGGCAGCAATATGGAGTGGGATCTTTCTCTGGCCGTACTAAAGTCATCAGCCAGGACAATCACAGTTGCTCTGAACCGGCGCTTACTGTCGGTGTGCTCATTCCCTTTAGAAATTGTGAGTTGCAGTTGTTTTTATTTGCCAGTGCAGATGCTGGGTATTTGTGGAACATCCAGAAAGCGCGCTGTGGAAGCAGGAATGAGAGAGCAGAGTTTCATTTTGCGTGTGCTAGAAGAAAGGCGGAGTGCCTTTCCCCAAAGCAGGAAATTCACGGGCTGTGTCAAGGTGTAAGTCACGCTGCCGGCCTGTGAAGAGAGCAGGGAACAAAGGGCCGTGCTCAGTAGCCCAGGAGCGTTTTGTAGGGAGCCCTTTGCAGGCCCTGAAGTCTGCTGCACAGCTTGTGGTCTCTGTGAAGAGACGACTTGGGATGGGCGGAGAGGCAGAGGGGCGCAGCAGAAGAGCCTGCTTATGCCTCCTGTGAATTGTTTGTTCAAGCAGAGGAGTGCCTAGCTCAGTAGCGGTGCCCAAGAGCCTGGAAGTTGCTTATGCATGACAAGGTGCTGAGTATCAAGGAGGCCCTTGTTCTTGCAGCACTCTGCTGTCACGGGCGGCGTGCTGATAGCTCCCAAATGTGACGGGTGCTTTTTTCATGGCTGTATGAAACGCTAGGATGGAGATCAGTGGAGCCCTCTGGCGGGGACTGCCCTTGGTCATCTGTGTCTCGGCACACGGCAAGAGGCGGCGCACTTAAAGGGCGAGGGATTTCCCATCAGATGCTTATGTTTGAGGGACGAGTGGGTCGCAACAGCCAAATGAGAAGCGGAGCGGGCAGAACTGTTAGCTGGGACCAAAGTGCACGTAGTAGAGCTGGTCTCCAGAAACCCCCGTATGAGAGACGCAGCCCGCAGCGCCAGCACCGGGACACGTTTGCCCGGTGCGGTTGTGTAGGAGTGAATGTGTTTTTCCTGTGAGCGCTTCTCTCACCAAGGGAATTGGGCACGTATTCAGAGGGAGGCGTGAGAGTATGAAAGAGTTAAAGAAGAAGCCAGGGAGCCAAGCCCTAAGCAGTAGAAAACCACGTGGGAGGTACGGAAGTAACATGAAATGGTGGCTCCTGAGAGTGGAATGTGGAGTACAACAAAATGGCGCCTCCCTATGTAGGTAGGTGGGAGGGAGTTCCGGTTCTGACCCCACCCACTTCAAGGCGGTAGCCAATTGGAAGCGGGTCCTTGTCCTTCTCCTTCTGCCGTGGCACTTTTTCCATCCCGGCACGCATTCCATGCAGTGCTACCAGCTGGTGCCCATACAGAGCGGCTGGCCAGAGGTGCAGGTCTGCGGAGGAGCTGCAGCCGTAGCAGCAGCGTCAGATCTGCATGCCAGAGTTATCAGCATTTGAGCGGTCAGTTGGTCAGAAGTGCTGTGCTGCGCAGCACGCTTAGTCAAAGGGCTTGAAGGAGTAAATTCAGGGAGCGGGAAAGAGACAGAAGGAGAGATCTGGTAGGTAGTTCTTTGCTCCCTCGGAAATCCCATGGCGGTTGCTTTCCGCTCTCAGCAGAAAAGCATAGAGAACAAGTGACCTGTACGGGGAGACTGTGTTTATGGGCTCTGGCGCTTGCTTCAGTCAGTTTTCAGCATTTGGAGTGAAGGACAAGTGCCCAGGTGTTTCAGCAGGGACACGTGAGTTTCTAACCTTGCCTTCCACGTCTGAAAGCGGCAACGGAAAATGCAGGGTTCACTCCTGCTGCGCTTTCTGCAGCCACTGAAATGCGGAGCCAGCAATCTAAGAAGGTGTCTGAAGGGCCCCAAAGGGTATAGTTAGGGAATGTCTTATCCCTTCCGTGCGTGTGCTTTTAGGAGGGTACGCACGTGTCTCATGTCCGCACCTTGACAAACGTGTCCCTGCTGCGATTTCACCAGGCAGACAGCTAAAGAGCAGGCAGCTGCATGCTTAGCCTGCCCTTGTGGGTTACGGGAGAGAAGTGGCATGGTGAGATAAAAGCGTTCGGGGAGGTAAAGCAAAATCCGCATGCCTAAGCAGTGCAAAGCAAGGAATTCTTTTGCTGCTCTCCCTGGGCAGGCAGATAGACACTTGGCTGCTCTGGGGAAGCAGGGCTTATCATGCGTAACAGCTTGCTGGGCAAATGATGTGCTGCCATCACTCCCGATGTGAACAGCTCCTTCTTTAAGGCCATCTTTTCTTGCTGTGCATGACTGGCAGCAATATGGAGTGAGATCTTTCTCTGGGCCTCATCAGCCAGGACGATCACTGTTGCTCTGAACCAGCGCTTACTGTCGGTGCGCTCAGTCCCTTTAGAAATGGTGAGTTGCAGTTGTTTTTATTTGCCAGTGCAGATGCTGGGTATTTGTGGAACATCCAGAAAGCACACTGTGGAAGCAGGAATGAGAGAGCAGAGTTTCATTTTGCGTGTACTAGAAGAAAGGTGGAATGCTTCCCCCAAAGCAGGAATTGCACGGGCTGTGTCAAGGTGTAAGTCACGCTGCAGGCCTGTGAAGAGAGCAGGGAACAACGGGCCGTGCTCAAGCCCAGGAGCGTTTTGTAGGGAGCCCTTTGTAGGCCCTGAAGTCTGCTGCACAGCTTGTGGTCTTTGTTAAGAGATGACTTGGGATGGGCGGAGAAGCAGAGGGGTGCAGCAGAAGTGCCTGCTGTATATGCATCCTGTGAGTTTTTTGTTCAAGCTGAGGAGTGCCTAGCTCAGTAGCGGTGCCCAAGAGCCTGGAAGTTGCTTATGCATGACAAGGTGCTGAGTATCACGGAGGCCCTTGTTCTTGCAGCGCTCTGCTGTCACGGGCGGTGTGCTGATAGCTCCCGAATGTGACGGGTGCTTTTTGCATGGCTGTATGAGACGCTAGGATGGAGATGAGTGGAGCCCTCTGGCAGGGTGTGCCCTTGGTAATGTTAGGGGCAATGTCTTCACACTTTCAAATTTTTTTTGAGCCGTGGTCATGCTTTTTTGTGTTATTATGGGGTGAGTTCAGCTAAGGTTGCTCGTACTTTGTTTGTTTGTTTGTTTGTTTTGTTTTTTTAATGTTATTTTATCTACTTTTTTATCTTAGTTTTTTTTTTTTTTTTTTTTTTCCCCCCACATTTTCTCACCTGGACGCTTCTCTTTTATAAATGTTTTGATCAGTCTCATTTTCTCTGAATTTTAGTTAGCCTGGGTCAACACTTAGATAAACCCTGCAATGTAACTCTCAGAATGGCAATGGCTGATTTTACTAGAAATGGAACTGCTATGACCTTGTATAATCTTAAATGAGGGGATCAGATTCTCAGTCATTTCCATGTCTCTTCAAATTTCAGAGGTGTATAATCATTTTGGATGTCATATGAAATCCTTGTTTGTTTTAATTAGTACAATGTAAATTCCCTTCCACCTTTATGTCGGCAACTTTTCTTCCCAGGAGGATCTACCTGACCTGCTGGCTTAACTGGAGATATGAGTGTAATCAAAGGCTGAATAGCTTTCAGTTGAATGTACCATTGGAGACATGCAAGAATTCTCTGCAAAGATGCCAGGTAATCACTGAAAATCTGGTATTCCTTAAGATGCATTTGTTTCCTTTCCTGATATATTTACAGTGTAAAGTTTCCTATGCAAAATTTTAAATGAGCAATTTCCTTCTCTAACACTAAGATATTATTCTAACTCTTAATAAAGCTTCAGGCAAAACCTCTACCCACTTGTTTTTCTTAATCTCCCCTAGACCATAGCCTGTATTGTACATAATTTTTAAAAATCTTGACATTTCTTTGCTGTTTCTGGAATGAAATGAGGTTTTCTTTCTGAACATCTTCTATCTCCTGGTATTCTCAAATCTTAGTATAATTTCTCTTAACAAAATCTTAATTACTTCTCTTGCCATGATGCTTTGACATGTATAAGTTTCACGCCAACCAGAAAAAGTATCAACAATTGCTAACATATATATATATTAATTACCGTGAGTTAATTTAGAAAAATTCAATTTGCCAGTATTTCCCATGCATGAAACTTCTTTTCTTCTCCCCAGGAGGAGGTTTTCCTTGAATTTTAAGATATTTTTAATTTGCAATTAACACACTGAACTCTCTTCAATGGGATCCTACTCCCTAAATTTCCTCCTACCCTCATCATCTTCTGCACTGCTGTGGTTTAACCTGGCAGGTGCTTTCAAAATACCACAGCTATGTAGCTACTCAGAATACCGAATAGGAAAATGCATCCTAAAATCAGTAGTAACATGTGGCCTGAAAGGTTGGTTATAAACTCATGTGTATGTAAATTAGAGCCATCCTGTAGACTAACAAAAGGGGCATCTGTTCAGGGGCTACTCTGTAAAGAAAATGGAAGAAGAGTGCAAAACCAGATGAAGCAGCTATTGCAGTAGCAGGTGCGAGATCGGAGAAAATGACAGCTGCTAAAACAAAGGCCGCTAAGCCAATCACTGCGCACTTCGAAAACGCGAGGCTTACAAAGTGTCACAAAATGGAGGCTCCTCCCTCTGGAATGTGGACTGAAAGAAAATGGCACCTCTGAAGTTTCACAAAATGGCGGCAGCTGACTGTGAAATGGAGACTGAAACAAAATGGCGCCCCCCTATGTAGGTAAAGGGGAGGGATTTCCTGTCCTGGCCACATACACATGCACAGGTGTATGTTTGGTGGCCCTGCTAGGCAGGGAGGCTGGAACAACATGATCCTTGTGGTCCCTTCCAACCTGGGTAATTCTGTGATTCTGTGATACTAGGGAAAGCAAAAGGCAGGCCCACACGTCAGGGAACACAGGGAACGCATTCACTGCTTCCCGTCGGCAGGCCGGTGCTCAACCACATCCAGAAACAGCGAGCTCATTGCTGCTAACAATCAGCCTCTTGGGAAGGCAACAGCATCCATGCCACCGTCACCCATTCCTTGACATGCTTGACACCAGCTTTCATTGCTGAGTGTGACGTCCCGGCTTGTTTGGGCCGGCGCGGTGGCTCTGTCTCCTGGCTGGGGCTGCTCCCAGCTTCTGGTCGGTCCCCTGCCTCCTCACTGGGTGAACGGCAGACGAGGCAGAAGAGTCCCTGTCTCGGTGCAAGCAATGCTCTGCAACAGCTCAAAACATGCCTGCGTTAGCACCCCTGTTTTCAGGAACAGCTTCCAATGACCAGCACCCGTGACACTCTGCAAGGCCAAGGAACTCTATGCCAGGCCCAATCACACCAGTACTGCAGTACTGCAGACAGAGTGTCGTACAGTCTCTGCAGCACCTACTTATAAGGAAAGGAAAGAGATTTACTGGCACGTATCCTGTGCGCTCTCTAGACGTTGACGAGGGTGACTTCTGCTTTATGGCCCGACCTTGTCTTGCAGCCCGTTCCCCGCACAGCCCTTCTCTCACTCTCTGTCCTCAGCAGAATAGGGTGGGGAATAAGATGGGAAACCTGCAGCGATAACGCTGAGACAGGGAGCGTGCTTACCAGTCACCTTCAGAGGCAAAACAATCTCAGCGTGCAGTGAGTGGCTTTACTCGACTGCCAGTTGCAAACTGCTGTGGACAGCGCCGAACATAATCATTTTCCCAAGTCTCCTGCTGCGGCTACTTCCCAGGCTCACTTTCTCTCCTTGATACTCAGCTCCCGGACCTCACCCCCCCACACATGCCTAGAGACCCACAGCCATCACAGGCGGTCCGTCACAGCTCCTCCCTGATGATCCTTCCTCCTAGCACTGCTCCCCTGCTCCCCCGCAGGCAAACGGCAGGCTGCTGCTTCCCTTGGGACACATCAAGCTACTCTGGCATGCTCTCCACCTTGTGCTGCAGGGGAAGCTCTGCTCCTGCTTCTGGAGCACCTCTACCTCCTCCCGCTCCTCCCGCTCTGTCTCTTCCTCCTCCCGTTCCTCATCTTTTTCCCATCTCAGCCTGCCCCTCCTCTTGCCAATCCCCTTGCTCCTCCTTCGGAAACTCCTCCCGGTCCACCTCCTGCTCCACTTGGTCTCAGCAGGGCTGTATCTCGCACTTTTCCTTCCTCTCTCCCCACTGCCGGACAGCTTCTGCTCTCCTCTTCCTCCTCCCCTCTGGATTCAGGCCCCAAGGCACCTCCAGCTGGCGCGCTGTGCTCAGCATTGCCCGGTGGCAGTGCCACCGCAGCCAGACCAAATCGACTGCATCTGCCTTGTGGCAGTCCTGGTTTCCTTTCGGAGTCCACCGTCAGCGTCCCGGAACAGCACCTGGGCACCCGTGCCCCGTACACATCTATAGGAACATGTGTCTTGTCACTGATCTGAGCACCTCCTGCTCCAAAGGGAGCAGCCAAGCGGTCCCAGAGAGATCGGAGCAAATGACAGCTGCTAAAACAAAGGCCGCTAAGCCAATCACTGCGCACTCCGAAAACGCGTGGCTTACAAAGTGTCACAAAATGGAGGCTCCTCCCTCTGGAATGTGGACTGAACGAAAATGGCGCCTCTGAAGTTTCACAAAATGGCGGCAGCTGACTATGAAATGGAGACTGAAACAAAATGGCGCCCCCCTATGTAGGTAAAGGGGAGGGATTTCCTGTCCTGGCCACTCCTCCCTTTGGGCAGGCCCAGGAGCGCTGCGACCTCCCCTCCACGCCCCAAAACATTCCGTGCCCTGGCATGCACTCTGCGCAGCACCCCCAGCTGGTAGCTGGGAAGAGCTGCAGGACGGAGACGCCGCTCAGCAGAGCGCCACCTCCAGCAGCAGCAGCTGCATGCTCCACACTGCTCGGCATCTTGCCGGCCAAGCGGTAGAGGGCACTGCGCTGCCCCTTGTGTCTAGTCAGATGAGCCTGAAACTGTCAAGTCGGTGAGCGGGACCACGGCTAGCAGCGTGTCTGGGGAGGTGGTTGGTGGCCCCTTTCTGGGTGGCCGGCTGGGCCTTTCCTGCTCTTCACCGGCAAGGCGAGAGAACAAGTGAGCAGAGCACCCTGCCTGTGTTTGTGCAATTTGAACTGCGGTGGTGCTTGTGTCCAGGTGTTTTCTTTGCTCTGCCTTCCAAGTCACACAGCGGGCAAGAAAACACAGCTGTTGCAAAAGCAAATTCAGCTGGTTGAACACTCATGTGTTCATCCCGTCCACAGGCTGCTTAGTGATGGCCTTCAGCAATCCCTCGGCTTGCTGTAAGCACACGCCGGGTGTCAGCCGAGCATTCGGCACAAAGGCTGGGGCAGACGTAACCTGGGGCAGCGCGTTCTGCTGCTCAGGAGCTCCTCCAAACAAAGCCGTCTTTGCTGCGTGTGCCTACTTAGTTTACCAAATTCACGCAGTTCCACAAAAGCTTGTCTGGAAAGAACGGACTGCCCCTTTGACGTCCACGCTTTTAGGAGTACGTACAAGTCTCCAGTGTTGTTGCCGTCAGACGCGTATGTCTGTTCCCTAGCACTGTGGTGCTTGAACCTGGAAGACTGATAAAGATCCCTCTATCTCAGGCCGCAGGCCGCAGGCCGCAGGCCACAGTCCAGGAAGGGGGACAAAGGAGGCAGGGTAACAGTGCGAGAAAGCGTGGTGCTGAGGGCAAGACACTTCACTAGGGAAAGCAAAAGGCAGGCCCACACGCCAGGGAACACAGGGAACGCATTCGCTGCTTCCCGTCGGCAGGCTGGTGCTCAACCACATCCAGAAACAGCGAGCTCATTGCTGCTAACAATCAGCCTCTTGGGAAGGCAACAGCATCCATGCCACCATCACCCATTCCTTGACATGCTTGACACCAGCTTTCATTGCTGAGCGTGACGTCCCGGCTTGTTTGGGCCGGCGCGGTGGCTCTGTCTCCTGGCAGGGGCTGCTCCCAGCTTCTGGTCGGTCCCCTGCCTCCTCACTGGGTGAACGGCAGACGAGGCAGAAGAGTCCCTGTCTCGGTGCAAGCAATGCTCTGCAACAGCTCAAAACATGCCTGCGTTAGCACCCCTGTTTTCAGGAACAGCTTCCAATGACCAGCACCCGTGACACTCTGCAAGGCCAAGGAACTCTATGCCAGGCCCAATCACACCAGTACTGCAGTACTGCAGACAGAGTGTCGTATAGTCTCTGCAGCACCTACTTATAAGGAAAGGAAAGAGATTTACTGGCACGTATCCTGTGCGCTCTCTAGACGTTGACGAGGGTGACTTCTGCTTTATGGGCCCGACCTTGTCTTGCAGCCCGTTTCCCGCACAGCCCTTCTCTCACTCTCTGTCCTCAGCAGAATAGGGTGGGGAATAAGATGGGAAACCTGCAGCGATAACGCTGAGACAGGGAGCGTGCTTACCAGTCACCTTCAGAGGCAAAACAATCTCAGCGTGCAGTGAGTGGCTTTACTCGACTGCCAGTTGCAAACTGCTGTGGACAGCGCCGAACATAATCATTTTCCCAAGTCTCCCGCTGCGGCTACTTCCCAGGCTCACTTTCTCTCCTTGATACTCAGCTCCCGGACCTCACCCCCCCACACATGCCTAGAGACCCACAGCCATCACAGGCGGTCCGTCACAGCTCCTCCCTGATGATCCTTCCTCCTAGCACTGCTCCCCTGCTCCCTCGCAGGCAAACGGCAGGCTGCTGCATCCCTTGGAACACATCAAGCTACTCTGGCATGCTCTGCACCTTGTGCTGCATGGGAAGCTCTGCTCCTGCTTCTGGAGCACCTCTACCTCCTCCCGCTCCTCCCGCTCTGTCTCCTCCTCCTCCCGTTCCTCATCTTTTTCCCATCTCAGCCTGCCCCTCCTCTTGCCAATCCCCTTGCTCCTCCTTCGGAAACGCCTCCCGGTCCACCTCCTGCTCCACTTGTTCTCAGCAGGGCTGTATCTCGCACTTTTCCTTCCTCTCTCCCCACTGCCGGACAGCTTCTGCTCTCCTCTTCCTCCTCCCCTCTGGATTCACGCCCCAAGGCACCTCCAGCTGGCGCGCTGTGCTCAGCATTGCCCGGTGCAGTGCCACCGCAGCCAGACCAAATCGACTGCATCTGCCTTGTGGCAGTCCTGGTTTCCTTTCGGAGTCCACCGTCAGCGTCCCGGAACAGCACCTGGGCACCCGTGCCCCGTACACATCTATAGGAACACGTGTCTTGTCACTGATCTGAGCACCTCCTGCTCCAAAGGGAGCAGCCAAGCGGTCCCAGAGAGATCGGAGCAAATGACAGCTGCTAAAACAAAGGCCGCTAAGCCAATCACTGCGCACTCCGAAAATGCGTGGCTTACAAAGTGTCACAAAATGGAGGCTCCTCCCTCTGGAATGTGGACTGAAAGAAAATGGCGCCTCTGAAGTTTCACAAAATGGCGGCAGCTGACTGTGAAATGGAGACTGAAACAAAATGGCGCCCCTCTATGTAGGTAAAGGGGAGGGATTTCCTGTCCTGGCCACTCCTCCCTTTGGGCAGGCCCAGGAGCGCTGCGACCTCCCCTCCACGCCCCAAAACATTCCGTGCCCTGGCATGCACTCTGCGCAGCGCCCCCAGCTGGTAGCTGGGAAGAGCTGCAGGACGGAGATGCCGCTCAGCAGAGCGCCACCTCCAGCAGCAGCAGCTGCGTGCTCCACACTGCTCGGCATCTTGCCGGCCAAGCGGTAGAGGGCACTGCGCTGCCCCTTGTGTCTAGTCAGGTGAGCCTGAAACTGTCAAGTCGGTGAGCGGGACCACGGCTAGCAGCGTGTCTGGGGAGGTGGTTGGTGGCCCCTTTCTGGGTGGCCGGCTGGGCCGTTCCTGCTCTTCACCGGCAAGGCGAGAGAACAAGTGAGCAGAGCACCCTGCCTGTGTTTGTGCGATTTGAACTGCGGTGGTGCATGTGTCCAGGTGTTTTCTTTGCTCTGCCTTCCAAGTCACACAGCGGGCAAGAAAACACAGCTGTTGCAAAAGCAAATTCAGCTGGTTGAACACTCATGTGTTCATCCCGTCCACAGGCTGCTTAGTGATGGCCTTCAGCAATCCCTCGGCTTGCTGTAAGCACACGCCGGGTGTCAGCCGAGCATTCGGCACAAAGGCTGGGGCAGACGTAACCTGGGGCAGCGCGTTCTGCTGCTCAGGAGCTCCTCCAAACAAAGCCGTCTTTGCTGCGTGTGCCTACTTACTTTACCAAATTCACGCAGTTCCACAAAAGCTTGTCTGGAAAGAACGGACTGCCCCTTTGACGTCCACGCTTTTAGGAGTACGTACAAGTCTCCAGTGTTGTTGCCGTCAGACGCGTATGTCTGTTCCCTAGCACTGTGGTGCTTGAACCTGGAAGACTGATAAAGATCCCTCTCTCTCAGGCCGCAGGCCGCAGGCCGCAGGCCACAGTCCAGGAAGGGGGACAAAGGAGGCAGGGTAACAGTGCGAGAAAGCGTGGTGCTGAGGGCAAGACACTTCACTAGGGAAAGCAAAAGGCAGGCCCACTCGCCAGGGAACACAGGGAACGCATTCGCTGCTTCCCGTCGGCAGGCCGGTGCTCAACCACATCCAGTAACAGCGAGCTCATTGCTGTAAACAATCAGCTTCTTGGGAAGGCAACAGCATCCATGCCACCATCACCCATTCCTTGACATGCTTGACACCAGCTTTCATTGCTGAGCGTGACGTCCCGGCTTGTTTGGGCCGGCGCGGTGGCTCTGTCTCCTGGCTGGGGCTGCTCCCAGCTTCTGGTCGGTCCCCTGCCTCCTCACTGGGTGAACGGCAGACGAGGCAGAAGAGTCCCTGTCTCGGTGCAAGCAATGCTCTGCAACAGCTCAAAACATGCCTGCGTTAGCACCCCTGTTTTCAGGAACAGCTTCCAATGACCAGCACCCGTGACACTCTGCAAGGCCAAGGAACTCTATGCCAGGCCCAATCACACCAGTACTGCAGTACTGCAGACAGAGTGTCGTACAGTCTCTGCAGCACCTACTTATAAGGAAAGGAAAGAGATTTACTGGCACGTATCCTGTGCGCTCTCTAGACGTTGACGAGGGTGACTTCTGCTTTATGGGCCCGACCTTGTCTTGCAGCCCGTTCCCCGCACAGCCCTTCTCTCACTCTCTGTCCTCAGCAGAATAGGGTGGGGAATAAGATGGGAAACCTGCAGCGATAACGCTGAGACAGGGAGCGTGCTTACCAGTCACCTTCAGAGGCAAAACAATCTCAGCGTGCAGTGAGTGGCTTTACTCGACTGCCAGTTGCAAACTGCTGTGGACAGCGCCGAACATAATCATTTTCCCAAGTCTCCCGCTGCGGCTACTTCCCAGGCTCACTTTCTCTCCTTGATACTCAGCTCCCGGACCTCACCCCCCCACACATGCCTAGAGACCCACAGCCATCACAGGCGGTCCGTCACAGCTCCTCCCTGATGATCCTTCCTCCTAGCACTGCTCCCCTGCTCCCTCGCGGGCAAACGGCAGGCTGCTGCTTCCCTTGGGACACATCAAGCTACTCTGGCATGCTCTCCACCTTGTGCTGCAGGGGAAGCTCTGCTCCTGCTTCTGGAGCACCTCTACCTCCTCCCGCTCCTCCCGCTCTGTCTCCTCCTCCTCCCGTTCCTCATCTTTTTCCCATCTCAGCCTGCCCCTCCTCTTGCCAATCCCCTTGCTCCTCCTTTGGAAACTCCTCCCGGTCCACCTCCTGCTCCACTTGGTCTCAGCAGGGCTGTATCTCGCACTTTTCCTTCCTCTCTCCCCACTGCCAGACAGCTTCTGCTCTCCTCTTCTTCCTCCCCTCTGGATTCACGCCCCAAGGCACCTCCAGCTGGCACGCTGTGCTCAGCATTGCCCGGTGGCAGTGCCACCGCAGCCAGACCAAATCGACTGCATCTGCCTTGTGGCAGTCCTGGTTTCCTTTCGGAGTCCACCGTCAGCGTCCCGGAACAGCACCTGGGCACCCGTGCCCCGTACACATCTATAGGAACACGTGTCTTGTCACTGATCTGAGCACCTCCTGCTCCAAAGGGAGCAGCCAAGGGGTCCCAGAGAGATTGGAGCAAATGACAGCTGCTAAAACAAAGGCCGCTAAGCCAATCACTGCGCACTCCGAAAATGCGTGGCTTACAAAGTGTCACAAAATGGAGGCTCCTCCCTCTGGAATGTGGACTGAAAGAAAATGGCGCCTCTGAAGTTTCACAAAATGGTGGCAGCTGACTGTGAAATGGAGACTGAAACAAAATGGCGCCCCCCTATGTAGGTAAAGGGGAGGGATTTCCTGTCCTGGCCACTCCTCCCTTTGGGCAGGCCCAGGAGCGCTGCGACCTCCCCTCCACGCCCCAAAACATTCCGTGCCCTGGCATGCACTCTGCGCAGCGCCCCCAGCTGGTAGCTGGGAAGAGCTGCAGGACGGAGATGCCGCTCAGCAGAGCGCCACCTCCAGCAGCAGCAGCTGCGTGCTCCACACTGCTCGGCATCTTGCCGGCCAAGCGGTAGAGGGCACTGCGCTGCCCCTTGTGTCTAGTCAGATGAGCCTGAAACTGTCAAGTCGGTGAGCGGGACCACGGCTAGCAGCGTGTCTGGGGAGGTGGTTGGTGGCCCCTTTCTGGGTGGCCGGCTGGGCCGTTCCTGCTCTTCACCGGCAAGGCGAGAGAACAAGTGAGCAGAGCACCCTGCCTGTGTTTGTGCGATTTGAACTGCGGTGGTGTTTGTGTCCAGGTGTTTTCTTTGCTCTGCCTTCCAAGTCACACAGCGGGCAAGAAAACACAGCTGTTGCAAAAGCAAATTCAGCTGGTTGAACACTCATGTGTTCATCCCGTCCACAGGCTGCTTAGTGATGGCCTTCAGCAATCCCTCGGCTTGCTGTAAGCACATGCCGGGTGTCAGCCGAGCATTCGGCACAAAGGCTGGGGCAGACGTAACCTGGGGCAGCGCGTTCTGCTGCTCAGGAGCTCCTCCAAACAAAGCCGTCTTTGCTGCGCGTGCCTACTTACTTTACCAAATTCACGCAGTTCCACAAAAGCTTGTCTGGAAAGAACGGACTGCCCCTTTGACGTCCACGCTTTTAGGAGTACGTACAAGTCTCCAGTGTTGTTGCCGTCAGACGCGTATGTCTGTTCCCTAGCACTGTGGTGCTTCAACCTGGAAGACTGATAAACATCCCTCTCTCTCAGGCCGCAGGCCACAGTCCAGGAAGGGGGCCACAGGCCAGGAAGGGGGACAAAGGAGGCAGGGTAACAGTGCGAGAAAGCGTGGTGCTGAGGGCAAGACACTTCACTAGGGAAAGCAAAAGGCAGGCCCACACGCCAGGGAACACAGGGAACGCATTCGCTGCTTCCCGTCGGCAGGCCGGTGCTCATCCACATCCAGAAACAGCGAGCTCATTGCTGCTAACAATCAGCCTCTTGGGAAGGCAACAGCATCCATGCCACCATCACCCATTCCTTGACATGCTTGACACCAGCTTTCATTGCTGAGCGTGACGTCCCGGCTTGTTTGGGCCGGCGCGGTGGCTCTGTCTCCTGGCTGGGGCTGCTCCCAGCTTCTGGTCGGTCCCCTGCCTCCTCACTGGGTGAACGGCAGACGAGGCAGAAGAGTCCCTGTCTCGGTGCAAGCAATGCTCTGCAACAGCTCAAAACATGCCTGCGTTAGCACCCCTGTTTTCAGGAACAGCTTCCAATGACCAGCACCCGTGACACTCTGCAAGGCCAAGGAACTCTATGCCAGGCCCAATCACACCAGTACTGCAGTACTGCAGACAGAGTGTCGTACAGTCTCTGCAGCACCTACTTATAAGGAAAGGAAAGAGATTTACTGGCACGTATCCTGTGCGCTCTCTAGACGTTGACGAGGGTGACTTCTGCTTTATGGCCCGACCTTGTCTTGCAGCCCGTTCCCCGCACAGCCCTTCTCTCACTCTCTGTCCTCAGCAGAATAGGGTGGGGAATAAGATGGGAAACCTGCAGCGATAACGCTGAGACAGGGAGCGTGCTTACCAGTCACCTTCAGAGGCAAAACAATCTCAGCGTGCAGTGAGTGGCTTTACTCGACTGCCAGTTGCAAACTGCTGTGGACAGCGCCGAACATAATCATTTTCCCAAGTCTCCCGCTGCGGCTACTTCCCAGGCTCACTTTCTCTCCTTGATACTCAGCTCCCGGACCTCACCCCCCCACACATGCCTAGAGACCCACAGCCATCACAGGCGGTCCGTCACAGCTCCTCCCTGATGATCCTTCCTCCTAGCACTGCTCCCCTGCTCCCTCGCGGGCAAACGGCAGGCTGCTGCTTCCCTTGGGACACATCAAGCTACTCTGGCATGCTCTCCACCTTGTGCTGCAGGGGAAGCTCTGCTCCTGCTTCTGGAGCACCTCTACCTCCTCCCGCTCCTCCCGCTCTGTCTCCTCCTCCTCCCGTTCCTCATCTTTTTCCCATCTCAGCCTGCCCCTCCTCTTGCCAATCCCCTTGCTCCTCCTTCGGAAACTCCTCCCGGTCCACCTCCTGCTCCACTTGGTCTCAGCAGGGCTGTATCTCGCACTTTTCCTTCCTCTCTCCCCACTGCCGGACAGCTTCTGCTCTCCTCTTCTTCCTCCCCTCTGGATTCACGCCCCAAGGCACCTCCAGCTGGCACGCTGTGCTCAGCATTGCCCGGTGGCAGTGCCACCGCAGCCAGACCAAATCGACTGCATCTGCCTTGTGGCAGTCCTGGTTTCCTTTCGGAGTCCACCGTCAGCGTCCCGGAACAGCACCTGGGCACCCGTGCCCCGTACACATCTATAGGAACACGTGTCTTGTCACTGATCTGAGCACCTCCTGCTCCAAAGGGAGCAGCCAAGGGGTCCCAGAGAGATCGGAGCAAATGACAGCTGCTAAAACAAAGGCCGCTAAGCCAATCACTGCGCACTCCGAAAATGCGTGGCTTACAAAGTGTCACAAAATGGAGGCTCCTCCCTCTGGAATGTGGACTGAAAGAAAATGGCGCCTCTGAAGTTTCACAAAATGGTGGCAGCTGACTGTGAAATGGAGACTGAAACAAAATGGCGCCCCCCTATGTAGGTAAAGGGGAGGGATTTCCTGTCCTGGCCACTCCTCCCTTTGGGCAGGCCCAGGAGCGCTGCGACCTCCCCTCCACGCCCCAAAACATTCCGTGCCCTGGCATGCACTCTGCGCAGCGCCCCCAGCTGGTAGCTGGGAAGAGCTGCAGGACGGAGATGCCGCTCAGCAGAGCGCCACCTCCAGCAGCAGCAGCTGCGTGCTCCACACTGCTCGGCATCTTGCCGGCCAAGCGGTAGAGGGCACTGCGCTGCCCCTTGTGTCTAGTCAGATGAGCCTGAAACTGTCAAGTCGGTGAGCGGGACCACGGCTAGCAGCGTGTCTGGGGAGGTGGTTGGTGGCCCCTTTCTGGGTGGCCGGCTGGGCCGTTCCTGCTCTTCACCGGCAAGGCGAGAGAACAAGTGAGCAGAGCACCCTGCCTGTGTTTGTGCGATTTGAACTGCGGTGGTGCTTGTGTCCAGGTGTTTTCTTTGCTCTGCCTTCCAAGTCACACAGCGGGCAAGAAAACACAGCTGTTGCAAAAGCAAATTCAGCTGGTTGAACACTCATGTGTTCATCCCGTCCACAGGCTGCTTAGTGATGGCCTTCAGCAATCCCTCGGCTTGCTGTAAGCACACGCCGGGTGTCAGCCGAGCATTCGGCACAAAGGCTGGGGCAGACGTAACCTGGGGCAGCGCGTTCTGCTGCTCAGGAGCTCCTCCAAACAAAGCCGTCTTTGCTGCGTGTGCCTACTTACTTTACCAAATTCACGCAGTTCCACAAAAGCTTCTCTGGAAAGAACGGACTGCCCCTTTGACGTCCACGCTTTTAGGAGTACGTACAAGTCTCCAGTGTTGTTGCCGTCAGACGCGTATGTCTGTTCCCTAGCACTGTGGTGCTTGAACCTGGAAGACTGATAAAGATCCCTCTCTCTCAGGCCGCAGGCCGCAGGCCGCAGGCCACAGTCCAGGAAGGGGGACAAAGGAGGCAGGGTAACAGTGCGAGAAAGCGTGGTGCTGAGGGCAAGACACTTCACTAGGGAAAGCAAAAGGCAGGCCCACTCGCCAGGGAACACAGGGAACGCATTTGCTGCTTCCCGTCGGCAGGCCGGTGCTCAACCACATCCAGAAACAGCGAGCTCATTGCTGCTAACAATCAGCCTCTTGGGAAGGCAACAGCATCCATGCCACCATCACCCATTCCTTGACATGCTTGACACCAGCTTTCATTGCTGAGCGTGACGTCCCGGCTTGTTTGGGCCGGCGCGGTGGCTCTGTCTCCTGGCTGGGGCTGCTCCCAGCTTCTGGTCGGTCCCCTGCCTCCTCACTGGGTGAACGGCAGACGAGGCAGAAGAGTCCCTGTCTCGGTGCAAGCAATGCTCTGCAACAGCTCAAAACATGCCTGCGTTAGCACCCCTGTTTTCAGGAACAGCTTCCAATGACCAGCACCCGTGACACTCTGCAAGGCCAAGGAACTCTATGCCAGGCCCAATCACACCAGTACTGCAGTACTGCAGACAGAGTGTCGTACAGTCTCTGCAGCACCTACTTATAAGGAAAGGAAAGAGATTTACTGGCACGTATCCTGTGCGCTCTCTAGACGTTGACGAGGGTGACTTCTGCTTTATGGGCCCGACCTTGTCTTGCAGCCCGTTCCCCGCACAGCCCTTCTCTCACTCTCTGTCCTCAGCAGAATAGGGTGGGGAATAAGATGGGAAACCTGCAGCGATAACGCTGAGACAGGGAGCGTGCTTACCAGTCACCTTCAGAGGCAAAACAATCTCAGCGTGCAGTGAGTGGCTTTACTCGACTGCCAGTTGCAAACTGCTGTGGACAGCGCCGAACATAATCATTTTCCCAAGTCTCCCGCTGCGGCTACTTCCCAGGCTCACTTTCTCTCCTTGATACTCAGCTCCCGGACCTCACCACCCCACACATGCCTAGAGACCCACAGCCATCACAGGCGGTCCGTCACAGCTCCTCCCTGATGATCCTTCCTCCTAGCACTGCTCCCCTGCTCCCTCGCGGGCAAACGGCAGGCTGCTGCTTCCCTTGGGACACATCAAGCTACTCTGGCATGCTCTCCACCTTGTGCTGCAGGGGAAGCTCTGCTCCTGCTTCTGGAGCACCTCTACCTCCTCCCGCTCCTCCCGCTCTGTCTCCTCCTCCTCCCGTTCCTCATCTTTTTCCCATCTCAGCCTGCCCCTCCTCTTGCCAATCCCCTTGCTCCTCCTTCGGAAACTCCTCCCGGTCCACCTCCTGCTCCACTTGGTCTCAGCAGGGCTGTATCTCGCACTTTTCCTTCCTCTCTCCCCACTGCCGGACAGCTTCTGCTCTCCTCTTCTTCCTCCCCTCTGGATTCACGCCCCAAGGCACCTCCAGCTGGCACGCTGTGCTCAGCATTGCCCGGTGGCAGTGCCACCGCAGCCAGACCAAATCGACTGCATCTGCCTTGTGGCAGTCCTGGTTTCCTTTCGGAGTCCACCGTCAGCGTCCCGGAACAGCACCTGGGCACCCGTGCCCCGTACACATCTATAGGAACACGTGTCTTGTCACTGATCTGAGCACCTCCTGCTCCAAAGGGAGCAGCCAAGGGGTCCCAGAGAGATCGGAGCAAATGACAGCTGCTAAAACAAAGGCCGCTAAGCCAATCACTGCGCACTCCGAAAATGCGTGGCTTACAAAGTGTCACAAAATGGAGGCTCCTCCCTCTGGAATGTGGACTGAAAGAAAATGGCGCCTCTGAAGTTTCACAAAATGGTGGCAGCTGACTGTGAAATGGAGACTGAAACAAAATGGCGCCCCCCTATGTAGGTAAAGGGGAGGGATTTCCTGTCCTGGCCACTCCTCCCTTTGGGCAGGCCCAGGAGCGCTGCGACCTCCCCTCCACGCCCCAAAACATTCCGTGCCCTGGCATGCACTCTGCGCAGCGCCCCCAGCTGGTAGCTGGGAAGAGCTGCAGGACGGAGATGCCGCTCAGCAGAGCGCCACCTCCAGCAGCAGCAGCTGCGTGCTCCACACTGCTCGGCATCTTGCCGGCCAAGCGGTAGAGGGCACTGCGCTGCCCCTTGTGTCTAGTCAGATGAGCCTGAAACTGTCAAGTCGGTGAGCGGGACCACGGCTAGCAGCGTGTCTGGGGAGGTGGTTGGTGGCCCCTTTCTGGGTGGCCGGCTGGGCCGTTCCTGCTCTTCACCGGCAAGGCGAGAGAACAAGTGAGCAGAGCACCCTGCCTGTGTTTGTGCGATTTGAACTGCGGTGGTGCTTGTGTCCAGGTGTTTTCTTTGCTCTGCCTTCCAAGTCACACAGCGGGCAAGAAAACACAGCTGTTGCAAAAGCAAATTCAGCTGGTTGAACACTCATGTGTTCATCCCGTCCACAGGCTGCTTAGTGATGGCCTTCAGCAATCCCTCGGCTTGCTGTAAGCACACGCCGGGTGTCAGCCGAGCATTCGGCACAAAGGCTGGGGCAGACGTAACCTGGGGCAGCGCGTTCTGCTGCTCAGGAGCTCCTCCAAACAAAGCCGTCTTTGCTGCGTGTGCCTACTTACTTTACCAAATTCACGCAGTTCCACAAAAGCTTGTCTGGAAAGAACGGACTGCCCCTTTGACGTCCACGCTTTTAGGAGTACGTACAAGTCTCCAGTGTTGTTGCCGTCAGACGCGTATGTCTGTTCCCTAGCACTGTGGTGCTTGAACCTGGAAGACTGATAAAGATCCCTCTCTCTCAGGCCGCAGGCCGCAGGCCGCAGGCCACAGTCCAGGAAGGGGGACAAAGGAGGCAGGGTAACAGTGCGAGAAAGCGTGGTGCTGAGGGCAAGACACTTCACTAGGGAAAGCAAAAGGCAGGCCCACTCGCCAGGGAACACAGGGAACGCATTCGCTGCTTCCCGTCGGCAGGCCGGTGCTCAACCACATCCAGAAACAGCGAGCTCATTGCTGCTAACAATCAGCCTCTTGGGAAGGCAACAGCATCCATGCCACCATCACCCATTCCTTGACATGCTTGACACCAGCTTTCATTGCTGAGCGTGACGTCCCGGCTTGTTTGGGCCGGCGCGGTGGCTCTGTCTCCTGGCTGGGGCTGCTCCCAGCTTCTGGTCGGTCCCCTGCCTCCTCACTGGGTGAACGGCAGACGAGGCAGAAGAGTCCCTGTCTCGGTGCAAGCAATGCTCTGCAACAGCTCAAAACATGCCTGCGTTAGCACCCCTGTTTTCAGGAACAGCTTCCAATGACCAGCACCCGTGACACTCTGCAAGGCCAAGGAACTCTATGCCAGGCCCAATCACACCAGTACTGCAGTACTGCAGACAGAGTGTCGTACAGTCTCTGCAGCACCTACTTATAAGGAAAGGAAAGAGATTTACTGGCACGTATCCTGTGCGCTCTCTAGACGTTGACGAGGGTGACTTCTGCTTTATGGGCCCGACCTTGTCTTGCAGCCCGTTCCCCGCACAGCCCTTCTCTCACTCTCTGTCCTCAGCAGAATAGGGTGGGGAATAAGATGGGAAACCTGCAGCGATAACGCTGAGACAGGGAGCGTGCTTACCAGTCACCTTCAGAGGCAAAACAATCTCAGCGTGCAGTGAGTGGCTTTACTCAACTGCCAGTTGCAAACTGCTGTGGACAGCGCCGAACATAATCATTTTCCCAAGTCTCCCGCTGCGGCTACTTCCCAGGCTCACTTTCTCTCCTTGATACTCAGCTCCCGGACCTCACCCCCCCACACATGCCTAGAGACCCACAGCCATCACAGGCGGTCCGTCACAGCTCCTCCCTGATGATCCTTCCTCCTAGCACTGCTCCCCTGCTCCCTCGCGGGCAAACGGCAGGCTGCTGCTTCCCTTGGGACACATCAAGCTACTCTGGCATGCTCTCCACCTTGTGCTGCAGGGGAAGCTCTGCTCCTGCTTCTGGAGCACCTCTACCTCCTCCCGCTCCTCCCGCTCTGTCTCCTCCTCCTCCCGTTCCTCATCTTTTTCCCATCTCAGCCTGCCCCTCCTCTTGCCAATCCCCTTGCTCCTCCTTTGGAAACTCCTCCCGGTCCACCTCCTGCTCCACTTGGTCTCAGCAGGGCTGTATCTCGCACTTTTCCTTCCTCTCTCCCCACTGCCAGACAGCTTCTGCTCTCCTCTTCTTCCTCCCCTCTGGATTCACGCCCCAAGGAACCTCCAGCTGGCACGCTGTGCTCAGCATTGCCCGGTGGCAGTGCCACCGCAGCCAGACCAAATCGACTGCATCTGCCTTGTGGCAGTCCTGGTTTCCTTTCGGAGTCCACCGTCAGCGTCCCGGAACAGCACCTGGGCACCCGTGCCCCGTACACATCTATAGGAACACGTGTCTTGTCACTGATCTGAGCACCTCCTGCTCCAAAGGGAGCAGCCAAGGGGTCCCAGAGAGATTGGAGCAAATGACAGCTGCTAAAACAAAGGCCGCTAAGCCAATCACTGCGCACTCCGAAAATGCGTGGCTTACAAAGTGTCACAAAATGGAGGCTCCTCCCTCTGGAATGTGGACTGAAAGAAAATGGCGCCTCTGAAGTTTCACAAAATGGCGGCAGCTGACTGTGAAATGGAGACTGAAACAAAATGGCGCCCCCCTATGTAGGTAAAGGGGAGGGATTTCCTGTCCTGGCCACTCCTCCCTTTGGGCAGGCCCAGGAGCGCTGCGACCTCCCCTCCACGCCCCAAAACATTCCGTGCCCTGGCATGCACTCTGCGCAGCGCCCCCAGCTGGTAGCTGGGAAGAGCTGCAGGACGGAGATGCCGCTCAGCAGAGCGCCACCTCCAGCAGCAGCAGCTGCGTGCTCCACACTGCTCGGCATCTTGCCGGCCAAGCGGTAGAGGGCACTGCGCTGCCCCTTGTGTCTAGTCAGATGAGCCTGAAACAGTCAAGTCGGTGAGCGGGACCACGGCTAGCAGCGTGTCTGGGGAGGTGGTTGGTGGCCCCTTTCTGGGTGGCCGGCTGGGCCGTTCCTGCTCTTCACCGGCAAGGCGAGAGAACAAGTGAGCAGAGCACCCTGCCTGTGTTTGTGCGATTTGAACTGCGGTGGTGTTTGTGTCCAGGTGTTTTCTTTGCTCTGCCTTCCAAGTCACACAGCGGGCAAGAAAACACAGCTGTTGCAAAAGCAAATTCAGCTGGTTGAACACTCATGTGTTCATCCCGTCCACAGGCTGCTTAGTGATGGCCTTCAGCAATCCCTCGGCTTGCTGTAAGCACACGCCGGGTGTCAGCCGAGCATTCGGCACAAAGGCTGGGGCAGACGTAACCTGGGGCAGCGCGTTCTGCTGCTCAGGAGCTCCTCCAAACAAAGCCGTCTTTGCTGCGTGTGCCTACTTACTTTACCAAATTCACGCAGTTCCACAAAAGCTTGTCTGGAAAGAACGGACTGCCCCTTTGACGTCCACGCTTTTAGGAGTACGTACAAGTATCCAGTGTTGTTGCCGTCAGACGCGTATGTCTGTTCCCTAGCACTGTGGTGCTTCAACCTGGAAGACTGATAAACATCCCTCTCTCTCAGGCCGCAGGCCACAGTCCAGGAAGGGGGCCACAGGCCAGGAAGGGGGACAAAGGAGGCAGGGTAACAGTGCGAGAAAGCGTGGTGCTGAGGGCAAGACACTTCACTAGGGAAAGCAAAAGGCAGGCCCACACGCCAGGGAACACAGGGAACGCATTCGCTGCTTCCCGTCGGCAGGCCGGTGCTCATCCACATCCAGAAACAGCGAGCTCATTGCTGCTAACAATCAGCCTCTTGGGAAGGCAACAGCATCCATGCCACCATCACCCATTCCTTGACATGCTTGACACCAGCTTTCATTGCTGAGCGTGACGTCCCGGCTTGTTTGGGCCGGCGCGGTGGCTCTGTCTCCTGGCTGGGGCTGCTCCCAGCTTCTGGTCGGTCCCCTGCCTCCTCACTGGGTGAACGGCAGACGAGGCAGAAGAGTCCCTGTCTCGGTGCAAGCAATGCTCTGCAACAGCTCAAAACATGCCTGCGTTAGCACCCCTGTTTTCAGGAACAGCTTCCAATGACCAGCACCCGTGACACTCTGCAAGGCCAAGGAACTCTATGCCAGGCCCAATCACACCAGTACTGCAGTACTGCAGACAGAGTGTCGTACAGTCTCTGCAGCACCTACTTATAAGGAAAGGAAAGAGATTTACTGGCACGTATCCTGTGCGCTCTCTAGACGTTGACGAGGGTGACTTCTGCTTTATGGCCCGACCTTGTCTTGCAGCCCGTTCCCCGCACAGCCCTTCTCTCACTCTCTGTCCTCAGCAGAATAGGGTGGGGAATAAGATGGGAAACCTGCAGCGATAACGCTGAGACAGGGAGCGTGCTTACCAGTCACCTTCAGAGGCAAAACAATCTCAGCGTGCAGTGAGTGGCTTTACTCGACTGCCAGTTGCAAACTGCTGTGGACAGCGCCGAACATAATCATTTTCCCAAGTCTCCCGCTGCGGCTACTTCCCAGGCTCACTTTCTCTCCTTGATACTCAGCTCCCGGACCTCACCCCCCCACACATGCCTAGAGACCCACAGCCATCACAGGCGGTCCGTCACAGCTCCTCCCTGATGATCCTTCCTCCTAGCACTGCTCCCCTGCTCCCTCGCGGGCAAACGGCAGGCTGCTGCTTCCCTTGGGACACATCAAGCTACTCTGGCATGCTCTCCACCTTGTGCTGCAGGGGAAGCTCTGCTCCTGCTTCTGGAGCACCTCTACCTCCTCCCGCTCCTCCCGCTCTGTCTCCTCCTCCTCCCGTTCCTCATCTTTTTCCCATCTCAGCCTGCCCCTCCTCTTGCCAATCCCCTTGCTCCTCCTTCGGAAACTCCTCCCGGTCCACCTCCTGCTCCACTTGGTCTCAGCAGGGCTGTATCTCGCACTTTTCCTTCCTCTCTCCCCACTGCCGGACAGCTTCTGCTCTCCTCTTCTTCCTCCCCTCTGGATTCACGCCCCAAGGCACCTCCAGCTGGCACGCTGTGCTCAGCATTGCCCGGTGGCAGTGCCACCGCAGCCAGACCAAATCGACTGCATCTGCCTTGTGGCAGTCCTGGTTTCCTTTCGGAGTCCACCGTCAGCGTCCCGGAACAGCACCTGGGCACCCGTGCCCCGTACACATCTATAGGAACACGTGTCTTGTCACTGATCTGAGCACCTCCTGCTCCAAAGGGAGCAGCCAAGGGGTCCCAGAGAGATCGGAGCAAATGACAGCTGCTAAAACAAAGGCCGCTAAGCCAATCACTGCGCACTCCGAAAACGCGTGGCTTACAAAGTGTCACAAAATGGAGGCTCCTCCCTCTGGAATGTGGACTGAAAGAAAATGGCGCCTCTGAAGTTTCACAAAATGGCGGCAGCTGACTGTGAAATGGAGACTGAAACAAAATGGCGCCCCCCTATGTAGGTAAAGGGGAGGGATTTCCTGTCCTGGCCACTCCTCCCTTTGGGCAGGCCCAGGAGCGCTGCGACCTCCCCTCCACGCCCCAAAACATTCCGTGCCCTGGCATGCACTCTGCGCAGCGCCCCCAGCTGGTAGCTGGGAAGAGATGCAGGACGGAGATGCCGCTCAGCAGAGCGCCACCTCCAGCAGCAGCAGCTGCGTGCTCCACACTGCACGGCATCTTGCCGGCCAAGCGGTAGAGGGCACTGCGCTGCCCCTTGTGTCTAGTCAGGTGATCCTGAAACTGTCAAGTCGGTGAGCGGGACCACGGCTAGCAGCGTGTCTGGGGAGGTGGTTGGTGGCCCCTTTCTGGGTGGCCGGCTGGGCCGTTCCTGCTCTTCACCAGCAAGGCGAGAGAACAAGTGAGCAGAGCACCCTGCCTGTGTTTGTGCAATTTGAACTGCGGTGGTGCTTGTGTCCAGGTGTTTTCTTTGCTCTGCCTTCCAAGTCACACAGCGGGCAAGAAAACACAGCTGTTGCAAAAGCAAATTCAGCTGGTTGAACACTCATGTGTTCATCCCGTCCACAGGCTGCTTAGTGATGGCCTTCAGCAATCCCTCGGCTTGCTGTAAGCACACGCCGGGTGTCAGCCGAGCATTCGGCACAAAGGCTGGGGCAGACGTAACCTGGGGCAGCGCGTTCTGCTGCTCAGGAGCTCCTCCAAACAAAGCCGTCTTTGCTGCGTGTGCCTACTTACTTTACCAAATTCACGCAGTTCCACAAAAGCTTGTCTGAAAAGAACGGACTGCCCCTTTGACGTCCACGCTTTTAGGAGTACGTACAAGTATCCAGTGTTGTTGCCGTCAGACGCGTATGTCTGTTCCCTAGCACTGTGGTGCTTGAACCTGGAAGACTGATAAACATCCCTCTCTCTCAGGCCGCAGGCCACAGTCCAGGAAGGGGGCCACAGTCCAGGAAGGGGGACAAAGGAGGCAGGGTAACAGTGCGAGAAAGCGTGGTGCTGAGGGCAAGACACTTCACTAGGGAAAGCAAAAGGCAGGCCAACACGCCAGGGAACACAGGGAACGCATTCGCTGCTTCCCGTCGGCAGGCCGGTGCTCAACCACATCCAGAAACAGCGAGCTCATTGCTGCTAACAATCAGCCTCTTGGGAAGGCAACAGCATCCATGCCACCATCACCCATTCCTTGACATGCTTGACACCAGCTTTCATTGCTGAGTGTGACGTCCCGGCTTGTTTGGGCCGGCGCGGTGGCTCTGTCTCCTGGCTGGGGCTGCTCCCAGCTTCTGGTCGGTCCCCTGCCTCCTCACTGGGTGAACGGCAGACGAGGCAGAAGAGTCCCCGTCTTGGTGCAAGCAATGCTCTGCAACAGTTCAAAACATGCCTGCGTTAGCACCCCTGTTTTCAGGAACAGCTTCCAATGACCAGCACCCGTGACACTCTGCAAGGCCAAGGAACTCTATGCCAGGCCCAATCACACCAGTACTGCAGTACTGCAGACAGAGTGTCGTACAGTCTCTGCAGCACCTACTTATAAGGAAAGGAAAGAGATTTACTGGCACGTATCCTGTGCGCTCTCTAGACGTTGACGAGGGTGACTTCTGCTTTATGGCCCGACCTTGTCTTGCAGCCCGTTCCCCGCACAGCCCTTCTCTCACTCTCTGTCCTCAGCAGAATAGGGTGGGGAATAAGATGGGAAACCTGCAGCGATAACGCTGAGACAGGGAGCGTGCTTACCAGTCACCTTCAGAGGCAAAACAATCTCAGCGTGCAGTGAGTGGCTTTACTCGACTGCCAGTTGCAAACTGCTGTGGACAGCGCCGAACATAATCATTTTCCCAAGTCTCCCGCTGCGGCTACTTCCCAGGCTCACTTTCTCTCCTTGATACTCAGCTCCCGGACCTCACCCCCCCACACATGCCTAGAGACCCACAGCCATCACAGGCGGTCCGTCACAGCTCCTCCCTGATGATCCTTCCTCCTAGCACTGCTCCCCTGCTCCCTCGCGGGCAAACGGCAGGCTGCTGCTTCCCTTGGGACACATCAAGCTACTCTGGCATGCTCTCCACCTTGTGCTGCAGGGGAAGCTCTGCTCCTGCTTCTGGAGCACCTCTACCTCCTCCCGCTCCTCCCGCTCTGTCTCCTCCTCCTCCCGTTCCTCATCTTTTTCCCATCTCAGCCTGCCCCTCCTCTTGCCAATCCCCTTGCTCCTCCTTCGGAAACTCCTCCCGGTCCACCTCCTGCTCCACTTGGTCTCAGCAGGGCTGTATCTCGCACTTTTCCTTCCTCTCTCCCCACTGCCGGACAGCTTCTGCTCTCCTCTTCATCCTCCCCTCTGGATTCACGCCCCAAGGCACCTCCAGCTGGCACGCTGTGCTCAGCATTGCCCGGTGGCAGTGCCACCGCAGCCAGACCAAATCGACTGCATCTGCCTTGTGGCAGTCCTGGTTTCCTTTCGGAGTCCACCGTCAGCGTCCCGGAACAGCACCTGGGCACCCGTGCCCCGTACACATCTATAGGAACACGTGTCTTGTCACTGATCTGAGCACCTCCTGCTCCAAAGGGAGCAGCCAAGGGGTCCCAGAGAGATCGGAGCAAATGACAGCTGCTAAAACAAAGGCCGCTAAGCCAATCACTGCACACTCCGAAAATGCGTGGCTTACAAAGTGTCACAAAATGGAGGCTCCTCCCTCTGGAATGTGGACTGAAAGAAAATGGCGCCTCTGAAGTTTCACAAAATGGTGGCAGCTGACTGTGAAATGGAGACTGAAACAAAATGGCGCCCCCCTATGTAGGTAAAGGGGAGGGATTTCCTGTCCTGGCCACTCCTCCCTTTGGGCAGGCCCAGGAGCGCTGCGACCTCCCCTCCACGCCCCAAAACATTCCGTGCCCTGGCATGCACTCTGCGCAGCGCCCCCAGCTGGTAGCTGGGAAGAGCTGCAGGACGGAGATGCCGCTCAGCAGAGCGCCACCTCCAGCAGCAGCAGCTGCGTGCTCCACACTGCTCGGCATCTTGCCGGCCAAGCGGTAGAGGGCACTGCGCTGCCCCTTGTGTCTAGTCAGATGAGCCTGAAACTGTCAAGTCGGTGAGCGGGACCACGGCTAGCAGCGTGTCTGGGGAGGTGGTTGGTGGCCCCTTTCTGGGTGGCCGGCTGGGCCGTTCCTGCTCTTCACCGGCAAGGCGAGAGAACAAGTGAGCAGAGCACCCTGCCTGTGTTTGTGTGATTTGAACTGCGGTGGTGCTTGTGTCCAGGTGTTTTCTTTGCTCTGCCTTCCAAGTCACACAGCGGGCAAGAAAACACAGCTGTTGCAAAAGCAAATTCAGCTGGTTGAACACTCATGTGTTCATCCCGTCCACAGGCTGCTTAGTGATGGCCTTCAGCAATCCCTCGGCTTGCTGTAAGCACACGCCGGGTGTCAGCCGAGCATTCGGCACAAAGGCTGGGGCAGACGTAACCTGGGGCAGCGCGTTCTGCTGCTCAGGAGCTCCTCCAAACAAAGCCGTCTTTGCTGCGTGTGCCTACTTACTTTACCAAATTCACGCAGTTCCACAAAAGCTTGTCTGGAAAGAACGGACTGCCCCTTTGACGTCCACGCTTTTAGGAGTACGTACAAGTATCCAGTGTTGTTGCCGTCAGACGCGTATGTCTGTTCCCTAGCACTGTGGTGCTTGAACCTGGAAGACTGATAAACATCCCTCTCTCTCAGGCCGCAGGCCACAGTCCAGGAAGGGGGCCACAGTCCAGGAAGGGGGACAAAGGAGGCAGGGTAACAGTGCGAGATAGCGTGGTGCTGAGGGCAAGACACTTCACTAGGGAAAGCAAAAGGCAGGCCCACACGCCAGGGAACACAGGGAACGCATTCGCTGCTTCCCGTCGGCAGGCCGGTGCTCAACCACATCCAGAAACAGCGAGCTCATTGCTGCTAACAATCAGCCTCTTGGGAAGGCAACAGCATCCATGCCACCATCACCCATTCCTTGACATGCTTGACACCAGCTTTCATTGCTGAGTGTGACGTCCCGGCTTGTTTGGGCCAGCGCGGTGGCTCTGTCTCCTGGCTGGGGCTGCTCCCAGCTTCTGGTCGGTCCCCTGCCTCCTCACTGGGTGAACGGCAGACGAGGCAGAAGAGTCCCCGTCTCGGTGCAAGCAATGCTCTGCAACAGCTCAAAACATGCCTGCGTTAGCACCCCTGTTTTCAGGAACAGCTTCCAATGACCAGCACCCGTGACACTCTGCAAGGCCAAGGAACTCTATGCCAGGCCCAATCACACCAGTACTGCAGTACTGCAGACAGAGTGTCGTACAGTCTCTGCAGCACCTACTTATAAGGAAAGGAAAGAGATTTACTGGCACGTATCCTGTGCGCTCTCTAGACGTTGACGAGGGTGACTTCTGCTTTATGGCCCGACCTTGTCTTGCAGCCCGTTCCCCGCACAGCCCTTCTCTCACTCTCTGTCCTCAGCAGAATAGGGTGGGGAATAAGATGGGAAACCTGCAGCGATAACGCTGAGACAGGGAGCGTGCTTACCAGTCACCTTCAGAGGCAAAACAATCTCAGCGTGCAGTGAGTGGCTTTACTCGACTGCCAGTTGCAAACTGCTGTGGACAGCGCCGAACATAATCATTTTCCCAAGTCTCCTGCTGCGGCTACTTCCCAGACTCACTTTCTCTCCTTGATACTCAGCTCCCGGACCTCACCCCCCCACACATGCCTAGAGACCCACAGCCATCACAGGCGGTCCGTCACAGCTCCTCCCTGATGATCCTTCCTCCTAGCACTGCTCCCCTGCTCCCTCGCGGGCAAACGGCAGGCTGCTGCTTCCCTTGGGACACATCAAGCTACTCTGGCATGCTCTCCACCTTGTGCTGCAGGGGAAGCTCTGCTCCTGCTTCTGGAGCACCTCTACCTCCTCCCGCTCCTCCCGCTCTGTCTCCTCCTCCTCCCGTTCCTCATCTTTTTCCCATCTCAGCCTGCCCCTCCTCTTGCCAATCCCCTTGCTCCTCCTTCGGAAACTCCTCCCGGTCCACCTCCTGCTCCACTTGGTCTCAGCAGGGCTGTATCTCGCACTTTTCCTTCCTCTCTCCCCACTGCCGGACAGCTTCTGCTCTCCTCTTCTTCCTCCCCTCTGGATTCACGCCCCAAGGCACCTCCAGCTGGCACGCTGTGCTCAGCATTGCCCGGTGGCAGTGCCACCGCAGCCAGACCAAATCGACTGCATCTGCCTTGTGGCAGTCCTGGTTTCCTTTTGGAGTCCACCGTCAGCGTCCCGGAACAGCACCTGGGCACCCGTGCCCCGTACACATCTATAGGAACACGTGTCTTGTCACTGATCTGAGCACCTCCTGCTCCAAAGGGAGCAGCCAAGGGGTCCCAGAGAGATCGGAGCAAATGACAGCTGCTAAAACAAAGGCCGCTAAGCCAATCACTGCGCACTCCGAAAATGCGTGGCTTACAAAGTGTCACAAAATGGAGGCTCCTCCCTCTGGAATGTGGACTGAAAGAAAATGGCGCCTCTGAAGTTTCACAAAATGGTGGCAGCTGACTGTGAAATGGAGACTGAAACAAAATGGCGCCCCCCTATGTAGGTAAAGGGGAGGGATTTCCTGTCCTGGCCACTCCTCCCTTTGGGCAGGCCCAGGAGCGCTGCGACCTCCCCTCCACGCCCCAAAACATTCCGTGCCCTGGCATGCACTCTGCGCAGCGCCCCCAACTGGTAGCTGGGAAGAGCTGCAGGACGGAGATGCCGCTCAGCAGAGCGCCACCTCCAGCAGCAGCAGCTGCGTGCTCCACACTGCTCGGCATCTTGCCGGCCAAGCGGTAGAGGGCACTGCGCTGCCCCTTGTGTCTAGTCAGGTGAGCCTGAAACTGTCAAGTCGGTGAGCGGGACCACGGCTAGCAGCGTGTCTGGGGAGGTGGTTGGTGGCCCCTTTCTGGGTGGCCGGCTGGGCCGTTCCTGCTCTTCACCGGCAAGGCGAGAGAACAAGTGAGCAGAGCACCCTGCCTGTGTTTGTGCGATTTGAACTGCGGTGGTGCTTGTGTCCAGGTGTTTTCTTTGCTCTGCCTTCCAAGTCACACAGCGGGCAAGAAAACACAGCTGTTGCAAAAGCAAATTCAGCTGGTTGAACACTCATGTGTTCATCCCGTCCACAGGCTGCTTAGTGATGGCCTTCAGCAATCCCTCGGCTTGCTGTAAGCACACGCCGGGTGTCAGCCGAGCATTCGGCACAAAGGCTGGGGCAGACGTAACCTGGGGCAGCGCGTTCTGCTGCTCAGGAGCTCCTCCAAACAAAGCCGTCTTTGCTGCGTGTGCCTACTTACTTTACCAAATTCACGCAGTTCCACAAAAGCTTGTCTGGAAAGAACGGACTGCCCCTTTGACGTCCACGCTTTTAGGAGTACGTACAAGTATCCAGTGTTGTTGCCGTCAGACGCGTATGTCTGTTCCCTAGCACTGTGGTGCTTGAACCTGGAAGACTGATAAACATCCCTCTCTCTCAGGCCGCAGGCCACAGTCCAGGAAGGGGGCCACAGTCCAGGAAGGGGGACAAAGGAGGCAGGGTAACAGTGCGAGATAGCGTGGTGCTGAGGGCAAGACACTTCACTAGGGAAAGCAAAAGGCAGGCCAACACGCCAGGGAACACAGGGAACGCATTCGCTGCTTCCCGTCGGCAGGCCGGTGCTCAACCACATCCAGAAACAGCGAGCTCATTGCTGCTAACAATCAGCCTCTTGGGAAGGCAACAGCATCCATGCCACCATCACCCATTCCTTGACATGCTTGACACCAGCTTTCATTGCTGAGTGTGACGTCCCGGCTTGTTTGGGCCAGCGCGGTGGCTCTGTCTCCTGGCTGGGGCTGCTCCCAGCTTCTGGTCGGTCCCCTGCCTCCTCACTGGGTGAACGGCAGACGAGGCAGAAGAGTCCCCGTCTCGGTGCAAGCAATGCTCTGCAACAGCTCAAAACATGCCTGCGTTAGCACCCCTGTTTTCAGGAACAGCTTCCAATGACCAGCACCCGTGACACTCTGCAAGGCCAAGGAACTCTATGCCAGGCCCAATCACACCAGTACTGCAGTACTGCAGACAGAGTGTCGTACAGTCTCTGCAGCACCTACTTATAAGGAAAGGAAAGAGATTTACTGGCACGTATCCTGTGCGCTCTCTAGACGTTGACGAGGGTGACTTCTGCTTTATGGCCCGACCTTGTCTTGCAGCCCGTTCCCCGCACAGCCCTTCTCTCACTCTCTGTCCTCAGCAGAATAGGGTGGGGAATAAGATGGGAAACCTGCAGCGATAACGCTGAGACAGGGAGCGTGCTTACCAGTCACCTTCAGAGGCAAAACAATCTCAGCGTGCAGTGAGTGGCTTTACTCGACTGCCAGTTGCAAACTGCTGTGGACAGCGCCGAACATAATCATTTTCCCAAGTCTCCTGCTGCGGCTACTTCCCAGACTCACTTTCTCTCCTTGATACTCAGCTCCCGGACCTCACCCCCCCACACATGCCTAGAGACCCACAGCCATCACAGGCGGTCCGTCACAGCTCCTCCCTGATGATCCTTCCTCCTAGCACTGCTCCCCTGCTCCCTCGCGGGCAAACGGCAGGCTGCTGCTTCCCTTGGGACACATCAAGCTACTCTGGCATGCTCTCCACCTTGTGCTGCAGGGGAAGCTCTGCTCCTGCTTCTGGAGCACCTCTACCTCCTCCCGCTCCTCCCGCTCTGTCTCCTCCTCCTCCCGTTCCTCATCTTTTTCCCATCTCAGCCTGCCCCTCCTCTTGCCAATCCCCTTGCTCCTCCTTCGGAAACTCCTCCCGGTCCACCTCCTGCTCCACTTGGTCTCAGCAGGGCTGTATCTCGCACTTTTCCTTCCTCTCTCCCCACTGCCGGACAGCTTCTGCTCTCCTCTTCTTCCTCCCCTCTGGATTCACGCCCCAAGGCACCTCCAGCTGGCACGCTGTGCTCAGCATTGCCCGGTGGCAGTGCCACCGCAGCCAGACCAAATCGACTGCATCTGCCTTGTGGCAGTCCTGGTTTCCTTTTGGAGTCCACCGTCAGCGTCCCGGAACAGCACCTGGGCACCCGTGCCCCGTACACATCTATAGGAACACGTGTCTTGTCACTGATCTGAGCACCTCCTGCTCCAAAGGGAGCAGCCAAGGGGTCCCAGAGAGATCGGAGCAAATGACAGCTGCTAAAACAAAGGCCGCTAAGCCAATCACTGCGCACTCCGAAAATGCGTGGCTTACAAAGTGTCACAAAATGGAGGCTCCTCCCTCTGGAATGTGGACTGAAAGAAAATGGCGCCTCTGAAGTTTCACAAAATGGTGGCAGCTGACTGTGAAATGGAGACTGAAACAAAATGGCGCCCCCCTATGTAGGTAAAGGGGAGGGATTTCCTGTCCTGGCCACTCCTCCCTTTGGGCAGGCCCAGGAGCGCTGCGACCTCCCCTCCACGCCCCAAAACATTCCGTGCCCTGGCATGCACTCTGCGCAGCGCCCCCAACTGGTAGCTGGGAAGAGCTGCAGGACGGAGATGCCGCTCAGCAGAGCGCCACCTCCAGCAGCAGCAGCTGCGTGCTCCACACTGCTCGGCATCTTGCCGGCCAAGCGGTAGAGGGCACTGCGCTGCCCCTTGTGTCTAGTCAGGTGAGCCTGAAACTGTCAAGTCGGTGAGCGGGACCACGGCTAGCAGCGTGTCTGGGGAGGTGGTTGGTGGCCCCTTTCTGGGTGGCCGGCTGGGCCGTTCCTGCTCTTCACCGGCAAGGCGAGAGAACAAGTGAGCAGAGCACCCTGCCTGTGTTTGTGCGATTTGAACTGCGGTGGTGCTTGTGTCCAGGTGTTTTCTTTGCTCTGCCTTCCAAGTCACACAGCGGGCAAGAAAACACAGCTGTTGCAAAAGCAAATTCAGCTGGTTGAACACTCATGTGTTCATCCCGTCCACAGGCTGCTTAGTGATGGCCTTCAGCAATCCCTCGGCTTGCTGTAAGCACACGCCGGGTGTCAGCCGAGCATTCGGCACAAAGGCTGGGGCAGACGTAACCTGGGGCAGCGCGTTCTGCTGCTCAGGAGCTCCTCCAAACAAAGCCGTCTTTGCTGCGTGTGCCTACTTACTTTACCAAATTCACGCAGTTCCACAAAAGCTTGTCTGGAAAGAACGGACTGCCCCTTTGACGTCCACGCTTTTAGGAGTATGTACAAGTATCCAGTGTTGTTGCCGTCAGACGCGTATGTCTGTTCCCTAGCACTGTGGTGCTTGAACCTGGAAGACTGATAAACATCCCTCTCTCTCAGGCCGCAGGCCACAGTCCAGGAAGGGGGCCACAGTCCAGGAAGGGGGACAAAGGAGGCAGGGTAACAGTGCGAGATAGCGTGGTGCTGAGGGCAAGACACTTCACTAGGGAAAGCAAAAGGCAGGCCAACACGCCAGGGAACACAGGGAACGCATTCGCTGCTTCCCGTCGGCAGGCCGGTGCTCAACCACATCCAGAAACAGCGAGCTCATTGCTGCTAACAATCAGCCTCTTGGGAAGGCAACAGCATCCATGCCACCATCACCCATTCCTTGACATGCTTGACACCAGCTTTCATTGCTGAGTGTGACGTCCCGGCTTGTTTGGGCCAGCGCGGTGGCTCTGTCTCCTGGCTGGGGCTGCTCCCAGCTTCTGGTCGGTCCCCTGCCTCCTCACTGGGTGAACGGCAGACGAGGCAGAAGAGTCCCCGTCTCGGTGCAAGCAATGCTCTGCAACAGCTCAAAACATGCCTGCGTTAGCACCCCTGTTTTCAGGAACAGCTTCCAATGACCAGCACCCGTGACACTCTGCAAGGCCAAGGAACTCTATGCCAGGCCCAATCACACCAGTACTGCAGTACTGCAGACAGAGTGTCGTACAGTCTCTGCAGCACCTACTTATAAGGAAAGGAAAGAGATTTACTGGCACGTATCCTGTGCGCTCTCTAGACGTTGACGAGGGTGACTTCTGCTTTATGGCCCGACCTTGTCTTGCAGCCCGTTCCCCGCACAGCCCTTCTCTCACTCTCTGTCCTCAGCAGAATAGGGTGGGGAATAAGATGGGAAACCTGCAGCGATAACGCTGAGACAGGGAGCGTGCTTACCAGTCACCTTCAGAGGCAAAACAATCTCAGCGTGCAGTGAGTGGCTTTACTCGACTGCCAGTTGCAAACTGCTGTGGACAGCGCCGAACATAATCATTTTCCCAAGTCTCCTGCTGCGGCTACTTCCCAGACTCACTTTCTCTCCTTGATACTCAGCTCCCGGACCTCACCCCCCCACACATGCCTAGAGACCCACAGCCATCACAGGCGGTCCGTCACAGCTCCTCCCTGATGATCCTTCCTCCTAGCACTGCTCCCCTGCTCCCTCGCGGGCAAACGGCAGGCTGCTGCTTCCCTTGGGACACATCAAGCTACTCTGGCATGCTCTCCACCTTGTGCTGCAGGGGAAGCTCTGCTCCTGCTTCTGGAGCACCTCTACCTCCTCCCGCTCCTCCCGCTCTGTCTCCTCCTCCTCCCGTTCCTCATCTTTTTCCCATCTCAGCCTGCCCCTCCTCTTGCCAATCCCCTTGCTCCTCCTTCGGAAACTCCTCCCGGTCCACCTCCTGCTCCACTTGGTCTCAGCAGGGCTGTATCTCGCACTTTTCCTTCCTCTCTCCCCACTGCCGGACAGCTTCTGCTCTCCTCTTCTTCCTCCCCTCTGGATTCACGCCCCAAGGCACCTCCAGCTGGCACGCTGTGCTCAGCATTGCCCGGTGGCAGTGCCACCGCAGCCAGACCAAATCGACTGCATCTGCCTTGTGGCAGTCCTGGTTTCCTTTTGGAGTCCACCGTCAGCGTCCCGGAACAGCACCTGGGCACCCGTGCCCCGTACACATCTATAGGAACACGTGTCTTGTCACTGATCTGAGCACCTCCTGCTCCAAAGGGAGCAGCCAAGGGGTCCCAGAGAGATCGGAGCAAATGACAGCTGCTAAAACAAAGGCCGCTAAGCCAATCACTGCGCACTCCGAAAATGCGTGGCTTACAAAGTGTCACAAAATGGAGGCTCCTCCCTCTGGAATGTGGACTGAAAGAAAATGGCGCCTCTGAAGTTTCACAAAATGGCGGCAGCTGACTGTGAAATGGAGACTGAAACAAAATGGCGCCCCCCTATGTAGGTAAAGGGGAGGGATTTCCTGTCCTGGCCACTCCTCCCTTTGGGCAGGCCCAGGAGCGCTGCGACCTCCCCTCCACGCCCCAAAACATTCCGTGCCCTGGCATGCACTCTGCGCAGCGCCCCCAACTGGTAGCTGGGAAGAGCTGCAGGACGGAGATGCCGCTCAGCAGAGCGCCACCTCCAGCAGCAGCAGCTGCGTGCTCCACACTGCTCGGCATCTTGCCGGCCAAGCGGTAGAGGGCACTGCGCTGCCCCTTGTGTCTAGTCAGGTGAGCCTGAAACTGTCAAGTCGGTGAGCGGGACCACGGCTAGCAGCGTGTCTGGGGAGGTGGTTGGTGGCCCCTTTCTGGGTGGCCGGCTGGGCCGTTCCTGCTCTTCACCGGCAAGGCGAGAGAACAAGTGAGCAGAGCACCCTGCCTGTGTTTGTGCGATTTGAACTGCGGTGGTGCTTGTGTCCAGGTGTTTTCTTTGCTCTGCCTTCCAAGTCACACAGCGGGCAAGAAAACACAGCTGTTGCAAAAGCAAATTCAGCTGGTTGAACACTCATGTGTTCATCCCGTCCACAGGCTGCTTAGTGATGGCCTTCAGCAATCCCTCGGCTTGCTGTAAGCACACGCCGGGTGTCAGCCGAGCATTCGGCACAAAGGCTGGGGCAGACGTAACCTGGGGCAGCGCGTTCTGCTGCTCAGGAGCTCCTCCAAACAAAGCCGTCTTTGCTGCGTGTGCCTACTTACTTTACCAAATTCACGCAGTTCCACAAAAGCTTGTCTGGAAAGAACGGACTGCCCCTTTGACGTCCACGCTTTTAGGAGTACGTACAAGTATCCAGTGTTGTTGCCGTCAGACGCGTATGTCTGTTCCCTAGCACTGTGGTGCTTGAACCTGGAAGACTGATAAACACCCCTCTCTCTCAGGCCGCAGGCCGCAGGCCGCAGGCCACAGTCCAGGAAGGGGGCCACAGTCCAGGAAGGGGGACAAAGGAGGCAGGGTAACAGTGCGAGAAAGCGTGGTGCTGAGGGCAAGACACTTCACTAGGGAAAGCAAAAGGCAGGCCAACACGCCAGGGAACACAGGGAACGGATTCGCTGCTTCCCGTCGGCAGGCCGGTGCTCAACCACATCCAGAAACAGCGAGCTCATTGCTGCTAACAATCAGCCTCTTGGGAAGGCAACAGCATCCATGCCACCATCACCCATTCCTTGACATGCTTGACACCAGCTTTCATTGCTGAGTGTGACGTCCCGGCTTGTTTGGGCCAGCGCGGTGGCTCTGTCTCCTGGCTGGGGCTGCTCCCAGCTTCTGGTCGGTCCCCTGCCTCCTCACTGGGTGAACGGCAGACGAGGCAGAAGAGTCCCCGTCTCGGTGCAAGCAATGCTCTGCAACAGCTCAAAACATGCCTGCGTTAGCACCCCTGTTTTCAGGAACAGCTTCCAATGACCAGCACCCGTGACACTCTGCAAGGCCAAGGAACTCTATGCCAGGCCCAATCACACCAGTACTGCAGTACTGCAGACAGAGTGTCGTACAGTCTCTGCAGCACCTACTTATAAAGAAAGGAAAGAGATTTACTGGCACGTATCCTGTGCGCTCTCTAGACGTTGACGAGGGTGACTTCTGCTTTATGGCCTGACCTTGTCTTGCAGCCCGTTCCCCGCACAGCCCTTCTCTCACTCTCTGTCCTCAGCAGAATAGGGTGGGGAATAAGATGGGAAACCTGCAGCGATAACGCTGAGACAGGGAGCGTGCTTACCAGTCACCTTCAGAGGCAAAACAATCTCAGCGTGCAGTGAGTGGCTTTACTCGACTGCCAGTTGCAAACTGCTGTGGACAGCGCCGAACATAATCATTTTCCCAAGTCTCCCGCTGCGGCTACTTCCCAGGCTCACTTTCTCTCCTTGATACTCAGCTCCCGGACCTCACCCCCCCACACATGCCTAGAGACCCACAGCCATCACAGGCGGTCCGTCACAGCTCCTCCCTGATGATCCTTCCTCCTAGCACTGCTCCCCTGCTCCCTCGCGGGCAAACGGCAGGCTGCTGCTTCCCTTGGGACACATCAAGCTACTCTGGCATGCTCTCCACCTTGTGCTGCAGGGGAAGCTCTGCTCCTGCTTCTGGAGCACCTCTACCTCCTCCCGCTCCTCCCGCTCTGTCTCCTCCTCCTCCCGTTCCTCATCTTTTTCCCATCTCAGCCTGCCCCTCCTCTTGCCAATCCCCTTGCTCCTCCTTCGGAAACTCCTCCCGGTCCACCTCCTGCTCCACTTGGTCTCAGCAGGGCTGTATCTCGCACTTTTCCTTCCTCTCTCCCCACTGCCGGACAGCTTCTGCTCTCCTCTTCCTCCTCCCCTCTGGATTCACGCCCCAAGGCACCTCCAGCTGGCGCGCTGTGCTCAGCATTGCCCGGTGGCAGTGCCACCGCAGCCAGACCAAATCGACTGCATCTGCCTTGTGGCAGTCCTGGTTTCCTTTCGGAGTCCACCGTCAGCGTCCCGGAACAGCACCTGGGCACCCGTGCCCCGTACACATCTATAGGAACACGTGTCTTGTCACTGATCTGAGCACCTCCTGCTCCAAAGGGAGCAGCCAAGCGGTCCCAGAGAGATCGGAGCAAATGACAGCTGCTAAAACAAAGGCCGCTAAGCCAATCACTGCGCACTCCGAAAATGCGTGGCTTACAAAGTGTCACAAAATGGAGGCTCCTCCCTCTGGAATGTGGACTGAAAGAAAATGGCGCCTCTGAAGTTTCACAAAATGGCGGCAGCTGACTGTGAAATGGAGACTGAAACAAAATGGCGCCCCCCTATGTAGGTAAAGGGGAGGGATTTCCTGTCCTGGCCACTCCTCCCTTTGGGCAGGCCCAGGAGCGCTGCGACCTCCCCTCCACGCCCCAAAACATTCCGTGCCCTGGCATGCACTCTGCGCAGCGCCCCCAGCTGGTAGCTGGGAAGAGCTGCAGGACGGAGATGCCGCTCAGCAGAGCGCCACCTCCAGCAGCAGCAGCTGCGTGCTCCACACTGCTCGGCATCTTGCCGGCCAAGCGGTAGAGGGCACTGCGCTGCCCCTTGTGTCTAGTCAGATGAGCCTGAAACTGTCAAGTCGGTGAGCAGGACCACGGCTAGCAGCGTGTCTGGGGAGGTGGTTGGTGGCCCCTTTCTGGGTGGCCGGCTGGGCCGTTCCTGCTCTTCACCGGCAAGGCGAGAGAACAAGTGAGCAGAGCACCCTGCCTGTGTTTGTGCGATTTGAACTGCGGTGGTGCTTGTGTCCAGGTGTTTTCTTTGCTCTGCCTTCCAAGTCACACAGCGGGCAAGAAAACACAGCTGTTGCAAAAGCAAATTCAGCTGGTTGAACACTCATGTGTTCATCCCGTCCACAGGCTGCTTAGTGATGGCCTTCAGCAATCCCTCGGCTTGCTGTAAGCACACGCCGGGTGTCAGCCGAGCATTCGGCACAAAGGCTGGGGCAGACGTAACCTGGGGCAGCGCGTTCTGCTGCTCAGGAGCTCCTCCAAACAAAGCCGTCTTTGCTGCGTGTGCCTACTTACTTTACCAAATTCACGCAGTTCCACAAAAGCTTGTCTGGAAAGAACGGACTGCCCCTTTGACGTCCACGCTTTTAGGAGTACGTACAAGTATCCAGTGTTGTTGCCGTCAGACGCGTATGTCTGTTCCCTAGCACTGTGGTGCTTCAACCTGGAAGACTGATAAACATCCCTCTCTCTCAGGCCGCAGGCCACAGTCCAGGAAGGGGGCCACAGTCCAGGAAGGGGGACAAAGGAGGCAGGGTAACAGTGCGAGAAAGCGTGGTGCTGAGGGCAAGACACTTCACTAGGGAAAGCAAAAGGCAGGCCAACACGCCAGGGAACACAGGGAACGGATTCGCTGCTTCCCGTCGGCAGGCCGGTGCTCAACCACATCCAGAAACAGCGAGCTCATTGCTGCTAACAATCAGCCTCTTGGGAAGGCAACAGCATCCATGCCACCATCACCCATTCCTTGACATGCTTGACACCAGCTTTCATTGCTGAGTGTGACGTCCCGGCTTGTTTGGGCCGGCGCGGTGGCTCTGTCTCCTGGCTGGGGCTGCTCCCAGCTTCTGGTCGGTCCCCTGCCTCCTCACTGGGTGAACGGCAGACGAGGCAGAAGAGTCCCCGTCTCGGTGCAAGCAATGCTCTGCAACAGCTCAAAACATGCCTGCGTTAGCACCCCTGTTTTCAGGAACAGCTTCCAATGACCAGCACCCGTGACACTCTGCAAGGCCAAGGAACTCTATGCCAGGCCCAATCACACCAGTACTGCAGTACTGCAGACAGAGTGTCGTACAGTCTCTGCAGCACCTACTTATAAGGAAAGGAAAGAGATTTACTGGCACGTATCCTGTGCGCTCTCTAGACGTTGACGAGGGTGACTTCTGCTTTATGGGCCCGACCTTGTCTTGCAGCCCGTTCCCCGCACAGCCCTTCTCTCACTCTCTGTCCTCAGCAGAATAGGGTGGGGAATAAGATGGGAAACCTGCAGCGATAACGCTGAGACAGGGAGCGTGCTTACCAGTCACCTTCAGAGGCAAAACAATCTCAGCGTGCAGTGAGTGGCTTTACTCGACTGCCAGTTGCAAACTGCTGTGGACAGCGCCGAACATAATCATTTTCCCAAGTCTCCCGCTGCGGCTACTTCCCAGGCTCACTTTCTCTCCTTGATACTCAGCTCCCGGACCTCACCCCCCCACACATGCCTAGAGACCCACAGCCATCACAGGCGGTCCGTCACAGCTCCTCCCTGATGATCCTTCCTCCTAGCACTGCTCCCCTGCTCCCTCGCGGGCAAACGGCAGGCTGCTGCTTCGCTTGGGACACATCAAGCTACTCTGGCATGCTCTCCACCTTGTGCTGCAGGGGAAGCTCTGCTCCTGCTTCTGGAGCACCTCTACCTCCTCCCGCTCCTCCCGCTCTGTCTCCTCCTCCTCCCGTTCCTCATCTTTTTCCCATCTCAGCCTGCCCCTCCTCTTGCCAATCCCCTTGCTCCTCCTTCGGAAACTCCTCCCGGTCCACCTCCTGCTCCACTTGGTCTCAGCAGGGCTGTATCTCGCACTTTTCCTTCCTCTCTCCCCACTGCCGGACAGCTTCTGCTCTCCTCTTCCTCCTCCCCTCTGGATTCACGCCCCAAGGCACCTCCAGCTGGCGCGCTGTGCTCAGCATTGCCCGGTGCAGTGCCACCGCAGCCAGACCAAATCGACTTCATCTGCCTTGTGGCAGTCCTGGTTTCCTTTCGGAGTCCACCGTCAGCGTCCCGGAACAGCACCTGGGCACCCGTGCCCCGTACACATCTATAGGAACACGTGTCTTGTCACTGATCTGAGCACCTCCTGCTCCAAAGGGAGCAGCCAAGCGGTCCCAGAGAGATCGGAGCAAATGACAGCTGCTAAAACAAAGGCCGCTAAGCCAATCACTGCGCACTCCGAAAACGCGTGGCTTACAAGGTGTCACAAAATGGAGGCTCCTCTCTCTGGAATGTGGACTGAAAGAAAATGGCGCCTCTGAAGTTTCACAAAATGGCGGCAGCTGACTGTGAAATGGAGACTGAAACAAAATGGCGCCCCCCTATGTAGGTAAAGGGGAGGGATTTCCTGTCCTGGCCACTCCTCCCTTTGGGCAGGCCCAGGAGCGCTGCGACCTCCCCTCCACGCCCCAAAACATTCCGTGCCCTGGCATGCACTCTGCGCAGCGCCCCCAGCTGGTAGCTGGGAAGAGCTGCAGGACGGAGATGCCGCTCAGCAGAGCGCCACCTCCAGCAGCAGCAGCTGCGTGCTCCACACTGCTCGGCATCTTGCCGGCCAAGCGGTAGAGGGCACTGCGCTGCCCCTTGTGTCTAGTCAGGTGAGCCTGAAACTGTCAAGTCGGTGAGCGGGACCACGGCTAGCAGCGTGTCTGGGGAGGTGGTTGGTGGCCCCTTTCTGGGTGGCCGGCTGGGCCGTTCCTGCTCTTCACCGGCAAGGCGAGAGAACAAGTGAGCAGAGCACCCTGCCTGTGTTTGTGCGATTTGAACTGCGGTGGTGCTTGTGTCCAGGTGTTTTCTTTGCTCTGCCTTCCAAGTCACACAGCGGGCAAGAAAACACAGCTGTTGCAAAAGCAAATTCAGCTGGTTGAACACTCATGTGTTCATCCCGTCCACAGGCTGCTTAGTGATGGCCTTCAGCAATCCCTCGGCTTGCTGTAAGCACACGCCGGGTGTCAGCCGAGCATTCGGCACAAAGGCTGGGGCAGTCGTAACCTGGGGCAGCGCGTTCTGCTGCTCAGGAGCTCCTCCAAACAAAGCCGTCTTTGCTGCGTGTGCCTACTTACTTTACCAAATTCACACAGTTCCACAAAAGCTTGTCTGGAAAGAACGGACTGCCCCTTTGACGTCCACGCTTTTAGGAGTACGTACAAGTCTCCAGTGTTGTTGCCGTCAGACGCGTATGTCTGTTCCCTAGCACTGTGGTGCTTGAACCTGGAAGACTGATAAACATCCCTCTCTCTCAGGCCGCAGGCCGCAGGCCACAGGCCACAGTCCAGGAAGGGGGACAAAGGAGGCAGGGTAACAGTGCGAGAAAGCGTGGTGCTGAGGGCAAGACACTTCACTAGGGAAAGCAAAAGGCAGGCCCACACGCCAGGGAACACAGGGAACGCATTCGCTGCTTCCCGTCGGCAGGCCGGTGCTCAACCACATCCAGAAACAGCGAGCTCATTGCTGCTAACAATCAGCCTCTTGGGAAGGCAACAGCATCCATGCCACCATCACCCATTCCTTGACATGCTTGACACCAGCTTTCATTGCTGAGCGTGACGTCCCGGCTTGTTTGGGCCGGTGCGGTGGCTCTGTCTCCTGGCTGGGGCTGCTCCCAGCTTCTGGTCGGTCCCCTGCCTCCTCACTGGGTGAACGGCAGACGAGGCAGAAGAGTCCCTGTCTCGGTGCAAGCAATGCTCTGCAACAGCTCAAAACATGCCTGCGTTAGCACCCCTGTTTTCAGGAACAGCTTCCAATGACCAGCACCCGTGACACTCTGCAAGGCCAAGGAACTCTATGCCAGGCCCAATCACACCAGTACTGCAGTACTGCAGACAGAGTGTCGTACAGTCTCTGCAGCACCTACTTATAAGGAAAGGAAAGAGATTTACTGGCACGTAACCTGTGCGCTCTCTAGACGTTGACGAGGGTGACTTCTGCTTTATGGGCCCGACCTTGTCTTGCAGCCCGTTCCCAGCACAGCCCTTCTCTCACTCTCTGTCCTCAGCAGAATAGGGTGGGGAATAAGATGGGAAACCTGCAGCGATAACGCTGAGACAGGGAGCGTGCTTACCAGTCACCTTCAGAGGCAAAACAATCTCAGCGTGCAGTGAGTGGCTTTACTCGACTGCCAGTTGCAAACTGCTGTGGACAGCGCCGAACATAATCATTTTCCCAAGTCTCCCGCTGCGGCTACTTCCCAGGCTCACTTTCTCTCCTTGATACTCAGCTCCCGGACCTCATCCCCCCACACATGCCTAGAGACCCACAGCCATCACAGGCGGTCCGTCACAGCTCCTCCCTGATGATCCTTCCTCCTAGCACTGCTCCCCTGCTCCCTCGCGGGCAAACGGCAGGCTGCTGCTTCCCTTGGGACACATCAAGCTACTCTGGCATGCTCTCCACCTTGTGCTGCAGGGGAAGCTCTGCTCCTGCTTCTGGAGCACCTCTACCTCCTCCCGCTCCTCCCGCTCTGTCTCCTCCTCCTCCCGTTCCTCATCTTTTTCCCATCTCAGCCTGCCCCTCCTCTTGCCAATCCCCTTGCTCCTCCTTCGGAAACTCCTCCCGGTCCACCTCCAGCTCCACTTGGTCTCAGCAGGGCTGTATCTCGCACTTTTCCTTCCTCTCTCCCCACTGCCGGACAGCTTCTGCTCTCCTCTTCCTCCTCCCCTCTGGATTCACGCCCCAAGGCACCTCCAGCTGGCGCGCTGTGCTCAGCATTGCCCGGTGGCAGTGCCACCGCAGCCAGACCAAATCGACTTCATCTGCCTTGTGGCAGTCCTGGTTTCCTTTCGGAGTCCACCGTCAGCGTCCCGGAACAGCACCTGGGCACCCGTGCCCCGTACACATCTATAGGAACACGTGTCTTGTCACTGATCTGAGCACCTCCTGCTCCAAAGGGAGCAGCCAAGCGGTCCCAGAGAGATCGGAGCAAATGACAGCTGCTAAAACAAAGGCCGCTAAGCCAATCACTGCGCACTCCGAAAACGTGTGGCTTACAAAGTGTCACAAAATGGAGGCTCCTCTCTCTGGAATGTGGACTGAAAGAAAATGGCGCCTCTGAAGTTTCACAAAATGGCGGCAGCTGACTGTGAAATGGAGACTGAAACAAAATGGCACCCCCCTATGTAGGTAAAGGGGAGGGATTTCCTGTCCTGGCCACTCCTCCCTTTGGGCAGGCCCAGGAGCGCTGCGACCTCCCCTCCACGCCCCAAAACATTCCGTGCCCTGGCATGCACTCTGCGCAGCGCCCCCAGCTGGTAGCTGGGAAGAGCTGCAGGACGGAGATGCCGCTCAGCAGAGCGCCACCTCCAGCAGCAGCAGCTGCGTGCTCCACACTGCTCGGCATCTTGCCGGCCAAGCGGTAGAGGGCACTGCGCTGCCCCTTGTGTCTAGTCAGGTGAGCCTGAAACTGTCAAGTCGGTGAGCGGGACCACGGCTAGCAGCGTGTCTGGGGAGGTGGTTGGTGGCCCCTTTCTGGGTGGCCGGCTGGGCCGTTCCTGCTCTTCACCGGCAAGGCGAGAGAACAAGTGAGCAGAGCACCCTGCCTGTGTTTGTGCGATTTGAACTGCGGTGGTGCTTGTGTCCAGGTGTTTTCTTTGCTCTGCCTTCCAAGTCACACAGCGGGCAAGAAAACACAGCTGTTGCAAAAGCAAATTCAGCTGGTTGAACACTCATGTGTTCATCCCGTCCACAGGCTGCTTAGTGATGGCCTTCAGCAATCCCTCGGCTTGCTGTAAGCACACGCCGGGTGTCAGCCGAGCATTCGGCACAAAGGCTGGGGCAGACGTAACCTGGGGCAGCGCGTTCTGCTGCTCAGGAGCTCCTCCAAACAAAGCCGTCTTTGCTGCGTGTGCCTACTTACTTTACCAAATTCACGCAGTTCCATAAAAGCTTGTCTGGAAAGAACGGACTGCCCCTTTGACGTCCACGCTTTTAGGAGTACGTACAAGTATCCAGTGTTGTTGCCGTCAGACGCGTATGTCTGTTCCCTAGCACTGTGGTGCTTCAACCTGGAAGACTGATAAACACCCCTCTCTCTCAGGCCGCAGGCCGCAGGCCGCAGGCCACAGTCCAGGAAGGGGGACAAAGGAGGCAGGGTAACAGTGCGAGAAAGCGTGGTGCTGAGGACAAGACACTTCACTAGGGAAAGCAAAAGGCAGGCCCACTCGCCAGGGAACACAGGGAACGCATTCGCTGCTTCCTGTCGGCAGGCCGGTGCTCAACCACATCCAGAAACAGTGAGCTCATTGCTGCTAACAATCAGCCTCTTGGGAAGGCAACAGCATCCATGCCACCATCACCCATTCCTTGACATGCTTGACACCAGCTTTCATTGCTGAGCGTGACGTCCCGGCTTGTTTGGGCCGGCGCGGTGGCTCTGTCTCCTGGCTGGGGCTGCTCCCAGCTTCTGGTCGGTCCCCTGCCTCCTCACTGGGTGAACGGCAGACGAGGCAGAAGAGTCCCTGTCTCGGTGCAAGCAATGCTCTGCAACAGCTCAAAACATGCCTGCGTTAGCACCCCTGTTTTCAGGAACAGCTTCCAATGACCAGCACCCGTGACACTCTGCAAGGCCAAGGAACTCTATGCCAGGCCCAATCACACCAGTACTGCAGTACTGCAGACAGAGTGTCGTACAGTCTCTGCAGCACCTACTTATAAGGAAAGGAAAGAGATTTACTGGCACGTATCCTGTGCGCTCTCTAGACGTTGACGAGGGTGACTTCTGCTTTATGGCCCGACCTTGTCTTGCAGCCCGTTCCCCGCACAGCCCTTCTCTCACTCTCTGTCCTCAGCAGAATAGGGTGGGGAATAAGATGGGAAACCTGCAGCGATAACGCTGAGACAGGGAGCGTGCTTACCAGTCACCTTCAGAGGCAAAACAATCTCAGCGTGCAGTGAGTGGCTTTACTCGACTGCCAGTTGCAAACTGCTGTGGACAGCGCCGAACATAATCATTTTCCCAAGTCTCCCGCTGCGGCTACTTCCCAGGCTCACTTTCTCTCCTTGATACTCAGCTCCCGGACCTCACCCCCCCACACATGCCTAGAGACCCACAGCCATCACAGGCGGTCCGTCACAGCTCCTCCCTGATGATCCTTCCTCCTAGCACTGCTCCCCTGCTCCCTCGCGGGCAAACGGCAGGCTGCTGCTTCCCTTGGGACACATCAAGCTACTCTGGCATGCTCTCCACCTTGTGCTGCAGGGGAAGCTCTGCTCCTGCTTCTGGAGCACCTCTACCTCCTCCCGCTCCTCCCGCTCTGTCTCCTCCTCCTCCCGTTCCTCATCTTTTTCCCATCTCAGCCTGCCCCTCCTCTTGCCAATCCCCTTGCTCCTCCTTCGGAAACTCCTCCCGGTCCACCTCCAGCTCCACTTGGTCTCAGCAGGGCTGTATCTCGCACTTTTCCTTCCTCTCTCCCCACTGCCGGACAGCTTCTGCTCTCCTCTTCCTCCTCCCCTCTGGATTCACGCCCCAAGGCACCTCCAGCTGGCGCGCTGTGCTCAGCATTGCCCGGTGGCAGTGCCACCGCAGCCAGACCAAATCGACTGCATCTGCCTTGTGGCAGTCCTGGTTTCCTTTCGGAGTCCACCGTCAGCGTCCCGGAACAGCACCTGGGCACCCGTGCCCCGTACACATCTATAGGAACACGTGTCTTGTCACTGATCTGAGCACCTCCTGCTCCAAAGGGAGCAGCCAAGCGGTCCCAGAGAGATCGGAGCAAATGACAGCTGCTAAAACAAAGGCCGCTAAGCCAATCACTGCGCACTCCGAAAACGCGTGGCTTACAAAGTGTCACAAAATGGAGGCTCCTCCCTCTGGAATGTGGACTGAAAGAAAATGGCGCCTCTGAAGTTTCACAAAATGGCGGCAGCTGACTGTGAAATGGAGACTGAAACAAAATGGCGCCCCCCTATGTAGGTAAAGGGGAGGGATTTCCTGTCCTGGCCACTCCTCCCTTTGGGCAGGCCCAGGAGCGCTGCGACCTCCCCTCCACGCCCCAAAACATTCCGTGCCCTGGCATGCACTCTGCGCAGCGCCCCCAGCTGGTAGCTGGGAAGAGCTGCAGGACGGAGATGCCGCTCAGCAGAGCGCCACCTCCAGCAGCAGCAGCTGCGTGCTCCACACTGCTCGGCATCTTGCCGGCCAAGCGGTAGAGGGCGCTGCGCTGCCCCTTGTGTCTAGTCAGGTGAGCCTGAAACTGTCAAGTCGGTGAGCGGGACCACGGCTAGCAGCGTGTCTGGGGAGGTGGTTGGTGGCCCCTTTCTGGGTGGCCGGCTGGGCCGTTCCTGCTCTTCACCGGCAAGGCGAGAGAACAAGTGAGCAGAGCACCCTGCCTGTGTTTGTGCGATTTGAACTGCGGTGGTGCTTGTGTCCAGGTGTTTTCTTTGCTCTGCCTTCCAAGTCACACAGCGGGCAAGAAAACACAGCTGTTGCAAAAGCAAATTCAGCTGGTTGAACACTCATGTGTTCATCCCGTCCACAGGCTGCTTAGTGATGGCCTTCAGCAATCCCTCGGCTTGCTGTAAGCACACGCCGGGTGTCAGCCGAGCATTCGGCACAAAGGCTGGGGCAGACGTAACCTGGGGCAGCGCGTTCTGCTGCTCAGGAGCTCCTCCAAACAAAGCCGTCTTTGCTGCGTGTGCCTACTTACTTTACCAAATTCACGCAGTTCCACAAAAGCTTGTCTGGAAAGAACGGACTGCCCCTTTGACGTCCACGCTTTTAGGAGTACGTACAAGTCTCCAGTGTTGTTGCCGTCAGACGCGTATGTCTGTTCCCTAGCACTGTGGTGCTTCAACCTGGAAGACTGATAAACATCCCTCTCTCTCAGGCCGCAGGCCGCAGGCCACAGTCCAGGAAGGGGGACAAAGGAGGCAGGGTAACAGTGCGAGAAAGCGTGGTGCTGAGGGCAAGACACTTCACTAGGGAAAGCAAAAGGCAGGCCCACACGCCAGGGAACACAGGGAACGCATTCGCTGCTTCCCGTCGGCAGGCCGGTGCTCAACCACATCCAGAAACAGCGAGCTCATTGCTGCTAACAATCAGCCTCTTGGGAAGGCAACAGCATCCATGCCACCATCACCCATTCCTTGACATGCTTGACACCAGCTTTCATTGCTGAGCGTGACGTCCCGGCTTGTTTGGGCCGGTGCGGTGGCTCTGTCTCCTGGCTGGGGCTGCTCCCAGCTTCTGGTCGGTCCCCTGCCTCCTCACTGGGTGAACGGCAGACGAGGCAGAAGAGTCCCTGTCTCGGTGCAAGCAATGCTCTGCAACAGCTCAAAACATGCCTGCGTTAGCACCCCTGTTTTCAGGAACAGCTTCCAATGACCAGCACCCGTGACACTCTGCAAGGCCAAGGAACTCTATGCCAGGCCCAATCACACCAGTACTGCAGTACTGCAGACAGAGTGTCGTACAGTCTCTGCAGCACCTACTTATAAGGAAAGGAAAGAGATTTACTGGCACGTATCCTGTGCGCTCTCTAGACGTTGACGAGGGTGACTTCTGCTTTATGGGCCCGACCTTGTCTTGCAGCCCGTTCCCCGCACAGCCCTTCTCTCACTCTCTGTCCTCAGCAGAATAGGGTGGGGAATAAGATGGGAAACCTGCAGCGATAACGCTGAGACAGGGAGCGTGCTTACCAGTCACCTTCAGAGGCAAAACAATCTCAGCGTGCAGTGAGTGGCTTTACTCGACTGCCAGTTGCAAACTGCTGTGGACAGCGCCGAACATAATCATTTTCCCAAGTCTCCCGCTGCGGCTACTTCCCAGGCTCACTTTCTCTCCTTGATACTCAGCTCCCGGACCTCACCCCCCCACACATGCCTAGAGACCCACAGCCATCACAGGCGGTCCGTCACAGCTCCTCCCTGATGATCCTTCCTCCTAGCACTGCTCCCCTGCTCCCTCGCGGGCAAACGGCAGGCTGCTGCTTCCCTTGGGACACATCAAGCTACTCTGGCATGCTCTCCACCTTGTGCTGCAGGGGAAGCTCTGCTCCTGCTTCTGGAGCACCTCTACCTCCTCCCGCTCCTCCCGCTCTGTCTCCTCCTCCTCCCGTTCCTCATCTTTTTCCCATCTCAGCCTGCCCCTCCTCTTGCCATTCCCTTTGCTCCTCCTTCGGAAACTCCTCCCGGTCCACCTCCTGATCCACTTGGTCTCAGCAGGGCTGTATCTCGCACTTTTCCTTCCTCTCTCCCCACTGCCGGACAGCTTCTGCTCTCCTCTTCCTCCTCCCCTCTGGATTCACGCCCCAAGGCACCTCCAGCTGGCGCGCTGTGCTCAGCATTGCCCGGTGGCAGTGCCACCGCAGCCAGACCAAATCGACTGCATCTGCCTTGTGGCAGTCCTGGTTTCCTTTCGGAGTCCACCATCAGCGTCCCGGAACAGCACCTGGGCACCCGTGCCCCGTACACATCTATAGGAACACGTGTCTTGTCACTGATCTGAGCACCTCCTGCTCCAAAGGGAGCAGCCAAGGGGTCCCAGAGAGATCGGAGCAAATGACAGCTGCTAAAACAAAGGCTGCTAAGCCAATCACTGCGCACTCCGAAAACGCGTGGCTTACAAAGTGTCACAAAATGGAGGCTCCTCCCTCTGGAATGTGGACTGAAAGAAAATGGTGCCTCTGAAGTTTCACAAAATGGCGGCAGCTGACTGTGAAATGGAGACTGAAACAAAATGGCGCCCCCCTATGTAGGTAAAGGGGAGGGATTTCCTGTCCTGGCCACTCCTCCCTTTGGGCAGGCCCAGGAGCGCTGCGACCTCCCCTCCACGCCCCAAAACATTCCGTGCCCTGGCATGCACTCTGCGCAGCGCCCCCAGCTGGTAGCTGGGAAGAGCTGCAGGACGGAGATGCCGCTCAGCAGAGCGCCACCTCCAGCAGCAGCAGCTGCGTGCTCCACACTGCTCGGCATCTTGCCGGCCAAGCGGTAGAGGGCACTGCGCTGCCCCTTGTGTCTAGTCAGGTGAGCCTGAAACTGTCAAGTCGGTGAGCGGGACCACGGCTAGCAGCGTGTCTGGGGAGGTGGTTGGTGGCCCCTTTCTGGGTGGCCGGCTGGGCCGTTCCTGCTCTTCACCGGCAAGGCGAGAGAACAAGTGAGCAGAGCACCCTGCCTGTGTTTGTGCGATTTGAACTGCGGTGGTGCTTGTGTCCAGGTGTTTTCTTTGCTCTGCCTTCCAAGTCACACAGCGGGCAAGAAAACACAGCTGTTGCAAAAGCAAATTCAGCTGGTTGAACACTCATGTGTTCATCCCGTCCACAGGCTGCTTAGTGATGGCCTTCAGCAATCCCTCGGCTTGCTGTAAGCACACGCCGGGTGTCAGCCGAGCATTCGGCACAAAGGCTGGGGCAGACGTAACCTGGGGCAGCGCGTTCTGCTGCTCAGGAGCTCCTCCAAACAAAGCCGTCTTTGCTGCGTGTGCCTACTTACTTTACCAAATTCACGCAGTTCCACAAAAGCTTGTCTGGAAAGAACGGACTGCCCCTTTGACGTCCACGCTTTTAGGAGTACGTACAAGTCTCCAGTGTTGTTGCCGTCAGACGCGTATGTCTGTTCCCTAGCACTGTGGTGCTTCAACCTGGAAGACTGATAAACATCCCTCTCTCTCAGGCCGCAGGCCGCAGGCCACAGTCCAGGAAGGGGGACAAAGGAGGCAGGGTAACAGTGCGAGAAAGCGTGGTGCTGAGGGCAAGACACTTCACTAGGGAAAGCAAAAGGCAGGCCCACACGCCAGGGAACACAGGGAACGCATTCGCTGCTTCCCGTCGGCAGGCCGGTGCTCAACCACATCCAGAAACAGCGAGCTCATTGCTGCTAACAATCAGCCTCTTGGGAAGGCAACAGCATCCATGCCACCATCACCCATTCCTTGACATGCTTGACACCAGCTTTCATTGCTGAGCGTGACGTCCCGGCTTGTTTGGGCCGGTGCGGTGGCTCTGTCTCCTGGCTGGGGCTGCTCCCAGCTTCTGGTCGGTCCCCTGCCTCCTCACTGGGTGAACGGCAGACGAGGCAGAAGAGTCCCTGTCTCGGTGCAAGCAATGCTCTGCAACAGCTCAAAACATGCCTGCGTTAGCACCCCTGTTTTCAGGAACAGCTTCCAATGACCAGCACCCGTGACACTCTGCAAGGCCAAGGAACTCTATGCCAGGCCCAATCACACCAGTACTGCAGTACTGCAGACAGAGTGTCGTACAGTCTCTGCAGCACCTACTTATAAGGAAAGGAAAGAGATTTACTGGCACGTATCCTGTGCGCTCTCTAGACGTTGACGAGGGTGACTTCTGCTTTATGGGCCCTACCTTGTCTTGCAGCCCGTTCCCCGCACAGCCCTTCTCTCACTCTCTGTCCTCAGCAGAATAGGGTGGGGAATAAGATGGGAAACCTGCAGCGATAACGCTGAGACAGGGAGCGTGCTTACCAGTCACCTTCAGAGGCAAAACAATCTCAGCGTGCAGTGAGTGGCTTTACTCGACTGCCAGTTGCAAACTGCTGTGGACAGCGCCGAACATAATCATTTTCCCAAGTCTCCCGCTGCGGCTACTTCCCAGGCTCACTTTCTCTCCTTGATACTCAGCTCCCGGACCTCACCCCCCCACACATGCCTAGAGACCCACAGCCATCACAGGCGGTCCGTCACAGCTCCTCCCTGATGATCCTTCCTCCTAGCACTGCTCCCCTGCTCCCTCGCGGGCAAACGGCAGGCTGCTGCTTCCCTTGGGACACATCAAGCTACTCTGGCATGCTCTCCACCTTGTGCTGCAGGGGAAGCTCTGCTCCTGCTTCTGGAGCACCTCTACCTCCTCCCGCTCCTCCCGCTCTGTCTCCTCCTCCTCCCGTTCCTCATCTTTTTCCCATCTCAGCCTGCCCCTCCTCTTGCCATTCCCTTTGCTCCTCCTTCGGAAACTCCTCCCGGTCCACCTCCTGATCCACTTGGTCTCAGCAGGGCTGTATCTCGCACTTTTCCTTCCTCTCTCCCCACTGCCGGACAGCTTCTGCTCTCCTCTTCCTCCTCCCCTCTGGATTCACGCCCCAAGGCACCTCCAGCTGGCGCGCTGTGCTCAGCATTGCCCGGTGGCAGTGCCACCGCAGCCAGACCAAATCGACTGCATCTGCCTTGTGGCAGTCCTGGTTTCCTTTCGGAGTCCACCATCAGCGTCCCGGAACAGCACCTGGGCACCCGTGCCCCGTACACATCTATAGGAACACGTGTCTTGTCACTGATCTGAGCACCTCCTGCTCCAAAGGGAGCAGCCAAGGGGTCCCAGAGAGATCGGAGCAAATGACAGCTGCTAAAACAAAGGCCGCTAAGCCAATCACTGCGCACTCCGAAAACGCGTGGCTTACAAAGTGTCACAAAATGGAGGCTCCTCCCTCTGGAATGTGGACTGAAAGAAAATGGTGCCTCTGAAGTTTCACAAAATGGCGGCAGCTGACTGTGAAATGGAGACTGAAACAAAATGGCGCCCCCCTATGTAGGTAAAGGGGAGGGATTTCCTGTCCTGGCCACTCCTCCCTTTGGGCAGGCCCAGGAGCGCTGCGACCTCCCCTCCACGCCCCAAAACATTCCGTGCCCTGGCATGCACTCTGCGCAGCGCCCCCAGCTGGTAGCTGGGAAGAGCTGCAGGACGGAGATGCCGCTCAGCAGAGCGCCACCTCCAGCAGCAGCAGCTGCGTGCTCCACACTGCTCGGCATCTTGCCGGCCAAGCGGTAGAGGGCACTGCGCTGCCCCTTGTGTCTAGTCAGGTGAGCCTGAAACTGTCAAGTCGGTGAGCGGGACCACGGCTAGCAGCGTGTCTGGGGAGGTGGTTGGTGGCCCCTTTCTGGGTGGCCGGCTGGGCCGTTCCTGCTCTTCACCGGCAAGGCGAGAGAACAAGTGAGCAGAGCACCCTGCCTGTGTTTGTGCGATTTGAACTGCGGTGGTGCTTGTGTCCAGGTGTTTTCTTTGCTCTGCCTTCCAAGTCACACAGCGGGCAAGAAAACACAGCTGTTGCAAAAGCAAATTCAGCTGGTTGAACACTCATGTGTTCATCCCGTCCACAGGCTGCTTAGTGATGGCCTTCAGCAATCCCTCGGCTTGCTGTAAGCACACGCCGGGTGTCAGCCGAGCATTCGGCACAAAGGCTGGGGCAGACGTAACCTGGGGCAGCGCGTTCTGCTGCTCAGGAGCTCCTCCAAACAAAGCCGTCTTTGCTGCGTGTGCCTACTTACTTTACCAAATTCACGCAGTTCCACAAAAGCTTGTCTGGAAAGAACGGACTGCCCCTTTGACGTCCACGCTTTTAGGAGTACGTACAAGTCTCCAGTGTTGTTGCCGTCAGACGCGTATGTCTGTTCCCTAGCACTGT